>NC_135905.1:27587849-28192376 GCF_964194155.1 Cetorhinus maximus
TGTGAATAAATCCATTCCAAGTAAATACTGGCTCTGGTTTCTTCCTTAACCAACTGGCTATCAGGAACATAACAAGAGGGACAGAGTGCGATGAAGTGTCGGAGCAAGTGAGCTCAAGGATAGGGCAGGAAGCTGGAGCAGCCCACAGTGGCTCTAGAGAACTGCTAACAGTTGATATGATACAGAAGCAGGTGAACCACTCACTTACTATTTTTCCTCTTTGTTCCTTACTTGTTCTCCTGTGTCAGTCTCCCTCCATTTAACTTTTGCCCCCACCCCCTCCGTCTTTCATTGGCCATGAACAACTTCTGCTTCAAGTTTGGTTTCTTGGGCTAAGGCCTAACTTTAAGAATTTCTGGAGTCAGACATTTATATGCGTAGCAGAACTATTATAAAAGGTTGAGGGGTAATAAGTTGCATTAGATTTGCTCTGTGGTTTTGTACAGGTGAGTGAATATTGTTACTGACGTGAACAATTCTAGACTGTAATTCTGGTCAGGGCAGTGAAGCGAACAAACCAATTTGGAGCCATCATTTTCTGTTAGATTGTACACCATCACTCGCATAACAGGCAGTGTATTCAAGGTTGTCAGTTTATGCTAGTGTGGTGGAAAATGCAAACACACTTCCCATCATTCTAGCAAACTAAATTCCAAACAAATCCAATTCACATTTTCAATTCCTATTGAAAGCTGTCTTAATTGTGAAAAGCACATCTGAATGTGTCTGGTATTGTAATTGTCAGTTGATGGACACCTTGTTACATGGAGTTATTGCTGAACTGATTGGTGTTGATTCTGGTCTGACCTATCTCCAGTTGTTCCAATAAAGTTGGGAGAGCTGCATCCTTGTGCTTACAAACAGTGTAGAGTTAGTTCAACTAGAGTTGCAAGGTTCTGGGTTTGAGCCCCGTGCCATAAAGACAAGATTGTAATCTAAATAGGAATTCCAGTGTGACACCAGGTCAGGCGGATGGATATTCAAGATCCCAAGGCACCATTTACAGAGCCAGTGGGAAAAATGTGGGACCTGAAAAAAGGTTTATCCAGAATCACAGAATTGTTACGGTGTTGAAGGAGGCCATTCAGCCCATCGTGTCTGCACTGGCCCTCTGAGCATTTTAACTTGGTGCCAATCTCCTGCCTTTTCCCCATAACCCTGCATATTGTTTCTATGCAGATAATCACCCAAATGCCCTCCTGAATGCTTCAATTGAACCTGCCTCCACCACACTTCCAGACAGTGCATTCCAGACCCTAACTACTCGCTGCGTGAAAAATATTTTTCTCACCTCGCATTTGCTTCTTTTGCAAAACACTTTAAAACTTTGCCCTCTGGTTCTAAATCAATTTACGATCAATGGTTTTTTTTTGTGTGTTTCATGTGTTTTTTTCATTTATTCTTTCACGGGATGTGGGCATCGCTGGCTAGGCCAGCATTTGTTGCCTGTCCATAATTGCCACTGAGAAGGTGGTGGTGAGCTGCCTTTTTGAACCACCACAGTCCATGTGGTGTAGGCACACCCACAGTGCTGTTAGGGAGGGAGCTCCAGGGTTTTGACCCAGCGACAGTAAAGGAACGGCGATATATTTCCAAGCCAGGATGGTGAGTGACTTGGGGACTTCTAGGCAGTGGTGTTCCCATCTATCTGCTGCCCTTGTCCTTCTAGCTAGTAGATGTCATGGATTTGGAAGGTGCTGTGGAAGGAGCCTTGGTGAGTTGCTGCTGTATATCTTGTAGATGGTAAACACTGCTGCCACTGTGCGTGAAGGGAGTGGATGTTGAAGGTGGTGGATGGGGTGCCAATCAAACGGGCTACTTTGTCCCGGATGGTGTCAAGCTTCTTGAGTCTTGTTGGAGCTGCACTCTTCCAGGCAGGTGGAGAGTATCCCATCACACTCCTTACTCATAGAGCCATAGAGCCATAGAGGTCTAAAGCACAGAAAAAGACCCTACGGCTCATCGAGTCTGCGCCGGTTGAACAAGCACCTAACTATTCTAATCCCATTTTCCAGCACTAGGCCCATAGCCTTGTATGCCATGGCATCGCAAATGCATCCAAGTACTTCTTAAATGTAATGAACGTTTCTGCCTCTACCACCCTTTCAGACGGTGAGTTCCAGATTCTCACCAGCCTCTGGGTGAAAAATTCTTCCTCACATGCCCTCTAAACCTCCTGCCCCTTACCTTAAATCTATGCCCCCTGGTTATTGATCCCCCCACCAAAGGGAAAAGTTCCTTCCTGTCTACCCTACCTATGGTCATATAATTTTATACACCTCAATCATGTCCCCCCCTCAATCTCCTCTGCTCCAGGGAAAATAACCCCAGTCTATCCAATCTCTCCTCATGACTAAAACTCTCCAGCCCAGGTAACCTCCTGGTAAATCTCCTCTGCACTCTCTCTAGTGCAGTCACATTCTTCCTATAATGCGGATTCCAGAAGTGCACACAATAGTCTAGCCGTGGCCTAACCAGTTCGTGCCTTGTAGATGGTGGGCATTCTTTGGTGAGTCAGGAGGTGAGCTACTCAGCACAGAATTCCCAGCCTCTGACCTCTTGTAGGGTGATCCAGTTATATGGCCGGTCCAGTTCAGTTACTGGTTGACGGTAACCCCCCACCAAGATGTTGATAGTGGGGGATTCAGTAATGTTAATGACATTGTAAGTTATGGGGAGATGGTTACATTCTCACGTGACAAAGATTTCCTCTCGTGTCAGTTGTTAAAGTTGGAAACCTATTCTCTCCAAATGCCCTTTCACCTTTGTGATGCTTAATGCATCTTTAATGCTCATCCTCTCTTCTTTGAAACAATGCCATGGGATTTTTGTTGCTTCCATTTGAGAGGATAGATTTGGTTCCATGTCTCATTGAGAGTTGGTGCTGTGGCAGTGCAGCACTCCATCAGTACTGCAGTGAAGCATTGGCCTAAATATTATGCTAAGATATCTGAGAGGGAAGTAGAAGGAAAAAATAATGAACGATATAAAGCCTGAACACAAATTATTCTGGCCTCTTGTTGTTTGTTAGCCCAATGCACATTTGCCCTTTGTGTTTTCGATCAGAATCAGTAGCGGTGGCAATATTTTCAAATCCATAGGAACTTGGTTTTATTCTGCTGTCGGAAATCCATTTTGGCACTGGGGAGAGTCTTAGCTTTCTAACACACGAGTAAAATGACATCGCAAACTTTGGGTGCTTGAAAGCAGCAGAGAACTTTCCGGTCAGTGACGTTAGCCTACTTTCAGAACCTTTTAAAGTTTTAAGTCTGCAAATGTTACAACCCAATATTACATTACACATGTTTAATGTGTTCCTTTAAAATTTCTTGGGAGCCATTAACCTGGATTTAATGCTTCTGTTAAAATACTTGGACGTAGAGAATGATGCGAATGCCTTAAGTATTCGTGTGATGGTATCACAGCCTGTTATTTTGTGTTCTGTGCCTGAGAGTATTGATGACTAACATCGGTCCAACACTCTGAATAGGGTCACTCGTTTTTGTGAGAAAAATCATGCTCTACCAAGACAAAGTGTTTGAAGGGATAATGGAGCTTCAAGTGGAGTAAAGGACAAATGGTTCCTTTTTGCCTCACCCAGTTTGGTACACGTGAAAGTAGGCGAGTTGGATTGAGACCTGGCGTTGTATAATTTCAGTAATTTCCTGCTCGAGTCGGTGGGGGGGGGGTGAATTCAAGCTCTCACATCGGGTTTTGAGCACAGAGCAGCGCTGAGAGGGTGCTGCATTGTTGGAGGTTTTGCTCTTTGAATGTG
This sequence comes from Cetorhinus maximus, assembly GCF_964194155.1. NCBI lineage: Eukaryota > Metazoa > Chordata > Chondrichthyes > Lamniformes > Cetorhinidae > Cetorhinus > Cetorhinus maximus. The sequence continues at coordinate 27,591,625 of NC_135905.1, forward strand.
TCATGTTTTGATGGTTTATGGAGATGTTAAAATCCAGTCAAAGTTCATACAGAGCACAAAGTTGTCGCAGTGTGCACCTTGCTGATCTCTTTCTCCCTCTCCTCCGAGGGTCTGTGTCTTTATCTTTCTGCCTCTGTCTGTTTCCACCTGGGTGCGTGTCTGCACCTCTATGTCCCCCTCCACGCCTCAGCCTGCAGCCCTGACTCCCACCCCCCAGCCCCCAGCCTCAGTCTGACCCCTCCCCCCCCCCCAAAGCCTCGGTCTGAATATAGTGACTACACTTCAAAAGCATTTAATTGGTACTAAAGTGCTTTGAGGCACCCTGAGATTGGGAATAGCTGTATTGTAAATGCAAGTCTTTCTTTAAAACCTACTTAAAACCCATTTTTACAAAACCCCAACAAAGGCATCTTATTCTCACTTACTCTGTGGGAAAGCCTTTGGGATATTTTTAACATTAATGGCGTTAAACTGTGGCTGATGTTCAATGTGCTGCCACTTCTTTGTAACCAGAATGTTTACACACTTCACCAGTGTCCTGCACAACAGTTTTAAAACATCTTTTCTGAATCATTGAGATCCACAGGCGACAGGACCAGGCTGAGCACCCGTCCCGTATTTTAAGGGATTGTCCTTTATTTTCAATATCTGTCACGTGCCCCTTAAAGGAAGCCTTTTGTCCCACATTTGTAGGGCGGCCTGTGGGAGACTGATCCTGGGCGTCTCTGGGGTGGGTTTGAGTGATTCGAGTGGCACTGCCAGTGAGTGAATTGACCAGCAGAGAGATGACACGGTGGTGACTCAGCAAGATAAGTTGTAAATTATAATTGATTTTAATTTGCACCCGCCGCACCTGCCTTGCTGTTATGGTCTGAAGACCCCTCCCCACCCCACACTCTCACTTCGTAACCCCCATCACACCCCCACCCCCACACTCTCATGGACCCCCCCCCAACTCTTTCAGTCAGCAGCAACTATTCACACCCACCCCCACCTTCCCCTCACGGTCACCAGCACCCCAGAGGTCCCACGGTGAAAGTGTCCCTTATTTTATTTCATAATGGTGGCCACCCTGGACTAAACACTCATTTTTAGAACACTTTTCACAGAGCTTCACTTACTGGGGTTAATCTGAATTATTATGGGGGTCATGCTCAGTTTTTGAGAGGCACAGCCCCAGTTGAATGGTCTGCTGTCGGGGACTGTGTAACAGAGACCTGGAGGTACAATGTGGTGGCATTATCTCTGACCCATGCTGCTTTCAAACGTGCTGAAATTACAGAATTACCCCTGATTTATACTCACTATGTTCAAACCTTTGAATTAGGAAAGTTTGTGACAAAGATTTAGTCCAAGGTACCGCTTTTTTTTTTGGCTGCCTTGGCATGTCGATTGCTCCTTCAATCTGCTGCATCCTAGCTACATGCAAACCAACCAAAAGTTTCCAACATGATGGGTGTTTGAAGTAATGCCAAGTGGTTTGTTAATTCAACAGTTCTGTGTTATTCAGGAAGGACATCATCGCGCATCCTACTTTACACTTTTGGCTTTGTATCCCACTTCTGCCATCTCTTTAAAATCTTGTCTTCCCCAATGATTTAGCCTCAGCTAGAGTATTGCTTTGAATTCTGGGCACCACACTTTAGGAAGGATGTAAAGGCTTTAAGAGAGGTTGCAAAAAACTCACAAGAATGGTTCTAAGGATGAGGAACTTCAGGTACAAGGGTTTTGAGAAGTTGGGACTGTTCTCCTCGGCGAAGAGAAGGTTGTGAGGAGATTTGATGCAGGTGCTCAAAATCTTGAGGGGTCTGGATAGTATAGATTGGGAGAAACTGTTCCCATTGGTGGAAGGATCAAGGACTAGAGGATACAGATTGGAATGGCAAAAGGATCAATGACAGCATAAGGCAAAATAATGGTAAAGGGGATAGGAGAGCAGCAGTAAGTGAATTGCTCTTGCAGAAAGCTAGCATGGACACAATGGGCTGAATGGCCTTTTTTGGGGCTGTAACCATTCTATGATTCTATGGCACTGATCTTTTTGAATTGCTCGCCCTTTCAGAAATTGGGTAAGGGAGTCTCCAGCAATGTGCCATTATTTGTAATTTGATTTCTCATTCACAGAGGTTTGTGAATGCCCCATCATTGACCTCCTCTGGAGTCCCCAGCATCACAGATGCCAGTCTTCAGCCAATTCAATTCACTCCACGTGATATCAAGAAATGGCTGAATACTGGATACTGCAAAGACTATGGGCCCTGACAATATTCCGGCTATAGTACTGAAGTCTTGTGCTCCAGAACTTGCTGCACCCCTAGCCAAGCTGTTCCAGTACAGCTACAACAATGGCATCTACCTATGTGGAAAATTGGCCAGATATGCCCTGTACAATGCAGGACAAATCCAACCCAACCATTTACCACCCCTTCAGCCTACCCTCCATCATTAGTAAAGTGATGCAAGGGGTCATCAACAGTGCTATCAAGTGGCACTTACTTAGCAATCACTTGCTCACTGAAGCTCAGTTTGGGTTCTGCCAGGGTCACTCAGCTCCTGACCTCATTACAGCCTTTGTTCAAAGATGGACAAAAGAGCTGAACTCCCGAGGTGAGAGCGACTGCCCTTGACATCAAGGCAGCATTTGACTGCGTGTGGCATCAAGGAGCCCTCACAAAACTGGAGTCAATGAGAATCAGGGAGAAAACGCTCTGCTGGTTGGAGTCATACCTAGCACAAAGGAAGATGGTTGTGGTTGTTGGAGGTCAGTCACCTCGGTTCCAGGACATCACTGCAGGAGTTCCTCAGGGTAGTGTCCTCGGCCCAACCATCATCAGCTGCTTCATCAATGACCTTCCTTCCATCATAAGGTCAGAAGTGGGGATGTTCGCTGATGATTGCACAATGTTCATCACCATTCGCGACTGCTCAGATACCTAAACAGTCCATGTCCAAATGCAGCAAGGCCTGGACAATATCCAGGCTTGGGCTGACAAGTGGCTAGTAACATTCATGCCACACAACTGCCAGGCAATGACCATCTTCAACAAGAGAGAATCTAACCATCGCCCCTTGTCATTTCATGGCATTACCATTGCTGAATCCCCCACTATCACCATCCTGGGGGTTACCATTGACCAGAAACTGAACTGGACTAGCCATGGTAAGTACTGTAGCTACAAGAGCAGGTCGGAGGCTAGGAGCCCTGTGGTGAGTAACTCCCTTCCTGACTCCACAAAGCCTGTCCACCATGTACAAGGTACAGGTCAGGAGTGTTATGGAATATTCTCCACTTGCCTGGATGAGTGCATCTGCAGTGACACTCAAGAAGCTTGATACCATCCAGGACAAAACAGCCTGTTTGATTGGCACCCCATCCATAAACATTCCCTCTCTTCACCACTGACACACAATGGCAGCAGATAGTGTACACATCCAAGACGAACTACAGCAACTCACCAAGGCTCCTTCCAAGTCACTCACCATCCTGACTTGGAACTATACGCTGTTCCTTCACTGGCACTGGGTCAAGATCCTGGAACTCCCCTACAGCACTGTGGGTGTACCTACACCACATGGACTGCAGCGGTCCAAGAAGGCAACGCACCACCACCTTCTCAAGTGCAATTAGGGATGGGCAATAAATTCTGGCCTAGCCAGTGACGCCAACATCCTATGACGCCAACATCCTTGGAATTTAACTAAATCTTAGGGATATGGAGTTGGGGTGGGAAAGTGGAACTGAGGTCGAAGATCAGCTATGATCTTGCTGAATGGTGGAGCAGCCTTGAAGTACCATCTGGCCTATTCCTACTCCTCTTCCTATTTGTGAGCTCCTTACGCTATCCTAGCAATAAATCGAACTTTATTGACAGAAGGGTCAATTTTCTCTCCCTCGTTCACTAATATTAGATTTAATTTGTTTTCTCCCCGGCTGATTCCGATCTTGATTGTGCTCTGCCTTTGCCCCTCCGTCAAGCTTCTTGCATTTAAAGCAAATGTTTTTTCCTTCGAGTGACTCCCCTGTTCTGACCCAGGGGCCTGCTTAAACAATAACTTGCATTTCTGCAGCATCTGGAGCTCAGTAAGATGACCCAGGGTGCTTCAGGATTGGCATCAAACAAAATTTGAGACACAGCCACATGAGACTTATGAACAAAACTGCCATTTGCTTTAATGCATCGGGTGCTGATGTTGTCCATCACCTTGGTGGTTTTGGTAGCATCTGGTGGGGTAAAAACTTAGTGTGTGCCCCCCAGGACTGTGCGCCGTTACAATGTTCAGCGGTTGTCTTCATGCCAACATCCTGAGAGTTGACACAGCTCTTTGATGGCCCCTTGGTGATCTGGAGAGGTTAAAGACACGTTTTATCTGACATGCCCAAGAAAGATTGTTTGAGTCAGTAAATGCAAGCCTTTGGGAAACAGCATAGCCAAGGTGTGATCAGCAGCTGCTCTCTTTGCCATCTCGGCGCTGCTCCGCCTCCTTCAAGTTTAGCAGTGCCAGTCGAACTCTCCGAGGGGGTTTCGAGCCTGCCCACATCGGCTGCCGCATGCACGATAGCAGCTGAAAAGCCGGAAAGTTGCAAGGAGCACCAGTGGGAATAAGAGACGAAGAGAGCAACAACAACAAAATAAAAACAAGCCTAAACAGGAACGAAAAATGCTCATGTCTAGAAAGTTCAGGAAAAATGAAATAAGTTTTAAAAACTTTCCAGCAACAATTTGGATTTATTTAGCACCTTTAATACATCAAACAAAATTTGCCACCAAGTCACGTAGGACTTGATCAAAGGGGTGGATTTTAAGGGAGGCGTTAAGGGAGGGAGGGGGAGAGAGATGGAGAGCTTAGGAGGGGGGAATTCCTGAGCTGAGGGCCTCGCTTTCTGCTTTCAAAACCTTACGCTGTGGAATTCCTTCCCTAAGCCTTTTCTCGTCTCCATCCCTCTCTCCTCCTTTGAGACACTACTTAAAATCTACTCCTTTGACCAAGCATTTGTTCATCTGTCTAATGTGTGATCTGCTGTCAAAGTTTGTTTGATAATGCTCCTGTGAAGTGCCTTCAGATGAAATACTCCATTAAAGGTGTTTAATAAATGCAAGTCATTGTCATTGTACGAACCCTCTAAACCCTACAAACGTGTTTCCTGAAAACTCTAGTCCTCCAGCTCTGGCATCTTTCGCATTTCCCTCTAGCTTTTCCCATTCATTGTCGGCCTTGTCTTCATATACTTGGGCCCTACGCTCTGAAATCGCCAAACTAAACTCCTTCCTCTCTCCCTTACCCTCTCTACGCTGAAAAACTAACAAAGATATATTCCATTAAGAAAGACTCCACAAGAAAGATGCATCATCTGTATTGAACCAAGGAAGTTAAAGATGGAATCAAATTGAAAGAAAGGCTGTTCAATGCTGCAAAGATTACTGGTAGACCAGAAGATTGGGAACATTTTAGAAACCAGCAAAGGATGACTTTAAAAAAAAAACAGAGGAAGAAATTGGAGGATGAGAGAAAACTAGCAAGAAATATAAAAACAGACAGTAAAAGTTTCTGCAGCCATATAAAAAGGATAAGAATAGCTAAAGTAAGTGTTGACCCCTTAGAGGGTGAGACTGGGGAATTAATATTGGGGAAACGAGGAGATGGCTGGGACATTGAACACGTATTCTGTATCTGTATCTGTCTTCACAGCAGAAGACAGGCATCCCAGGAATAGCAGAAAATCAGGAGGCAAAAGGGAAGGAGGCAATTAAAACTATCATGATTAATAGTGGAAAAAGTACTGGGAAAACTAATGGACTAAAGGTTGACAAGTCCGCTGCACCTGATGGCCTGAATTCTAGGGTCTTAAAAGAAGTGGCTGCAGGTCGTGGATGTATTGCTTGTAATCTTTCAAAATTCCCTAGATTCTAGTAAGGTCCCAGTGGATTGGAAAACTGCACATGTAATACCTCTGTTCAAGAAAGGAGAGAGACAAAAAGGAAACTATAGGCCAGCTAGCCTAACATTGGGCATTGGTAAAATGCTAGAACCCATTATTAAGGAGGCAGTAGCAAGACATTTAGAAAATCATAATACAATCAGGCAGAGTCAACATTGTTTTGTGGAAGGGAAATTAGAGCTCTTTGAGGATGTAAAAAACATGTTGATAAAGGGAAACCAGTAGGTGTAGTGTATTTGGATTTCCAGAAGGCATTCAATAAGGTGCCATATGAAAGATTGTACGAAACAGGAGCTCATGGCATTGGGGATGATATATTAGCGTAGATGGAGAATTGGCTAAGGGGAAAAAGAGTAGGGATATATGGATCATTTTCAGATTAACTAACAAGTGGAATGTCACAGGCATCCGTGTTGGGGTCTCAACTATTTGAAATCTACATTAATGACTTGGATAAAGGGATCAACTGTATTGTAGCCAAATTCGCTAACAATTCAAAGATTGGTAGGAAAGCAAGTTATGAGAAGGAAACCAAGAGTCTTCAAAGGGATTTAAATAGTGAGTAGGCAAAAAATTTTCAGATGGAGTATAACCTGAGAAAATGTGAGGTTGTCCATTTGGGTAGGAAGAACAGAGAAGAAGAATATTAGTTAAATGGAGAGATGTTGCAGAATGCTTTGGTACAGAGGGATCTCGGTGCCCTTGCACATGAATCACAAAAAGTTAGTATGCAGGTACAGCAAGTAATTAGGAAGGCAATTGGAATGTTGGCCTTTATTGCAGGGGGATTGGATTATAAAAGTATGGAAGTCAGGGAAAGGAGTTTAGCAGCAAAGATGGCTGATGAACAATGGCAGATGTTTAAGAAAATAGTTCATGACTCACAAAGATATGTCCCAGTGAGGAAGAAGGATTCTAGGAAGGGGATAATCCAACCATGGTTAACTAAGGAAGTTTAAGGTAGTATCAAATTGAAAGAAAAGGCATACAATGTGGCAAAGATTAGTGGTAAACCAGAGGATTGGGAAAGTTTTAAAAACCAACAAAAGATGATCTAAAAAATAATAGAGGGAGAAAATTAACTGAGCAAACTAGCAAGTAATATAAAAATGGATAGTAAGAGCTTCTTTAAATATATAAAAAGGAAGAGAGAAGTAAAAGTGAACATCGGCCCCTTAGAGAATGAGACTGGGGAAATAGTAATGGGGAACGAGGAAATGGCAGAAGAGTTGAATAAATACTTTCCATCAGTCTTCACAGTAGAAGGCACTAATGGCATTCCAAAAACACTAAATATCAAGGGGCAAAAGAGGGGGAGGAAATAAATATAATTATCACTAGAGAGAAAGTACTAGGGAAACTAATGGGGCGAAAGGCCGATAAGTCTCCTGGACTTGATGGGTTGCACCCTAGGATATTAAAGGAAGTTACAGAGATAGTAGATGCACTGGTAGTAATCTTCCAAAATTCCTTAGATTCTGGAAAAGTTCCAGAGGATTGGAAAATTGTCAATGTGACACCCTTATTCGAAAAGGGAGGGAGACAAAAAACAGGGAACTTTCAGCCAGTTAGCTTAACATCTGTCATTGGGAAAATGTTAGAATCTATTTTAAAGAATGTAATAGCAGAGCATTTAGAAATACATAATATAATCAAGCAGAGTCAGCATGGTTTCATGAAGGGGAAATCATGCTTGACAAAATTTATTAGAATTCTTTGAGGAGGTAACAAGCAGGATAGATAAAGGGGAACCAGTAGATGTAACATATTTGGATTTCCAAAAGGTGTTCAATAAGGTACTGCACACAAGGCTACTTAATAAGATAAGAGCCCATGGTGTTGGGGTTGTGCATTAGTATGGATAGAGAATTGGCTAACTAATAGAAGACAGAGAGTTGGGATAAAGGGGGGCATTTTCGGGATGGTAACCTGTAACTAGTGGAGTGCCACAGGGATCAGTGCTGGGGCCACAATTATTTACAATATATATGAATGACTTGGATGAGGGAAGTGAATGTACCATCGCCAAGTTTGTGGATGACACAAAAATAGGTGGGAAGGCAAGTGGTGAGGATGACACAAGGAGTCTACAGAGGGATAGAGACAGGTTAAGCGAGTGGGCAAAAACTTGGCAGATGGAATATAATGTGGGAAAATGTGAGGTTATACATTTTGGCAGGAAGAATAGAGGAGCTGAATATTATTTAAATGGAGAAAGACTGCAGAAAGCTGCAGCACAGAGGGATTTGGGGGTCCTCGTACATGAATCACAAAAAGCTAACATACAAGTTCAGGAGGTAATAGGGAGAACAAATAGAATGTTGGCCTTTATTTCAAAGGGAATGGAGTATAAAAATAGAGACGTCTTGCTAAAACTATACAAAGTACCACACCTAGATTACTGTGAACAGTTTTGGTCCCCTTATCTAAGGAAAGATATACTGGCATTGGGGGCAGTCCAGAGAAGGTTCACTAGGTTGATCCTGGGTATGGAGGGATTTTCTTATGAGGAGAGGTTGAGTAGGTTGGGCCTGTATCACTGGAGTTTAGAAAAATGAGAGGCAACCTTATTGAAACATTTAAGATTCTTAGGGGGCTTGACAGGGTAGATGCTGAGAGGTTGTTTCCCCTTGTGGGGAGAGTCTAGGTCCAGAGGGCATAATCTCAGAGTGAGGGGGTCACTCATTTAAAACAGAGATGAGGAGGAATTTCTTCTCTGAGGGTAGTGAATCTGAGGAATTCTTTACTGCAGAGGGCTGTAGAGGCTGAATCGTTGAGTATATTCAAGGCTGAGATAGACAGATTTTTAATCAGTAAGGGAATCAAGGGTTATGAGGAAAAGGCTGGAAAGTGGAATTGAAGATTATCAGATCAGCCATGATCTCATTGAATAGCAGAGTAGACCAGATGGACCGAATGGCCTACTTCTGCTCCTATGTCTTATGGTTTTATGGTCTAAGTCTTGCTGCAACTTTACAGGGCCTTGGTGAGACCATGTCTGAAATACTGGGTACAGTTCTGGTCTCTTTACTTAAGGAGGGATATACTTGCATTGGAAGCATTGCAGACAAGGTTCACTTGGCTGATTCCTGGGATGAAGGTGTTGCCTTATAAGGAAAAATTGAGCAGGTTCAGCTGATACTCATTGGAGTTTAGAAGAATGAGAGGTGATCTTACTGAAATATATAAAATTGAGGGGGCTTGACAGGGTAGATGTTGAGAGAGTGTGCCCCCTCATGGGGAAATCTAGAATTAGGGGTACAGTTTAAAAATAAGAGGCCACCCATTTAAGATGGAGAAGAGGAAGAATTTCTTCTCTTGGAAGGTCATTAATCTACCAGAGAGAGCAGTGGAGGCTGGGTCATTGGATATAGTCAAGGCTGAGTTAGACAGGTTTTTGATCGACTAGGGAAGGTTATGGAATGAGGCAGGAAAGTGGAGTTAAGGCCACAGTCAGATCCGCTGTAACCTTATCGAATAGCAGAGCAGGCTTGATGGGCCAAATGGCCTACTCCTCCTAATTCTTATGATCCTCAATCAAACATTTGCTCACTTCCCCTAACAGGCCTTTCCCTGGCTCAGTATGCTTTCCATTCTAATTACATCGCTTGTGACACTTGCATTCACACTCAATCTTTACTGTAAGTTTTTGCTGTAAATCCTTTTCAAAAAGAACTTTTGAAAAATAAAGCCCTACAATCGCACGTGTTTTTAAGTGTTTGTGTAAAATTAATTGCTTCTAGAAAAGGCTGCCATCTTGTCTTGTTTTTTGATAACCCTTCGGTTTCGCCGGCTCCCCAGTAGGTGCCAACTCTTGCTGTGGTACAATGTCATGGGCACAAACACCTAGATCATTCCCTTCTTTAAGTGATCATTATTCATGTGTTTTTTCATTCATTCATGGGACGTGGGCTTCGCTGGCTAGGCCAACGTTTATTGCCCGTCCCTAACTGCCCTTGAAAGATAGTGGTGAGGTGCCTTCTTGAACCATTGCAGCTCATGTAGTGTAAGTGCACCCACAGTGCTGTTAGGAAGGGAGTTCCAGGATTTTTGCCTAGCAACAGTGAAGGAATGGCGATGAAGTTACAACTCAGGATGGAGTGTGACTTGGAGGGGAGCTTGCAGGCGATGGTGTTCCAACGCGATTGCTGCCTTTGTCCTTCTGCGTGGTGGAGATCACAGATTTGGAAGGTGCTGTCGAAGGAGCCTTGGTGATTTGCTGCAGAGTATCTTGTAGATGGTACACACTGCCGTCATTGTACACTGGTGGCTGGAGGGAGTGAATGTTTAAGCTGGTGGATGGGGTGCCGATCAAGTGGCTGCTTTGTCCTGAATGGTGTTGAACTTCTTGAGTGTTGTGGGAGCTGCACTCATCCAGGCAAATCCCATCACACTCCTGACTCGTGCCTTGTAGAAGGTGGACAGGCTTTGGGGAGTGGGGAGGTGAGATACCGTCCCCAAAATTCCCAACCCTCAACCTGCTCACAGTAACCATGTGGCTGACCGGGTTAATTTTCTGGTCCGTGGTTCACCCCAGGATGTTGGTGGGTGTGTCATCATTGTGGATTGTTAGGCATCAGCTTGTTACCTTGTTAATGTAACAGTTTTTGGTGGGGCTAATTTTAATGAAAAGGAGATTTGTTTGGGGCTCGGAACCATGCTGTGTGTTGAAGTGGCGAGTACGTCTTCTCCTGTGCAGCTTTCGCATTCATCCGGTGCTCAAACTGTCTACCTTTTGATGTAGGCAGCGAGGGACTTATCCAACTCTGCTCAAATTGAATAGCGCTGCTTGCAAAATGTGAACGTTTGTAGTAATAAAACTTTTGTACCTTTGTTACTGCTGTTGTAGAATTTGCTGTATATCTCCTCTCTGCAATTGAAGTCTGTGTCAAAACATAAATAATAAAAGGGAAATGTTTTTGAAAGGAGCACAGAGTTTCATTAAGAATCTTCTGAGACGCTCGGATAGTTTGCAAATAGTACAGCACCATCGGGGCTGCCAGTGTGATCACTTTTATTAGTTTCACTTCTTCCAGTTTGTCATAAATATAAAAAAAACAGAGAATGCTGGTAACGCGGGTCAGTCAGCGTCTGTGGAGAGGGAAACGGAGTTAACATTTCAGATCAATGACCTTTCATCAGAACTGGAAGAAGCTAGAGATTTAGCACTTGATGAGAAAGTAGATGAGGCAGAGAAAAGTGGGAGGGTGGTGTGGAAAACCTATGACGGGCTGGAGGACAGGAGTCATTCAGAGATGATATACATCGAACATATGAATTAGGAGCAGGAAGAGGCCACTCGGCCCCTCAAGCCTGCTCCGCCATTCAATAAGATCATGGCTGATCTGTTTGTAACCTCATCCCACGTTACTGCCTTGCCCCCGATAACCTTTCACCCCTTTGTTAATCAAGAATTTATCTAACTCTTCCTTAAAAATATTCAAAGGCTCTGCTTCCAACGCCTTTTGAGGAAGAGAGTTCCAAAGACTTGCTAACCTCTGAGAGAAAAAAATTCTCCTTATCTCTGTCTTACATGGGTGACCCCTTATTTTTAAACACTGATCAAAAGGGTGATGATATAGACTTGCCTGACCTGCTGGCTGTTTTGGTGTTTTCCATTTTAATTTCCCATTTCCAGCATCTGCAGACATTTTACTTTCGTTATTTTCAAACAGTGGAGTGCATTGACAAAGTGTGATTACACATTGTAGGATTGTGAGCCACGGATTTAACTTCTCTTTGCTTATCTCATTTGCCATGTATTAAATTGTCCAACATTGAGACTACAGGATGGAAGGAAACCAGGGGGGAGTTGCCGGTCTCCTGTACCTGCCTAGGGGCTGTTCAGGGTGAACTTGCATGAAGCAGGCTGTACAGTTGTGGAAGGTCCCCAGCAAAATTAAATAAAATGTTGAGAAAATTCAGAAGAAGAAATTGTGAGTGGCCGACTATGATGAAAAGAAATTAAGTAAAGCATCTGCATTATGGTTCCCCTGAAAACTCAACTCAGCAACTGTTTCCAGTGGCTCAGTGATCAGGGGTCGCAGGTTTAAGGTAATTGGCAAATGAACCAGAGGCAGCAGAAGCAGCGATTTGTTAACTTACGATGCATTCCCTGAAAGGAGGTGGAAGCAAATTCAGTGTTAACTTTGAAAAGGGAACTGGATAAATACTTAAGAAAAAAAATTGCGGGGTTATGCAGAAAAGGGAAGGAAGGACCCAACTGCATAGCTCATTCTAAAGGCTAGAACAGGTGCAAAGGGTGAATGGCCTCCACCTATTCTGTATTATTCTTTAATCTCAGCCGATTATTAGGGGTTATTACCCACAATGGCATCCGGACTTGCGAGCTGATTTCCTATCCCTGAACTCCCTCCTGGACCTCCATGCGGAAGTGTTGACATTGGGTGAAGACGGGATTGGTCTTTGACGTGATAGCTCCTGTGATAGGATCCTCTCTGCAACGCTCACCATCCTGGCTCACAAGCTTAAAAACAACATTCCCTTGGATGTGATATTGGACAAGATTTGGTGTCCATGAAGCCAAACTCCCAACAAGAGGAGAAAGAGGGAGGCAGTGGCGTCGTGGCATTGTCACTGGATTGGTAGTCCAGAGACTGACTGGTAATCCACAGACCCAGGGTAATGCTCTGGGGATCTATGTTCGAATCTCACCATGTCGGATGGTGGAATTTGAATTCAATAAAAATCTCGAATTAAAAGTCCAATGATGACCATGAAACTGTTGTCGATTGTCATAAAAACCCATCTGGTTCACCAATGTCCTTTAGGGAAGGAAATCTGCTGACCTTGCCTGGTCTGGCCTACATGTGACTCCAGACCCACAGAAATGTGGTTGACTCTTAAAAATGCCCTCTGAACAAGGGCAACTAGGGATGGGCAATAAATGCTGGCCTAGCCAGGGACGCCCACATCCCACGAACAAAAAAAAAAATTGCTGGAGGAGTTAATGAGGAAAGAGTGCATTCATATTTGAAGAAGGTATATTGGAAAGGGCAGGAAACTGAAATTATGAGCATATCCCACTGAACACCAGCATTAATGGAGTAATATGGCAGAGAAGGAAGGCTAACCGGGTATATCTCTGGTACAATATCCCCCTGTACCGTAAAGTTCTGTGATTCAAAAAAAGGTATACTACAAGCGGAGACTATTCGGCCCATCGTGACTTGTGCTGCTGCTCGCTCTTGCTTGTCCCGTATTGATTGTAGAGACTTTGACCACAGTCTGCTGCAGTGCCACCTTAACCCTTAAACTGGACCTTGAGCAGCGGTTGCCAAGCCTGAGCCTCCTGACTGTTTCAGGGGGTTTTCTCCCTGGGGATTTCTCGGTGTGTTAACTCCACCCTGTAATCGAGATCATTCGTGTGGTGTTTCTGAGTCAGCCCATGTACCAATTGATGCGCTCATTCAACAGGTAAATAAAGTATTTTTCGTCGCGGTGTTACAGCGATGAAAGATGGCTTGTAGCCTTTGATGCAAATGAAATGAGTGGGTAGGTTTGTTTGCCCTGAATTTGTACCAGTTGTGATGGTTTGTTTCATTTGCCTTCACTGACTCGTTGGGATTCAGCCCAAGTTTGACTCATTAAACATTGAGACAGCCTTTGCAGTACAGTTTCTGTTATTGTATGCTATTGTTTAGCCTGTCACAAGATAACTGTGCTCTTGCTGTTACAGTAGACACAGTCTGTCTCAAAGAAACCAGGTAGATGATGAAGCCTGTTCAGTGTTTTTTTTTAGCTTATTGCAGCTTGTCCATCTGCTCTAGGTGACTAACAGACTGGGCTGCTTTTATTTTCACAGGTAATACCAACAGCATCTTTGCCTTAGATTACATCAGTGGAGCTCTGACTCTCAACGGCCCCTTGGATCGAGAAAATCCCCTCTACAGCTCAGGGTTTATATTGACTGTAAGGGTGAGTGATTCCAACTGAGGCCCTTTCATCTGCAAAAGCAAGCGAGATTCGGTACAAATGAATGTTGAGAACTGCCTTGGTCAGCACTGCTGCTGCCCTTCAAGGGAAATAAAATGAACACTGGATGTTTTGCTGAGATCTACTGGAATTGCAAAGGCACAAGCCTAGGCCCTTTAAATTACTGCATGTGGATGGGACCACACACAAAAAGAAACTGCCCCCAAATTTGGAAAGAAAATTAGAGGGAATGTTGCTGGGTGCCTGTTAAATACGAAGTGAACTTTATTGTTCTGTTCCTCATCAAATCTCCCACCCCAAACCAAGGCTGCTTCTCTCACATGCCCCGACTCCACATTGGAGCTGTATTTCAGGATGTGTCTGCACGTGAATGTATTCGAAACCAGGATCTTCAAATATTGTACAAATCCTTAATGACTTGGTTTTTGAAATTAATCGGTCCATGATTTTAACAAGTGTATTCACTCATTCATTTAGAACCTCCTGTTAAAATAGCAGGGAAAGATATTTCATACATAAGACGTAGGAGCAGAAGTAGGTCATTCAGCCCATCAAGTCTGCTCTGCCATTCAATGAGATCACAGCTGATTTGATGATTCTCAATGCCGCTTTTGTGCTTTTCCCCATAACCCATTATTCAAACTATCACAAACTAATGGGCCTTATGTAACAAAGAACTCTCCTAATACTAAAACACCTCAAGGAGGGGATTTTTGTGCTCATCCTTTACATTTGGAATGAGCCCAGTGAATCATTACGGGTGGAACGTGATCAGCTCCCTCGCTAACCCTTTTACCTTGAAATTGCCAATTCGGGTGTTGCTTGTCAGATTTGTTTCCATGGCTGAATTTACAGCATTGCTTTGTAAGAGTGACAGTATAACTCTGGGCTTGCTCCCAGCCTGACTCTGGAGGGTGAGGGGTGCCGGGGTGGGTGGGGGGTTGTTGCTGTGAGATTTTGGGAGGAAGCATTATCTCTGCACTTTGGCTCAGCACAGTGTCGGGTCAAGCAGAAAATGTGCTCAGGGGACTTTCTTGTTCCTTCTCGATATCTTATAAACTTACGCAGAGGTTATTTAAATGTTGTGCATCAATGGATGCTCCTGGAGAGCTGGAATGCACTGGGTGGGGGGGAGGCAGAATCAATTGGGGGCTTTTAAAGGGGAATGGTTAAATCGCCTGAAGGTGAAAGATTTGCAGGGTTACAGAGAAAGGGCAGGGGTGCGGGACTATCTGAATTATTCTCGCAGAGAGTGGTGCGGACATGCGAGTGACCTCTTCGTGTACTCTGACCATTCTGTGATACACTATACTCAAAATGTACTGACCAGGAGCAAAGCAGAAATAGACCATTCAGCCCACTGTGTCTGCTTCACCCTATTCTTGCCCCATTCCCTCTTATGATTCCCTTTTTAAAAAAAATATTTACCAATCTCTTTTTAAAATCTCTCATTCTATTTCCATCGTTGTTCCTGGGAAGGAATTCCAGATCCTCTGCCAAAAATGGTCTTTTTGTTCTATTCTCTTATTCTGATAATTTACCCTCTTAGTATTGCCGTCCTGTCCATTGTATAATCATTATTTCCCGTTCACCTTATTAATACACCTCATAATTTGAGACTCTTGGTAGATGGTCTCTTACACACCTTTACTGCAGGCTTGATGGTCGCTCCTCCCCCCCTCTCCCAGGCGAGGGCTTCCCATTGTGGATGCAGGCACAGGATGGTTCATTTTTGCACATGTTAATGAGATGTAAAGTAGGTTTGTTACATCAATACGTATGCATTCTGTTCTGATGAAAGCCCAACTGTGATATTCGTGTCATGGAACAATGCCGGATATTAACGGTGAGTCAACCCCAGCATGGTAGGTATAGCTTCATGAGCCAGCGAGTTACATTTCAGGTCTGGGAAGTTAGCCAAGCCTTTCCTCACATTCTCACATTCGATTGTTCCTTTCTGGCATTAAGAGCATCCTTCTACATTGATGGGAGTATTTAATGTACTGCTGAGGGATGTGCAAGTGTGTAAGCAGTTTATTGGGAGCTGTAATTACTAAAGTCCAAGAGTCTAATGTGCTTATATCTTGAGAAGCAATAGCAAAGCGCATTAGCACATCTCCATGTGGAAACAGTGATACGTCTGGTTAAAACAAAAATCCAAAGGGAAATAATCGGTCCTATTTCTCGATGGTCACAAAGCAACATTTTGTGCAATTTTTTTTCTCCTCAGTTCTTTTTCCAAATTGCTGCCCAAGAATTCTGTTCTTGGTGTCATGGTTAGAGCTGCCAGCGCATTAATGTGGCAAAAAAAAAAGATTTTAGCCAATAACAGGTTCTTTCGCCTGTCAGTGACTTCAAAAGGGTTTTGTACACATATACGTCATGTAGTTTGATGGACTCTTTTAGCAGCAAAGACATTTGTATCTATTTTTCTGTCTGTCTCTCTCATTTTTCAGTATATGTGTATCTATCTATACATGTTCCTATGTGTAACTGCATCTTTCTGTCTCATATTGGCTTGTTTGTTATCTGTCGGTGGTTCTGCCTTGTAAAGATTTGTATCTGTACGTCTCTCTGTACCTTGATATACTTAAGTATCTCCATCCAGCTATACTGCTATATGCTTATATTTATCTACCTGTGTTAGTGAATCTAGAGTGTGTGTGTGTATCGAACTGTATGTCTGTATCTATTTGTGTTTTAACATCCCTGTCTATATTTCTGTATCAGTATATTCAGCTGTATGAATCTGAGTATCTATCTGTCTATGTTGTATATCTGTTTGTTCATTTCTATGTCATGCTCTCTGTGTTTATCTAAGCCATTCCCTGTATTTAGCTGTGTTTGACTGTCTGTGTGATGCATGTAAATATATAACAATATATATTTTATATACTGTTGCCTGAGGGGAAAAGATTGATTGGCTTCAATTTCCCAGGAACCAGTTCAAAGGATGCACTTCCTTCCCAGTTTCTCCTGAAGTTAGGGTGATGGGGGTTAGTGCTGTGATGGAATTCACCCCTAATATGTCCTCCAATTTGTGAGTGATGCCACAGCAGCTCCTCGCATCTAATAAATATCCACATTAGCGATTATGGTTAGTTCTGCCGACTTTGCGATGGTCTTGGGAAGAGTGTGAAAATTAATGATGCAGTTGAGAGCTCAGTGGAACTCCTGTTGTGTCTGTTCGGCGTGTGGCCAATCAGCTGTAGTTTGGACTGCCCCCTGCAAAGCCCTGTTCAGAGTCTGTATCTCTCTGAAACCCTAAGATATCGCTCCCATCTGTGCTGGAATGAGATTGTGAGATGATGGACGGTCCCTGGTTGTTTCCTGAGCTAGGCTACCTGAGCCAATGCGAGCAGCAGAAACAATGATTGAGCAGCAAGCGCTTATAGAGAGCTCAGGCTGCCTGACGATGCAGCATCTCCATGGAGTTGGCTGCAATTTTTTTGTTTCGTCTAAATCTACTTGTGAAAATCCAATTAACTCAAAACCTGTTCAGAATTAAATGATTCTATTCATCAGTGTGCACGAAGAGTCAGGAGAGAGAAATGGTGCTCGCTGGTGCTTTTCCCTTGGTCCCTGTGACAAGCAGGTGTCCAGGGATGAGGACTGAAAGTCAGTACTGGGGTTCCCAGATTGGGTCCTTCTGTCATGGCATCTCGGCGTGAGGCATGGTTCTTAGACATACTGTAGACATACTCTGGTATCTGCTGTTTATTAGCACCACATCTAAACAGATTACAGAGTAGGCACATTGCTCTTAGGCATCATTCCAATCTCTCTCATGAGAGTCTGACACATGACTGGCTAGTGTCAGTGGTACATCATCATCTACATCATATATTAGCATACTCCATCCCTTATACTACACCTCCCCCATGCACGCTATCCTACTTTTTAACAACAACGTGAAACTATGTCTTTAAATAGTTATTATATTTCTGTAACTTTTTATATAGCTACGGATTCTACTCAGCTCCGACTCCCACTCTTTCCCCTCCCTAAGCCTCAGTGCTGGGGGTTCAATTTCCTACAATATTCTCGGCCCGTAGGGATGAGACATGAGAACTTTCTTCTGCATCTGTTAGGACGTCATCATCTGCAGAGTAGGACAACACTTTAGTTGCATTGCTGGCAGCACAGCTGGGAAGCAGAGTGTAGGTTTCAGGATGACTGAACTGCAAGCACAATGAAAGTCTGGTTCAAAAGAGAAGACTGAGGAGAATCGATCTTTGGACCCTCTAGGACTGGAAGAGGAGAACTCAGGACACTCTGAAGAACGTGATGTTCCCTAGAAGGACTCTGGGAAGAAGCTTCAGAAGAGGAATGATCTTCAACTCCAGGGAAGACTGTCAGAGCTGTATCATCCACTGTATCAAAGACTGAAAAGGCATTGAAGATCTGAGATTTCAATGAACTTAGACGATAAAGGAAAAAACAACCAACTTCCTGTAAGACTACCATACCCAGATGAAGAGATGATTTCCCAATGATTTTTTGGGAGGATTGTCTACTTGCTGTAAGGAGTGGTAAGAGAGCCACACTTCTCTCTGAACGAGGTTGCTCAACTGTGAGAAATGGGAAGAATTGCTGCAGATATGGAGACAAAAAAAACCATCATCTCCTGTAATGAGAGAAATTTCCTGTAGACAGTCAACTCTGGGACAAGACTGCTGTACAGGATTCTGCAGCTTCAGAAGTGTTAAAGACCCTGCCTCAGCATTTGTGCTGACCTCCAGCTCTGAAAGACTACTTTCAGCTGGGACTGATGGCTGCCAATTGCCTTTCACTCCTGGGAAGGTACCCACTCTTTAGCTGTGTGATGCTCCATGGAGTCTAACTTGAATTCAGGCAAAGCATCACCTCAAAGACTCTCCATGGACAACAGGAGAAGAAGTGGGCAATACATTGGGAGATTCGATGGAACTAAGATCTGAATGCTGCTCAGTCACTAAAAGCACAGCTGATTCTTCTAGAAAGACAACAGAGACATCATAAGGTGCGTCCATCACTGGGAAAGACGTATCATTCTTCAGCATCTCAGCCTCCAAGGGATCATTCAGAACTGCGAGGGATTGTTCCTCATCGCGCTCAGGTCCAGTAGGTTTTCATGGGGATGATCGTTGTTTGCTGCAGTGCCTTCTGTATCCTCCACCTCTGGCCTTATTGAGAGATTCATAACTTTGATACCTGACCTGCGTCTTGTGTATGGTGTCTCTGAAAGAAAGAAACTTACTGCTGAGTGTATAAACTTCCTCAGCTCCTAAAGGCTGAGTTTTCACTGCTTCTAAATAAAAAGCTGAAGACTGTCGTATGATGGACAGTGGGTCATTCAAATGATGAGCATCGCCTGCTTATTTTTCTAGGATTCCTGGAAGTTTGCCAACATCACCACTCAATGAGGATATATGTTGATTGTAAAGAACATGGAGAGAGTCAATGATCTGTGTCCCTTGTAGCTAGGAGACGCAATAATCCTGCCACTAATCGGAAGGCCAGTGCCACCTGGGCCTTGTAATTTGATGTTTGATGGATAAAGGACCATCAGCCGAAACCAACCCAGAAGCTCCAGTCCCAATTTTAAGAGGTATCAAAGCCTTGATCCTTGTACCATTATTGACCAGTAGTCTGGATTAAGGCTATCTACCTCCCCGAGGAACTCTGTCGGGTCGTTGTTTTCTGGACTTTCCATTTCTTGGAAGAGATGTGTTTCGTAAATACTCGCTAGTCTGTGACTTCGATTAAAACTGCTGGATTTGCAGAGACGTTTGAAATGTCCAGTTTTGCCACACTGGAAGTATTCCCCCCCCTCCCCAACTTGGCGTCTATGCTGAGTTTCTGCGCCACAACACAAGCATCTCAAAATGGCTGCCGGCGTGGAGTTTCCTGTCCTTTCGGTTGGTTTGGCAGGCTTCCCGTGTGGGTGGAGTCACTGTCCGAGGGCCTAGTCAATCTGCAGAGTCATGTGAAGCCTCGGAGTTGCCACGAATTATAGCACAATTCACCGCTTAGAGCTGGGGCTGCTCCAAGCACAATCACCTGCTCGATAACGGGGCTGTGTGGCGGGTTGAAAAAGGTATCAAAGGCCTTTATAATAGAATCAAAACCTGCAGTGGACTCCCGCACAGCCTGCCTTAAGAGAATGTTGTCTGCTACTGGACCTACTGCATAAAGAAAGGAACGAACTTGAAGCTTCAGCTCTTTTTCGTGAAGACCTGATGCTGCTCGGCACTCGAGGAAATGGCGTTTCTATAACTCCTACTGCCTCTCTGAGGGGCCTAAAGGCGATCAAATAGTTGGAGCAAGGACAGGGACTGCTCCCCAGGTACGGTCATTGTTACCTCCCTCCCTCCAGTTTGTCTCTTTCTGCCAAAATTTCTCCAGCTGCTCTCTAAGGTTTCTTCACTCTTGTGGTTCCTTCGGTAACACTGATGTGTCTTTCACATCAATATCTCCATCGCTGCCACCATGTTTTGAGCTTGGGTCCTTCTGTCTTGGACTCTCGGCACGGGACTTGTTTCCTAGACAGACTGTAGACGTACACTGATATCTGCTTGACACTTGTTTACTGCTGAAAAAAGAGACATGTCAAAGCTTCTCGTCTTGCACTCATCAGGACACTCGCAAGGATACCATGTCAGTCACCATCACTGGTGCATTCCCCATGACAACCCCACTTGCAAACCAATCAGCACTCCCTTCACAAACAGTATAAATTGTTGTTTTCCCCCGTATATTGGTGCTTTTGCAAAGTGTCCTGATGAGTGCAGACGAAATGTTCAGACACGTCTCCTTTCAGCAATGCTTGTTTATTACTGCTTCTATTATTGCTACTTCTAAACAGGCTACAGAGTAAGCATGTGATTGTTAGGCATCATTCCAATCTCTCTCATGAGAGTCTTAACACATGACTGACATGTGTCAGCGGTACATCATCATCTACGCTATACATTAGCATCTTATACTACACATACCAAAATGTAGAAGTTGTTTTATTTAATCTGAAATGCAGGCATAGTTACACTTCAGACAGCTGGAAAAAACTTCAGTTAATTCTGCAAGTAATTGTTGCAGAAGGGATCCTATTTATTTAGGTGCTGGTGCCCCTTATATCTTGATAGCAGAGCCTGGGACATAAGTTACCTGTAATCTCGCATGATTATTTTTTTTCAGTTCCCTCCATGGCAAAATTTAAGAGTAATCCAAGTTTTATACATCTCTGTTTACATAGTTAATGACTACCTTTGAAATTCAGAGTATTTTTTTTTACAGTCCGAGTACTTCATTGGGTGGGAGAAGTTTAAGAGATGTTTTAAGGCCTAAAAGTTTAAAGTCCCTTCTTTGCTTCTCTATCTCCCATTAAAAAATTTTTCTTCCCCTTCACTTTTTTCTCTGTGCACCTAAATTCTCCCACAAGTTATTCTGATTGAAATTACATTACTTGAGGTGGGCCTGGTGAGTGAGGCTGGTTCTCACAGCGGGGCCGTTAATATCATATTTGATGCCAGTAGCAGTGTAGCACGATGGCAGTGGGTAAATTGCACCATTGGGCATTGTGGCCTGTCATGCACCCATTGTATTTGATGTACTGTCAAACGTCCAAGGTTCAGGGATCAACAGACAAGGTGTTGTGCAAGCTCCTTCAGATCCAGAACAATAAGTGATCTACTTTCCTATTAATGTTGCCTGTACAGCCTTGTTAAAGTTCATATGCAACAGGCACTTGATTCGTTGGCTTGTTTGATCATATTGGTTTGAGTACCTTTAAGGATAATCTGTTGGTAGTTACATTTTGTAATGCTTATTGACCCAGTAATGCTGTTACTTATTTAACGGTGCCTTGAAGTCTCACTTGCTATTCGCACCTTAAGGCTGTGTGTCATCTACCACCTTATGGGTGTTAGCGGAGAGAACTATAATTGAATATACTGGTTCTGAAAGAGGAAAGACAGAAACAGAATAGGCATGTGATGAAGGCAGGCTAAGAAATCCTGATTTTGGCCTGACGCATCTTATGGAACCTCACCCTGCAAAGGAGCATTGCTGGTTAAACAAGTCATCCAAAAGGATACCGATCAGGGATCATAATGTCTGTGGTCAGCCAACTGTTTGCTCAGCCAGAGTCTTAACAGTAGCTGTAATAGAGAGTGCTGGTGACATTCGAAATACAGCCATCATCTACACAGACCCAAAAGCCTGGAGAAGAACAAGACAATGGGCATTGCTCCAACTTTATATCCCCGTGCCCTTAAAAAAAAGTGTCTCTCCGGAATTTCCCTACCTCATTCTGAATGGGAATAACACATTAGAATGCCAGTTAACCCAAATGTTGCTGGATCTTGAAGTCTTTGGTTCAGGGGTGTCTACAGTGCTTTGTCCTGGAACTTCCTTTTTGGTGACAGTGTATGGAACACGTCTCTTGTGCTTCTGAAGTGTCCTCCCAAAGGTAGAAAGCAATGAGGAGATGGCGGCTGAGTTTCGGTGTTCCACATCGAGGCATGGATGACCTCCTTGGGCTAAGCGGACAGAATACCATGAGACCAAAGGTGCCATGGGTCTTGGGGTTGTGGCTTATCTGGACCTGCGCACACTCTGACACACCTACTCCAGTGAGCCAATCACTTGCTCAATAGCAATAGCGTCAAAATCCTGGAACTCCCTCCCTAACAGCACTGCGAATGTACCTACACCACACGGACTGCAGCGGTTCAAGAAGGCAGCTCACCACCGCCTTCTCAAGGGCAATTAGGGATGGGCAATAAATGCTGATCTAGCCAGCGATGCCCATATCCACTGAAAGGATTTTTAAAAAACTGCTACTTTGCCAGGAAACACGGAGGGAATATTAGTGACTTTTTATGCCACTTCCAGTCACATCGCCCTTGTGCTCTTTTTCGAAGCACAAATATCCCTCAGCACCAGAAAGGACCTTCCTTCCAACATCTCCTTGAATAACACATCTAGAGTTGCAGCTTGAAATATCACCGTTCTGCCTCTTGGCCTTGATGCACCCATTTTTTTTTTGCCCCCTGGTTGCGGTGACAGCTTTGTGATGATCAGAGTTTTTAAACAGCTGACAGCACCAGATGACCCACTTTTCAATTCCGCACACTTCTTCTCCCGACAACATTCTCTGCCAGCAAAGGAACTGACCTTGCGTTTTGGGTGAAAGTGAATGTTCTCGCTGCAGGCGCTGGCAAAGCGTCCAAAGGGAAGTGTGACTGCTGCCCCGTTTACGGGTCCCTGCCTGTCCGCAGCTCGAAAACTGCCACGACAGAATACCCAAATGTAGTCACTCAGAGCAAAGATCAGAACGCTTGGCGTGTGAAATTGAAATGGCATCTAGGTGCACTTAAACCCTTACTGAATTTCATCTGTTTAATTCTTAATGTTGAGAACATAAGCAGGAAAACTGTCCTGCGAGGTAGAGCAGGGGGCAGTTTGCTCACACTTAAATACAGCTTCCACCAATGGAGAAGGTAATTTGGAACAGTGACTCACCAAGATTTTGCAACCCTGCCTTCAGAGGCTAATATTAAGGCAAATTGCAGTGTGAGAGAATTGGAAGCCTGGTGCACTATGAGCATGTTATGTATGAGCTGTGAGTGCTTGATATTAAAATTAGGAGCCAAAATTGAAATGAGTGCCACCTCTCAGCCCTCACCTTAATGAAAGCAGCACAAAATGAACATGCATAAAGGGAACCGCACAAAAACATCTGGGTTCCCTGAAGTACTAACAGGACCATTTGAAAAAAGAAATAGAAAGAGACCATTAAGCCCTCTCTGTTATTTTTCTAAGCAATGGCAGTTCCATCTCTTTAAGCCCAATTCTCTGCCTCCTTGCTCTGTTCCCAAGTATCCAGCTGGGAGCTGTGCTGATAAAGTGACATCATAGCCCAAGTTCTCCAGCCCAAGATTTATGCGAGTCAGGGTTCTTACTGGGGACATGCAATTCCCCTTAGTTCCCAAGCAAGTGTACCCATCTCCCTTCAAAACACATTACTTGACTTCGTATCCAAGGCTTTTTGAGCAGTAATCCACATTCTTGCAACCTGAGGCACGAAGACGTTTTTGCTGATTCACTTAGTTTAAATTCTAAGATTATTTCCCCTTATTCTCAACCCCTCATCCCTTACTACGCCCCTAACTCTTTCACCTGTAGAGAGATATGAGGGTTGGATATGTCTGACTAATTCCTCGTCTTGCATGAGTATACCCCTAATAAAAACCACAGCATCTTTGCAGCCTTGGACAGAATTTACAATGCTTCAAAATTTGAAGAAACATTTAACAGTGAAATATTCCGAGGTAACCTGAAAGTAGCTGGAATCCGGCAGCATGCTAAGAGCAAGGCCAGAAGTGGATGATAGATGCTTGAGTCTAACTAAGCCTTCCTTGGGGAAAATGTTTTGAATGCATTGTGAATTTTCATCAGCTACACTTCCCCCCTGTAGAAAGACTTCCCTTTATATTGTGACTTATTGCACCACTCGGAAACATCTCGAAGATCTTCACACAATGATATCGTTCTGTGTGTTGTAACTGTTGTATGTATACGGATTTGCTCCCCACACACAGACACACCCACGCACACGCACTGCACGCGCTCACACTGCACACACACGCTCACTCTCTCACACACACACACACACACACACAGTTCTTATCTACTGTATGCCTGAACAGACTGCAGTCAGTGTGTAATGATGTAACAAAATTCCAAGTGAAAGCTTGTCGAGCCTAATATAGTTTGTGCTGTTCATGTAACCCTCCAGTCAATCATTTAGAACATGGCCGTAGCACTGCGTCTGCCATCTTAGAGCTGCGGTATACACTGGTGAGTGAAGAAACATATCCTGCCCTTCCTTGGTTAATCAGTTTGAAAGGATCAATGCGTAGGTACATATCTAAAGGAATTCAGTCGGGTAATTATACTGTTTCCTGCAGTGGGGGAATCCAGAGCCAGAGAGCTAAAACTAGAGCTCAGCTATTTGGGAGAAGGGTAGTGGAAATCTAGAACTCTTCCCACAGAAGGCTGTGATTGCCGGCATAATTGGAGCTTTCAATGCTCAGATCGATAGCTTTTTATTTAGGTAGGAGAACAGACAAAGGCATGTAAATGGAGGTGGGGTACAAAATCGGTGATTATCTGTTACAATGGTGGAACAGGCTCATGAGGCTGCCAGCAGAATCCTCTGCTCTCTCTTGGTAGTTTCCCTAGAGGCGAAAAGGTCAATTAATTAGGTGTTGGATGCTGACCAACCCAAATATTGCCACTTTCCTGCCTCTGCCAGAATTAAGTTGTGGGCAAGAAGACCCATGGTCGACCTTCCTGTCCGCCGCCAGTTGAGACCCGTAAATGGCTAATTATCGACCGCTAAAGGGCCACATCTCACCACCTCTGGTATTAACCCGGCTGCAGGGGGAGCCTGTCGCCATGCAGTATGCACGGCAGCTAAAACCCGTGCAGTCCGATTGTCAGCTCCCTTGGTGCCTGATCGAGGGATTCAAAATTAGGAAGGGGGGGGAGCCCGCTGACAGCCATCGCCTGCCCTGGATGCCAACCCTGCAGAACCCCTCCCAGTGTTCCTCTGGCCTAGCTCACCCTGTCATCCCGGGGCTCTGGAGCCTGTTGTTCCAGCAGCAGCCATCACCCCCTCCGTGGTGCTGCTGAGCACAATAGCTGCCAGTCTCTGATTGGCCGGCAGCTCTCGGGGGTGGGGGGGGGGACTTCCACCCCTGGAGTCCTGATTCAAGGGAGGGCCCCGCCGCTGCCTTGCTTGTCTCGTAGCTCAGCGACCTCCCTGAAAAGAGGCAGGGCGGGTCTTTCACCAGCTTTGCAGCCGCCAGGCAAGACCCTTGAGGCCTCAGCAAGGTTCTGGCCTGTGTGTGTGGTCCTCCTGTTCCTCCGTGTGATACTGCACAGGCCATCCAGAGTAAAAAAAAAACCATCAGCAAACGTAACATTCTGTGCACATGGACACTTGCTCATTTCCTCCACAATCATCTCTGCTGCTAATATTCACAGTCACATGTCTTTCCATCAGCTGCACTTCCATTTTCACTCTACATATTTTTTTAAATGTCGCTGGCTAGGCCAACATTTATTGCCCATCCCTAAATTGCCCTTGTTCAGAGGGCATTTAAGAGTCAACCACATTGCTGTGGGTCTGGAGTCACATGTAGGCCAGACCAGGTAAGGACGGCAGATTTCCTTCCCTCAAGGACACTAGTGAACCAGGTGGGTTTTTACGACAATCGGCAATGGTTTCTTGGTCATCATTAGACTTTTAATTCCAGATTTTTATTGAATTTAAATTCCACCATCTGCCGTGTTGGGATTGGGACCCGGGTTCCCAGGGCATTACCCGGGGTCTCTGGATTACCAGTCCAGTGACAATACCACTACGCCATCGCCTCCCCATGTGGATTGAGCTGGAGAAACCTCCTGTCGGCAATTACAGCGGCAGATTTTTTTTTTTCCCTTAAAAAGGTGATCTGGTCATTCAGCGTAGCAATGCAGTCATGCACCCTGCCACAGGCTGTGGCTTTTCTCACACTGCTAGTTAAATATTGGGTTTGCCCATTGTGGTAAAGTGAGGTACCCTGTCCCTTTAAGAGAATACAAGTGTACTGATCATGTGACAGCACTGACGAATCACTGTACAGCACGGGCAACTGGGAACTGTAAGTCTAGTTCTGGAGGTTTCTGAGTGAGCACATATGACCTAGTCTCAATAAACCACCACTGTTTATTCTTACATCAGTCTCTCCCCGTTATTGATTGCAAGCAGTAATTAAGGAGAACAGAGGAAGGCGTACGGTTAGAATTCGATTGGCCAACAAACTCATTTATCCAAGACACAAAACCTATCTTGCTGGTGCTACCTGTAGAGGTTTGAGCAGGAAGGTGGGAAATGAGAGGAACACTCATCCACCTTGTGGTAGTGTGGGCGGCAGATTAACTTGATTTGACTTAAACCAAAAGCCCCCTCTGCTCTCTCAGGTGAGCGTAACAAATCGAATGGCACTATTTTGAAGAAGAGCAGAGAGTATCTCCCCAGTGAGGGGACCAACTAATAAAATCAGTTTATAGTGAACACACTAATTTATTTAGTATTTTGCGAAATGGAGTAACAGCCTGTTAGGGGGAATAAAGACTTCGAACTCTGACCACACGCGACGTTCTTTAAAGCCCTGGTTCTTTTGAAGAGTGGTTAAGGTCTGGAACGCGCTGCCCGAGAGTGGGGTGAAGGCAGGTTCAATTGAAGCATTCGAAATGGAATAAGACAGCTATCTGAAAAGGAAGAACGTGCAGGGTTACGGGGAGAAGGCAGGGGAATGGAACCAGATGAATTGCTCATTCAGAAAGCCGGTGCAGACAAGATGGGCCGAATGGCCGCCTCCTGCGCTGTAACCGTTCTGTGTTCTAGCCAACATTTATCCCTCGATCAACGTCACTAAAAAAAAAAATGATTGTCTGATGATTATCACCATGCAGTTTGTGGGATCTTGCTGTGTGCAAATTGGCTGCTGTGTTTCCTGCATAATTAGCAGTCACTACACTTCAAAATTACCTCATTGTTTGTAAAGCATTTGTGGACATCCTGAGAAAGTGAAAGCTGCTATATCCACACAAGTTATTTCTCTTTCTTTCTTGGGAAGTAATGTGGTGAAACTGCTATCTTTGTCGGCCAAGAAGATTTCCTTTGTGTGTGCAGCTTTTGCCAAAAAAAGGCTTTTTCTAAAAAAAAAAATGTCTGCTGGGAAATCCTGAATATCAAAATATTGGTCCCAGTGCTTTAAAGACTGAAACAAAAGTGAAAGTTCTGGAAATTGGATTTTTTTGGGGGGGGGGCCTGGACATGAGGCTTTTCAAATATCTTCCTGAGGGCTGTTGTTATGAAATTCCTTTGTTATTTACCTCAGGGGTAAACCCTTAATTTTAACCTATTTATTTTAAATTGGTGAATATCGCTCTGTTAAAATAGCGAGCAAAAGTGTTTTAGAGGAATGTTTTAAGGGTACGTACGTACGCAAGTAATTAAAGAACCTAGTTTTGAGGCATTTCATTCTACACTGTCCTCTGAGGTGATGTTTTCACTCTTTGCCTGGCCACTGATTCGAGTTGCGAGAGAAACATTCAGCTTCAACACACTCTTCCCGCATCTGTGCAGTTCCCTTTCTGCTTCATTTTGTGTAACGTGTGGATCATCGAAACAGTTTAGTTCTGGTCATTGATTTAAGTCCGACTGCTATCATTTCCCGAAAGGTTAGATCTTGACAATGGAGGTTGACCTCAGCCACATAACTCTTGCTGTGAAGTAAATCAGCCAATTGTTTCGGGGTCAAGTTTTAATTCACTACTACATACTCTGAAGACCTATATGCAGCCTGGGATAACCAAAACCCCCTGCTTCTTTTGAAAAAAACATTCATCCGTGATTGTTGTTAAACGCAATCTCAGCAGTAATTGGGGTACAGGCTAACAACACATTTCTTTCCATCACTTTTTTTGTTCATGCTCCCTCTCTGCGTGCTCTTCCTTGCACATGTGCTGTTTCTTGCACATGTGCTGTTTCTTGCGTGCTTTCTCGGTCACACTTTGTCACTCTTGCTCTCAGTTTCTCTCCGACTTGCCTCCCTCAGCCCTTTCTCCGGGCTCGCCCTTTTATACCCAACTTCCTTCCCCTTCCCACCTTGTGAGAGAAGCTGCAGTTGTCATTCATCCCCAATGGTAATTGTTCATACCCACTTGGATCCGTGATTGGGTTGTTTCAGAGGCAGCAAAGTCACAAGCCACAGATATCCTCAGAAAGGCTAATGAAGTCTAAGATACACGAATAGTTTACAATACAGCTTCAACATTGCACATAAAGTTCCCCTATCAGCCCTGTTCACCCTGCTTCCCTACCCCCTGCCCCATTAATCCCGCTTCCCCTGCTCACCTCCCCATTTTATCCTGCTTCTCCTGTCCCTTTAATCCTGCTTCTCCCCCCACCCCAATCCCTCCCTTTACTCTGTGTCCACCCCTCTCCATTACACTTCATTCTTTGGAAATTTGCTTCCTGTTAATCTCTTCCATTTCCATCAATCGCCCACTGTCTATTTGGCCAAGAGAGTGTTCTGGACTGCTGGGGAGATTGTATTCCCGAAAACTGACCTGACTAATTTAACTACCAGCATTTCAACTTGTCTTCCAGGGGATTTCAGTGAGAATTGGAATTCACTCTGTTCTCTCATTAAATACTTGACATCTTAACCTAGTTAATGGACTGCAATGTTTTGACAGATTTTAACAACTAAGATCGTGGTCTAAAAACTTAAGCAGCAGGATTGTAGGGACCATATTTGAGCCCCTTAACTCTACAACTGTCCAATCATGTTAGGCTGATATGATCAATCAGTCTGGACTTAAAATGACACAACAGGATCAGTCATTTCAGGCAACACAGGCCTGGATTTGTAAAACTTTGTGTAGTTCAATATAAATATCTAAATAACATATTAATATATAAAGCATGGTAAAGTACACATGACGACTCTCTTCCAAACCCACGACCACTACCATCTAGAAGGACAAGGGCAGCAGGTAGATGGGAACACCACCACCTGGAAGTTCCCCTCCAAGTCACTCACCATCCTGACTTGGAAATATATCACCATTCCTTCACTGTCGCTGGGTCAAAATCCTGGAACTCCCTCCCTAACAGCACTGTGGGTGTACCTACACCACATGGACTGCAGAGTTCAAGAAGGCAGCTCACCATCACCTTCTCAAGGGCAATTAGGGATGGGCAATAAATGATGGCCCAGCCAGCGACGTTCACACCCCATGAATGAACTTTTAAAACAATTTAAATGCTTTTTATATGTCGATCTCATGCGATCAGATCAGCCTGAAAATGCTCACCTGTGCTGTTTCCATATTGGAATAATTCCAGGCTTGAGGGATTTTGGTGATGTGGAGAGAATGGGATGTCCTCCTTTGAGTAGAGGGAGATTTGATAGATGTGCTCAAAATCGGGAACGGTTTTGACAGAATAACTGAGGAGAAACTGTTTCCATTCGGAAGAGGGTCAGCAAGCGGAGGAGACACGCATTTCAGATCATTTGCAAAAGAGCTGTTGGGGAGACAGGAATTCTACTCACACACTGGCCGAGATTTTCCAGCCCCGTCTAGGGCCAGAAATCCATTGACCTGCGGCGGGACCGGAAGATCCCGGCGGTGGGAGGGTACGGAAAATCCCGCCCAATGAGTTGGAAAACACCTAGAAGGGCGATTGAATTTGGATAGACAATGGAGAGGGTTGTTGGGGGATGGCGGCGAAGAACAGTGGAGTGGGACTAATTGGATAGTCCTTTCAAAGAACAGGCACAGATGACGATGGGCTGAATGACCTCCTGTGCTTTATAATGCTATGATATTACCATAGAGCAAAATTCATCCACAGAATGCCAAAGGAATAATAAAAAGACTTGCATTTATAAAGCGCCTTTCATTACCACAGGACCTCCAAAGAGTTTCAAGCCAATGAAATGCATTAGTGTAGTCAGTGTTGTTATGTAGGAAACACTGCAGCCAGTTTGCAGACAGAAAGCTTCCCCCCCCACCCCAAAAAGCAGCAATATGATAATGACCAGATTATCTGTCTTTTAGTGATGCAGCTTGAGGGATGAATGTTGGCCAGGACATTGGGACAGCACCCCTGCGTTTCTCCAAAATAGTGGCTGTGGGATATTTTACATTAACCTGAGGGGCAGATGGTTTAATGCCTCATCCAAAAGCAGCCCCCCCTCCTCCAACAGTGCAGCACTCTCTCAATACTGTACTGGGAGTATCGGAGGTGGTTTTTGCCCTCAAGTCTCAGGAGAGGGACTTTCTGATTCGTGTGTGTGTGTGTGTGTGCTACCGAGCCACAGCTGATAGCTAAATGATTGAAGGACTCCTAAAGCTTTGATTTTTGCGATCGCCAAAGACCACCGCAGTTCAGTGTTGATGGAAAAATGGGCGGATTCACTGAAGTGGGTTCCCTAAAGCGCCAACAAAAATAACCAGAAACTTGACTTATTCACTAGTTGGAAGCCAATGACCCGAAGGAAGAGCAGAGCTCTTGGTAAATGACTTCCAAGCTATGGTTAATTGGTCTGATCCATGGATTGTACTTCCCCCAAAATATCAGTAAAATTCCTGGAACGTTCCACCATAAAAAATAGGATTTGATTCATTCCATCCCCACAACCCCAATAATTGTAGCCTCTCCAGCTACCTGCATCTAGGTTTGTTTGTTTCTATTTTTGCCTCTACATTCAGTCGCTAAATTAAGCCTGAACGCTGTAATAAAGTGTGCAATGAAGCATATGCTCACCATAAAAAGTGCTGACTGACTTTTTTGGATTTATGATCCATTGTGATGCTGGGAATTCTTTTTTTTAATTAAAATCAATATGAGAACGGGTAGCCTGCTGAATATATATTTGTTAAATATGGATTTACGATGTGGGCTGCAGTTCTCATTGATTATAGCAGCCTAACAGTTGGATAAGTATTAAAAAAAAAATGCTTTGCACTTCAACAAATGTTACTTGCTCAGACCGAGAAAGTGGAGCAGAAATTGCTACAATCTGGCTTTCCGGAATTGCTGCCGCTTTATATTATGGCTGTATTCTGGCAATAATTAGTTTTGTCACGAATATGATCTATCGTAGCCCAGGCTGGCAGTGTGCTGCTGTCCCGGTGCGATGGTTGAGGTGCTGCCCTTTGACTTAAGACGCTAACCCAACACCCGCCTGTCTCTTACAGTGGATGTCGAAGGTCCCCGATAATTATTCCAAGAAAGACCATGGAGCTTCTCCCAGTGTCCTGGCAAACATTCCTCCATTGAACAGCTCAGGATCAGGCCGATTGACCACTCGAGCCTGTTCCGCCAGTCAGTGAGATCATGGTTGATCTGTGAGCTAACAGCATCAATGCACCTTTGTCCCTTAATGCTTTCAGCTGGCAAAATTGTATTAATCCCAGATGTAAAATTAACAATTCACCTAGTGTCAACTGCCATTTGCGGAAGAGAGTTCAAAATTTCTACCACCTTTTGCACGACAGCGTTTTTCCTAATTTTACTCCTGAGAAGTTTGGCTCTAATTTTTAGACTTTGCCTCTTAGTCCTAGGCTCCCCAACTAGTAGAAAGTTTATCTTGATCTACCTATCTGTTCCCCTTAATATCTTGGACTGATCATTCACTTCATTGCTGCTTGTGGGACCTTGCTGTGTGTCAATTGGTTGCACATTTGCCTACGTAATAATAGTCGTTGCACTCAAATGTAAAAGCTTTCAAATGCTTTACAGAATGGAATGCAAATGCATTACTTTTCCTTAATTTTTTTTGTTTCCCCCTCTCTGAACAGGGCACTGAACTGAATGAAGACCGGACACCGTCAAATGCTACAGTTTCCACAACCTTTAATATATTGGTGATTGATGTCAACGACAACCCGCCTGAATTCAACCGCTCTGAGTACAGTGTCAGCATTACTGAGCTGGCACAGGTGGGCTTTGCACTCCCGCTCTTCATCCAAGTGCAAGATAAAGATGATGTAAGTACCGATATCGAGCTTTGCAGGTACAACCTGAATAATAACTGACAGCTACCTCCAGTCACGCAGCTGTTGTCAACTGCTGCTCAGTCAACTTCTGACCTTACACCTTGTAAACTCAAGTCAGTTCTGCATCCATCATTATGGAGGAGTCAATATACATGGACAATCTGTGTCAGTAATTGGAAAACTAGATTGACAGTTTATATGGATATTGAGATAGATATTGCAGTTGTGTTAAGGATGTGTGCCTGTGGTGATGTTGTGATGTGGATGTCATACACCAAGCCCATGTTGTGCACTGTCTGCTGGCTGATTTCCCATTCTCAAGTGCAGCATTAACGTTCTCATCCTTGTTTTCTAATTCCCCCTAGATTTCCCCCCTTACTATCTCTGTAACCTCATCCAGCCCTAAAACTCTCCAAGATCTCGGCACTCCTCAAGCTCTGACTTCTTTAGCATCCCTCGTTTCTATCCTTCCACCGTTATCAGCCATGCCTTCAGCTCTCTTGGCCCTAAGGTCTGGAATTGCCCCACTAAACCTCTCCATCTCTCTACCTCCTCATTCCTCCTCCTTTAAGATACTTCTTAAAAAGCTACTTCTTAGGCAAAGCATTTTGTCACCTGTCCTAATATTTCCTCGTGTGACCCGATGTTAAATTTTGTCTGATAACCCTGCAGTGAAATGCCTCGGAGCGATTTGACTGGATTGAGGACGCTATGTAAATACAAGCAGTTGTTGCCATTGCATTTCTCCTGACCGTTGATGTGGATCATCTGTATCTATCGGAATTTGAGGAGCCATTTGCACAAGTGCTGCCAACTCATTACTATGCCGTTGTGTCATGGTCACCTTCATTGGAAGATAGGGATGCACATGACCAGAAAAGACTATAGGGATCAGACCCTATAAGGGTGGCAGATTCCCTTCCTGAAGGGAGTGAGTGAATCGGATGTGTTTTTACAACAACCTGGCCATTCCTTGGTCACCATTACTGACACTAGCTTTTACGCCTGACCTGATGTATTAATTGAACTTAAATTCCCCAACTGCCTTGGTGGGACTTGAACTCTTGTCTGTGGATCATTAACCCAGGCCTCTGGATCCAGTAATGTAACCATTACAGTGCTGTACCATAGTGTATCTGGCTCCTGGGGTGTATGGCAAAGTTTGTCGATGAGATAAAAGGAGAAACAGGCACTCAGTCACAAAAAGGTGAGCTTTGGACCGATGAATAAATGAAAGTATGTTCCATCTGGAAACATCACACCGAACACGGGGGAAGCAATTTGTTTCTGGCTTAATATAGACACCGACTAAATTACATTTGCACGGTTTATAACCTGGTACTCTGTTGTTGAATTTGATTTAATTATTTCAGGCACAGCTAGTGGAAGTCCAAACATTTCAAGTATTAGTTTTGAGAAAGAGAGTTTTGCTTGTTCCTTTGCGACCCCTGGAGGGAAACTTCCATTTCATCCAGAGGCCATTTGGAAATTTGCTTTCCACACGGCAGGAAGCTCTGCACTCCCGCATCGCTTGGAGTAAGATGTAACTTGGCGTGGAGCGGGTGGCGATACACCAGCATGTAGACCGAAGGGGTAAAAAGATCAATGGCTTCACCCATCAAACAGAGATAAGCTGAAAGCTTATTGAGACTGATTGACCGCTCGAGTGTCGGCCTGTAAGGAATTTGAGCGGGAATTCAATGCCAAACACCCAGTAACAGAGAAATAGCAAAATTATAATGCTTCTTTTTGTTGAAGCTTTACTTGACAATATAAGGGATAAAGAACTTGCCAGGAATACTGCTGTTGGGTCTTTAATTAGTCAAAAACGTGTAACTCAAACCAGAAAGGGAATGTTTAATATTTTTCAGAGTTCACAGAATCACACAGGGCAGAAGAGGCCCTTCGGCCCATCGAGTCAGCGTGAGAAACACCTGACCTACCTACTTAATCCCATTTACCAGCACTTGGCCCCATAGCCTTGAATGTTAAGACGTGCCAAGTGCTCATCCAGGTACTTTTTAAAGGATGTGAGGCAACCCGCCTCCACCACCCTCCCAGGCAGCGCATTCCAGACCGTCACCACCCTCTGGGTAAAAAAGTTTTTCCTCACATCCCCCCCCCCTCCAAACCTCCTGCCCCTCACCTTGAACTTATGCCCCCTCCTGACTGACCCTTCAACTAAGGGGAACAGCTGCTCCCTATCCATCCTGTCCATGCCCCTCATAATCTTGTACACCTCGATCAGGTCGCCCCTCAGTCTTCTCTGCTCCAACGAAAACAACTTAAGTCTATCCAACCTCTCTTCATAACTTAAATGTTTCATCCCAGGCAACATCCTTCCTGTAATGTGGTGACCAGAACTGCACACAGTACTCCAGCTGTGGCCTCACCAAGGTTCTATACAACTCCAATGTGACCTCCCTACTTTTATAATCTATGCCTCGATTGATAAAGGCAAGTGTCCCATATGCCTTTTTCACCACCCCACTAACATGCCCCTCCACCTTCAGAGATCTATGGACACACGCCAAGGTCCCTCTCCCGCTCTTGGACGAGGTTTCGTGAAAAATGTAAAGGCTGCCTGGCCGATTCGTCCGTCCGCCAATCCTGAGGTTGGACGGGCCACGAAGAATCGCTGGCCGTTGCGCTGTTAATGGGCTTAGTTGCCCGTTTAATTGTCGGCGGGCGGGCGGGCACGCGCCCACCGAGCGAAATATTGCGCGAAGACGTCAGGACGCTTGCCCGACATCGTCTCGCGTGATTTGACGCCCACTCGGGTCAGGCGCCCGCCCGCCAAACATAAAATTCTGCCACGATCGTGTCTCTCTGCCTACGCGATGCTTGGAGACACTTCCCTCATTGAACTGTGAACTCGCCACGTGAGGAATTTCAAACTCCCGCCTGGGCGCCTCCCCTCAGGGAAACCGTGGACGCTCGACCAGCCTTTGCGGAGGCCTCCCAGGGAGCGAATGTTACCGTCGCTCCCACCAGGCGGTCGAAGTCCGATGGTCTTGGAAACTGAATAGAAAACGGGTTTAAATTGACACGGTGCTTTCCGCGGCTTCGGGGCATTGCAAAGCGCTTTACAGCCAATTAAATATTTCTGAAGAGTAGCCGCCGTTGTTGCTGGTTTTGCCAAATTACCAAATTGTGCACAGCAAGGGCCCCATGAGGCTGAGTAGGGGGGGGGGTGGGGGGGGGGTGCGTGGATGGAGGTGGGTATTTTTTCTAATTGGTTAATTAATTTATTTTTATTTGTTCATGGGATGTGGGCGTCGCTGGCTAGGCCAGCATTTATTGCCCATCCCTAACTGCCCTTGTTCAGAGGGCATTTAAGAGTCAATCCCATTGCTGTGGGTCTGGAGTCACATGTAGGCCAGGCCAGGTGAGGGCGGCAGATTTCCTTCCCTAGGTGGGTTTTTACGGGCGATCGGCAATGGTTTCATGGTCGTCTTCAGGCTCGATTCCAGATTTTTAGTATTGAATTCAAATTTCGCCATCTGCCATGGTGGGATTTGAACCCATGTCCCAAAATACTAGCCCAGTGACCAGTCTGCCACCTTGAGTGTGGATGGGTGGGGTTGGAAGGGTAAGTGGTGGAGCTAGAATGGGTGACAGTTTTTGGGTGAGTGAGTTTGGTAAATATGGGTGGGAGTCTGTGTAGGTGGAGTTGGTTTGGGTGGGGGGTGGTTTGGAGGTGGGGGTAACTGTGCATGGGCCTCTGTGTCATGATGGTAGAGAAGGGACAGGTGGGCAATGGTGGGATGAGGGTGGTTTACTTTTGGGTAGATGGAGGTGGGGCTAAGAGTGGGTGGGCGCCTGCATTTAGAAGAACAGAGTGATTGCTTTTCAATGAATTCGCGCAGGAATAAGGTGTTATCTTCTACGGTAGTAGGTGCTTATCCAATCTCCAGAACCATGAAGCACTGGTATTCATTCATAACTGACTCCAGAGCTGGAAATACATCTTTCCACTGCTGTTTGGTGTGTGAAACGTGGCAAAATGTTTAGTTTTGCTGCAAAATGAAGAGTAGAAAACCACATTGGTCGTTTGCCCTGAATGGTGTTTGTCGGACCACCAGGTCCCCTTTGACCCGCTTATTATTCAGAGAAGAATGAAAGTTTCTTACAGATTTTCAGTTGCTTTCCATTTATTAATGCACCCATTGCAACTGCGAGCAGTTAGGCTGCTTTGGGATTGCATCGGGGAGCTATTTTGACCTCAGGAGGAGTTACACTAACACTGCGTGTTGGAGATTGTTTCAGCTCCGTCCCAGTGGCTTTGTAGCCTCTTGCCGCACGGCTGTGGGATGTGTAACATTGGGGCACAGCCTGACGGTGTGAAGCCTGAGACTCAATTGTCCACCTACTCGTGACCGCTCAGCCTGGAGGATCGGGGGAAATTTCAGAAGATATCGATCAGGCTTGTGGAAATAAAATTAAAAACTGAGTCGTGGCATCGAAATGCTAGGACAAAGCATTGGGGAGAGGGGAGCTGGGCAGGGGATCGTATTATCTCAGATCAGAGGGATGGTTCTGTGAGCAGAGCCACTGGATTATATCCTGATTCCCTAACCCGTGCTTCCTACAACTGTAGATTCCCCATTCAGAAAATAAGAACTTAAGAAATAGAAGCAGGAACAGCCCATACGAGCTCTCGAGTCTGCTGCGATATTCAGTAAAATCGTGGCTGATCATCTACCTCCACTTTCCCGCCCTGTCCCCATATCCTTTGACTCCCCTCGTGCCCAAAAGCTTATTGATCTGTTTTTAAATAAACTCAGCAACTGATCACCCACAGCCCCCTGAGTAAAGAAATTACTCCTCACGTCCGCCTGAAATAGCCGACGGCGATCCTGAGACTGTGGTTCTCTGGCAGTGTGAAGAGTACCTCGGCATTAACGCTGTTGAGCTTTCTAAGAACTCGGTACAATTTCAACGTGACCACCTCTCGTCTTCTAAACTCCAGAGAGCATCAGCGCATTCACTTCAGCCTCTTTTCTCAAAGGACAACAACCCCTTGCAACTGTGTCCCCACGCTGGGTGCACAGAATCACCTCAGCCCCCAAGCTTGGCTGGTTCCAAAGTAGCATTGAGTCCCCAGGATCGAAGAGAGAGTCTGAAGGTGAGTCGATGTGCCACCTGCCCTGTCACTTGAGTTGCCCATGGTCTGTTGCTGGCTGACACGCCTTTGGCAGCGATAGCTCACTCTGCCCGCTCTCATTGATGACGGTGTTTGGCATT
This sequence comes from Cetorhinus maximus, assembly GCF_964194155.1. NCBI lineage: Eukaryota > Metazoa > Chordata > Chondrichthyes > Lamniformes > Cetorhinidae > Cetorhinus > Cetorhinus maximus. The sequence goes on from NC_135905.1 coordinate 27,629,375, forward strand.
GGGAGAGCAGAACGAATGATTAATCATTTTTAAAATTGGGGTGGCAGGGGGAGATGATGGAAAGGGCAGTAAATTAGATGCAAAAGCTATCTAAAAAGTTTTTAGGTTCTGCAATAATACAGAACTATAATGCATTCCCACTGTTCATGCAGTGATCCAGGAAATCCTATTTCCTGTGTATTATTTACACAACCACTGGTTTGAAATCTGTTGGAGACTGGCTGTTGGTGCTGAAGTTATTCATTTGTTTTATCGATTTTTGGTTCGTCTGTTACTTTAATTTAAAAAGGGATTTTTTATTTTCCTTCCCCCCCCTCTGATTCCATTTTTCATTTCTAACTCTTTGCAGGAATTCAGACAGACTCTGCTGCTGCTCTTCCCTCACGTTGCGGGGGGGGGTGTGTGTGTGTGTGTGTGTGTGCCAGTGGGGGGTGCGTGTGTGTGCCAGTGGGGGGGTGTGCCAGTGGGCAGTGCGTGTGTGCCAGTGAGGGTGTGTGTGTGTGTGCCAGTGGGGGTGTGTGTGTGTGTGCCAGTGGGGGGGTGTGTGTGTGTGCCAGTGGGGGGGTGTGCCAGTGGGCAGTGTGTGTGTGCCAGTGGGCGGTGCGTGTGTGCCAGTGTGCGTGTGCCAGTGTGGATCTTGGTGGGGGGCGGGGGGGGGGGGGGTGGTGTTTGCCAGTGGGGTGTGTGTGCCAGTGGGCGGTGTGTGTGTGCCAGTGGGCGGTGTGTGTGTGTGCCAGTGGGGGGGGTGTGTGTGCCAGTGGGCGGTGTGTGTGTGTGCCAGTGGGGGGGGTGTGTGTGTGCCAGTGGGGGTGTGTGTGTGCCAGTGGGCGGTGTGTGTATGTGCCAGTGGGGGGGGTGTGTGTGCCAGTGGGCGGTGTGTGTGTGTGCCAGTGGGGTGTGTGTGTGTGTGCCAGTGGGCGGTGTGTGTGTGCCAGTGGGCGGTGTGTGTGTGCGCCAGTGGGGGGGGTGTGTGTGCCAGTGGGCGGTGTGTGTGTGTGCCAGTGCGGGGGGGGGGGAGGTGTGCGCGTGTCTGTGATTTACGAGTTATACTCTGACAACTGGCTTGCTCGCTGCTGTTGATGAAGTGGAATTTGTCATTGACGATGAGCCACTCCTCAGTAACCTGAGCAGCCCCAGGTTAAGGGCCCAGTCACTGCAGACAGTCACAGTCAGACAGTTTAGCCATTAGCAACACTCCATGCGTGAAATTGTACACCTTTTCTTGATGGTTTCTACTAGATTCTGAAGAATTCTGATTATACGCTGTTGAGTTGTGCCATTATATTGTGTCACCTCTGACATTTTTGCCCCCCCCATCCCCCACCCCCCCAACCCTCCTTTTCTCTCTCTCTCTCAGGCTAACTTCTGATTCGTGTTCAAGGTGCTGACCTGACACCGTGCCAAATTGCCGCAACAAATATCCAATTCCGTTTCTCTTCCCTTTTCCTTTCCAGGCTCCCAACAGCATGTTTGACGTCCAACTAGTGGGGAACAACTCGGACCATTTTACCATTTCGCCAACGTCCGGCCAGGGGAGGATAGACATCCGGGTCCGAGTGGCTGTGCCCTTGGATTACGAGCGCATCTCTCACTATGAGTTTTCCGTAAGTCGTTTGATCAGTCTTCGTTTTGGGGGTAACTTTTTGTTTAAACAGGGAGCACCCAGTTATTGCAACATAAGAATAGGGTAACGGTATTTTGCCACTCAAGCCTGCTCTGCCGTTCAATGGCTGATCTGTGGCTGAACTCCATAAACTCCTGCCAGGGGGGTCATTTTTCCCTTCATCGGAGGGTGGGGCTGCCAGCGCCCCCCCCACTAGGATTGTCCTGGGATTTATAGGAACGAAGATCAATCTCCAGAACATCACCACAAGCAACATTCAAGGGAAAAATCAGTAATTGTGGGTTTTATTTGTCATTGGCTTTGAACGCTTTTCATTTATTAGTCAATAAAAAAAATATTGGAGGTGGGTGGAGGTGAAAAACTGTCTCGCAAACATATCAAGATTAATCGGAAAGCAGAATGCCGGAAATCTCAAATAAAAACGGAAAATGCTGGAACTGTTCAGCAGGTCTGTGGGGTCAGAAACAGAGGGTGAAATTTTTGGCTCAGCGGGCGGGCGCGCGCCTGACCCACTTGGGTGTAAAATGACGCGTGTTGAGATCGGGTGAGCTGCCTGACGTCAACGCGCAGTCAGGCGATACTTCATTCGGCGGGCACGTGCCGGAGTCAGGAGCCCACCCGCTGGTAATTAAAAGGCCTGTTATAGGCCACGAGCAAAGTTATTAAATTAAATTTTTCGCTGCCCGTCCAACTTGACGGCCGGCGGGGCAGGCGAAAAGGCCAAAGCGGCCTTTTGCACTTTTTAGCAAACCTCATCCACGGGCAGGATGAGGTTTCCTAAAGCAAATAAAAAATTTTTTTTAAATTTAAAATTGAATTATAACATGCCTCTGCTCACATGACAGAGTCACATGAGGGGATATGTTTTATTACATTATGTATTTCTTTATTTATTTTTTTTGGAAATGCTTCATGTCCCTGAGGCGATTCTGTGCTTCAGGGGGATTGTGAAGTGAGCCCCTGTGCTCACGATCCCCCTCCACTCCCCCCACCCTGCACAGGCAGCGCTGAGCGCAGCCGCTCCCATTTCACATGGGGTGAGCCTTCATTGCCCCGCCCAGCGTGAAATCGACCTTCCGGCCTCGATCGCGGGCGGCTTCTCACCCGCCCGACAAGGGCAAGATTCTGCCCAGAGTCGATGACCCTTCATTAGAACTGAGAGAAGCTCGAGATGAAATAGGTAAAAGGAAAAGTCTGTGATAGGGTGAAAGACAGGGAAGATTGAATGACAGAAGAGTTAGTTTCCCAGGATCAAAGGGGAACTGTGATGGGGCAAGATTAGAAACCTTCCTCTTGTCCTTGTCACACCCGCCCCTGGCTTAAAACCTGTTACTTCCCTGACTTTTCTCAGTCCTGAAGAAACATCATTGACCTGAAACGGTAACTCAGTTTGCCTCCATAGAGGCTGCCTGACTTGCTGAGTTTTTCCAGTGTTTCCTGTTTTTATTCAAGGTCAATCCAGCTGGGTAATAGAGTGCTGTCCCTTTTCCAATTGACTGTGTAAAACCAGCGGCATGTGGAGGATGGTGGGAGCATGGGGGTGGTGGGGTGGGGGTTGGAGGTGGGATGTCCAGGAATGCACCCAGCTAGAATTGGCATCCCTACCACCTGGCAGACCTGATCCCTGCTTCCTTGTAAATCCCAACCGATTTTCATCCCCGTGAGTAAAAATTGGCTGAACAATTCCCTCCACCAGTTTACCACTGAATCAGTGTGGGCAGAAATTGCATCCACCCTTCCACCCTTGACCAAATTAGTAAAACCCTGCTCAGTCAGAGGGATTAACTGAAAGTTGGAGACAATATTGTGCGATGTTATTGTGCAATTGATTTATGTGAACCTACATTTGTTATGGTGTTAAGATGAGGAAGGGCATTTAGATCTTTCTGTATAAACGTGCAATACCACGTCACACTATCGAACTATCTCTTGAATGTCCCCATGGTTATTGGCTCCCGTCTCCTTCATTTCAACAGGAACATTTACCCGTTTGAGATAAATAGGAACTAGCAGAAAACGAGAGCTCATGGTGTAGAGGGTAATGTATAGGCATGGATAAAAGATTGGCTAGTTAACAGGCAACAGAGGGTAGCGATAAATGGGTCTTTTTCTGGTTGGGCAGGATGTAACGAGTGGTGTGCCACAGGGATCAGTGCTGGGGCCTCAACTCTTTACAATTGATACAAGTGACTTGGATGAAGGGATGGATGGTATGGTTGCTAAATTTGCTGATGACTCAAAGATAGGTAGGAAAGTAAGTTGTGAAGAGGACATAAGGAGGCTACAAAGTGACATAGGTTAAGTGAGTGGGCAAAGACTTAGCAAATGAAGTATAATGTGGGCAAATGTGAAATACATTTTGGCAGGAAGAATAAAAAAGAAGCACATTATTTAAATGGTGAGAGATTGCAGAGCTCTGAGATTCAGAGGGATCTGGGTGTCCTAGTGTATGAATCGCAAAAGGTTAGTCTGCAGGTACAGCAGGTAATTAGGAAAGCCAATAGAATGTTACCATTTATTGTGAGGGGGATTGAATACAAAAGTAAGGAGGTTATGCTTCAGGTTTACAGAGGCCATATCTGGAGTGGTGTGTACAGTATTGGTCTCCTTATTTAAGGAAGGATGTAAATGCGTTAGGTGCAGTTCAGAGAAGGTTTACTAGACTAATGCCAGGAATGGGCAGGTTGTCTTGTGAGGAACGATTTGACAGGTTAGACTTGTATCCACTGGAGTTTAGAAGAGTAAAAGGCAACTTGATTGAAACCTTTAAGATGCTGAGAGGTCTTGACAGGGTGGATGTGGAGAGGATGATTCCTCTTGTGGGAGAATCTAGAACTAGGGGTCACTGTTTAAAAATAAGGGGTAGCTCATTTAATTCAGAGATGAGGAGAATTTTTTTTCTGAGTATTGTGTGCCTTTGGAACTCTTTTCCTCAAAAGGGGGTGGAAGCAGAGTCTTTGAATACTTTTAAGGCAAAGGTAGATAGATTCTTGATTAACAAGGGGGTGTAAGGTTATCAGGGGTAGGCGGGAGGTTACAATCAGATGCCCCATGATTTTATTGAATGGCGGAGCAGGCTTGAGGGGCCGAGTGGCCTACTCCTGTTCCATGTTCGCATGTTTGTATGTAACCCTATCTGAGTAGCGGGATAAAGAATTTGACATGAATGTCTTAAATATATACTGTTGTGAAAATGTCTAATTTCATGATTCATGTGTTTTAGGAATTATGCTTTTAGGCTGGAGATTGAAGTTTTTGTAAGTGAGATAACGAAGTACCTGATGAGAAACTGTTAAACAAATCTTAAGTCATTGTCCTTGAAAGAGTGTTTATTTAATGTCAGAATTGGAAGTGGGAAATCATTAAAGAATGGATAGTCCCCTTCTGAGCTTCTTGGTGAAGACAAGATGTCTACAGTTGTCTTCATAAGGGATTTAAATTATTCATGTCATTTTCTCAATCAGGTAAAGGTTGGAAAGCAACTGGTAAACAAGGGGATGTCTTAAAGTATCTATATACTTGTTAGATCGAAGGACAGGTTTGGGAATTGAATTTAATTAGTTGAAACCTCTATCCGGGATATCCTTGGTGTGCCATGTTGTCATGGGGATGGGTTGTAGGGGAGGTATACTTCTGTTTTGGTTACGTCTGGAGCTGGAACAGCTTGGAAACAGGCGGAGAGAGGAAGCTGCCAACAGTTGCACTTGGATCCTGGAAGCAGCCTCGAGAAGCAAAGAGAGAATTTTCCAGAAGCTGTGGGCCATTAGCCGAGGGCCATGTTGGGTGTCATTGAGCAAGAGCGCAGGGAGGCCCATGCCTGAGCTGGGGGGGGGGTATCCAAAATCGTGAGATGCTTAAAGAGAGCTGGAGGGTTGCCGAGCAGGAAGGACCCGAAGAAATTTCATACCCTGGAGAGCAGCAGGAGCACTGAGGAGAATCGGAGTGGATTTCTGAAAGCCCTGCCTTGGTTTGGTCGGAGAAAAAGTGAAGGAACTCAAGGGGCGACATTTTGCAGCAGCGGGATTTTACATTCCCGCCGAAACGGGGCCATAAGATTCTGCCCAAGATCCTGTAAAGAATGGGGGAGCCCTTGGGTGAACAAGGATTGTACTATTGAGATTTGCGGCTTAAAAAAAACAAGTGTTTACAAAATATTTAGTGTTAAATTAGTAGCACTTGCTTTAACTCATGTACAGGAAAAGTTTTCGCTAAAATGTGAAACCTTTGTGGCATACTTCTTTCATTTAATAACTGGGAATTCGAATTTCTTTGTGAAAGTTACTGGTCTCCCTCTAGGTCACGTACAATGTAATTCCAAAGTTTTAACCGGTTGTATATCCTCTCAGATGGTATTAAGATAAGACTTATAATAGCAATAATGGTGTTTTGGGATTATGGTTTACTGGGCAGCAGTGATTTCCAAGCTCCGAGATGCTTTGGAGACCTGGAAAATCTATAGCAGGCACCTCAAAGCACTGGAGAAGCACCACCAGCCACACCTTCGCAAGGTCCCCCAAATCCAGGGGCCAGAAACATGGTCCAACAGCAGCGTCCTCTCCCAAGCCAACTTGCCAGCCCCACTGGGATGGACATGTCATTTACATGCCTGACAGCAGATTCCCGGAGCAACTGTTCTACTTGGAACTCGGTCATGTCAGGGGACTCCCAGGAGGACAGTGGAAATGATTATTTAGGGATGTCGGCAAAACGTCCCTGAAGAGGTCAAATGTCCCCATTGACTCATCAGAGTCCCTGGCTTGTGACCGACCAAAATGGAGAAGGCTCCTTCGGGAAGGCACTGAACACTTCGGGAGACTTTGGGAGCATGCAGAGGGCGAGGTTGAGGCACCGAGGGAGTGCTCAAAGTTCCAAAACAACACATCTACCCAGCCCTTCAAGCACCACCTGCCCCACATGTGGCAGAGTCTGCAGATCACATATTGGACATCGGTCATCTCAGAACCCATCCAACCAGAGTGGAATCAAACCATTGTTGATCCCGAGGGACTGTCTGAAGTGGAGAAGGAGATTTTATTCGGCCCCCAAGGCTGAATTGCAATGCAATTTACATCAAAGAATTCATACGTAGACTAAGCAATCAAGTTTAAAACCATGTAACAATCATATAGTAACAAAAATAGACAACTTCAGCAGGTAACAGGAAAGTGGTAGATGGGGATATTAAAGGAAAAGGTAATGTTGAGTTAAAATTATATTAAAATTAAAAACCAATATAGCCAGACTACATTACAGGTGCTGAAGTACATGTAAATTGCATCATTTAAGTACTCAATTGAGAACATGAAACATGTAAGGAATAGGGTCACATTGGTATCTTTGTGTCCTACAGTTTATGGGATTGAATTTAGTTGAACTTCTGACTTGCTTTGATTGTGTTATCGCACCTTCAGGAAGTGCCCTCAGGGAGTTATTACTCTGAATGTACTGACTGGAATTCTCTCCATCTCAATATTGGCAGTCATGCCTCCAGCCAGTTGGCCTTCCCTCACCCTAATCCCTCCGCTTCTCTGCTTTGCTCTCTTCTTTAAGACTCTTGGAAAACTCAACTCTTTGACCAAGCTTTTGGTTTCCCTTCCTTGTCGCTCCTTTCCCTCCCTGTCCACGCTTTCCGTCTCGCCTCCTTCAAGCACTTTGGGATTTTTTTTTTAAAATGTAAGCGTGTTCTACTAAATTCTCACTTGTGTTGGGCTATTATAAAAACACTCCTTAAATCGAAAACATTACTGGGACAATCGCAGTTAGCAGCTCACAGCAATACGGTCCATATTGCAGCCTTCTGGGTCAAAATACTCAATGGGCAGATGAAGGACAGATTGAAGTTAACATTGGTGTGTAAAGCTGTGCATATCAGAAGAAGAAAATGAAGAGCCTCAGGAAATACATTGGATTGGTGAAGGATCAAATTGAATTTGCAAGAGCAAATAAACCCCTCAGTGTCAACACTTCCAATCTCTTCAATAAAGTTTAAAAAAGTAAATTCAACAGAAAAGCAAATGGAATCCTTGATTTTATTAATGGAGTTATGGAGTGCAAAAGCAAGGAAGTTGCACTAAACCTTTACAAATCATTAGTTAGTCTTCAGCCGGAGTATTGTGTCCAGTGCTGGGCACCACACGATGGGTACAATGTCAAGTCCTTGGTGAGGGTGGAGAGGAGATTGAATAGAGCGGTACCAGGGATGAGAGTCCTCGGTTGTGTGGAGAAGCTGGGGTTGTTCTGCTGGGAGAAGATTTGCTAGAGGTTTTCAAAATTATGAACAGTTCCAAGAGAGTAAGTAAGGAGCAACTGTTTCCAGTGACAGGTTGATAACCAAAGGGCACGGATTTAAGATGATTGGCAAAAGTTAGGCATGAGGAGCAAGAAATTACACAATGTGGTGTTGTGACCAGCAATGCACAGTCTGACAAAATGATGGAAGCAGATCCAATCATAACTTTCAAAAGGGAATTGGATGAATACTTCAAAGGAAAATATTGACAGGGATGTGAGGGAAGAGCTGGTATTGGGACTATTCGGATAGCTTTTTCTTAGAGCTGGCAAAAGGAAGATGGGCCAAACGACCTCCTCCCCTATTGTATCTTTCTATGATTCACTATAATAATGAATTACATAAGCAAAGCAGCGAACAAGTCAAAAGAGGTCAAGCTGATGATGGAACCAAAATACTGCAGATGCTGGAAATCTGACATAAAAACAGAAAATGTTGGGAAAACTTGGCAGGTCTGGCTGCATCTGTGGAGAGAGGAACAGATGGTGTTCAGCCCATGCAGCAGTGCAGGACCGATACCCTAGGCTAAGATCACCATGTTGGCTGCCACCCTGCCCGTGTTTACCTCGATGTGTTGGCATGCCGGGGCTATCACCTTGGGCTGAAGGTTGTTCTACAACCTGAGGAGTGTACCAGCCATCCCTTTCTGATGTTCCCGTGGTTGTCTTTGCAGCTCCACCAACTGATTGAAGACCAAGTCCAGAGACTGATCATCTGACTTGGACTCAGCAGATTCCTTGACTCCAGCAGTCCTCCGAATGCCGGTGACCTCTGATGTCCACCTGCCATGGGACAGCTTGTGTGGTGTGCTCGACAGTTTGTACCCTGAGGCTGCTGTACATCTAGGTCCCACTGAGGTGTGTGTCACTGCGCTAGTGGAGGGTGTGGGTGAACACTGTGATGGGGTCTTCAACGGTGCTGCCCACGGGATCCTGGTATCAGGTGCTCTTGGTGCTGGGGTCGGGCACAAGGTTACCTGAGGGCGATGTGTCAGATGTGCCTAGGAGAGAAAGTGCAGCTTGGCAGCTGCATTGAACACACAACAGTGGAATCAGAGTTGCGTTGAGAGAGGGGTGATGTGGTGCAGGATCCTCATGTGAGTGCTCGCCACCAACCTCACTGTCACCACAGGAATGCGCAGCTGTCGATTGAAGCGAGGACCTTGATGTCCGGCACTCCACCCCTAGCCTGGGACCTCTCCCGGTGATCGCGCGCAATCTTGTCCTGTATAAAGACAGATGGAGAGAGTGGCGTGAGCAAGGCACATGCCAGGCCAAATGAGAAGGACGCCAGGCATGCGTGTGTTGGGTGGAGCCATAGGTGGCACTCTCCGGGGGGGGGGTGAGGCCAAATAGAGATGTGAGGGAGTGAGTGGCAATGTCCCTTGAGCTGGCAGTGAGTGAGATGCCAGTGAATGTGTGATGGGATTGTGACTGGGTGAGTTGAGAGTGATGAGATGGTTAACTTACCCTGGTGACACGGATAAGATTATTCATCCATTTTCTGCACTAGGTGGCCAAAATCTTCTGTGCAGCACTGGCACTGACCACCACTGTCACCGCCCCCCAAGCCAGAGTGATGAGACTGATGAGCCTCTGTGACCAGAGTGGGAGTAGAGGACGTTGCGATGGGCCTCCATGGTGCCCAGAAGGCGTCCCAGGGATGTGTCACTGAATCGGGGAATGCAGTCTTCCCGGCTTTTGGGGCCATGTCTTCACTGGAGCAGTCCTGGGCTGCAGGCATTGAGAAGCGCGCGGCTGCATTTTAAACATGGCGCCTGTCGGGAGGAAGTGGTGAGGAAATGGCATTGGCGGTCCAATCAGAGACCAGGCAGCAGCGATCCCAACGTGTTTCCCACGACTGGATCATTTGTCAGGCGGGAAGGAGACGAGACGGCGTGAAAACCCGCCTTTGTGGCTGGTGGGCAAAACATCTTCCTTCACACCCACTACCGCACTTACTGTGATTCCGCTCCTAGTCTTGGAATCCACTGACTGGGACAGAGGGAAGACTGAAGAAATTTGGGCTTTTCAGCCTTGAAGGGAGGTGGCTGAGAAGTGAACTAATGGAGGTGAACAAGAAATTGAACTGCATGGAAATGTTAAATCCTACAACACTGATTAAAACTAAATTGTGACAATGGACAAGGAGGGTCCAGCTGGAAGATGATGAACTCTGGAAACTCTGTTTCTCTCTCTCCACAGACGCTGTCAGACCTGCTGAGTTTTTCCAGCCTTTTCTGCTTTTGTTTCAGATTTCCAGCGTCCGCAGTATTTTGCTTTTATTATATTGAATTCTGGAGGGTTGGCTGAAGCAATATGTGAAATGGGCCTCTGGTGAAGGTCATAGTAGCAAAATGCCGGCAAGGATTTTGGGAGGAGTTGAATGTGGAAATGGTCAGTTCAGATAAGATTAGTATAATGTATTTCTATCTCTTTATACTGTGGATAAATTTTCTTGATGGAAGTGTAGCTTGGCTAGGAACTATGGCCTGGGTGCTGAGGCTGAAGTAGGTTCAGTTGGGTTGAGGAGGGTGGGCGGGGACTTGCTTATCAGGCTGTTCAAGCAAGAAGCAGGGAACCTGCTGGCTGCCCCATTGGGTGTTGGGGATGTAAAGGGACTAACGTCCTCGGTGAAAAGGAAACCGTTCAGGCCTGGAAAACGTCGAGCTTTGAATGGTCAGGGACGTCAAGCCAAGACCAAAGCGTCAGCACGTTCTGCCGAGGAGTGTTTGAATGCACAATCGATCCCTGGTGATTCCACATTGGGGGGAGGGGGGGTGGGCTTCTGAGTCTGGGTTAGCAGGAGGGATTTTTCTGGGAATTCCACGTCTGCTCTCTCTGCTGCTGGAAAATGGCGAGCGCGATTAACGGGATTCGTCAACCCACAGAGCGCGGCGGGGTGGGGGAAAGTGCCACCCAGCAGGGTGAGGAAGGGGAATTCAGACTGTTCGGAGTGTGCCTGACTTCCAAGGAGATGACACCAAACAAAAGCAACCGGAAGGTGCAAAATAACAGGGGAAACCGTTTGGGAGGAATTTTGACATTCGAGTGTGAATCTTAAAGCCCAACTTAATTCAGGCGCCGAGAGAATAATCCAGTATGGGCGTCGGACACCAGTCAGAATGACTTTGTGCTGTAAAATGCTGCAAGCAAACAAATCCCCACAGTATGAAGTACGTGCACACACTGTCCCCTTTACAGCAGGACAGCTGCTGTACAAAATGCCCATCAGTATGAAGCGTGTGCACAGCACGGAATCTCATTAGAAAGCAATTTGCGTTCTGCTGGAGTGGATGCTGCCTCTGACCTATTTGCTGCCAGCGGTACCTGTGCCCGAGTGAAAGGCAGTTCATAGCTTGGGATCGGAAGTGCTGAGTTTTCAAGATCAGTCCCACGATTGGGTATCATCCAATCAGGAAACTTTATGGGTTATTTGTGACTTACACCTCTCCGTGCTGAAGATGTTAGTGCTTCGCTCCTGATGATGAATCAGGTGGAACCCGAGGACTTGTGAAGTTTGTTTTCAAAGTCGGCAATGCCCCTTCAGGAGAGGCAGGAAAATAGGCATATCACTTGATCATTAATCCCATTGCTTCATGTGGGATCTTGCTGTAGCCGGGATGTCTGCTATGTTTACCGATGTTTACAAATTTGAGTTGATGCTCTCTCCTTCTGTGGCTTATTTTGCTTTGTGTTGCTTAATTGTTCCTTCATCTTTTTTAATAGTTTAACAATCTAAAGTGTCTTTATGGCACATTGCTGTTAAGACATAGAACAGCTTAATTGTTCTTATTTATAAAACAGACAAATCTGAGGCAGACATTGCCTCTGAATGCTAAGAGAGCAGGGATCCTTCATTGACCAATATTGTGAGCCCATATGGGCACAGTATGCTTGTTTGCATGTGTTTATAATTGCCTCGTCAACCAGTGTAATGATGTGAGTAAAGGTAGATTTTTTTATAAAGGAGTTGACTTGGAGTGTTGATAACTTAACAATCCTTTGGTAGGACTGTAATTGTGGTGCAGCTACTGGAGCTGTGGGCTGAATAGCCAGAGAGTGCACAGCAGCGAGATTATCCACATGGAATGTACAGCACAGGAACAAGCCACTCAGACCAACTTGCACATGAACCATCTCCCTGCCCTCTTTGCCTAACTCCATCAGCATATCCGTTCTGAAGAAGTCATTTTCAACTTGAAGCATTAACTCTGTTCCTCTCTCCACAGATGCTGCCAGAACCTGAGTATTTCCAGCACTTTCTGTTTTATTTCATCAGCACATTCTTTACTTGTTCCTCCCTGAGGTATTTATACAGCTTTCCCCAAAATCTGTCAAGTCCCCCATGTGGTAGTCAGTTCCACATTCTCACCACGCTTTGAGTAAAGAGGTTTCTCCTGAGTTCCCTGCTCGGTGGCTGTCCGGAATATGTTCAGGACACTAGGCCGGGACATGACTCCACCTCACGGCGAGATTGCAAACTCGCTTGCTCTGCCGCTGCCTGTGTTATGGATGTGGAAGTTGCTCCAAGTGGCTTTAATACAGGACAGGGGCGGGAAGGGAGATTTCTGATCGAAAACAAAATGAAGCTGATCACAAACCCGCTTGAAGAGAACCTAACCCCTGCGACTCAAAGCTTCTCCCCCCACCCCCCCACTCTTTCGCCGCTCAACTCCAGAGCTCACACTCACAGCGAGGGTTCAGGAGAGGGGAGCGGGAGGGTTGGCAGGAGGGCAGAATGGGCCAGAGGGTGGGTTTGGGAGTGGGGGAGGCTGCAGGTGGGAGGGCAGGTGAGAGGAAGAGTCCACAGTGATAGAGAGGGTCAGAGAGTGAGATGTGTGGTGAGCAGGATCGGCAGTGAATGGGAAGTGTTGTAAGTAGAAAGTTACCATAATTCTTTTATACTTTCAAGTTTAATTTAAAAGTTATTTCATTTACCAATATGGGAATTTAGTAGGTAAAGCCTTTCAGCTTAAAGGGTATGATGTTTTAATGTTTTCTGTCTGATGAGGAAGGTCCTATAGAACCTATCTACAACTTTTACATTGGTTTGAATGGGAAAATGTGATTCGCTTAAAATTGTTTCACTTAAAATTGTGATTTTCAAGAACACAACTACAACATTAAATGAGGACTTACTGTAATTTGCACTTCTGATAGCTTTGTTAACTGCTTTGGTAGTTCTGATGCTTTGTGAATCTGTCCTTGCAGATCAGTTTGTGCCTCTATTCAATTTAGACTCGTAGAAAGGGGTAACTTAGAAAGGGGTAACTGGCCTCCTTATTCCTCCTACAAAAATGCACCAGTTTTTGTCTGGAGTTTAAGCACAGATAATGCATTTTACAGCGTTCTGGGTTCAACGTTGAATTCAACAATTTTAGATTGTAATCACTGCAGCCATTTTGTTTCCTTATCTTTACACATTTCATCAGAATCTTTTGCTCTTGTTTTTCTTTCAAAGGGCTGTCCATCCTTCTGTCATTCACAGCCGCTGTAGACACATCTTTAGTCTCTTAACCACTCACTTTGACTCTGCACCACCAACACTTCTGTCAGTTCATGTCTCCCATCTTCCAACCTATCACTGACCATCCCCCCTTTTGTTGTTTTTCCAGTCTTCCACCCCCCCCCCCCACCCCTTTTACCTGCTTAAAACATGTCTAACTTCCCTCAGTTCTGATGAAAGGTCATCAAGCTGAGACTTTAACTCTGTTTCTCTCTCCGCAGATGCTACCAGACCTGCTGAGTTTTTCCAGCATTTTCTGCCTTTGCTTCCGTCGTCTCTCGCCGGTGTGTGTTCGGTGGCCCTGCTCTTGTGGGTTATTTTCCAAAGTTTCATGGCCTCAAGCCAAATTAGCTTTCTGCACGTTTTAATATTTTGTACAGCGATTGTTAATGTTTGTTTCTCACACACTCATACATAAACATTCATGCCTTTGGGTCTTAATTAAGAAAAAAATACTGTGTAGTTCTATCCAGTTACCAAGGTAATGGAAATTTGCTGAACATTCAAATAGTTTAGATTCGTATATCAAGGTAAGTAATTGGAAGCTAAGATGTAAAGAGCCGTACATTCTAAAAACATCATCCTGACAGTTCTCAGTGTTGCAAGATGTAGCACTGGAGAAAATGAACATGTAACCTGTAAATGTATATTTTAATGATTTCTCCACTCTTGTCCCTTTCTAAAAAGCAAGGGGAAGATGACATGTTCTCCTGTCTTGGTTCCTCAGGGCAGTTTGCGGGGCTGCAGCTCATCATTGCTTCTCACTTGCTAACCCGAATGTGAGGGATGAAATGGGTTTATCACCATGTCCATGTTGAAATGAGTTGCACAAGTTGGCATAATTTGACCTGTAAATCTGGCAAAACTAAATGGAAGCAGTCCATGTCCAAATGCAGCAAGACCTGGACAATATCCAGGCTTGGGCTGACAAGTGATAAGTAACATTCACACCACACAAGTTTCAGGCAATGACCATCTCCAACAAGAGAGAGCCCAATCATCGCCCCCTGATGTTCAATGGCATTACCGTCACTGAATCTCCCACTATCAACATCCTGGGGGTTACCATTGACTAGAAACTGAACTGGACTAGCCATATAAATAGTCTGGCCACAAGAGCAGGTCAGAGGCTAGGAATCCTGTGACAAGTAACTCACCTCTTGACCCCACAAAGCCTGTCCAGCATCTACAAGGTACAAGTTAGGAGTGCGATGGAATACTCCCCACTTGCCTGGATGAGTGCAGCAACAATACTCAAGAAGCTTGACACCATCCAGGACAAAGCAGCCCGCTTGATTGGCACCCGATCCACAAACATTCACTCCCTCCCCCACCGATGCACAGTAGCAGCAGTGTGTGTACCATCTACAAGATACAGTGCAAGAATTCACCAAGGCTCCTTCGACAGCACCTTCCAAACTCATGACCACTACCATCTAGTAGAACAAGAACAGCAGATAGATGGGAACACCACCACCTGGAAGTTCCCCTCCAAGTCACTCACCATCCTTGGAAATATATCGCCATTCCTTCACTGTCACTGGGTCAAAATCCTGGAACTCCCTCCCTAACAGCACTGTGGGTGTATCTACACCACAAGGACTGCAGCGGTTCAAGAAGGCAGCTCACCACCACCTTCTCGAGGGCAACTAGGGGTGGGCAATAAATGCTGGCCCAGCCAGCGAAGCCCACATCCCATGAATGAATAGAAAAAAAAATCAAGTTTTCTTCATGGCCCATTGCACGCACACATCACTCGATGCATTACTTAAACCACAGAGATTAGAAGGACCCAGGTACAGCTTCTCAGTTCAGTAATCTCAGGTATAGCAGAGGGTAAGGTCAAAACAAGAGTGGACCCTTCAACCCCCTGAGCCAATTCCACCATTTAGCAAGAGTTCTGTCTTCGGGTAAGGGGAAATGCTGCAAAAAGAGAGAGCCTCTTGTTTTTATGAGTGTTGGCATTAACTAATTTTAATGGGAAATGAACTGTTGAGTAAAACTTTGTTGCAAAATTTGAGCTCTGTTGACCTTGAGAATGTCTCACTGGGCAACTGGTGAATTTAAATCAAGCTCTTCATTAGACTGAGGGAGCCTATTTTAAATACTTTCAGGAAATGTCCCAGCTCTCTCGAGCAGGACACGCATCTTACAAAATCCTCCAGTATAAAAATGGCAGTGTGGGTGCAGCCTGGTTACACATTCCTCAAACTACCCCCCACTGATGCTTCGGCACCCATTGGGTAGGAGTTTAATATTGACCCAAAGTGCCTCTTCTTACTGTCTGTTTCTAACCACCTCCGCCCACCCTCCCCCCCTCCCCCCATGTCTTTAATCGTGAAAAAGACAGCAAACTTAATCAGTGAGCAACTGTGACATGCTGACAGACAAAATAGGAAATGTACAGAAAAAGGAGATGGAAGGGTAGAGTTAGAGTGAGGAAGATTTGGAAACTCGGCGTGTTAGGCAGAGTGTGGAGCACAAACAGAAAGAAAAGGACCGATGAAAGACAGAAATGAAAAAGATAGTTAAAGGAAGAGAGGCACTAGTTTATTTTTGCTGTTGTCTGTGAGATATATTATGAGGAATTAGGCAGTGTATGTTGTATCTAAATGCAAGCTTCATGAAGATACAACAGTCTCTTGTCCTTGAAAACATTGCATCTCATTGATTTTTTTGAAACTCTGTTGCAGTGTTATAAGTAATTATTTAATTGCCTCTCCTTTGCAACCTCACCCTCTGTATTTCTGTTTTAAAACAGCTTTTTGCAAACGAGACATCCTCCGAACATGTTGGTTTTGCTCGGGTCAAGATTGACCTAGTGAATGAAAACGACAACAGGCCGATATTCAGCCAGCCGCTCTACAACATGAGCTTGTTAGAGAATGCATCCGTCGGAGTCTCTGTTGTTGGCGTTGTCGTAAGTACCTTAATTAATGGGTCTTCATTTCTTCCTGATCTTTTTCATCGGCAGCTGAGAAATAATTTTATGTCAGAAGTGAAATGTGAAACTAGTGTTGCTTAACCTGTAATCATCCTCCAAATAATCAATGGCCATTCGTGTCATTCTGGCTAATTTCACAGGATGATTAAGAAATGTTATATGCGGTTTGCTGTGAATATAAATTTGCTGGTTATCTGGCCTTGTTTGATTCATGTGAACGCGCTCATTTGCCAGGAAGTGACTAAGACATCAATGATTTTGGTCTACATGTACCGAATGGTGCATACTGTGAGCAAAGTTAAACCAACAAAACCACCTTTGATCCGTCCCAATCTATTTCAATAGTCGACTGCATCAACTAAGATCATTGGGGATTGGCCATTAATCTAGGTGCTGGCTTCCTAGAGCGTCTGCTCATGTTGTGCACCACAGCTGTGTATAGAAAGTTTTGTTTTTGAATACCTCTGAGAGATGTTCATAATTATCTCCTAAATTTTGTAGTTATTAATAGCTGCAAGCTATAAGAGGGCACAGCTTATGCTAAAATTTGACACGCAAGTGGGGGAGAAGGCATTTCTATTACTTGCTAAGAATTTGATATGTGAAAGTGGGGAAATCTTTCAACGATGTGTTCTGGTTGGATCTACAGGTGGTCCTCAAAAAGAGCGATTTGCAGTAATTATACCTCGTCCTATGGAATTGGTCATGTTGCAACTGAATCTAATTTAGGTCACATTATTGTGCTAATTGTGGTCCATCTCAGGAGGTTTCTGTTGTCCAGGAGATGGCTTGTATGTGTTGGATTTCTGATAACAAGTGCAAAATAGCTAGGGACACGTGTGTCCGAATTAGAAATTCTCTGCAGTGAATATGAGTCTAAAGGTTGCTGGTGCGGCCGATATCTGTTAGCGTTGAGTTCAGGACTATTCCAGGATCGGAACATGTCATCTCGCCTGACTGTACAGTGGTAATGCTGAGGGTGTGTTGCTCTGTCAGAGGTGGTGTTTTTCAAATGACGAGTTAAATTCATATCCTGTTGCACTGTTTTGAGGTGTCATTTGGACATCACATGCTCTAGGCTACTGTGCTAAGACACAACCACAGGATTTCCCCAGTGTTGCAACACCATCCAGATACATTAACTGAGCATTGTGGTTATCTGGAACTTGATGTGCTTGCCTGAATTTTTTGTTTCATTCATGGGATGTGGGCGTCACTGGATGGGCCAGCATTTATTGCCCATCCCTAATTGCCCTTGAGGAACTGGGGGTGAACTGCCTTCTTGAACCAGTGGGGTCCATGTGGTGTAGGTACACCCACAGTGCTGTTAAGGAGGATGTTCCAGGATTTTGACCCAGTGACAGTGAAGGAACGGCGATATATTTCCAAGTGAGGATGGTGTGTGACTTGGAGGGGAACTTCCAGGTGGTGGTGTTCCCATGTGTCTGCTGCCTTTGTCCTGCTAGATGGTAGCGGTCATGGGTTTGGAAGGTGCTGCCTAAGGAGCCTTGGTAGGTTCCTGCAGTGCATCTTGTAGATGGTACACACTGCTGCTACTGTGCATCAGTGGTGGACGGAGTGAATGTTTGTGGATGGGGTGCTCATCGAGTGGGCTGCTTTGTCCTGGACGGTGCCAAGCTTCTCGAATGTTGTTGGAGTTGCACTCATCCAGGCAAGTGGGGAGTATTCCATCACACTCCTGACCTGTGTCTTGTGTATGGTGGACCATACACATTGATGAAGCAGCTGAAGATGGTTGAGCCAAGGACACTACTCTGAGGAACTCCTGCAGTGATGTCCTGGAAGTGAGATGGTTGACCATAACCATCTTCCTTTGTGCTAGGTATGACTCCAACCAAGCGGGGAGAGTTTGCCCCGATTCCCCTTGACTCCAGTTTAGCTGGGGCTCCTTGATACCACACTAAGTCAAATGCAGCCTTGATGTCAATGGTAGTCACTCTCACCTCACCTATGGAGCTCAGCTCTTTTGTCCATGTTTGAACCAAGGCTGTAATGAGGTCCAGAGCTGAGTGACCCTGGTGGAACCCAAACTGTGCGTCAGCAAGCAAATTATTGCGAGGCAAGTGCTGTTTGATAGCACTGTTGATGACCCCCTCCATTACTTTACTGATGATGGATAGTAGACTGATCGGGTGGTAATTGGCTGTGTTGGATTTGTTCTGCTTTTTTTTGTACAGGACATACCTGGGTCATTTTCCACATAGCCGGGTAGATGCCAGTGTTGTAGCTGTACTGGGACAATTTGGCTAGGGATACCGCAAGTTCTGGAGCACAACATGTTGGAGGGTATCCTCAATGTGAAGACGGGACTTGGTCTCCCCAAGGACTGTGCGGTGGTCACTCTTACTGATACTGTCATGAACAGATGCATCTGCGGCAGGGAGGTTGGTGATAATGAGATCAAGTATGTTTTTCCCTCTTGTTGGTTCCCTCACCACCTGCCGCAGACCCAGTCTGGCAGCCTTTAGGGCTTTAGCCTTTAGGACTCAGCCAACTCGGTCTGTACTGGTGCTACTGAGCCATTCTTGGTGATGGACATTGAAGTCCCCCACCCAGAGTATATTCTGTGCCCTTGCCATCCTCCATGCTTCCTCCAAATGGTGTTCAACATGGAGGAGCACTGATTCATCAGCTGAGGGAGGGCGGTAGGTGGTAACCAACAGGAGGTTTCCTTGCCCACGTTTGACCTGATGCCATGAGACTTCGTGGGGTCCGAAGTCGATGCTGAGGACTCCCAGGGCAACTCCCTCCCGACTGTATACCACTGTGCCGCCACCTCTGCTGGGTCTGTCCTGCCAGTGGGATAGGACATTCCCAGGGATGGTGATGGTGGTGTCTGGGACATTACCTGTAAGGTATGATTGAGTGAGGATGACTATGTTGGGCTGTTGCTTGACTAGTCTGTGAGACAGCTCTCCCAATTTTGGCTCTAGCCCCCCAGCTGTTAGTCAGGAGGACTTTGCAAGGTCGACTAGGCTGAGTTTGCTGTTGTCGTTTCTGGTCGATGCCAGGTAGCCCATCTGGTTTCGTTCCTTATTGATTGGTTTTTAGCGGTTTGATACAAGTGAGTGGCTTGTTAGGCCATTTCAGGGGGCCAGTTAAGAGTCAACCACATTGCTGTGGGTCTGGAGTCACATGTAGGCCAGACCAGGTAAGGACAGCAGATTTCCTTCCCTAAAGGGCATTAGTGATGGGTTTTTCCGACAATTGGCAATGATTTCATGGTCATCATTAGACTTTTAATTCCAGATATTTATTGAATTCAAATTCCACCATCTGCTGTAGTGGGATTCGAACCTGGGTCTCTAGATTACTAGTCCAGTGACAACTCTTACCAGTTTCTAGCCAATACGACCACAACCCTCCATAAACTGCTGCGAATGAGCCCACTGATGATTTCATGCCAGAGGAGCCTGATTTTCATATTAAAAGGGGCCATTGCTTCAACGAGGCAAGTGTGAGGGAAACCTTGTAGCCAGTCCTTTTTGAAATGGAGCCAGGTGCATCACTTCCATTACCGCCGGCCCCTATTCAGGAGGGAATGATGACAGTTATTGAATTACATGATGACTCATCGTGTGAAGGGCTTTGAGTCATTTCAGAGAGACATGATAAGCTGCTGTATCACTGCAAGTCGCTGGCAGCTTGCCCACAGTATGCCATTTTGACCAGGATTAGTGGCCCAGAGTTGGTGGTAGGAATAACTGTTTCTCTATCAGAGCTAACCGTAATTTAAGGAGTAAATTGGACAATAACCTCCGGCATCTGTATGTGCACAGCTAAACGTGGAAATCAAGTAATAGCTTTCCTGTCCTCATTCACAGAAGTGATGTGTCAGGTTCCATTTCAAAAGAAACCTGCCACAAGGTTTTCCTCACACTCGCTCCATTGAAGCCTTGGCCCCTTTTAATGTGGGAATCAGGATCCTGTGGTGTAAAAACACCAATGGGCTCATTTGCGGCAGATCGTGGAGCGTTGTGGTCCTATTGGCTAGAAACTGCTAAGAACCTGCAAGGTGCAGATTCCGACCAGTTCCATGGATGCTGGAAGAGAAAAGGGCTCTAAAAATGAGTCTTACTTCTATAGGCCCCAGAGTAGCGTGAATGCTCCCAGGTAGCCCAGAATAATAATTTGGGTCACTGTTGCCCCTATAATCACCCTGCGATCATCATCCCGCCATCTCCTATGATTTGCTGCGTCTGCTGAGCGCTGCTGAGGTGTTTTTTTGGGCAGCTTGCTGATGCAAATGATACTGAAGCCTTAGAATGGCAGAGGGCCACTCAAAAATCAAAATAAACCCTAACGTTATAAACACCAGAGTAAGTGGGAGGCGATGACGCGGTGGTATTGTCGCTGGTCTAGTGACCCAGAGACCCAAGTTTGAATCCCGAATTTGAATTCAATGAAAATCTGGAATTATAAAGTCTAATGATGGTTCACTAATGCCCTTTTAGGGATCAAGGGCAGTTAGGGAGGGCAATAAATGGTGGCCTAACCAGTGACGTCCATGAACCGAATATAAAAAAAACAACGTGGGTGGTATTCACCTTAGGCGATTGTCCATAGCAGTCGCCTTGTTTCAATGCCACCTGGTCTGTGCAACCACCCCCAAGATCTCTCCGAATAGCGGAGTGGACTAAGACATACATTCTTTGCAACTATAAAAGTTGGGTCCAATGTGGAGGGGAACTTACTTTATATTCTCCATGCCTATTATTTTCATTTTATTTTGCTCCCTTTCGACCTTGTTACCGATTCAAATATCGTCTGAATCTCTGTTTCTAGACCATTCTCACTCTCATTTGTGTAAAGTGTCTCCAAGGCATTCATTTGCTTTTGGTGGGTTGCCCAAAAACTGCAAGCAAATCTGGTCTTATAATTGTGTTCCATTACAACATTAGTTGGTTTATTACATTCCAACAGTGTTTACGTTTCTAAAATACTTGATTGGCCGCTTAGGACATTGAGGTTGTGAAAGGTGCTATATAAATACAAGTCTTTTCCGAGCAGGTAGAAGTGAATGTGTTCTTTATTTTTATCCGCTACCCTCAAGGTGCATCCCAGTGTTTGGCCAGCTTGTTAGTAACAGTGTATTTCATTGACTTTGTGTGCACTAGCAGTTGGCCTATCCACTTGTAGCAGTATGCAACTGAGCACGTCCGTTGAAAGCAATGCAGATTATTACTTAGAATAGATAACAGAGGCTCGTTTTTAAACTGTAACCCCATTTGCATCTTTAAATGATAATTCTAAATTCTTTCAACTTCACTCTCAAGAGTTGAGGTCTCTTTTGAACACTCATTGCCTCCTTATCACTCCCAGGAATCCATTATTCTTTATTTATTGTTACAAAAGTGAAATTTAAAATTTACATTAAAAAGTGCTCTCGCATAGCCCTCATAACCATATAGTTTTATTTGCTTTTGTTTTGTGGATAAGATAGAGATGCAGAATTATTTTCAGTTGTGATTATTTTATGAACAGATGGTTTTGAATTAGAAATTGCACACAAGATGGCTACATTTGGCAGGTATAATTACTTGAAACAGATGCTCGAAAATCTAATTGCTCAGCCATTAACAGCAATAATGTTGTTTCTTCAGATTTTAAACACAAGCAGGCCAGCAGGAAAAAAAAAAGGACAGTAAGCTACCTCCAAGCGGTTACTTAATACTTGAAGCATTGGCTGAAGCTATAGAAAACAGAAAAATAAGAGCAGGAGTAGGCCATTCGGCCCTTCGAGCCTGTTCCGCCATTCAGTATGATCATGGCAGATCCTCTATCTCAACGCCGTAGTCCCGCTCTCTCCCCATACCCCTTGTTACCTTTAAAGTCTAGAGACCTATCTATTTCCTTCTTAAATATATTCAGTGACTTGGCCTTCACAGCCCTTGGCAGTAGAGAATTCCACAGGTTCACCAGCCTCTATACGGAGATGGAATATTCCATCCTTCGTATTTAATGCATGTTTGTAGAATTACCGCAGAAACTTACAAGAAGGATGTTTGGTCCAATAAGTCAGTGTCGGTGGTTACCCTCCACTTGGACAGAAGTCCTAGTCCTGAGTATTCCTGTGCAATTTTATTGTCGCTATCCTTTAGCCACCTCTTTCACCTATTCTTCAACATTGGTCTCTGCCTCAATCACTAAATCTGTGTAAAATCGTTTCCTCCTAGCTTTTTGTCCTCAATCTCTCACATTTTGTCTTGTACCTACGTCTCCCTGTTCTCAACTTCTCAGTCGCTGGAAACGTCCTGTTTCGTCTACTCTGTCCAATTCCCCTCCATGTTAAAACTTTCATCGAGTCCCCCTTTAGAACGTTCTGTACATTGAAAATAACGCTCATTTTCCAAGGCTTTCCTTGTATTTGTGTTTTCTTTTTACCAGGCAGTATGCTGGTGATTCTATACTGCAGCCCCACCAACCCTTAAACACCCTTCCTATGGCCTGCAACGCAAAACTTTACACAGTGCTTCAATTGTGCCTTCATGTAGATTCAACACTATATTTCGACTTGCCTATTTCAGTCCTCTTGCCACAAAACTCTACTCTGTCAGCTTTTTTCGTGCCCTTACGTCCTTGAGGTGTTATCACCCGGAACCTCTCAGTCCTCCTGTCCTTGCACAGCCCTCAGATATCCCCCATCCCAAGTATAATTACTACTCGTAGGAATAGGCGGAGGCCATTTCACCCCTCACGCCTTCAATGGTTCATTCCTTGATACCATGGCCGATGTTTGACCTTAACTCCATACACCCTCCTTTGCCCCACATCCCTTAATAACTTTGGCAACCAAAAATATATCCACCTCAGGCTTAAAATTCACAATTGATTTAGCATCAATCGCCATTTTCAGAAGAGAGTTCCGTGCTTACCCCACCCTTTGTGTGAAGAAGTGTTTTTTTGTCTTTACACCTGATAGGCCTAGCTCTCATTTTTAAACTACGTTCACTTGTTTTAGACTCACCAACCAGCAGACATCGGTCCCTGTATTAATCTCACTAAAATGCTGCCACCTCACAGTTACTGACATCGAATTTTATCTCCCACAGTATCCCCTGCAGTTTCTTCTGGCCTTGAGTTATACACTACACTATTTTAATTTTTTTCAGTAAACACCTTATAGCCCCTTATAACCTCTCGGACCTGTACCACATGTATGCTGACTATGGCCGATTCTCTCTCTCCATCACGTCTTTCGCATCCTTCCCTGTCTCCGTATCCATAGAATCCCTCAACACTGAAGGGGCACCTTTATAATTGGATTTACTATGTTGAACTTCCGTGCTTTCATTCTCCCTGTCTTAATGAAATATTACATTCTAATCTCTGGAACAAAATCTTCTTTCAAAACGCATTGGAGGAGAATATTCATTAAAGAAGTATTTTAAATCAATATCTTGGAAGGATAGAATCATGAGGCTGCTGGGGTTTGTTGTGCAAAAGACAAATTCTGTTTGGATTCACTTTAGTGCTTCTTGAGAACATTGTTCCATGTTTAATTTATTTTCTGATTCTTGCAGTTTAAGAACTGTAATTACCTGATACTTTTGCACCAGGGGCAGGGAAACTCTTACATATCACGGGCCCTGCACACCATAGACAAAACCAATCGCGGGCCACGCACGCAGACTCAATGGGCTGAAGGGCCTCTTCTGCCCTGTGAGATTCTGTGAACTTAATTTATTTTATTTTTTTTAAAGAGAGAATGCAAAAATGTCCAACTCATCCGCTATTTTAATGCAATGGCTGAGTTTGAATATTATGTTGTTAAATATTATTATAGTAATTTAGCTGACATTGTTTTCCAAAACAAATTTGTAACGATGATGATAAATGCTGTTTTTAAGGCCCTACTGTCATGGGTCTATATTTTTAGAAATCTTGCTGCTGGCTGGATGAAATTGAACAAAGGCCCACAGGCTGTAAGTTCCCCCACCCCTGCCCTACACAGTGTGTGAAGTTCGACAGGCTGGGAATAATGCAGCCGAAATAGATGGTGCGAAACAATGTGAGACGAGCTTTTATTACAAGTTGGGGATTGGCCAATTTCCTTAAGAGATCCCATCCGTGGAAATAGAGAAATTTCCACCACAGGAGGAGGCCATTCAGCCCATCTTAGCTGTGCCTGTTCATTGAAGGGGCACTGGCGCTTTGTCCCACATTCCCAGTTTTTCTCCATGACTCTGCAAGTTCCCCACCCACAAGCACCCTTCCAGCTCGCCTTTGACCTTATCGAGGGAGCTTCCATCACAAGCTCCCACTCACTGCCCTGTCAAGCCGGGAGTTGCAGATTCCCGGGGACTTTGAGCAGAGATATTTCGCCCCATCACCCTTTCTAGGGGTAGAAATTTGTTGGGCTGTTTCTTATGCGCAGCATCAGATGTTCAGTTTCATTGCAGTATTGGCAACGGTTCTGACATTGCCATCGACCGAGGAAAAATTTCACCCTCCGATCTTTTGCGAGTTGTTATATGAAAACCCCAGTCCTGCCCAGTGGGGCCAAGGGAGTGTGAGGGATTGGAATTCCTCCTGGAATTCCTCACTGGACTGTTAGAAACGCCAAGCAGAGAAAAAGTCCAAAAAAGCGTTTCTGATGTTGCACAGAGGGATAGAGTTTTGAGGATATCCTCTGAGGCGCAGGCAGTCAGCTGCAGAGATGAGCGTCCACTCCACTGGAACTGCGCTCCTACATCATTGCAGTACACACTGAAGGCATTACAGATGCAAAAGATTAGTGTGGAATAATTTAGCGGATGGCTCTTTTAAATGGGCTTTTGATGGCGTCTTGTGCCATTACCATCTGTTGCTCGTTATATCAAAGGATGATGAAAACTGATACAGGGAGTAGGTGTTTAAATGGACAGAATATGGTCAGTGTAATCTGAGGCGGACACTTATCTGTTTTACCTGAAGTGACAGATTGCACGCTCCTCTCTGTATCATGTTTATGCATCTGGAAAGTGGAGATCGTTATCAGAAAAGTTAAATACCAACTGGCTGTTGCTTCTGAGCTGTATTGACTGAGGCTAGGCTTGACAGTCAGAAGCTTAAGACTAAGATGTCACCTGCAACAAACCCCCACATTGCTAATTAGTCATTTATTTATCATTATCTTTGCGATCCATATGCTTCATTTCAGAGGTCACTACTGCATGTAAGTTTCAAAGAATAGGTCCATCTGGTCTCTAATTTTCTTGAAAATCTGCGTGGGAACAGGTCGCCTCCCATTGACCTGGCGAGGGAGGCATAGCAGTTGAACATAATGGCCTTAAAGAAACACGTGAAGTTACTGCACTTCAGCAGCAGCAACAACTTGGATCCACGTCGCACCTTTGAATGTAGTAAAATGGCCCAAGCAATTTCACAGAAATGTAATCAGTTGGCACTTTGACACCGAGCCACATAAAGAGATATTCGGATAGGTGCCCAAAAGCCTGATCAAAGAGGTAAGGTAGAAACTTTCCCCTGAATTGTACTAAGTACGATGGAGGGCGTGAAAAATGACGTTTTACCTGCCGGCCGGAAGGGCGGATTTTTTGAGCTGTATCATCCGCTTCCCGCCTCATTAATTATGCAGCCACAGGAAACACGGTGTATCACTGGCGATTGGCCTGTGAATCGCCCACCACACGGTTACCTCACTCCGGGTGCCATGTCCAAACTGCGGCCGCGCTCACAGTTCTCAATGCTTGCAGCCCAGGGCTGCTCCAGTGAAGCCATGGCCCTGAAAGCCAAGAAGATTTCAGTGACCCATCACTGGAATGCCTTTTGGAGGCCAATCGTGATGTCCTCCACCCTTGTTCTGGTCACAGGAGGTCCGGCAATCTCACCGGCTCCGGCTTGGGAGGCAGTGGCAGTGGTGGTCAGTGCCAACGCTGCACAGAAGAGGTTGGCCATCCAGTGCAGAAAGAGGATGAATGATCTTAACCATGCCGCCAGGGTAAGGCAACCATCTCATCACTCTAAACTCACACACTCACAAGCCCATCAGACATTCACTGGCATCTCACTCACTGCCAGCTCAAGGGACATCACCACTCACTCTCTCACACACACCCTCACATCTCCATCTGGCATCTCCTCTGGAGGCTGCCTCCTCAGCCCTCATTATCTTGAGGCCACTTGCACAGATCAGCATGTGCCCCTCACACACCCTGGGATATTCCCCTTCCCCAAGAAAGCCCTGGACCCTGCCGCTGTTGAAAAGCCGCCCCTGCCAGACCGATGGTCTGGTGGGTAGAGACTTGCCCGTGAGCTCCCCCCTATAAGTGATGTGGTGCTGCCTGTGAAGCCTGGCGCTGATGACTGCGAGTGCTGCCCGAAGCAAGGTTGGCAAACAAACCTCGAAGCCCTGAGTGAAGTGCAGCTCACCAGGTGCGCGTCGCTTCTGTTCAGTTGTGAAACACATCAGTGCACAATCACACCGACGTGCCTGGATAATCCAGCGCAGGGGGGATGATTCCAGCGAGCAGGGTTTACACTGAGATGCTAAAGTATTGAAATTACGTTGCCAAAGGTGATGGGAAATGTGACCCGCCATTTACGGGCGGAGCGGGCGATTGCAGACTGGTTTCACAACAACGTGAAACCGATTTATGCGATCTCCTGATATTTTCTGATCCCGCCCGCTATGATGCCCGCTGCAAATGGGAGCGGAAAATTCTGGCCGTAGATTGTAAGGAGCATCTGAAAGGAGAAGAGAGAGAGAGGTGGAGAGGTTTTAGGCAGGGAATTCCAGAGCTTAGGGCTGCCAACAGTGGAACAATGAAACTCACAAATTGCAAAAAGTCCAGAATTGGCAGAGTGCAGAGATCCCAGAGGGTTATAGAGTTTCAGTAGTTTACAGAAATAGGGAGGGATGAGGCCATGGAAGGATTTGAAAGCAAGCACGATTAGTTTAAAATCATGGCGTTGCTGTGCCAGGAGCTATTGTAGGTCAGTGAGCACACAGGGTAATGGGTGAGAGTGCACAACTTGGTGCAAGTTACAGATTAGGGCAGCAGAATTTTTGGGTGTATTGTGCTTTATTTGGTATAATATTCCTGTCTTTTTTTAAATGGTAGACTGTCAGCATTGCTAACATTTGTGTTTAATCCCCTTTTAAAGTTCTTTATAGGTTCTTTACGAGTGAAACAACACAAACATTAAAAATGTTATTAACATCTACTAAGCCAGGGCAGAGGAATATAGCTCTGGGCTCATGGGCATCATTGAGCTTAAAGCATATTTGGGGGCCAATTAAAATGTGGAATCAACCATTGATATTTGAGGTTTAGAACTAAGAGTCCATGATTGCATCGCCCATGAGCTCTTCATTAAATACCAAACACTCAGATATCTCATTCTGCTGGTCTTTAGCACCGAATGGGAAAGCTGGGTATTGTATGTGAGCATAGACAGTAATTGTTATCTTGTTTTATCGTAGAGCAGGTAATTTCAAATCATCGCGGCCACATTTTTTTAAAGTTGTTTTCACAAAATGGTTATGCGAATATGTTTAAAAATGTACGTGTCCAAAATGGTGTGATCGCTGCTCAGTGTGCTTGTTTGTTCTCCCAAGCCGTTAAGAGTTAAAAGTTCCCAATGCGAAAACATAAGCATAATTGTCTGGTCCTATTAAGGTGGGTGTAATGCAGCTCCCTTGACGTGTTGAGTATACTTGAGTGTAAGCTTGGAGCTGGCCATCAAACAGCATGTTCTCGATAATTACATTTTCCATTCCCACCTCATAGATGCAGGAATGACGTGTGATGCCTTACACTGAATTAAACTCCAGCTCAAACAGAGAGTTCATTTCACTTGGCTTAATTGCAAGATGAGAGCGTGTAAAACAGCTGTACAACGAGAAGCCAAACAGCGACTTTGGCAATGAGGTTTAACCGGTCGCTTGCTTACATCGGGAGCAGCACTAAACTTCAGAAGGAGATTAAATGTGAGGAGGAGCTAACTGGGGAAAGCCCATGATGGCTGCTGTCATTTTTTAAGGGCAGGAATTTGCGCTGAGTGGGTGGCCCTGCACCCAACCCACTCGAGTAAAATGATGTGCGGTGACGTCGGGCGAGTGTCCCCACGTCTATTTTGGTCGGCGGGTGCGTGCGGGGTCGGCAGCACGCCCGCCGACAATTAACAGGCCTTTTAAGGCCACTAACGTAAGAATTGACTGAAATTTTTCGCGGCCTGGCCAACCTTACAGTTGGCGTCAGGTGAAAACGCCAAGCGGCCTTTGGATTTTTTTTTAGGAAACCTCGCCCACAGGCGGGACGAGGTTTCCAATAGCAATTAAAAATTAAATCGAAATTTTTAAATTTCATTCGTAACGTGTCCCTGAGTAGATGGTTCTAACGGTGGTAAATTTCTTATTTTGGTGTTTTTAAATCTGTGCCTCAGGCAGCTTTCATTGCGCGCACTCGCAAACCTCCGCCCTCGCCCTCCTCCCGCCCCCACCCCCGCCAACACTGAGCACTGCAGCGTGCATTTCATGCCGGTTGGCCGTTAATCGGCCAGCTAGCGTGAAATCGATGCCGGGGCCCAATTGTGGGCGTTGGGTCAGCTTTGCTCCCAGGCCTGCCCGCCACGCCCGCCCGGCTAGGTAAAAATCCTGGCCTATTACAGCAGCGCTGTAATAAGATGATCAAGTCCCTCTCTACACAGCATGAACACACAATCTAGGCTGATCGACCGGTGCGGCAATGAGGGACCGTTGACCTTTTGGACATATTCCTTGGATAATATGTTAAATTGACATTGGGTTCAGGTAGATATTAAAGGGCTTGTTTTATTATTTGTTTTTGAGCAGGGTCCTCTCCCTGAGAGGCATTCATCTCTCAACTAATAGCAATGCTTTATTTCATTCCTCCATCTCGCTAGAATCTGCATGCCTTTTAAGACGAGGGTATTTCATCATTTGTGCTTATGGTCACAAGAGGCGAACAAAATTATTACGACTTTGAAAGTAACATGTAATAAAATATTTATGCATCTCTATGGGCACATTAAATTTTAAGTAATTTAAACAGTTTTCTTTTCACAGAAGCTGCCTGTAATGACCTGCTATTGTTGCACCAGCACTATTAAATCTAGTTTCTAATGAACTGGTTTGCTGATGATGCTTCCTTCTCTGTAACCTTTGATTGAATTTTATTGGGAGTTAAACCGATGGCTTTTCCAATTTGTGGGACTTCTACTTTGGAAGGGAAGTGAAAAATCCAATTTGGGAATGAAATGGATTAAAAAGCCTTAAACCTCAGTATCTCACCTTGACTCTGCTGTACCAACTTAAAACAGGTACTCGAGTGTACTGTGATTTCAATTTCTTAAAAATTACAGCTATCTCGGGTTTTCCCGGCTAGCTTTTCCGCATGTTTAGCCCCCTTCTGGAGTTTAGCACTGCTCCTGACCTAAGTAAGTGACTGGTTAAGCCTTATTTTGTTATGATACGGCAGGTGGTATTTGCCAGGCTGACCAAATCCCAAAGGGAAACTTGGCCACGTTATCACAACAATTTTTCAATTTGTATTTATCACAAGAACGTTTGTGCACTGAAGTTAGAAGTAATGAGTCCTCCATTACCACCTTTAGAGATTTTAAAAATTAAATTAAAACAATAATTAACAAAAGGAAAGAAAACTTAAATGCACAGGGCTACAGTTACATAGTTAAGTTTAGTTTTATAACAGTTCTCACATGATTTCTACTTAACTAAACTCTCAACTACACATCCCTTTCAGGCAACACTCCAAATAGTTTCTTAATCTATAAAACATCCAGCAATATTACCACAAGCACCTACTGCTGCTGTAAGGGATGGATTTCACAGCTCTTTTCTCCCTTTCATTCAACAATCGAACGCCAAAGCTTTTAACAAAACCCTGCTTCCTGGAACAGCAAAGTTTTCCGGGGTGGATAGAGGCTTTTCCACAAGTCTGCTTCACACAGTGCACCTTCCGAGATCTAACATGGCCACACCCCACACAGTTTTCCATCTTTCTTTAAATATTATTCCTCCCTTTTGATCTGTAAATCCCATTGTTTCAACCTGCCTTTGGAAGTTACTTTTCCCAGAATATAAAAATATTTCGTGTTGTCATTAGGGCCAGCACTTCACGAAAAAATAAACCTAATAACTTTGCCTTATTTATCTTGCCAGTTGCAAATATTTTACCATGTCTCTTTGCAAATTCCATTCAGAATTTATCTGCGGAGACGTCACTCTAGCTTACCCATCTCCATTTCAAATGCCTGTTTTACACCCAATCCCTTTTGATGATTCAAACCTTGCAGTCTGACTGCAGTTTAATTAAACTAGACACACACATGCATACACAAACACAGCCCCCGACAATTCTGCTTTAAAGTATCCCACAGTAATATTAGGAAAAAACTGATCTTTCTTTTACAATTGTCAAAGTCACTAATTGGCTTCTCATTGCCCAGTTGTTTTATACGCTCTGATCAAGTACTTCTTGCTAATACTTTGAGGGGAATTAACCTTTCTTGGGATAATACTTCTATGAAGAGAGCAGATAGAGGAATATGTTCAGCATATGTTGACTAATTTCTGCTTTCCTGTCTGTCTGGGTGACAGTGGTTCTATTGTTTTCTGATGCCAGTGTTTGTTGCTCGTTGTAAGAGAGCTGTCAGCAATGAATTAGAGACAGAACACCGACACTTCTTATTGTACAGCACCAAGAGAGGCCATTCAGCCTGTTGTGATTGTCCTAGCTCATTGAAAGAGCTATTCAATTAGACCCACTTCACTGCTCTTTTTTATGGCCCTACAAGATCTTCCTTTTCAAGTCTCTGACCGTTTTGTTTCTGAAAGTTAATCAATCAGTTTCCACTCCCGATCAAGCGGTGCGTTCCAGATCATCATGACTCTGAGCGAAAACATCTCTCCTTATCTCCCCCGCAGCTTTGTAATCCATCTTAAATTTGTGTCCTCCAGTTACTGACCCATCTGCCACTGGAAACACTTTCTCCTTATTCAATCAATCAAAACACTTCATGATTTTGAACCTTCTGTTAAATCTCCCCTTAACCTTCCCTGCAGTAAGGAGAGCAGCTCCAGCTTCTCTCGTCTCGCCACCTAAGAGAAGATCTGCAGTAAATCTTCTCTGTACTCTTTCCGAAGCCCATAACATGCATTGTTAAGAAATGCCCATACGTTAGCAATCACAGTGATGAACTTGTATGCATTATTATTTCAACAACCCTGGAGGTATTGCCAAACAAGATTATTCTGATTCTTTTTTTCATTACAGACAGTGACGTCAAAGAGATGGGTCACCTTCTCTTAAAACTGCTTGTTAACTCCAGATGGTATTACTTGTAGCTTAAGTCAGAAGCCTCAAACGCATGAGTTCCTCTCCTGGCACAGCAGCAGGGGTTCCATTTTAAGTGCAAAATGCTTGGCCTTGTAAACGGAAAAATGCAAAAGAGAAATTTAGAAAATGCTGGAAATCCTCAGCAAGTCTCCCAGCATCTGTGGAAAGAGAAACAGAATTAACCTTTCAGGTTGATGACCTTTTAGCAGTTGAAAGCCAGGCAGAGTTCTGCTTCCATCGTACTCACTGGCCAGAATTTTCTGCCTGTCGGGCGGGCGGGCCCGACCCAATCTCCGGCGGGCGGGGAGCCGATCCCCGCCGGAGAAGCGGACCCTGCCGCCATTTTAAGTGGGCGGGCCAATTAAGGCCCACCCAGCGTGATGCCCGGCGGGAAATGCTATGCGCTCTCTGTGTGGGCGGGGGGGCGATTCCCCAAATGCAAGAGTGCGCTCTTTCACGCATGCGTACGATAGAGCGCACATCTCCCTGAGGCTAAGTGCTGCCTCAGGGAGATCGCTGAAAGTTGTATAAACATTAAAAATAGGAAAAAAACAAAATCCTTAACATGTCCCCCTCATGTGACAATGTCACACGAGATGGGACATGTTAATAAATTTCACTAAAACTTTATTAAACTTTTTTAAACCCTACATGAAGCCTCATCCCGCCGGTGGATGAGGTTTCATGTTTCCTCTATTTGCCGCTGGGGCTCCTGGCCTGCCCAATAACTTTAAGGTTGGACGGGCAGGTCCTTTAATTGTTTTAATGATCCTGTCAATGGGCTCAATTGGCCATTGACACGTTGGCGGGCGTACAGCTGATTTTGCTGTGCCCCCGCCTTCCTGAAGATTTAAATGGGGTGGGATAATGTCTGGGCCCCGCCCCCTGCTCGCCGACGGTAAAATTCAGCCCACTATATATATTTTCCTTGCCAAAAATAGCACCCTCTTTGTCACAAGTTTAATGAACAACGAGGTAGACTAAAGCACACAAGCAAAAAAAGTTCAAATTAAACTCCACAAACTTGAACTCATCCTAATCTCTGCTGTGCGTTTCCTAACTTGCACCAAGTCCCACTCACCAATCACCTCTGTGCTCACAGACATTTTCTACTGGTCTGGCAAGACCCCAGCTTTAAATGTTTCACCCTCATGTTCAAATCCCTCTCCAACCTCGTCCTTCTCTGTCTGTAACCGCCTTACGTCCTGGACGCCTCACAGAACTCCCCAATTCAGGGCTTTTGTTCATCCCCAATCTTCAGTGCTCCACAATTGGCGGCTGTACCTTCAGCGATCTAGGCCCTATGCTTTGCAGTTTCTTCCCTAAACTACTCTCCCTCCTTTAATACACTCTGACTGAGCCAACCTTTGTGACTGAGCTTTTGGTCGCCTGTTCCAGTACCACCTGCTTTTGTTCAGTGTCAATTTTTGATTGTTTCACTCCTGTGAATCCACATGTGATTATACAATGACCAAGATTTTCCGGCCTCTCCATCCCCTTCCGGGACCTGCTGCGGGAGATTCGGCGGCCCGGCCAAAAGCCCATTGGCTTTCGGGCGGGGAGTGGACAATCCCGGTGGCGGGCGGGGCTGGAAAATCCCACCCAATGTTAAAGGCGCTATATCAATTCAAGTTATTGTTGACAAACGTTGCTTTAACTTCCCCTCGATTAATATGTATTGTTCCTGTCTTTGCGAATAGGAAATGGGTTAATTTTCCAGCCCAGCATAAGTAATGATGCATTACTTAATTGTGTTTAGCAAGCTTTTGGGCGTTTGTTCAGTGGCACATCACATTTCTGAAGTGACACTCGCCTTTCCGGGCTCCCTTCCGAAATTACTCAATGACAAAAAAAAAAATCGAGTTGGAGGTACAAGGCTGAGGAGGGGTTTTTGCATCCTCGTCACTTAAGGTTGCAATTACGCTTTGCCAAGAGCCTGAGATTGGAAGGACATTGGTTTCCAGCTGACAGTATCTGCTGGCATTTTTTGGCCAAAGGCTAGTTCTTACAGACAGACTGGAGCCACAGTGCCAGTCCTAGCTACTAAATTCATAATGTGCCCAAGAGCCGGTCACGGAACATTTAAATTAACTCACGCTCTCGTTAAAAAGGCTTTTCAATTTCTCGAACAACTCTTGACACTGCGCGGAGTACACTCATGACGAGTCAGGCCAGTGAGGTTTAAAGTTCTCCCCCTTGAACTGAATGTAGGTTCACCTTCAGAATCAGGTTGGGGCCAGGTTCTTGGGGAATTGGCTCCTCTAAGATCCAGATTTCTCAGAAAAGAGAATTATGATAAAACACCTGGCTCCCAGTAAATGATCATGTGACCATGTTGCCTGGGAGATAAACAATTTGCTAGACAAATTTGCTAGAGCTCTTTGAGGATATTACAAGCAGAGTCGATAAAGGGGAACCGGTAGATGATGGGTATTTGGATTTCCAGAAGGCATTCGATAAGGTGCCACATAAAAGGTTATTGCACAAGATAGGAGCTCACGGTATTGGGGGTAACGTGTTAGTGTGGATTGAGAACTGGTTAACACACAGGAGTCAGAGAGTTGGGATTAATGAGTCTTTTTCAGTTTGGAAAGACGTAGCTAGTGTAGTGCCACAAGGATCAGTCCTAGGGCATTGATTATTTACTATCTATATTAATGACTTGGAGGAGAGGGCAGGGTGCAATATATCTAAATTTGCTGATGATACAAAAATAGGTGGGCGGGTATGTTGTGATGAGGACATAAGGAACCTGTAAGGGGACACAGATAGGTATTTCTCTTATTAATAAATGTTAATCTAGTTTTATAAAACCTATAAGTCTTGGTGGTCTTATTACTACTGAATTCAAGGCACACATCTCAAAATGTATACAAATTGCAAAACAAGTTGTGGCGGTTGTTTTAGGTTTGCCTTAACAACTCAGCATTTACCATCTGCTGTGCCATAACAAGAAGAAAGAGCATCTCTTAATCAAAGTTCAGTTGAAATTGTGTGTGATGGCTAAAAGAGAGTAAAACTCTTGTTAACTGAAGGACTGCTAACAGTGATTTGAACTTCTGATATAACAGCTGTGAGAGAGAGAGAGAGTGTTTTAGATGCAACATTTCAGAGTTAAAGGAAATTTGAACCGGGAGAGCTCTGACCCAAGGTGGCTATGCTTAAGTCGCTAGAGACACCTGTATTGAACAGGGAATTTACAACTGTAGGGTGGTTGGGGGAGATTTGAAGGGACAATCTTGTCAAAAGTGGAAGACCCAAGAAACCTCGACTGTTATTGGAATCTTTGAAGCAGTGCTCAGGCCAAGCAATTCATCATCCAAAGAGATATCTGACTTGAGTTATTGGGAGAGTACATCGAAAGGGAAAGAAAGTGGAGCGAAGAAGGTTGGTTTAGGTTTAAAGTAATTGAGCTCATTGTACTCTGACTATTTGAAATAGTGTAGCTTTTAGGATTCATATTTTTTAATTTTGGTGCAGTAGAACTAATTTGTTTAAAACCGTGAATCTTGTGGCTTCTTTCAGTTAAATGCCTGGAGTTTTGGATTCTAAAAAACTAAATATGCTACTGGCTTCTCCTGAGATTGTGACATGATAAAACCAGGAAATGCTGTAACTTGCCGTACTTAGCTCATCAGGCAACAACTGCGGACAGAAAAGGAGTTAACTGATATTTCGGCAGAACTGAAGCATTAACTCTGTTTCTCTCTCCACAGATGCTGCCAGACTTGCTGAACATTCCCAGCATATCTTTGAATTTTGTCAGATTTTCAGAATCTGCGGCATTTTGCTTCAGGTTCTGGAATTATATTGCTAACTTATTTCACTGCAATGTGGAATAAACTGTAGATGATTATAGACGCTCCAGCATTATCTGAATCTTTGCGCATGAGAATGGTTAATTTGTCTTGGAAAGAAAAAGAAAAAAATCCTTATAAAATTATTGGTACCTGGGCTGAATAAATTTGAAGAAAGCAGGTAACTTGCAATAATTGGCCCTTGTAATTACTTTCGAGTAACTATGACACTCGTTGCAGCTCAAATGATCAGCAATGTTGTGGGTCTGGTGGTTTTATTTCTGCTGTGTCAGAAGGACAGAAAACACCATAGTCCAACAGATGTAGTGAAATTATGGAAATTTAATAAGTTCCGTTTCCACATGAATTTGGCTTTGGTGGGATCACACCTGGAATGCTGCATACAGATTTGGTCTCCTTACCCAAGGAAGGATATACTCACCTTGAAGAGGTTCAACAAAGGTTCACTGGATTGATTTCTGGGGTGAGAGGGAAGTCCTGTGAGGAGAGATGAAGTGGAATGAGCCTATGTTCCATAGAATTTAGGAGAATGAGAGATGATTTCTTTGAACCACATAACGTTTTTAGAAGGTTTGACAAGGTTGATACTGAAAAGTTGCTTGCCCCTGGCTGGAGAGTCGAGAACTAGGTGTCATAGTCTTGGAATAACATGTTGGCCATTTTGGATTGAGATTGAGGAGAAATTTCTTGACTCAGAGGGATTCTCTACCCCAGAGGGTTGTGGATTCTCAGTTATTGATTATATTCAATTCTGAGATTGAGAGAGTTTTGGGCACCAAGGGAATTGAGGAATAAGGCGGGCAGGTGAGGTTCAGGTATAAGTTCAGCCATGATCTTATTGAATGGCAAAGCAAACCTGAGAGAGCATGTGAGCTCGTCCTTCTGTTCATTACGTTCCAATGCATCTTCTGATTTGCCATTTTTAACAGGCTGTCATCATGGCCTCAGTAGAAATATGATCTTTCTGATTGCCCTTCATCATTCTATTTCCAAGAAATTGAGCGTACCACTACATTATAGCCTCATTTTGAGATGCCCTTTAATAAACCATCAAAGGACATGTAGGAATCTCACAGGCATGCACCTGTAATGCATTCACTGATAAATGGTTGGTAATTGAGTTGTAACATTGATTGCCATAAACATCAATCTGCTACTGTATTCTGTGCTTGTGAAATTGGTTGTTACATCTTGATCATTTTGATAAACAGAGTAACTTTCACTGACTTGGGATTGGGGAAAAGGCCTCAACATTCAAATGCTCCTTTACATCTATATTATAAGCACTTTATTGCATGGTTTCTGTCTTGTCCGCTTCTTTCTGTCTGCTTATCAAAGATTAGGTGTGCATGTTTGCCATGTACTGCCCAGTGCTGTGTTTCGCTTTGGCTATTTTGACCAAAAATGACATTAGGGTCCTGACGGCGGAATCGAATCCTGATTTCACTGCTACGGTGAAATTCTCACCTACTTCTGGGAAGCAACTGAGATAGGGGTGGCCAAATCTCCTGGAGTCTCCAACAATTGGACATTAATCAACTCGAAACTTTGGTGAATGACAACGCAGAAAAATTATCAAGACACTTGAAAAAATTGTTTTTTAAAATTTCCTTTGACCGCTGTTGTTCAGAGTTATACAGCACAGACACAGGCCCAACATGTCCATGCTGGTGTTTATGCTCCGCTTGAGCCTCCTCCCATCTTTTTTCATCTAAATCTATCAATGTAACCCTCAAAACACTTCTCCCTCAACTGCTTGCCTAACTTCCCCTTCAGTATATCTATACCATTCACTGCCACTCCTTGTGGTAGTGAGTTCTACATTCACACCACTCTTGAAGAAAGTTACAATTGCTGCAGAAGGAGGCAAACTGTCAAAACTTTTCCTCATGTACTCATCAGTACAGATTCGCAAGAATGCCAGTTGTGAATGAAGCAATAATTTATACTGCATGAGAAGAGAGTGCTGATTGGCTGGCAAGTGGGTTCTCATTGGTAGATGCATTGCCATGAAGGCAAAGCGGAGGCAACGCCTTTACCAATCAGAGTCCACTTGCCAACCAATCAGGACTATCGCCTCATGTAGTATAAATTGTTGTTCTCTTCACAATTGGTATTCTTGCGAATCTGTACTGATGAGTGTAAGATGAAAAGCTTAGACAGGTGTCTCTTTTTTTTCAACAATACTCAAGTTCTGTACTATCAAACGACTAATAGTTACAATTGTTGCACTCCTGAAGTTGGGGGCGGGGGTTCTTTTTCCTTCCAAATTCATAGGATGAGTGTAATGGATTCTTGATGTGAGCAGTAGCCCACCGGCATTGACGACCTCAGCTGGAATACCATTGGAGCCACAGGCTTTGTTGTTTTTCATCTATTTGATTGCTTGTTGCCACACTCCCATCGACGGTGATTCCCCCCTGGATTCCATCACAGGGTACTGGGGGATAGCGTAGAGACTATCAACTGCACCTTCACCATTGAGAAGTTGTTGGAAATGTTCTTTCCAGTGTTGATGGATGGCATTGTCATCCTTAAGAGAGGCACCATCCTGTGAGCGAAGGGGATTTTGACCATTTGATCTTGATCGATAGATGACCCTGGCACCTTCAAAAAAAAACTTTGCATGTCATGATGGTCAACATATTGTTGGATCTCTCAGGCTTTCTCTTCCCACCACTTCTCCTTTATATTCCGGATCTTTCCTCGAGTTGGAATGCTGTCATCTTGACTTCTTGAAGGGAGATAAATCATGCTGTGGAAACTATCGAGGTATTTCCCTGGTGTCTGTAGCAGAGAAAGTCCTAATCCGAATTCTCCTGAATCGCCTGCTTCCTGTGGCTGAGGAAATTCTCCCAGAGAGGCTGTGGTTTTAGACCTTCCAGAGGAACCTCTGACACAGTCTTTGTCACCAGAAAAATGTCGAGAACACCACAAGGTGCTCGGCCTCGCCCAAGCATTCGACTCTGTAAATTGCGAGGCTTTGTGGATTGTGCTCCAGAGATTTGGATGTCCGAGAAACATCTTCACAAACCTCCAACTGCTTTGTGATGATATGACTGCAACTGCCTTGAGTGGGAGGTCTGAAGCAGCCACCTTCAAAATCCAGACCGGAATCAAGCAAGGCTGTGTGATAGCCCCCATACTATTTACAATCTATCTGGCAGTGGCTATTCACCTCATCAAAGATGAGCTGCTGTTTGGTATGAGTATTAAATACTGTCTAGATGGAAATCTCTCTAACCCCAGTTGCCTTCGTGCCAAAACTAAACTGACCACCTTGGACATACATGATCTACAGTTTGTGGATGACTGCAGTGTCTTTGCCAACTCTGCACCAGAGTTGTGAGCCATGTTCGATCTCTTCAACTCTGCAGACAAGAGATTTGGCTTGCCCCTGAATGTGGCCAAAACAAAACTTGTATATCAACCCACACCTGGTCAGTCAAATATTCCACCCTCTATATATGTTGAAGAAGAGACTCTGGAATATGTTGAGCACTTCCCATACTTTGACAGCCACCCCTCTCAAAGGACCACCATTGACTAGGAGATCCAACGTCAGATCAGCTGCACCAGCTCAGCCTTCCACAAACTACGGCAGCGATTGTTTGACAACAAAGGCAACAAGTCAACAGAAGCCCTGGTGTACAGAGCAGCTCTCGTTACCACACTCCTGTACTGTAGTGACTATATATTAGCATCACATAAGAGCGCTAGAGAAATTCCCCCAGCAATGCTTCCGCTGTATCCTCTGGGTTTGATGGAAGGACAGCCAAACAAGTGCTAATGTCCATCTTGAAGCCATCCCCACAAGCATTCAGGCAAAACTCCTCCAAAACCAACTACGATGGACTGGACGCTGTGCCTGGATGACCGAAAAGTGTCTCCCCCACCAGGTCCTGTTTTCTCGACTCTCAGATGGCCGGCCTTCCAGGGGAGGACAACGAAAATGCTTCAAAGATACTCTGAAGCTCTCCTTCAAAAATGGCGGCATTGCCATGAATGATTGGGCGGAGCTTGCTGCCAGTCGTTCAAAATGGTGACAACCTGCCCATCAAGCTGCATCACGCTTTAAATCCAACCCCTTTAAAGATGAGGCAGCACAGCGGCAGAGAGGGAAAGAAAAGGAAGCAAGTCCTGCGCTCCGGATCCCATTCCCTCGTGCCCAAAGATCTATGGGTCGAGAATTGACCTGTTCAGTCACATGAAGACCCAAGGCAGGAACTTGTGACCCTGAGTAGACGTCATCCTCGAATCGAGGGACAGCCGACAATGATGAGCTCACCACCCTTTGGGTCAAGTTGTTTCTCCTGAATTCCCTATTGGATTTCTTGGTGACTGTCTCATGTTGATGACCTCTAGTTTTGCTCATCCCCACAAGTGGAAACATTCTCTCTCTATCCATTCTATCAAAACCTTTCTTAATCTTAAACACCTCTAATGGGTCACCCCTCAGCCACCTTTTATCGAGAGAAAAGAGGCTTAGCTTCTGTATCCTTTTCTGATCTGTATACCCATCTCTTCACCCTCTGTGTCCTTTTCATAAGACACTGACCAGAATTGCACCCAGTACTCTTAAATGCGGTCTAACCAAATTTCAATAAAGTTTAACATAACTTCCTTACCTTTCAATTCTATCCAGCTAGAAATAAAGCCCAGTGTTTGTTTTGCTTCTTTTATATCTTCCTTTACCTGAGGCACAACTTTGTGATTGATACCTTTCTACTCTGAGGTTCCTTTGTTTCTCTACCCCACCTAGACTTGCATTTTCCAAGCAATAGTTGACCTCCCAGTTCTTCCTGTCTAAATGTAACACATTTATGTGTTGAACATGAACATCACTTGCCAAATATTTGCCCATTCTGCAAGTTTACTAATGCTCTCCTATAACTTGCTGCTGACCTCCTCAGTATTGACTACCGGCCCTGCCCCACCCCCCAATTTGGTCTCATCTGCACATTTAGAAATTGTGTTTTTCATTCCAAAATCCAAACCTTTAATGTAAATTATAGCAGTGGTCCCAGCACTAACCCATTTGGAACAGCACTTCCCACCTTCTGCCACTCTGAATAACTACCATTTACTCCCACTCTCTGCTTTGTCTTGAAGCTAGCTAGCATTCCATTCTACCACTTTCCCCTTGACTCCGTGGCCTCTGACCTTATATATTAGGCTATTATGGGCACCTTATAGAAAGCCTTTCGAAAATCCAGATAAATTACATCGACTGCATTACCATTGTCTACTCTCTCTGTTTCCTCCACAAAAAATTGAATAAGGTAGTTGTAAAAAGATTTGGGGATGGGGGGACAAAGATGGTTTGGGCTGGGAGGTTGGTGGGGGGATGAAGGGTGTGCAGTAGAACCTCCCTACCAATATGTCCAATCAGCGCTGGTGACTCTAACTTGGACCACCCGTTTCAAGTACCCCAGCATCCAGGCAGCAATCAGACCATGAATAGATCCTGGTGGTGGGCCCGGAAAGTTCTGCAGAGTGATTTTCCAAGCACTACAGCACCATTCCTGCTGGGCATGGGGAATGAAAAATCAGGCCCCCAAGAATTTTAGGCTGTTCAAGTTACAAGTGGGTTAAACAAAATAACTTGCATTTATATAGCACCTTTCATGACCTCAGGCAGCCTAAAAATATTTCACAGCCAATTGAGAATTTTTTGAAGTGGACTACCAAAGGAAATACAGCAGCCAATTTGCATGCAGCTAGGTCCCACAGATATCAATGTGATTCTTATCAGATCTGTTCCAGTGATAACTTGGAACAGCTAGGATACTAGAAGGAAACGACTTAGTGAGCCGCTTAGCCTTACTAGCCTCTCCTTGTATTGACGTTTACCTCTGATAGTGTAACTGCCACAACTCTGTGCAACTGGCCCATTTGGATTGACACCCTCTTCCAAATTGATCCTTTGTATCACAGGATGATTGTGAAGAAAATGGGACTTGCCTTGGTCTAAGTAACTATTCACGGTTAGTCTCTCTTTCTGTTTCCATGTGCTCTGTGGAAAGGCAGGTGGTAGAGGTGAAGTTGCAGCCCAGTGTGCAATCCCAAGTTGGTTCGAGGCCAATGCAAACCAGGGCGTCACACTCTGTGATTTCTCTCTGACCATCTGTCTGTTTTGTGTGATAAATGCCAGGCACTTTTGTTTTTACTCCTTGTTTCCATGTGTGAAAGATGAGCATTGACGGGACATGGGGAGGTGACTGTGTAGGTGAGAGGAGTGACATGAATAAAGAACAGCGGGGTACAATAATGGTCAACAGAAAGTGGTCAAAGCCATTTGGAACAAGCCATTTGGCCTGATATTTTTTTTCTTTTTCATTCGTGGGATGTGTCCATCGCAAGCAAAAGCCTTCATTTATTGCCCACCCCTAATTGCCCTTGAGAAGGTGGTGGTGATAACTGAGTGGCTTGCTCAGTCATTTGAGGGCAGTTAAATGTCAGCCACATTGCTGTGGGAATGGAGTCACATGTGGACCAGACCAGGGTGAAGATATCAGATTTCCTTCCCAAAAGGACATTGGTGAACCCAGATGGGTTTTGTACAAGAATCCAGTAGTTTCATGTTCATTATTACTGAATACTAACTTTTTATTTCAGATTATTTATTTAATGGATTTTGGGTCAAAATCCTGGAACCCCCTTCCTAACAGCACTGTGGGTGTACCTACACCACAGGGACTGCAGCGGTTCAAGAAGGCAGTTCACCACCACCTTCTCAAGGGCAACTAGGGATGGGCAATAAATGCTGGCCCAACCAGTGAAGTCCACATCTCGTGAATGGAAAAAAATTTTGACCTCATTTCCAGCTTATTAATATAAAAACAGAAAGTGCTGGAAGAACTCAGCAGGTCGGGCAACACCTGTGGAGAGAGAAACCAAGTTAACATTTCGAGTCCATACGACTTCTTCAGAGCCTCTGCAGCTTATTAGTCTGGGTTTCTAGACTACTAGCCCAGTACCATAACCATCATGCTACTGTTTCCGAGATCTCTTCCATGCTAAAGTTTATGCTCCACACAAGCCTTCTACCACCCCTCTTGATCTCACCTTATCATTATGTACCATTACTTTCTCATGTATTTATCCAGCTTCCCCTTGATGCTAATTGCCTTAACTACACCTTGAGGGAGCAAGTTCCACATTCTAAGCGCGCTCTGGGTAAAGTTCCCTTTGAATTTCCTGCCTCTGTATTTATAATGGGAGTTGCTTGTATGTACTTATAGTGCTGTAATTACAGACTCCCCCTATTGGAGGTAACTGAAAGGATAAGAAGTGGAAGGTAATATTGGCACTGGACCATAGTAAGTGATGGATTGTATGAGATAGCTGCCCGTGGCTCAAATAAAAATGGGGAGTGATAATGTGCAGCTGATTCATTGTCGCTCATTTCATGACACCACTGAAAAGTTAGAATTGCCTTTAATGCCTGGCTACAGATATATCCACGTGCCCCAGTCCTAATAGCCTTCAGACTCTAACCCTACCTCACTTGCTCCGCCACATGGCACGCGTCAGGAGATTGACAAGCGATATAAGGAGAAGCTAATGAGCCGACCAGTGGACTTGATAGCCAGCTGTTTATATTTTCATCATTAGTCTTCGGTGGCATGAGAGAGACCTAATCGAAGCCTCTTAACTCAGGAGTTCTCCAGGGATTTTGTCATTTTGAGCTCCCGTCATTTGGCCCAATAAAGGTATGAAATTTAAAGTCCTCAACATGTGTTGCTTGGAGTGACAGGCAGCTGTTCCATTGAAATGAATGTCCCTGCGCTCTTTCCGTTAGAATCATGATGCGGACGAGCTCACCACCTACTGCCGGCAAACTTGATTTCAGCTTTGACCTTAAATAAACTGTAACCAGGATATGATTTTGCTGCCCAGTGCGGTGTTTTTCAGTGCAGGAGTGAGCTGGTTCTGCATTGAAACTTATTAGAGGATGTGCAAGTAAAACTGAAGATGTTGATATTTTATTAGGGCTGTCAAGCAAGTTTTAAAAAAAATAGTTAACTGCGATTAACGCCTGTTAAAAATTTTAATCAGTTAATTGCACAAATACATGATTATATTGAATGGGAGAGGAGGCTCGAATGGCTGGATGGTCTACTGTTCCTGTTTCTTATATTTTTACGTACTCTTGGTTTTAATTGTGTAATTAATTGATAGAATTGTTGCCCCCACCAATTGAAAGTTTGTTTCATTACTGAAGATGTTGTCATTGAAAAAAAAACAGCAGATTACCACACTTTTTAAAATGTTCCTATTTCCAGAAAAGGAACAATCAAAATAAACCGAACTTGTTTGGGAAAGTGTGCAGTTAGAGGGTACGGAGCTAGGCTGTGTTGGAGAGCGTCAGGCAGGGGCATGGGTTCACAACACGTCAGCCCTTTGCCCGACGCCTGGTACCACCAGTGAGACTGGCCCAAGCTCTGACTTAATTACAAATGAGCAAAACTGGGACCATTTTCCTTAGCGCAGAAAAGGTTAAGAGGAAATTTAGTGGTGACGTTCAGAAATTCGATCGAGCAAAGAGGGAGAAACTGTTGTCACTGACAAGCAGGTCAGTACCCACAGGAACACTTGAGTTTGGAATATTGGCATAAAGGGGAGATGAGGA
The DNA here is from genome assembly GCF_964194155.1 of Cetorhinus maximus. Classification (NCBI taxonomy): domain Eukaryota; kingdom Metazoa; phylum Chordata; class Chondrichthyes; order Lamniformes; family Cetorhinidae; genus Cetorhinus; species Cetorhinus maximus. The sequence goes on from NC_135905.1 coordinate 27,673,540, forward strand.
GGATTTTTTTTTTCTACGCAGCAGGTTGTGATCCGGAGTGTGCTGTCTGAAATGGTGGGAGGAACAGATTCAATCATAACTTTCAAAAGGGAACTGGATAGGTCCTTGAAGGGGAAAATATTGCAGGATTGTGGAGGAAGGTTGAAAAGCACAGTAAGTGGGAGTAATTAGGAGACGAGGGTGGTGTAATGCCAGTGTCACTGGACTAGTAATCCAGAGGCTCAGGCTAATGCTATGGGAACATGGGTTCAAATCCCACCACGGCAAATGGTAGAATTTTAAATTCAGTTAGTAAATCAGGAATTGAAAGCCAGTTTCAGTAATGGTGACCATGGCAATTATGGTCAATTGTAAAAACCCATCTGGTTCACTTGAGGAAGAAATCCTTACTCGGTCTGGCCTACGTGTGACTTCCAGATCCACAGCAATGTGGTTGACTCTTAAATGTCCTCTGAAATGACCTAGCAAGTCACTCAGCCCTGTCAGTGACCTCCACTTTATATAAAGGAACAAAGAAAAGAATAATTGAATACCTCTTACAAACGGCTGACAGAGACACAATGTGCCAAATGGCCTCCTTTTGTGCCGTGTGATGCTAAGTTAACCGAGTAGTTGACGCCCTGTAAATCAAACATTGTTATTATAAGTACAAAAAACAGAAAATGCTAGAAACACTCAGCATGTCTGGCAGCAACTGAGTTAACATTTCAGGTCAATAGCCTTTTCATCAGAACGGTCATGATGAATTATTGTTGTGGTGATTTATAAAAGAATTGCTTGTGAAGCCACGACAACCAGGGTGCTGAACAAAGATAGAACTCTTGATCATTTTGGCTGCACTTCTGAAGCTAGTGCCCTGGTTTTGGGTGCAAAGCTGACTTTGCTTGTCCAGGATCAGGAACCATTCAGACTCAGGAGCACACTTGGAGCGAGTGATGAGAGTCCACCTTGTGCCCGCCATCTCACACCAATTGAACTCAGAACTCAATGCAAAGTGAACCTGGGCGTATATTTTGTTCAGGCAGCTGGTTGCATATCCTGGACACGTTGCAAGCTTAACTGTGGACTTGTGCTCCAATTTACTCTTTTCCTAACCTTTACCAGTCGCTGATCATAGGTAAAGCACACTTTACCGAGACACACCGTTTTCCTAATTGTAGTGTCTCCGGGGAGTGCGTTTTATTTATCGTTTGAAGGCCCACCAGTAAATTGATGCATTTTACCTTGGTCTTATCCATTGCACCCTTTGCTAGCAATGCTTTTGAGGGAGTGTTGCACTGTCAGAAGTGTCATCCTGTGGATGAGACATTCAACATTGGTCCTCTGGAGTGGATGTGAAAGATCCCATGGTATTATTATGAAGATGAGCAAGGGAGTCCTCTCCTGTGTCCTGGCCAATATTTATCCCTCAACCAGCGTCACTGAAACAGTCATATGACTCAAGGCTGGTTGTGGGATCTTGCTGTGTGCAAATGTCAGATGAAGGGTTAAGCCGCCACTTTGCCTGCCTCTTACGCGGTTCATGTGGATATTAAATAGGCCATGACGCCATCCGCCCTTCAGCCACATCACCAGGACAAATAGATTGAGTTGCCAACCTCCTCGTTGCTGTTTGTGTGATCTTGCTGTGTACAACATAATTGCTGCTTTCCCATGTGGGAAAGGCCACATTGACTGCTAAACGAAGCAAGAGCTTGCGACGTGCTACGAATGCAAATGCTTTCTCCTAACTGCAGTCTGATGCAGAGCTTTACCCTGACCCGCATCCTGAAATCCTTGTCGCGCTCCCAATAATTGGTGGTGTGCTTGGGCGATGGTTTCTGCGCCCCAGGAGAAAGCACCTCTGACCGACAAGCATCGCCGGTTGGAAGGCTGACAATCTGCCTTAATCAATGTGAAGCCTGACCGGAGGGAGAGGGAGGCAAAATTCAGGAGGATGAGCTCTGCAAGCGCTGTGACCTTTGGCAGCAGACGAGCTTCCCATTTACTCACTAGCTCGATTCTGTACCAGGCAGTGAAACCTGTGGGTTTCCAAGAGCCATTTCAATTTGGCTGCGAGCAAATGGAAACTCAACAAGGGGGAAGAAATGTTAGCACAAATATTTATAAAGCTAAATGAAATGATGAGGAAGGCTGATAAAGTAGCTACAGCCATTAAAAATGTAGTTGATGTCCATTCTGACCCCGTTGGTGCAAAACAACTAGTTTACCTATTCAGGTAGCAGAGCTCAATTTCTACTTGTATAGTAGAAAACGATGCTTGCAAAACAAATGTACCAAAGCACTATTGGTGGTGAAAATGCTAAATGGTGTGGCACTGGAGAGCTTCGTTTTGTTATTAAGTTAGCCTTTTTTTTTGTTTCGGGTTAGCTTCCTGATGCAGTCAGTGCAGCGTATAAATGAGGCAAGAAATCAGAGCATTTGAAAAATATATCCTTTTTAAAGCTGCCTCACTCCGTCTATCAAGTGTGGATGTGCAAGTAACAAAAGCAAATAGAAACAAAGGAAAGTTTACGGCATTGTTAACAATTTGTTAATGTCAGAATTTTTATTTTTTAATTTGTTCATTCACAGGGTAAGGCAATACTGGGAAAGCCAGCATTAATTGCCCATCCCTAAGCGCTCTTGAGAAGATGGTGATGACAACTGAGTGGCTTGTCAGGCCATTTCAGAGGGCAATTAAGTGCAGTGGGTCTGGAGTAAGACTAGGCCAGACCGGGTAAGGATGGCAGATTTCCTTCCACAAAGGACGTTAATGATCCCGTTGGGTTTTTCCTGACAATCTTGTAGTTTCATGATCACCATTACTGAGGGGTTTTTTTTTTGGTTTACTTAATTGAATTTAAATTCCCCAGCTGCCATGATGGGATTTGGACCCCTGTCTCTGGACCATTAGGCCAGGCCTCTGGATTACTAGCCCAGTAACATCACTACTATGCCACCTTTCTCAATAATGTGCTTGTTGAACCTTTTGACACAGAAACGACCGATGCTTTTCACAACTTGGAAATCACCTGAAGAGGGTGATAATGGTGTTCAGTTTCTGTGCCAGGATTGAGCTGTCTCAGCGTTATGTTTTTTCTGAAGGGGAAAAAAACCGTTTGTAAACTGCCATTATAAACCAGCGCGGGTTTATAAGTAATTGTGGAAGATTGCTTTCTTGGTCAACTGGGAGTCTTGGGTGTACAAATCATTGTGATCATTTCACTGGTACATTTTCATTTTGATTAAGGAAGAGAATTTGCATTTATATCACATCACAAGATGTCGCCTCATTTAGCACACATTCAGAGGCATATCCAACCCACCCGTGTCCTTAGAACATGCGTACGTGTTGACAGGAGGCAAGGATTAGGGAATTCCAGATGTGTGCAGGGCAGTTGATGGAATTTAATCAGCTAAACGGAGTAACAAGCTGGGAAAGAATACTGCTGGTGCACCTACAGTAGCGCAGTTGGAATTGGCTTGCATGGAAATCTGAAAGCAAGTGGGACAAAATTCCAGTCGCAGGTCTCACTCTGTTCTGAAGAAGAGTCATACGCACTCGAAACATCAGCTCTGACTTTCTCTCCACAGATGCTGTCAGACCTGTTGAGTTTTTCCAGCATTTTCTGTTTTTATTTTTGTTTCAGATTTCCAGCATCTGCAGTATTTTGCTTTTATCTCACTCTCTGCTGAACCTGATTAACCGGGCAATGATTAATATTCTCGCTAATGCTGTAGACCTGCCTGGTTGATGGAACTACTTAATTCTCATCCTTGTTATCAAATCCCACTATAGCGCCTCTCCTCCCAATCTCTCTAACCTACTCCAGCCTGACAACACGAGGTGCTCCTCCAGCCCTGACATTTTGCACGTCCATGATTTTTATCACTCCACCAGTGGTGGCTATGCATTCAGCTGCCTGGAGCCTAGCCTCTGAGATTCCCTCCCTAAACCTCTTTGCCTCTCTACCTTGCTCATCCTCTAAGATGTTCCTTAAAATCAATCTCGTTGACCAACTTTTGATGACCTGTCCTATTATCGGCTTACGTGGCACAGTGGCAGATTACCTCTGATAACGCACCAATGCAGCTAGCTTGGATGCTGCATTATGTTAAAGGTGCTATAAAATGGCAAGTTGTTGTTGTGTCCGCCCCCGAAGATTGATTCAGTTCCAATCGTACATTCCAAGCATGGCACATTGGAGAGGACTTGATCCAGACAGTGCACTGTTTACATTCCCACTCCTGTACGAGCAGGTAAACCATTGTCATCGAGCAAAACTGGAGTCAATGGGAATCAGGGGGAAAACTCTCTGCTTTTGGAGTCATACCTAGCACAAAGAAAGCTGCTTGTGGTTATTGGAAGTCAATCATCTCAGTTCCAGGACATCACTGCAGGAGTCCCTCAGGGTTGTGTCCAAGGCCCAACCACCTTCAGCTGCTTCATCAATGACCTTCTTTCCATCATAAGGTCAGAAGTGGGGATGCCTGGGGATGTTCGCTGATGATTGCACAATGTTCACCATTCACAACTCCTCAGATACTGAAGTAGTCCATGTCCAAATGCAGCAAGACCGGGACAATATCCAGGCTTTGGCTGACAAGTGGAAAGTAACATACACGCCACACAAGTGCCGGGCAATGACCATCTCCAACAAGAGAGAATCTAACTGTTGCCCTTTGATATTCAATGGCATTACCATCACTGAACCCCGCTATCAACATCCTGGGGGTTGCCATTGACCAGAAACTCAACTGGACTAGCCATATAAATACTGTGGCTCCAAGAGTAGGTCAGAGTCTACGAATCTCGCGGCGAGTAACTCACCTCCTGACTCCCCAAAGCCTGTCCACCATCTACAAGGCACAAGTCAGGAGTGTGATGGAATACTCCCCACTTGCCTGGATGAGTGCAGCTTCCACAACACTCAAGAAGCTTGACACCATCCAGGACAAAGCAGTCCGCTTGATTGGCACCACATCCACAAACATTCACTCCCTCCACCACCGACGCACGGTAGCAGCAGTGTGTACCATCTACAAGATGCACTGCAGGAACTCAAGGCTCCTTAGACAGCACCTTTCAAACTCATGACCACTACCATCTAGAAGGACAAGGGCAGCAGATAGATGGGAACACCACCACCTGCAAGGTTCCCCCCAAGCCACTCACCATCCTGACTTGGAAATATATCGCCGTTCCTTCACTGTCACTGGGTCAAAATCACGAAACTCCCTAACAGCACTGTGGATGTACCTACACCACATGGACTTCAGTGGTTCAAGAAGGTGGCTCACCACCACCTTGAGGGCAATTAGATGGGCAATAAATGCTGGTCTAGCCAGCAACGCCCGTATCCCATGTATGAATAATAAAAAAAGAATAAATACAAAACATGAGTGTACTGTCACCAGTTCTTAACCAGAGGATCACTGGGCATCAGTTATGATTACTAATTAACTGCCCCTCAACTGTGCTCAATACACATGTAGTCACTGACTCTACAAAGCACTGAGGGAGAAGACTGAGGTGCACAGTTACTGAGGAAGCTACCAGCAGCTTCAAATTTTCCTTACTGTAGTCAGGCCTAGTGGTAAAGGGGGAGTTTTCATCAGCTTGTTACATTTTTATGGTCATGTTTTAACTCATGCAGATAAATGGGCTTCTGAGTTTGAGTAACAAGATCGGCACCAAGCAAGGCAAGAAGGACAATCATCTCAGAAACGATCGGTATTCACCCTTTCAGAATGGGGCAGCTGTTGGAACTCACTGCCCAACACCATTGATGCTTCTTTCATTTGCTTTCCCCACATGGGCAAGGTTCCTTCGCTCTAGCACGATGGCCACAAAGCATTAAGGCAGTAACATGGGAACAGGAAGAGCACATTCCGACCCCTGGAGTCTGATATGCCATTTAGTTAGATCATGGATGACCTCTATCTTAACCCTATCTACCTTCCATGGTTTCATATTCCTTCATGCTCTTCCCGCATGAGAATCTATCAGTCTCAGTTTTGAAATTTTCAATTGACCCCCAGCCTCAGCAGCTCTTTAGTTTATTTTGAATCTTGCATTTGCTCACAAATATATTAAGCATAGACCTTGGACGGTTTGTGGGAAATATTTAATTTAGCTTTAGTGTGCAGCTGAACTCATGGTTTGGCAATCTGCTTTCATCCATATTAGCAGCAAGTATTTAACGGATGCAAGGGGTTAATCAAAATTGGTTGATTGTGGATAACATGACTGATACATCTCAACAGTTTGAGATCATTATTCGACACGCTGGAACGTAAAATAGCGCGCGATGATGTCAGGCGCATGTCCTGATGTTATTGCACACTCGCACGATATTTCAGTCAGCGGGTGCCCTCTAAACTCAGAAGTCCACCCGCCGATAACTCAGAGGACTATTAAACCCATTAACGCCGCAATTAACTGGCATTTTTCACGGCACATCTAACCTTATGGCTGGCAGTAGCCAGGCGGCTTTTGCATTTTTCAGAAAACCTCATCCGAAGATGGGATGAGATTTCTGTCATAAAATTTTAAAAATTAAAATGCTTGGACAGAATTTTGATGTTGTATATGTTCAGGTGACTGTCTCCAACGCATGGACATTTTTACCCAGTTTTCAAAATCTTTATTTTGGTGTATTTAAATCCTTCAGCTCCCCAGAGGCAGCTCTCTGCCTTCAGGGAGCTTTCATTCCGCGCTCCCCCCCGCACGCCCGCGCTGACTTCAGGGCTCACCCTCCTCCCACCCCCAACCCAGGCAGCGCTGATCGTATCGGAGTGCCCTCCACGCTGGATAGCCGTTGACTGGCCAGCCGGCGTGAAATCATGGTCGGGGGCCGATCTCGGTTGACGATCCATTTCCCGATCGCGTCTGCCTCCAGACTGAAAATTCAGGCCATTAAGTACCAGTTTAGTTGATTATAAAGCACTGTGTCATTATTATTTGCAGTCTATAAAGAAACAATTTACTGTGATTAAATTGTCTTTTTAACTCTGCCTTTTGAAGGACTAGTGGTGTTAAATACCGATTTATTATATCTAGGGCCAAGAAGATTAATTCACACGTGAAGCCGAACAATCTAAGCAGTTCCTTCACTAGTTTTTACCCCTTTGTGTCCTGTGATTGTTCATCTCTCTCCTATTCGTGGCCACATTTTGTCTGTATTATGATTTATGAGCTGTTTATTCGGTGGGCGCCGTTAATAAGACCGATCCGGAGAGGGTTTTTGTGCCTGTCAAATTCTTTTAAAATGTTCATTAAACGAACACGATGCAACTGAAGGAAAATCTTGCTTCTAATGACTGAAGTGGTGTTATGCATTTTAATACGTCGGTCTTTCCCCCACCGGCTGCAGCTCAGCTCAGTTTGCAGTAATTCAGGAGCTCGCCGTTTCAAGCCGCACCCCGGGATTCGAGCGCTTGTTCTCGAACGTTGGTACTATTCCATGTTGTAATAGTGTATTGTCAGAGGTGCCACAAGCAGCGTGAAGCCATGTTACCTAAGCCTGATGGTTCAAGGGATGATAATGGTCTTACAGCATTGATCGCCGTAGAGCAGGGAGGGCTTTCAGTGCCTTGGCCGATGTTCACCCCTTAATAAAGACAGGTTAATTTGTTCACCTTTGTGGTATGCAGAATGGTGGCACCTTCGCAGCGATGTCGCTCAAAGTAATTAATCGTATGTGACGTATTTTGGAACATTTCTGAGAATCGACATGAATATAGCTTTAAGTCCATTTTTATGAAATTTGGTACCTGACGCTCGATGATTGTTCTATGGTGGCATCTTGTAAAAGGTCACTTTCCCTGCCCATCATGCTCTGGTGTCCAAGCTGGCCAATTCAGCACGAAAAAGGTGTGAAATTTGTAACTGTTGATATTCAGAGGGACTTGGGTGTCATTGTAAAATAACACAAAGTTAGCATGCGGGTACGGCAGCCATCAGGAAGGCAAATGGCATGTTGTCCTTTATTGCAAGGGGATTGAAATACAAGAATGAAGAAATCTGGCTACAATTGTACAGGGCTTAGCGAGACCGCACCTGGAATAGTGTGTGCTGTTTTGGTCTCCATATTGAAGGAAGGATATACTTGCATTGGAAGCAGTTCATGAAGGTTCACCATTTTGGTCTCTGGGAGGACTGGATTGCCCTATGCGGAGAGGCTAAGTAATTGAGTAATAGTTCATCTCATGTAAACATCGACCCCTTGACTTTTGGCCAAAAAACCTAAACTCCTCCTCCTCCTCACTATCCACTCGCTGCTGGAGTTAAACTCGCCTTGGTACAAGCCAACTCATTCGAAGTTGGCTGGCACAGCTCCTCCTGTCTGCGCAGAATAATTCAAATACTTTTTGCTTCCTGTTGCGCTAGTTTTGGGGGTGGGGTTGGCAGGAACAGTCTCTGGCCTGGCAACTGGGTGATCAGCTGATGTAGCGCCGTAAACAGGGAGTGAGAGGGTGGATTTTGACCCCTCAAATATTACTCGTGTATAAGTCGACCCCCACCCCTACATTTTGGCTACAGGTTTGGTCTCAGTGACTCAACCTTTACACAGGTAGGTATGGTGAATTGGGCCTGCATTCTCTGGAGTTTAGAAGAATGAGAGGTGAAACATGCAAGATTCTGAAGGGGCTTGACAGGGCAGACACTGAGAGGATGCTTCCCTTGGCTGGGGAATCTAGAACATGGGGGCACAGTCTCAGAATGAATGAAGAGGGAACCCAGTAGAGCCCATATCTCTGACACACTGCATTAACTCAACATTATTACAATTACGCAGTTTTTCCTTGAGGTTTCTCCCTGCCTGGTTGACACTCTATAACTACAAAGCCAAGAAAAGAAATCTTTTATTAAGACCTTCCATCTCACTGAGCAGGCTTCAGGCCAATCCACGTCCAACAACCTGCTCTGAAAACTCTGCACACATTATGACAGCTGCAACAAATTCCACCACAGCAGCTGAGACAATCCACAAACACTTTCAATAAGACAACCCACAACATTTTTTAAAAAAAATGTCAATTCACCCTATCTCCCAATGTTAATGGATTGATTAAAAAATATTCCTGAATCCAGATCTGCATCTTTCCCAAAAACTAATCCGTTATTCCTTGGGCCGCACCCTATCTGTGTAACAGGTTTTGTTGAAATCTGCCCACTAGCTTTTGAGATATATTGTTTACGAATAGGCTAACAAACAGGGGCATAAACATTAATCCACTCACCTTTGGTGGCAGAGTCAATAAGGGGCCGGCCGTTGGGGACTGGGATAAGGAGGAATGCCTTCACTCAAAGGGTTGCGAATCATTGGAATTCTCTACCCCAGAGGACTGTGGACTCTCTATTGTTGACTATATTTAAGGCTGGGGTAGACAGATTTTTGGTCTGTCAATGAATTCAAGGAATATGAAGAGCAGGGAGGGAAGTGGGGTTGAAGCCGAAGATGAGCCATGATCATATTGAATGGCGGAGCAGGCTCGAGAGGCCATATGATCTTCTGCTCCTGTTTCTTATATTCTATTAATTTACTTTGCTACATCTATCATGGCCTTACACAAGGTCCCAGATGTTTGGCCCCAATTCGAGTGCGAGACTCAGGAGATTTCCTGGCTCCTCAAGCCTGACCTTTAACAATGTCCCCGCCTGCAGGTCAGATTTTCGGTTGGGGAGTGGGGGGCTGAAATAGGAGTCAGGGTGGGTCACCCCGGAACGAGTACAGAGGCTGTCGGGTGCGGAGGTGGGCTGGGCTGAAGGCCAGATTCTGCTCCGGCATTGTGCTTAAATAACTAAACAAAAAAAGGAAATAAACAAGAAACACCCTCTAGCCCTCACCCTCTAGCCCTCACCCCTCACCCTCTCTCCACACTCCCTGTGCCCCATCCATGTGAACCCACACCCTTCTACCCATCCCCATGGCCACTCATAACTCCTATGCAAACTTAGTGCCAACCCATGCCCATCACCTTATGCCCTTACCCTTCCATGCCAACTCACCTCGTACCCTTGGACACTTCCTTTACAACTTTGACATCTGGACCAGTTCCAGTGAGTTTGTGCGTAAGAAGTGCGTAATCATGTTCACTTTTAATCATCCCAAAGGAGTCCTGGGGCCATATCCAAAGGGGTATCTCACCTCTCCAAAGGGGTGCCCTGGCTGTCCAAACAAATCCACCAAGTTCAGACCTCCTCTTACCTGGTCCGATCTGCGCACTCCAGGTTTCACGCTCCTGGCCAACCAAAATCTCACTTCAGAGGAGGCAGCTGGTGATTTTAAACGGCCAGCTGCCTCCGTTAATTGTGCAAGTGACTCCGCTCCCACCCCACAAAGGTGGGAAATGCTGGGTTTGGGGGGTGGGGTGGGACATAGAAATTTCAGCCATTTCTGCGATTTTCTCAATCACGGCAAAAATCTGCGCCTAGGATTTCCCTTGCGCTAGGATTCCTGAGCTTAAGATAAACTAACAGTAAATGTTTTTTAAACTAATGTAAGTGAAGATTGACCCCTGGTTTCCTGAATAGTCAAGACATTTTTCCTAATTTAAGAAGATTGGGGAGCCCAGCTTCAATCTCTTGGTGTAAGCTTGTATTTAACAGTTTATATTGTCTACATTGGTAACATTTCAATTTTAAAATTCTCATCTTTGTTTTCAGGCCACCCCAGTTGCCTCTTCCCTCCCTATCTCTCTAATCTCCTCCAACCCTCCAAGATATCTGTGCTCCTCCAAATCTGGCCTCTTGTGCATCTCCAACTTTAATTGCCTCATCATTGATTGCCATGCCTTCAGCTGCCTTAGACCTAAGCACTGGAATTCCCTCCCTAAACCTCTATGTGCCCCACCTCCTCCTTCAGACCTACCTTTTGACCAGGCCACCTGCCCTAATATCTCCTTATGTGGCTCAGTGTCAAATATTGTTTGGTAACATTCGTGTGAAGTTTCTTGGCACACTTTATGTTATAGGTGCTATATAAATGCAAGTTGTTGCTATTGTTGAGAGTTATTCCTGACAAGTTAACTGCCCAAGTTGTGTCCACGTTGATTATGCTAATCATACCAGCCCTTGAGCATAGGACTGAAGGAGTACTGTATTGGCAGAGGTGCTGTCTTTCAGATGTGCCATCAAACCAGCACCTCATCTTTCATTTCGGTGAAGAGTATGGAAGGTTCCTCACCTACACCTCAGTTTTCAAACAAAACAGATTAGCTGGTCATTTATCTCATTTGCTGTTTGTGGGATCTTGCTGTGCTATATTTGCAGAGAAAACAGCAGTCTGGATTTAACAAAAAAAAAAAAATTGGCCATAAGCACATTTAGACATCAGAAGATGTAAAAAATGTGAAAGCAATGCAAGTTCTTACTAGTCTTGTCTGTGAAGTAGTTTTGAAGGAATTAGGAGTTTAAATATGTAGATTGTGCCTAGTTCATGATTGCCTAATGAAAGCAATAGCCATAAGTATTGGGAACACATTGGCCCCTCACCTTGTACTATTCAATTAGAATGGGCAGTTTTGATGAGTAATGATCATATTTTTGCAGGTAGATTGGGATGATCTTGGTCGTAGGGTACTGTGGTGACTGTCACTTTAAGATCAGTTCAACTGAGAAGGGGGTCATGTGATTTGTTCAACCAATGTGTGGCTAGCGTGGGAGGAATAAATCCTAGGGAGGGGTTTCCTAGGTATAAAATGGCTGTTTGCGGGGCTGGCTGGATACAAGCAGCCACGGAAGCTCTCGTGTAAATAAAGTTCTTTCTGTTTGGCTAAGAAGCCTCCCAGAGCGTGTTTCTACAAGTACAGAGCCACCATTATAGATGTCATTTTGTGCTTAAAGTTGGTTGTGTTTTTGTAACAGGGCGATATGACCTATCTTGCACTTGTCCTTTTCCTTTGTCTTTGTCTGTGTTTGGCTTGGTTTGAGGTGCGCTTGCCTCTGGATTAGCAAGCTGTAGGCTCAAACCCCACTCCAAGACTTCAGTACATATAACTTTGGTTGGTATTCCAAAGGGGGGCCATTGGTGGACGTGCTGTGCGTTTTGTGAGACATTCATCCTAAGGTCCCTGTTAACTTGCTCAGATCCTATGATATTGTTCCAAGAATGGCAGAGAGTTCTTCCAGTCCCTTGGCTGACCTAGCAACCCCAACTAATACTGTATTCACTCTTGGCCCTGCAAATGGCTTGACCATGTAATGATGGTCATTAAGTGAATTTAAAGACTTTGAGATTCTTGATGTAATGAGGAGCTACTCAGTGAAAGCGTTATTATTTATCACTTAACCATGTTGATTGTCCTATTGGCATAGGTAAAAATATTAAAAATCTGACATCAACATTGAAAAGCGCTACCAGCTTTCTAAAAGGGTTTAAAGCACATGCAGGTAGCTGCAGACTTCCAAGTCTCACTTTAATACTCGGTAAAATAATGGATTCAATTCTCACAATTGAGTGGTTTTGATGGGGTACAAAGAGAGAAGCAATTTCTAATCGTAGAAAGGTTAGAGATCTGATGACACAGACTTAAGACAATGGGCAAAAAACAGGAGAACTGGAGAAGATCAATTGTGTTTTTGTACTGAACAAGTTATGATGGTCTGGAAAGGCTGGTGGAAGCAGGTTCAACAACAACTTGCAAAAGTGAATTGATTCTCCACTTTAAAAGGGAAAATTTGCGGGGCTGTGGTGAAATAGCAGAGAACTGAGACTAATTAAGTTGCTCTTTCAAAGAGCTGGCACGGCCACGAGGGGCCGAATGGCGCCCTGGGCAGTTTGCTTTTAGCGTGGAGTAAACTTGCGCATTGTATGTACAACAGCCAACACTAAATCAAAAAAAAAATCAATATCCTGCTTGATGATCTGGCTGCCGTTCCTTTATGGAGGGAAACCGACTGACCTTACCCAGTCTGATCTCAATGTCAGTCTGGCTCTACAGCATCCACATTGACTCGCTACCGCTCCTCAAGTGGAACGGCAAGCTACTCGTTTGTATCGAAGCACAATAAAGAGCGAGCTGTTTAAAAAGACAGACCACATTGGGGAATCTGAGGATGGGCACTAAACTCTAGCCTTGCCAGCAATGCCCTTACCATGAGAATAAATTAAACTTAAAGTAAATTTTCCATAAGTATGTGGGTATGAAGTTTCGAGGTTGTGCTCACTAGGAAGACGGTGGGGGAATATTCTAGCTGACCTGATCTATGAACCGTGATGGTTGTGATTGGGAAGATGTTGCCTTGCTGGAATACCTGTGCCCCATTAACATAAAAACATCAGAAACAGGAGCTGGTGTAGGCCATTTGGCCCCTCAAGCCTGCTCTACCATTCAATAATATCATGGCTGGTCTGATTGTGGCCTTAACTCCACTTTCCTGCCTGTCCCCCATAACCCTTGACTCCCTTGTTGATCAAAACTATGTCTAACTCAGCCTTGAATATATTCAATGACCCACATACTACCTCCACTGCTTCCTCTGGTAGAGAATTCTGAAGATTAACGAACCTCTGAGAGAAGATGTTTCTCCTCATCTCCATCTTAAACGAGAGACCCTTTTTTTTTAAACTGCACCCCTTCAGTCTAGATTCCTCCATGAGTGGAAATGTCCTTTCAGTGTCTACCATGTCAAAGCCACTCCCCCAATCCCAGAATTTTAAACATTTCAAAAAGATCCCTCTCATTCTGCCAAACTCCAATGAGTACAAGTCTGACTTGCTCATACTTTCCTCGTAAGACAACCTCAGAAGGTTCCAGCTCAGTATTTTTTAACTTACTGATGCACATTGTTTTAAACCTACTCCAAAACAACATCTGTCCTTTAACCGACAAGCTAACAAATAAAATGGATCTGATTACACCAAGGACCATTTATTCAAAGTCATTTGTATTGTCAATTATTAAACAAGTCATTACCGGCGAAGGAATCATTTAGTTCATGATATATTTGGCAAGACTCCAGTTTAATTTAGCACCATTGTATAAATTAAAGAAAACTCTTAACTTCTCTATTTCAGTTGCTGCAGACATTTATTTGTGAATCTTGGCTGTTTCAGTACTTGACATTTATTTTGTACTCCAAACAAGTTGATTGTGCAACATGGCTGGAAAAGATAACATATTTGCTGCGGCTTTTGAAGTACAGGCTATTTTTAGGCACTTGATGACACAAGTTCATGCCTACTGTACAGGACTAAATGCTCCCTTTGTACAGCAACCGATATATTCAGGAGCATACTGCCATTTTACGATTACTACTAGCTCTCCTGCGCTCAGCATAACTGAGACAGCACATTATTTTGTAAGGACAGGGCCATGGACCGCATAGATGCGATATGATGGCAGCATGTTACTAATCATTGAGTCCATGTTGCTGCAGCAACATGTACTTTTACATGCATGTTGCAGTCTGGGAGCTATGGCTAGTGATGGTAGAGGTTCAATCACATGCCTGACCACTGTTATCACCTACCATTGGCATGTGTTGGAAGGAATTACCGCTTGATACTCAGCCTGTTTGACCACGTTACGAACACACCTCCTTTGGCCATCAAGTCCTGGGGTGGGGCTTGAACCTGGAGCTTCTGGCTCAGAGGCACGGACACTACCGACTGTGCCACAAAATCTCAGACACCATATATTGCTGTTTTCATGCAATGGGTTTCTTAGATCTCTATTTAATTCTTGACTAAACAGTGTCTTGTGTTAATCAGAGATTAATTATTGTTTGACGAGTAAATTGTGCAGTTTGGAAAATGTTCGCAAATTTCAGGTTGCAGTTCGTGAGCACCTATCAAACTTTGAGGCTTTCCCCTTATTAAAAAATGTTTAACTTCTGTAGCAAAGTCTGATGTTTGGAAATGTGCTTAAAGTCTACTGTGTTTTTATAAAGAGCTCTGGCATGAACGTTTCATACTGGATCCATAGCTCATAAAAAAACCATGTTTGGGATTAATCACCCCCATCAACTATTCTTCACTATATTTGACGGGGTTTTCATTATAGGGAGCAGCCAATTATATCTGGAGAGAGGCTGGGGAAATGCATCACACTATGGGAAAAAGTAAAGCACTGTGCTCTAAATTATCTCATTAAGATTTAACAATTTTATTTTACTTTGAGTCTGCAGCAAGAAACAGACCATTTGGCCAAGCTGGTCCCTGCCAGTGCTAATGCTCCTTAATTAATCTTACCCCACCCACAAATCATCTCTTCCTTTCCCCCTCATCTACTTATCTCGTTTGCCCTTGAATGCATCAATGTCATTCACCTGATGGCAGTGGGTTCCACAGTCTTGCCACTTGGTGGGTAAAGAATTTTGAAAAATTATTCATGGAGCTGTTAATCCACCATCCACACTGCCAGTCATGAGCTTGTTGGGTTTTTCTGTCACACGGAAGGTCCCAGTTTATTGCGCTTATTTCATATTGATGTCAGTCGAGGTAAAATTTTTCAAAACTATGAAGGTTCCTGACTTCCAAATTTCCTGCCCATTTGGGCGGACGATCACAAGCTGTGCCAGGATTCAGCTTATCTGGGTCATGAATCGGCGATGCCATTTTCTTTGCCTTTGTTTTGGGGGTCGGGCAGAGCCTCAACAGTGTGACCTGCTCTGTGAGGCCAGGGAGGATTCCCTGTGTTGGGGGTTGTGGCTTCCTCAACCTCAAAGGGACCCAGTGTGGAGTTTGGAGGCAAGTACGTAGAGTGAGATGTAGCTGGCACCCTGAAGGATGCAAGTGGGACCTACTTGGGGTAGAAGGGTGTCCTGACCAGGAAACCGTGCTGGACTATCAAAGTCAAGACAAGTTCTGTTTTAAAATTACAGAATCTCTCAAACACCACAAAATCATCTTCCGGGATGGTGACAAGACCTCTAACAAGTGGGGCATGTGCCCACCAGCAATGTTCAAGTTCATTACATTCCAAAAAAAATAAAATGCAAGCAAGCCAGATATTCATCCTGGATTCTTCTGACCTGGAGCCAGCAACGTGCCAATCCTGTATTGATCTTGGGAAAAAATACCTGGATTCCCTCGGGAAGCACTTCAGTGGTGGGTTTAAAGACACAAGCCCCCCCTGAACAGCTAAGAGTTCTTGCTGTGCCACACCACTGGAAAGCTGCTGCTCTTATAGACATATCCCTGCGCAACTAACTACGTTTCAGCACGCAGTGAGCGTTCCCAGCACATCGTACTCTGTGACCGGATGAATGGACTGAGTAGCTATGTCCGCAGTCTGCTTTGTTTCTTGAACTTGGCGTTTGTGTGATCTTACTGTTCACAAATTAGCTGCTGCATTTATTATAACACTGCCTGTATTTCAAAAGTGTTCCATTCACTGATGAAACGCCTCGCGACGTCCAAGTTCATGTGAAGTGCTATGTAAATGCAAGTGGTGCGATATAGGAGAGGATCAGCAAAGGCTTGAACAGCCTGGTGTTCGTTTCTTTGATAAACGGAAGGCCGAGGGCTGACCTGACAGAAGCCTTTAAAATTATGAAAGCGTTTGATGGTGTCGGCGGAGAGAAAATGTGCCCACCTTGGCCGGGGGTGGAGGGGGGGGGAATCGACAACTAAAGATTGTCGATATAAGATAGTCACTAATAAATACAATCGTGAATTCAGGAGAAACTTCTTCACCCTGTGGTGAGAATGTGGAACCTGCTGCCCTATGGAGGAGCTGAGACAAATAGTGTCGATGCGAGGGGAAGCTAGATAAACCCACGGGGGAGAAAGGAATAGAAGGATATGCGGGTAGGGGGAGCTGAAGGGAAGGTTCATGTGGAACATATAAACTAGCATGGACTAGTTGGGCCAAATAGCCAGATTCTGTAATGTGCACTCAATGGAAGTAGGACATTGGCACATTAAAGGTTAATTTTCTATAAGCTGCTCGTTTCCCTTTATTATAAACTGTCACTTAATTATGTTTTTATTAATAGTTTAAGTTACTCCCCCCCCCTTTGCCCTCTCTAGCTCCATGCGCATTCTTTTGTAGTCTGCCCAAAGTTGGCAGAATGCCAAGTAAAAAATTAATTTCGGCAGTCTGCCTAGAGCTGTTCTTCATCTCTAAGCAGCTGTGCAAACAGAACCAACATCAAGGACCAGTGGCTAACAGAATGTTAGCCACTCCAATCAGCAGCTCAACAGAGCTGCAATCTGTTGCTTCCTGATTTACTTGCTGCAGACCGCTGGATTCGAACCTACCCTTGCCCATTGATTCAAATTCCTCTGATCTTCTTGACTGAAGACGGTAATAAGGCAGAAATAATTTTCATATGCAGCTATTATGAGATAGCAGGAGATCTTTATAATCCCCTCGAGTCAATCTCGGCAACATCTCAGAATAATACTTTGAAACGAATCACCATGAAAACCCATACCTCACACCAGCCTGTCAGGTCACATCAGAAATAGGAGCAGGAGTGGGCCATTTGGCGCTTTGAGGGTTGCTCTGCACCATTCAATAAGATCATGGGCTGTAAACACAGTGGTAATGCTTACTTCCTTTGAAGTATCCCAAGAATATTGCAGTGACTGACTGTTCCTTTCACCAACAATGTAAATCAATGTATTAGGAATTATTTAGAGAAGGTAAATTGCTTTTTCCTATGATGGCTATCTCTTACAAAATCCATTATTTTTGAATTCTGTAACTTTGCACCAAATGGGTTGCTTTATGAAGCTGCACCATTTCTCCCCCAGGAAAGATAAGTTCTCACTGTCGTTTAATTTTATTGCAAATTCTCACATTTCCCGGGCAGAATCGGCCTGTTTAGAAGCAGGTCTGTGTTGGTTTGACTGGGCACGCTGCGCTTATCTGTTATTGCTCGCCTCTTCTGCTGTGAAGCAATGAAAGTTAATATGCAATGATCTTTCAGAAATAGTGATGCTGCGGAAAGAATATGAAACCAGGTCGAGACTTTAATTCTCCCTGTTGGTTTAAAAAAAAATGAGAGAAAAGTCTGCTTTTCATTATTGTTTAACCTGCCAATGAAACTGCTGTTTTGACGTGAATGATTCCTGCAAACATTGAAATACATTCAACCAGTCATGGTCCTCCCCATGATAATGAATCTTCGACACCTCTCAAGCAGCTAACGAGCCCCTTAATGAGCATCAATGTTCGAAAGCTTGTTAATCCAGCAATAAACCGCATCAGTTTTGCGCACAATTGATGGAAGCACAATCCTGATTTAAAAGCAGCATCGCAATGCTCGCAGACGCTGTTCACTGTTTCCTTGTGGCAAATCAGGTGCAAGTAATCATGGTCAAGGCCAAATGCACCACTTTCGTTCATCACAAACCCACTTGGGGTGGGGTGGGAGGTGAGGGGGCAATTTACCTCTAGCAGTTGTCCAGTTCAGCGGTGTGAACGGGGTGGCAATAAGTCAAAAATTATAAGATTTCTTGATGTCCCGAGCCTTGTTAGTTTAGGTGAACCCACCCCTGGACGCAATGGGTGAGATTTTAACTCGCTCAGTATTCATTCACTTCCACAGAGTTAAAATGGGGCTCAGTCTATTTCGGGTTTCTGCCATGTACACTTACAAAATTGTCACCATATTTTCTTTTAGATTTCGCCAAACACAAACAGAGACAGCAGTCCGTGGGTCTTTGGTGTGTCTTAAGTGTTCAGTTGCAAATATTCTTTCACCCTCTGTTCCATAGTAATGGATATATGTTGGTGAACGAGAGATGGAGATAGGCGTTAAATCAGATTTTGATTGGACCTGGGTGTGTTTGCTTCAACCCAGGCATCTCGTGCCAAGATCACCATGGCACAAGCCATTGGACCTCTCCAAAGCACCACCCACTTTTCCTGGGTCGAAGTCTGACTGCTTTGTCCACTGAGTGTCAGTATGTCCAATATCTTCCACCATAACCCTCCTGCATTCTCCCTCATCCCCTGCTTTCCACTGTCTCAAGCTGTAAAAAAGCATCCACACTCTTGTGCAGAAAGAAAAGGTGGGAGAAATGTACATCTCAAGGGAACACAATCTTTCCAAGAACTTGACCCACAGAAATGATCTCACTTCTTGGCTGAAATGAGTTTAAATGTGTAAGGGTCTTCCCCATTCCCTGCAAAAGATGTATAAACTGACTCTACATTTTCTCCAGTTTGTTTGGTGTGTTTAAGATCTTTGTACTGATCTGTTGTTGTAACGAGACATTTTTGGTATCTGTGGCTGAATTGCTTGAGTTTTCGTCCATTGGAATCAAGAATGACCTCTAGTGCATAGACCCTGGGAGTTCTTGCTGCCTTAATTTAATATCATGGTGCTCACTGTAATCCTTCTCCTCCTCCTTCAGGTACCATGCCCCAAGAGGGCATTGGTAACCATGGACTTCCATCGGATGTGTCCGTGATTATGCTTGGCAAAGTGCCGCAGTGGTTTGCTGTTGCTCTGTGCAGTTTGGCTGACCAGGACACACTCCCGCTCTTACCATCTGCCATCAGGCACATTGGAAGGATTTACAGGCTGATAATCTACCTGCACGGCCACATCATGAATGCATCTTCTGTAGCCAACCAAGTCCTGATGTGGGCCTTGAACCCAGAGGTAGGGATGCTACCACCCCTCCACAAGACCTCCCAATCACAATAATGGTATTTTGAAACACATTTCATTCACTAAAACCTATCCCTGGTCGAGTACGCAGAAGACTTGGATTTCCCCATAATTCGACAACAGTTTGTTATTCAACATTCGTGCTGAAGGAGGTGCTCTCTAACATTCAAAAAAAGGTTGCGTTTGATGCCAAGGCCGTGGATGTACTGCTTTACTCCGTCACATCATTGTGAGGGATGGAGGAGGCAGCGGCCAGGAGCAGAGATATTTATCAAACAGTTATTAAAGAGAGTGACTAAAACAGCTTCACCTTCTCCGAATCGGTGGGATGGAGGGGAGGGTGGAGCCGGGAATCAGGATGGGGAGGGAGGGGAGGCGTCAGATCCACCCAGTGACGGCCGCCATTCCGGATTACGACCTCCATAATCCCGTGTTTGCTGCAGCTCTGGGGTTTCTTCCAGTTGGACCTTATTCCGATCCTGAAGCCTTCACCCAGTTTCTGGGTCCAGCGGTGGGGGAGGGAGGGGGAGGGGGGTGGTGGTGGAAATGGCCTCCCCTCAGTTTCAGAACCTCCTGCTCCGGAGCCTCTTCCCCTTAACCCTGGACCGTCACTGGGAAAAATCATCAGAGCTGAAAAGGCGGGATATGGAGGTTGTAATTTGGAATTGTGGCCGTCACCGGGTGGGTCAGGAGCCTCCCCTCCCTCCGTATCCCAATCCCGGAAATGGCGGGGAGGCCGTGCCTTGCCTGCCTCGCTCACCACGGGGCTTAGAAACCGGGTGCACGGCTTCAGGGTCCGAATATGACCCAGCCAGCACTGCCTCTCCTGCAAATGACGTCATTGGCTTTCTGCTCATGGGTGGACAAGTGCGCGTGTGTAGACGGTATCGGCAGCCATCTTATATTGGCAGGAGACACTGTGTTTTAAAAATAAAATGTCCCAAGGCACTTCACAAGAGCATTATAAAGCACAGTTTGACACTTAGCTAGATAGGAGTTGGTAGGACAGGTGAGCCACAGCTTAGTCAAAGAGGTGGGTTTTATGGAGCGTCTCAAAGGAGGAAAGTGAGGCAGAGAGGTATAGGGAGGGTATTCCAGAGGCTGGGCCCCAGGCAACTGAAGGAGTGGCCACCAATGGTGATTTGATTCAATCTGTGTCCAAGTTAAATATAGAGAAACTTCCTTTAACAAGTTTCTCCTGTTTGCTTTTTTTTTCACTTAACCAGCTCCACATTCCTTTGTGCTCTAGTTCTTCTGACGGGTTTGTATGTAGAATGAATATAGCATAGAAATTACCCTGTGGTATAAGCATGCAACCAATGTGCCTGTATTGGAAATTATTCTTTCATTTGTATTAATGGAAGAATTAACGTTCATTCATTTTAAGCAGATTCAATGCCCTGAAAAAATAATTTCATACTTGTACATATCTCGTGTTGCAGCCTCTAGGCTTATAATTATTCTCCAGAAATGGCACACTAATGTTGCCTTTACGCTTGAAGTTTAGCAGTGGTGTGGAACGGTTTCAGGCTTTGCACAGATGTTAACCTTGTGTATTGTAAACCAGATGTTGAGGCCTGAGCTGGCTCGGAAGCAAAGCAGAACAAGATGGTGTCCCCAGAGATTCTCACTCTGCCGTCAAATCAAAGCTGAGCTCCAGGTTCAGGTTGCGTTTAAACTAAAAACTCTGTAAGGCCATCCAAAAGTCTGCTGCCTGTGTTCTGACTTGCACCAAGCCTTGTTCACCTATCACCCCATTTGCTCGCTGACCTACATTGGCTCCTGGTCAAACAATTCTAGCCTCTCGCGCGTACCGGATTTTAGTCACTCCACCATTGGCGGCCGGGTCTTCAGCTGCCCAGGCGCGAGACTCTGGAATTCCTTCCTTTCTGTCCCTCGGCCTGTTTTTGCTGCTTTAACACACTCCTTAGAGCCTACCCCTTTGATCAAGCTAATGTCCCCTTAGACGGCTCAATGTCAAATGATGTTTGATTATACTTTTGTGGAGTTTTACAGGATGTTTTGTTGCATGAAAGGCATGAGTGCAAGTTGTTGTTGCAGCATGCCTGCACCATCAGCCTGAGAATACCAGAAACTGAAATAAACAGGAGTTGGCCATTCAGTCCTTGGAGCCTGTTTTGCCAGTCAGGAACATCATGGCTGATCTATCCACCAACCTTGGCTCTTATACTCCTGAGGCCCCTGGGCCAGCAAAAATCTAGCAATGTCAGATTTAAAATGATTAATTGGGCTACAACCAACTGCTCTGTGTGGGAGAGTTTTCTGACTTCTACCCACCATTTTAGTGAAGAAACTTTTGACACAATTTTAAAATCAGAGCTAGGAAAAATGTATTAGACCTTAGACCTGCCCACCAAAAGGTATCTCTCCTCTGACCCTATCAATTCCTTTCCACCAAAATCCAGAAAACCCCTATCAGTCACCCCTTAACCTTCTATCTTCCAGGAAACGCAAGCCTAGTTTATGTCGTATCTCCTCATAAACTAACCCTTTGAGTTCTGAAACATTCCCTCCAAGGCCACTGCACACTTTCAAAAGTGTGGTGCTCAGAGCTGTCCATAGTATTCCAGACGTAGTCTAGCCAGGGCTTTGTTTAGCTATGGCAAGACATTCTCCTTATGGTCCTAATCCTCTAAAGCTAGCATTCCATAAGGCTTTTTGATGCCTTTTTTTGTAGCCGACTACTGGATGTTGTGACCTGTTTACATGGATCCCATAATCTCTTTGGAGCGCCACCATTTGAATAATACTTGGATTTATCCTTTGGTCCAAACCCTTAACCACCTGCCACAGTTTCGCCCATTAATCTATCAACGTCTCTTTGTAATGTTTTGCTTCTGTCTACAACACTTCCATACTACCAATCCTTGTATCCCTGCAAATTTGGAAACCTGGTTAAATTTAATTGAAGTTATTTTTTGCACTTGCATGAGAACTGGCATAGGACTGTCAGCTCCTCAAGCCTGTTATGCCGTTCAATTGGATGACCTTGAATCTGTTTACCCGATTTGGTTCCATGACCTTTAATACGTTCAATTGGCAGGAAAGAAATACAAGTCAGTAAGTTTATGAGATATACTGTAATAAATGCAGACATAATCGACATTAGAATCTCAATTCCTCTAATTCTGATCTAACTTTGCAGGATAATTACCTCATTATAGCCACTTGTGAATCAGGTGGAAATATTATTTCTCAGTGATGACTTCACAATGATATCTCCAGTCTTCAATTGATATAATTTCAGCACCGTGTTTAGCTGTGATTAGAATTTCCATGTTATGAACACTATAGAAGATATTGTTAAAAGAAATGTTTGAAAAAAAAAGATCAGAGCAATAAGATGGTAATTTAATCTGCCAGTTCAGATGAAATTCATAACTCACTTGCGATTTGGTCTTGTGCCTTATTTCCTTGTGCGAGCCCACAAAGTAAATTAAAGTCTTATTATTCATTCAGCAGTACTTTGTTACTGCGAAGGTAGCATACCAGCTGCATTGACAGCCGGTGAGTGTATTTGCACAGACCGTATTGTTTTTTAGCAATGGGGGCAAATCTCTGAGATTCTGAGTGTTTAAATATTTGATTGTTTTGTTTAGTGCCGTTAGATGTGATGGAATGGCTTCGACCGTGAGTTCAGGCGTATTTAGCAACCTTGGATCCTGCAGAGGAACTTGTGCTGAGTCACAGAGTGCCCAGGATTTACTGCTCTCATGCTGTATATTTATTTAGCCATGAATAGATTCAGCTTTTAGCTGGGGCTTTGTCCAGCTTCTGTTGGCTCTTAACAGTTTAAGCTGGATTACAGGTGAAACTCAATTTTCACCCGAGAGGTAATATCTGGGTTTTTGGCCAAAGAGCAATAAGCTTGAGCTATTTATTTTGGCAAGGCAGCTGCGCACAGGTGGTTCCTGAAAGTGACTAGTGTTGGAAGATTAACTTAAGAAGAAAATGTTAAATAAAGACAGAAAATGCTGGAAAAATCTTAGCAGGTCAGGCAACATCTGTGGTGAGAGAAACAGAATTCATGTCTAATGACCCTTCATCAGAATGAGAGGACATTAACTTGGCCACTGGCATAAGTGATTTTGCTCCAGGAAATGTTTGCTGCATTTCGTATGAATTTTACACCTTAGCCCACACAAATGACTCACAATGACTGAGCGTCGAGGGTGAATCTGTCAGTCTGGCACTCCTGGTGAAGAGCCATCACACAAAGGAAATGAGGTTAGTGTCAGGCTGCAATGTTGTTGCCTTATCTTTGGCTTCTTCTTCCCATTAAGAACATGGGATTTTAAAAGTTAACTCTAATATTTCAGTTATTTCACATGGTGTTATGACACAGCTGATGGGAAATGCTGAGCTGTTCCGATCCCAGAGGAAAACTTGAAACAACTGTCACAACTAAATTTTCAATTTGTACGTTTTGAGATGTGGGCTCTGAATTCAGTAATAAGACCACGGAGTCTTAAGAGGTTTTGATAAAACTAAATTAAACATTCATTAATAAAAGGAAAGATTGTAAGCACATATGTATGTTTAAAAATTACTACTATAATAATTTCTAAATCCCCTAATTAATTTAACTCCCAGTCACAACTTTTGTGAAGGCAACAGTAAGAGACGTAGGGCAAATTTTTAAGCCCGGCGGGTAGGCTTGTGCCCGACCCGCTCGAGCGTAAAATGATGCGCGTTGACATCAGGCGAGCTTCCCGATGTCAACGCGCAGTCGCACGATATTTCGTTTGGCGGGCGCACGCCAGTGTTGGCAGCACATCTGCCGACAATTAAAGCCCTGTTAAGGCCATTGAATTATCAATTAACTTGAATTTTTCGATGCCCATCCAAGCTTAAGGTTGGCCAGGCAGGCGAAAAAGTCAAGCAGCCTTTGCACTTTTTAGGAAACCTCATCCACAGGCGGGGATGAGGATTCCGAAAGCAAATAAAAATAAAATAAACATTTTAAATCTTAATTAATAGCGTGTCCCTGCTCATGTGACAGAGTCACATGAGGGGAAATGTTTCATTACATTTTTAATTTCTTCATTTTTTCATATAACTCGTCATCTCCCTGAGGTAGCTTTGCGCCTATTATGAAGCCCGCATTCGCCCCACTCACGTTTCACGCTGGGTAGGCCTTAATTTGCCTTGTCAGCGTGAAACCACCTTCCAGCCCCGATCGTGGTCAGCTTCCCGACCACCCCTGCCTGCCCCCCCGTGCTGAGCCCGCCGGACAAGGGTGAAATTCTGCCCATAGATTTTAAAAGGCCCAGGCAAAGTAATCGATACCTGAATAGTCGAATTTAAAGTTAGTTCTCTTAACTTCAGTCCCTGGGGGCAGTGGTTTGGTACATACAGGCTGAAGGTGTTTCACCCTTGTTAGACCTTAAAAATGCCTATCCCTACACAGCCTTCACTCCTTTATACATATTTTCCCCATTGAATGCAAATTCCCATTGTTTCACTATGTCTTTGGGCTTTATCTTTATGATAATGAAAAATAAACACACTGTTTCTAAACTTCACCTGGCTAGGTGACACATTTCTCCTTTTGAAAGCAATTTAGTCTGGTTTATTTAAAAATGCAAATTGACCTCTTTACACTTCACATTCTAAAACTTCCCCATGTGTACCTAATTCAAACCTAACTTTTCTTACATCAAAGCACCCAGACCTAATTCAATTAAGTCTCTCTCACTCTCTCTCTCTCTCTCTCTTGCGCACACACACACACATCCCACTATCACTCTATTTTACAATAAATTCCAGTAACATTATGGAAATTATGATGTCTTCCTAACGTGAGTTCGTGTCCTGTTAGATGATATAATGTCTTATGAGGCAAGGAGTGATATACTGTGTAATACAT
Organism: Cetorhinus maximus; assembly: GCF_964194155.1. Taxonomy (NCBI): domain Eukaryota; kingdom Metazoa; phylum Chordata; class Chondrichthyes; order Lamniformes; family Cetorhinidae; genus Cetorhinus; species Cetorhinus maximus. Next base: position 27,698,991 of record NC_135905.1, read on the forward strand.
AATATGATTCTAATCCTGAAGCTGATTTACGTGTAATCTAGCTGATTCTTTAAAGCCATCTTCATATAACAATAGTTACAGTTTAAATACTGTTTCTGTTGGTAAATTGGAAGGTTCATTTACTTTTTCAACTCTGGAGCAGTTTGGATGTCATAGCGTCATGTCAGCCATGGCTCACTCTTGCTCTGAGTCTGAAGATAGTGGGTTCAAGTCCCATTCCAGAGACTTGAGCATAAAAATCTAGGCTAACCACTCCCAGTGCAGAACTGAGGGAGCATTGCACTGTCAGAGGTGCTGTCTTTCAGTTGAGATATTCAACTGAGGCGTCCATTGTCCTCTCAGGTGGACCTAGTGCACCTTAGGCTCTTTTATTTGAAGAAGAGCAGGGAGATACTCCAGTTCCCTGGCCAACATTTATCCTTCAAACGACATCACATTGTCACATTCCTGTCTGTGGGGAATTGCTGTGTGCAAATCGACTACTGAGTTTCCTACATTAGAACAGTGTCTACACCTCCGAAATACTTCATGGGCTGTAAAGCACTTTGGAATGTCGTGAAGGATGCTATCTGATCATTTGGAAACAGGATATCATTTTAGGACCTTCCTTCCTCAGGTAACTCCTGCTTCACAGAATCACACAGTGCAGAAGAGGCCCTTCGGCCCATCGAGTCTGCACCAACTCGTGAGAAACACCTGACTTACCTACCTAACCCCATTTACCAGCACTTGGCCCATAGCCTTGAATGTTATGACAATGCCAAGTGCTCATCCAGGTACGTTTTAAAGGATGTGAGGCAACCCGCCTCTACCACTCTCCCAGGCAGTGGATTCCAGACCCTCACCACCCTCTGGGTAAAAAAGCTTTTCCTCACATCCCCCCCTAAACCTCCTGCCCCTCACCTTGAACTTATGCCCCCTCGTGACTGACCCTTCAACTAAGGGGAGCAGCTGCTCCCTATCCACCCTGTCCATGCCTGTCATTTTAAGAAATACTTCATTCGTAAAGTTAGAGAGTGAACACAGCACAGAAGGTGCCATACAGCCGGTTATGCTTGCCTTGCCTCTTTAAAAAAGCTATCCAACTAAATCAGTCGTCCTCCTATGAATTATCCAGTAAGTCTTATCTCATCGGAAAGTTGACAAGAACATCGAGGAAGAGGCATTCTTTCCTTCAAGATTATCTCAGGTGATTTAAAGCTCCCTTGTTTTGCCAAAGAGGGTTAAATTATTTTTCATTTCTCAGATGTGCATTTTGTGTTGGTCAGGTTTATGATTGCCCATCTTTTCCACCATACTTTGCTACTTGTCATCTGGAGCCGGTTAGTAATATTCTTGTTCATGATGCAGAGTCATTTCAAGCCCCACTCAAGGATTGGAGCACAATGTTCAGGACAAAGCAGAGCTGCTTGATCGACACCCCGTCCCACCACTTTAAACGTTCACCCACTCCACCACCAACTCAGGGGCAGCCGTGTGTGCTGTTTGCAGGTCACATTGTGGCAATTCGCCGAGGCTTCTTTGACAGCACCTCCCGTATCCACGAACACCTCCATGTACGCGGCAAGGGCAACAGGCGCATGAGAACACCGCCAGTTCCAAGGTCCCCTCCAAGTTATGCATCAGCCTGACTTGAGCGTATATCACTGTTCCTTCAATGTCGCTAACCCGAGATCTTGGAACTCCATAACTCTCAGCATTGTCGTTGTCAGAGCAGGTGGTCTGCAGGGGCTCGAAAAGAAGGCCTGACACCACCTAGGGTTAGACAATAAATTCCAGACCTGACATTGATACCCACATCCTGAGAATGAAGAAAGAAAGATGATCCAGTGTGATACTCCAGACCTCTGATGAGTGTTTTTCTTCAGATGAGAAATTAAGCTGAGATTTAGTCCGCTTAACTTTCTTAAAAAGAGCAGGGAATTATCCTGAGATCTTTGTCAGAAATCCTCCATCAACTAGCACCATCAAAACACCTTACCTGGCGATTGTTCTCATCATTCATTCAATCGTGATGTATGCATATAGCTGCTGCTTAACAACACTCATTGCAATGCCAAGTAATTCTAAATGTCTGGATGTTTCTGGGAGACGCGATAAGGAAAAATGTTAGTCTTTTAACCTCAATTTCAAATTCATAAACAGCGACTTGATTGTCGGCAGTGAATTCAAAGTCTAGTTTTACTAGGAACATCTTCCTTTGAATTCATTCCCTGGTTACAGGGGAGGCTGGCGTTTGCTGCTCACCCCTGGTTGTCACAACTGATTGTCTTACTAGGGCTCAGAAGGCGGTTAAGAGTCAGCCACGTTGGCGTGGGACTGGAGTCACACATAGGACCAGACCGGGTAAGGGTGTCAGGTTTCCTGACTGGGGTGGTGGGACATGAGCGTCGATGGAAAACTGTGCCAATCCCGTCGCGAATCTGTCCTTCAGGATGGTCAGTGTGCAGCAATAATGTTTGCATGAAGATTTCGGGGCTTTTGAAAAATGATTACCTTACCGCTGCTGATTGCAGTTAAATAGGTAAAATGCCAATCAGACCTGCTCAGCATAGCCACCAATGTATTTATCTCATCTTGTCTAAATAGGAAACTAATCTGCGGAGGGGAATGGAACAGTAATTTGAATATTGGCAGCCACACTGTAATAAAGCAAGACATTTTCTCTCCCTGCCACAGGGACATAAAGGTTGTCGCGAGTATTACTACTGCTGAAGATTGTTACCAGTTTCAAGTGTTAAGTAATGGAAGGTTCCCGAAGAAAAGTGAATTAAAGGGGAGGGAAAAATAAAACACGGACGTACTTGTGAAATATAAAGTAATGGAGTGAGATTCAGACAATTTATTTGTGGTTTTCTAGTAAACCAACGATGCGCTGGGTTCACTAATTAATGAATCCCAAGGAAATGATTAAGCGTCTGCTGAGTGCTTTCAGGAGATTGACAGCTGGAAATGCTCACCATTTTGCATTTTAAATGGATGTTTATTGATGTCTGATGTCCCAGGCCTGTGAGGGACAGCTACATTATTACTTCGGTGCAGTTTAGCAGCCGGAACTCAGTGGAAATCGGTCGTGGATTGATTTCTCAGTTCTGATGTGAATTCTGCCCGAATGACTAGATAATGAATGCTAAAAAAAAAAATAGAGAAATGACTTGCCCGGAGAACAGGGCAGATCCTACCAAACTGAATCGGAAATTCTCATGATGGACTGCAAATTTTCGCTGCATAAGACTTTCTGAGAAAGCGTTTTGCTGAGTCCTTCACGAACTCTTTTTAATTCCTATTGAGAAAGTTATCTGAACCTTATCATGGTCGAGGGTAACTCGGGTGTAAGGGGAATCTAATGGTGTGTAATAAAAGACTGCATTAGGTACACCAGTGTACCGCTGGTGAAACTACAAAGAAAGTTTGCAGCATGTGTAAAATTACTTTTAAAAGATAATTTTATGGATTAAAGGATAAAGAGACGTTTTAGAAAATCAGACAGCATTTCCTGTCTGAACAACGTGACTTTTTGTTTTCATGTTTCAGTCACACTTTGTGCATCAACATTTTCCACTATAAATACCTACGTTTCCACTGGTGGTGGGTTTTGCCTATGTAAAATTCGTCATATGAACGCCAGCTGTGCACTAATCACTTGAAATGATTTCTAGTTTCATCCGCATTTTGTCTCATTAACTGAAAATTTCAATGAGCAAGCCAAGGTTTTAAGCAAAAGGAAAACCAAAAATATGTATTTCTTTTGTGGGATAAGGGCATTGCTGGCTAGGCCAGCATTTATTACCCATCCCTACGTGCTGTGGGTCTGGAGTCACACGTAGACTAGACCAGGTAAGGACAGCAGATTTCCTTTGTTAAGAGACATTAGTGACTCCAGATTTTTATTGGATTCAAATCTCACTATCTGCCCTGGTGGGATTTGAACCTGGATCCCCAGAGGATTACCTGGGGTCTTTGGGTTATAAATCCAGTGACAATACCACTATGCCACCGCCTCCACCCAAATCACAATAACAAAACCATATCTATCAGATTTTCTTTTATGCCTTTTAGCTTCTTCATTAAAGTTTTTAAACTCAAAAGCCTCAGGCTAACTTAGTATCCTTCTGCCAAAAGCTTGGGATTAGAATTGATATTTCTTCCAGATCTGAGACTTAAAGTTTATGTACAGCCATGAGCAACGGAAGTGTACCCAGGCTGCATCAGTCAGCGCCACTGATGGAATATTTTGATGAAAACATCTTTTCAAATCTGAAAACAGGAGAAGGAAAAGGTTAGAGCGTTTAGAAAGCACTTTGAGTGCGTTGGTAAATAGAGACTTTGGCCTGGATTTGTTTGACTATAAAGGGAAAATCTTTCCTATGGTGGTGGACAACTATTCCCTCCAGATAGGGTTGCAGAAGCTACATGGCCTCACTCTGAAGCTGTTATTACTTCCTTGAAGAAAGAGTTCTCGACACAGCATTCCAGACGTAGCCATCTTTGAAAATGGACCACAATTCGCCAACGAGTGCTTTCAATCCTTCATAAAGTCGTATGGATTTGCGCATGCCTTGAGTACCCCAAAATACCCCCAGCCTAACGACAAAGCTGAGCAAGGAGTACGCACCGTCAGAGACACCATGAAGAAGAATTATGACTTTAAGCTTGCTCTACTTAACTTATCATTCGACGCCATTACATAATGGATTTGCTTCAAGCGAGCTACTGATGGGCTGCAGGCTAAAGACTCAACTTCCTTTCCTGCCCCACATCTGGCTACTGAATGTCATGGGGGAAAACCATGATTGAGCTAGGAGGAAGGAAGAAGCCTACCGAGCGAGTCAAGCTCGTGTGTTCAGCCAGAGGCATAGGGCTTCTGATTCTTCTTCTGGTTCTTAGAAGAGGTGAATGGGTATGGATGAGAGACCAGAACCGTGCAGGTATGGTAATTGAGAAATTGCAGCAACCAAGATCATGCATGGCCAGGACACAGTTGAACATCACTCGACCAAACAGATCTGCCCTACCCTCAATGGACAGAAAACCATTAACAGCATGGAGAGCACCCTGAACATGGAGAAACAGCTGCTAAACCACAAACGATGGAAACCAGGAGTGAGAACCCTCTCAAACTGACCTCAGAGCAGCAGGATTCCCACGTACCCAAGAAGGGGCACTCATTCAGGAAAACTAGTGAAACCACCAAAGTGACTTCCCCTTTAAGAGAAGAAACCTTGGGGGACGGGGGGAGTTGGTGGGGGCAGGTGTAGGGCAATGTGTGTTTAATGGTATGGGAATAAAGACTCTGAGGGATATGTTGAGTAAAGGGTTAACTCTAATAATAGCTACTGAACATGTGCATAAGGTGATGTCACTCACTGAGAGAAGATGACTGAGTAGCATCTAGGAGAGCAGCCCTAGCTATAACTTGGTCTTAGTTAACCTTTGTAAATAGCATGTAAATAAATGTTTTTTGAACAAAGACCATTGCCTCCAACAAGATCTCTCCCAGACTAAGAAGCTAACGAATCCCAAGACAAATCCATGATAACAGATTTATGAATGACCTAGACCTTGGTGAGCTGTGAGCAGGATGGTGTGGAACTACAAAAGGACGTTGACAAGCTGGTGAAATCGACGGACAAGAGACAGATGATGTTGAATGTGGAGAAATGTAAAGTGATTCATTTTGATAGGAAGAACATGGAGAGGCAATATAAAATAAAAAGGGGGCAGGGGCAAAGGGACCTGGGTGTATATGTGCCCAAGTCATTGAAGATGGCAGGGCAGGTTGAGAGTGCGGTTAATAAAGCAAATAGTATCCTAGGCTTTATTAACAGTAGCATAGAGCACAAGAGAAAGGAGGTTGTGTTGAACTTGTATAAGACACTAGTTCAGCCTCTGCTGAAGTATTGTATCCAGTTCTGGGCACTGTACTTTAGGTAGGATGTGAAGGCATTGGAGAGAGTGCAGAAAAGATTCATGAGAATGGTCACAGGGATGCAGAACTTCAGTTATGAAGATAGATTGGAGAAGTTAGGACTGTTTTCCTTGGAGAAGAGAAGGCCGAGAGGAGATTTGATAGAGGTGTTTCAAATCATGAGGGGTCTGGGCAGAGTGGATAGGGAGAAACTGTTCCCACTGGTGGAAGGATCGAGAATGAGAGGTCACAGATTTAAAGTAATTGGTGAAAGAAGCAGAAGCGAGATGAAGAAACACTTTTTCGCGCAGCGAGTGGTTAGGGTCTGGAATGCTCCGCCTGAGAGTGTGGTGGAGGCAGGTTCAATGGAGGCATTCAAAAGGGAATAAGACTGTTATCTGAAAAGGAAGAAAATGCAGGATTACGGGGAGAGGGTGGAAGAATGGAACTAGGTAAATTACTCATTCAGAGGGCCAGGGCAGACACGATGGGCTGAATGGCCTCCTGCGCTGTAACAATTCTGTGACAGCAGTTGTCGCTTATGCTTTATGCTGTATAAAATTTGTAAAGTATGTTAAACTGAGGGGGATGTGAGAATGAAGAGTGTGGGTCTTCATTTGATCTGGAGATAGTTTAAAGGAAACAGCAGTTGACTTTCAACCAAATAATTATCTTGCCAGCCTTGTGCTGACAGTTAAAGGTCAATACTATTGGCTTTCAGCTGTGAAATAAAGGCTCTAACATCGAGAACGAGAAAGCAGAAAGGACAGAGAGAAAGATCGTTCCTTTACTCATTCTTTTTTAAAAAAAAGAAAGTTGAATTTTGAAAGCAAGCAAAGCATGTTTAAAGGAGGCAGGACAGTCAAGAAGAGGGAAAACTGGTTGAGGAAGCCCCCTGCCCTCAGAGGAGCCCATTAGGAATTGGTGAGGAACAACAGAGCAAGGGAAGGGGGGAGGACGCCTGGAATCAGGTGGGTAGTCCAAGGGGGAAGAGATGGAGCGGTGAGATGATGGGGTAAAGGATAGAGGAGAGGGCATGTATTTGAGGCGGGAGAGGAGGGGGTGGTTGGAGAGCTGCGGAGGGCTGCATTTTCTCCACCACTCCCACCCCAAATGCGGCCTGGCCATTGGTGGCACCTTTCACCACCACCTCTCACCTTAAAGTAAAGAAGAAAAAGACCGAGAGAGGAGCAGTAAGAACGAAGGGTAAAGAAACGTGAGAAAAAGGGAAAACACAAATACCTGAGAGACGTGTAGGTTACTGACTAAACTCTCTGACCCAGCGTGTGTAGCACCACCCAGTGGGATTTTCCAGTCCCACCCAAGGCAGGCAACGTCGCAGGTGGGAAAGGAAAATTCGGGGAGTGTCCAAATGCCAATTGACTTTTGGCCATTCTGCAAACTTCCCTGCCCCGCCTGTGATTTTGGCCACTGCTGGCGGGACCGGAAAATCCCGCCCACAGAATATCAGCTAGCGGGCGTGACATGTCTTGCACCTACCACATCCCGGGCACCACACCTTGTTTGGAAACACTAACAGCCGACAGCTGGACAACTCTCGATGTAACCAGTTTTCTCCGGCCGAGACAAACTGGCAGTAACAGCCAGAAGCCTGTCGTCAACCTTTGGATTGGACTTGCTTTGTTCTGTGGCTAAGACATTGACCTTAAAGGACAAGGTGAGGTTTATTATCTTAAACGTTGCAGCTTTGCTTCAGACACCAGTCAACCTCGAGCAATTCTGCAGGTAATCAGCAAGTCGGTACTGTGCACCTGGAAATTTATATATGGTTTCTTTAATCACAAAAAAGGGTGAAAATGGTCCATTTGGGATGCGGTTATAATACTCGATTAGTAATCTAAAGGCCTGGACTAACGACCCAAAGACAGGAGTTCAAATCCCACCAATGCCAGTGGTAGAAATTTAAATTCGGTTAATTAAATCTGGAATGAAAAACTCATTTCAGTAATGGTGACTTATGAAACCAGCAAAACTCTGGTTTTGCTCTAGGGAAGGAAATCTGCTGCCCTTACTCGGTCTGGCCTACATGTGACTCCAGATCCACTGCAGTATGGTTGACTCTTCACTGCTCTCCGAAATGGCTGACCAAGCCACTCCATAGCATTCAAGGAGGCAGCCCACCACCACCACAATCTCTCGGCAGTTAGGGGTGCGCAAAAAATGCCGGTGACAGCCACATCCTGTGAGTTAATCAAAACAAGAAAAAAAAACCCTGCTGATTCCTTTTTGCCTTGAGAAGGAGGTTGTTGAACAGCAGCTTCTGGAGAAAGATCTCCAGCAAAGCCCAGTGTTGGCACGAAGATGTATCTAGTTGCAGGAAATAGAACTAATGGCCTTTCACAAGGAGACAAACTAGTTACATATTCCTCTGACTCAACAGCAGAATAATACCTTGTTCTCCTGAGCAGTAGAATACTACCTTGTGCATTACATGGTGCAAATATTGTGTGTTTAAAAAGCGATGAATATTCTGGGCGACTTTGATACGCGAGCATTTAAAAATAACCTGGCCATGTTGGACAGGCATACATAAACGAAACATCGGTTTTAACTCTGCCTTTTGTTAAATATTGTAGCACTTTGTTGCTATTTGTGGGAGCTTGCTGTGCACATAAATGGCTGCTGCTTTTTCCACAAGCACAAAATCACTCCACTTCAAAACAATTCATTGTATGTGGCTTGGGGACATTGGAAGACCATATAAATAGAAGTATAACTAATTCAGAGTCACTGTCCATGCCCCTGAGCTCTGTGTCAAATATAAACATTTTGCGTTTGAGAACTTTTCGTCATTCTTCCTCATTAATCCTTTATTGCCAATCCTTTCTAAAAAGGGCAGAACCACTTGCATTTATTACAATGCTGTATTGCATCGTCAGAGTGTTTTACACTCTGAATTGCTTTTTGATTGCCCTGTTATATTAGCAGGCGCAACAGTCACGCTAGCTGTTGATAAAGCCGTACGGTTTTGAAGGGCTTTCAATAGGCTCTGGCATAGATTTAATTTAATACATTTGTTAAACAATCATTAATAAAGCAGAATGGTTAGATACCTTTGCTTTCCGATACAGCACTCCTTATTCACCATAGGCTGAAGTCCTCTTCCCCACAAGGATTTTTAGCTATGTCTTTGTATGTTCTAGCAACCATGAGTTATGTGGATTCTGTGTTGTTAATCTTATACCTTTGGTGTATGACATCAAAACACTTAAGTAATTATCCTCAAACGTTCCCATTGACACTGTTTAACACATTCTCATGGGAGTTGAAAAAGAGTTCAGAATATGATTTGGTTTCTTCATTTGACCTTTAAAGCTACTTGGAAATGATCATTTTGAGATTTGCATGCTTGTCATCGGGCATATGCTTCCTTCATGTGTTTTATACGGTGAATTGCTCTGCTGATCAATGGGTTGATCAGTACACTTCACGTAGCACAGGGGAAATCGTCTTTTATCAGGGGCAATTGCATGACCCGAGATATAAACTATTTGAACGGATGTTCTTGGTCATGGGTTGGTTTCCAAGGTTTATGGGACCTAATGCCAAGTCTGTTGTGTTATTATAATGATATAGGCTCTTGAGCTTATTTGCTGTATAAGACACGAGGCACCAATCCCTCGTAGGGGATTGGGTACACACATTGTGGGTTTGTTTATTAAGATTAGGCAGATGAGAACAGTCTTACGTTGTTGTAAAACCTGGAGCACTAGGAGCTGTTATTTGCTCTGCTGCTTAAAGCAAAAGTGAAACTGAAACTGGAACACACAATACATACATCATTTCCCTTCCAGTGATGCAAACAGACACATGTTCATCCTCTTAAAGGCACACTACAACAGAATCCACACCCATGACTGATGCGGTAAAGCTGAGAAGTATATATGCTTTGTTCTGAATGTATGTGTACTGAATGGTTGTCCGTTCACCCTGCTTTACCGAAAATCCTCAGTAACTATTTGCCTCTCTGCCATTCAGAATTCCTGTATCTTTAGTTCTACCCATTGTTGTCTGTCATCCTCCCCTCATTTTTTTTTTATCCCTATTTAGGTGCTCACTTAGCTTCCGCTTTCCAGTTCATGCAGATCTGTGCCCAAAACGCTGACCTGTCTTCCCCTCTTTTCATACCTTTACCTGCCTTTGTTTGTCCAGCATTTGCAGGTATTGTTTCAGTAACACGGTGTTTTGCCATGCTGTAGAAATGTTTGAGTTTTCTGGTTTCTAATCAAAGGTTCTTGGAGGTAGACGGAATGTGGAGTTGAGGCCACAGTCAGATCAGCCATGATTTTATTGACTTGGGGAGCAGGCTCGAGGGGCCGAATGGCCTACTCCTGCCCCTGAATCTATGGAATTCTTTGCCACAGAAGGCTGTGGAGGCCAGATCATTGAATGTATTTAAGATCGAGGTAGATAGGTTCTTGATTGGTAAGGGGATCAAAGGTTACGGGGAGAAGGCGAGAGAATGGGGTTGAGAAACTTATCAGCCATGATTGAATGGCGGAGCAGACTCGATGGGCCGAATGGCCTAATTTCTGCTCTTATGTCTTATGGTCTTATAACCCACTTATCCCAGGATACAACCTAGTGAACCTTCTGTGAACTGCCTCAAATGCAAGTACCTCCCTCCTAAAATAAAGAGACTAAAACATTCACAGTACAACAGGTGTGGTCCCACCAGCACCCTGTACGGTGATAGTAAAACTTCCCGACTTTTATCCTCCATCCCCTTGCAACTCTCTATTTGCCTTTCTAATTACTTGCTGTACCCGCAAGCTAACTTTTTGTGATTCATATACCAGGACACCCAGCTCCCTCTGCACTGCAGCATTCTGCCGTCTCTCTCCATTTAAATAATATTCTGTTGTATTTTCTCCTTTCAACATCCCTGTCCAAAACCCATTGAAAACAGTTGGGAGCCCAGAAGCTATAGCACAAATTGATGTGGGCTGTAAACTGCAGTCAGCAGTTTTCATGGGTCAACACTGAACACCTGCGTGAGACGTGACTCCAGCTGTTGCTGTAGTAGATGTTTAACTTGCTTCCCAGGATTAATTCCTGAAAATGGACAAAAGGGATCAACAGCAGCAATTTATAGTGTGAGGTGTTTTATTCTCTCTTCAGTGGGCTTCGTGTTATTTACTTTTTTTCTTCATTGTTATTTGAACCTTACGCATTTTCTACAAACCCAGGAAATATTTCCATCCATGAGAAGACCCTGTCATTTTTGCTTAGTGGCATTACTTAATTTAGCTAATTTCACTGATTTGTTTGTGAAGGAGAATGCAGATTTGGAAAGAGCATCAATTTCTGGTCAGTTTTATTCACAGCTGTGACAGTACTTTAAGATTCACTGCTGTGCTATAAAGTGTAGTGTGCAGGATCCTCTTCATGAACAAGTGATCAGTGCTCTTAATTCCAAGGATTTATTCATTGGACCTTCTTAGCTTTTATAATCCAGTGTAGAGCACAGCATTTGTGGGATTTTCAATATCACTTTGACTTATTCATTTAAGATCCATATTTATCCAAGAGGCTAAAGTCTACAACTGCGATCAGATTATCACCTTGCTGCTGTGCATGTGTGCTGTGTGATAAGAATTCTGTATTTCGACAGCCAACCTTTATATTTTGATTTCTGCCTTGAGAGTTTGTGCTTTTCAAATATTTCTTTCTTGGGGGGGGGGAAGGGTGCTTCTGTAAATATCGACCCACTCGCACAGACCCCCTGCAGACATCCACCCACTGGCACAGACCCCCTGCAGATATCCACCCACTGGCACAGACCTCCTGCAGACATCCACCCACTGGCACAGACCCCCTGCAGATATCCACCCACTGGCACAGACCTCCTGCAGATATCCACCCACTGGCACAGACCCCCTGCAGACATCCACCCACTGGCACAGACCCCCTGCAGATATCCACCCACTGGCACAGACCCCCTGCAGATATCACTCATCTCTGAAGAAGAGTCGTATGGACTGGGAAACGCTAACTCTGTTTCTCTCTCCACAGATGCTGCCAGGCCTACTGAGTTTTTCCAGCATTTTCTGTTTTTATAGCCTATAGTATTGGCCTTTCCTACTCTGCAAATGACTAATCTCTGGTAATCTGGCCTGCTCAATAAATTATAAAAAAACACAGCCTAACCAGATAACCGAATGCAGTTAACATGGAGCACCAGCCTGCTTTCACCTGGTTTTATGGACTTTTTCGTGTACTTGGAAGTTGTTGCACTCTACTGAAATCAGAACCGCACATTGGGAAAAAATAATGCCTTCAGCTGAGGCTTAGATTTTTGATCCAGAATGGATTTGTGTACAGTCTGTTGAGCGGGTGGAGGCAAGTAACGATCTACTTAGATGTTGATTTAAGCCACTTAATTGAATGTACTGGGGACTTGGAAAATGACTGGGAGGAAATTGCTATTTCGGTGTAACAAAGGGCCACATAATAGCCCTGAAGAGTGTACCTTTGATTACTGTTGGTCTCTTAAAAGTGGAAATATAGAGTAACAATTACGTACATTAGCAAACCTTCGTTGGTGCTTGTACTGTTTGGCTGTTGCTTTTTGTGGCTTATTTATGAAAAAAGAATTTTATACTTTACAGAGGGTGGCATTTTACAATGTGCTGCAGTCTTCTGTTTTCTCTGTATCTGTCATTCCTTGTAAGGACATCATTATTGAGCTCACAGACAGAGTGATGCAAAAGTTTAAGTAGGCCTTAAGGGGCAGGAATTGTGCTGTGATCAATGTTTAGTAATGTCAAGTCTGTGAAGTGCTGTGGATCAATTTTGTTTGTTAAAGGCGCTATATAAATGCAAGCTGTTGAGTCAGGCAGAACAAATTAGCCTCCGAATCAGAAACCCAGGGGAAGATTGATGCCCACACACAGCAGGTATAAGATATGATATTGGTTTGTATGGTGGGTGTGAGGCGCCCCCATCAAGCCCAGGAGTAGGCAAAATGCCTGTTGGATTCTCTGCTTAACTATTGTCAAGAGGTTATGCCCCTTTATTTTTTTGAAAATACGATTTTCAAACTTTCAACTAACTGGAAATTTTGCAATTTGAAATTAGAGAAAGTAAACTACTTAAAAATGCAAGGCCACTTTCCAAGGTGAAGGTGAAAAACAAACTAGTCACCCTCAGGGAAGTGTGAAGAGAGAGACATTTCCTATAATTCAGAGACCCATCGAAGCCCATCACTGCCTGAGGAAGAGACATTGAAATGCAGAGCGCTGGATATTGAAACAAAGGCTGCTACAGAGAGACCCACCCAAAACCCCTTGGAATACACAATGGGTGAAGTATAACAGGCCGGGCTGTAGCCACAGCAGAGAGATTGTAAGAAAGTTTTCAGCAGAGGGAACAGGTTGAATGTTTTCTTTCTTCCTTTCTTCCTTTCTCTCTTACTCACTTTCTCTCTTTCTTTCTCTCTTTCTCTCTCTTACTCTTTTTCTCCCTCTCTTTCTTTTTCTCTCTCTCCTCTCTCTCTTGGAACAAGTATATTACCCAGTTTGGAAACTAACATTACTAGAAATCTACCAGTGAACCGAGATCTCATAATAATTGCAACAGCTTATACACCTGACTGTGTCCATGAAACCAGCTAATCCAAATCAGCTGCAACATTTAAAAATCTACACCTCAAGGACAATCAAAGGACACTTAACCATATATTCTTTTAACTGTCTTCCATTGAACTCTAACTTCTCAATTCTAATACAAAAACAGAAATACCTGGAAAAACTCAGCAGGTCTGGCAGCATCGGCGGAGAAGAGCACAGTTGATGTTTCGAGTCCTCATGACCCTTCGGCAGAACTAAGTAGAAATAGGAAAGGGGTGAAATATAAGCTGGTTTAAGGGGTGGGGGGGGTGGGGGTGGTTGTTGGGACAAGCAAGCAGTGATAGATGGAGATAACCAAAAGATGTCACAGACAAGAGAACAAAGAGGTGTTGAAGGTGGTGATATTATCTAAAAGAATGTGCTAATTAAGAGTGGAGAGCAGGACAAGCAAGGTAGCTCCAGTGGGGGTGGGGGTGAAATAAGCGATGGGTGGAATACATTTAAAAATTATGGAAATAGGTGGGAAAAGCCTACCGACTCCCACAGCTATCTCGACTACAGCTCCTCACACCCCGCTTCCTGTAAAGACTCCATCCCATTCTCTCAGTTCCTTCGCCTCCGTCGCATCTGTTCTGATGATGCTACCTTCAAAAACAGTTCCACTGACATGTCCTCCTTCTTCCTTAACCGAGGCTTTCCACCCACGGTAGTTGACAGGGCCGTCAACCGTGTCCGGCCCATCTCCCTCCACCCTCACGCCTTCTCCTCCCTCCCAGAAACATGATAGGGTCCCCCTTGTCCTCACTTTTCACCCCACCAGCCTCCGCATTCAAAGGATCATCCTCCGCCATTTCCGCCAACTCCAGCATGATGCCACCACCAAACACATCTTCCCTTCACCCTCCCTGGCAGCATTCCGTAGGGATCGTACCCTCCGTGACACGCTGGTCCACTCCTCCATCACCCCCTACTCCTCAACCCCCACCTATGACACCTCCCCATGCCCACGCAGAAGATGCAACACCTGCCCCTTCACTTCCTCTCTCCTCACTGTCCAAGGGCCCAAACACTCCTTTCAAGTGAAGCTGCATTTCACTTGCCTTTCCCCCAACTTAGTCTACTGCATTCGCTGCTCCCAATGCAGTTTCCTCTACATTGGAGAGGCCAAACGCAGACTGGGTGACCGCTTTGCAGAACACCTTCGGTCTGTCCGCAAGCATGACCCAGACCTCCCTGTCGCTTGCCATTTCAACACTCCACCCTGCTCTCATACCCACATGTCTGTCCTTGGCCTGCTGCATTGTTCCAGTGAAGCTCAACACAAACTGGAGGAACAGCACCTCATCTTCCGACTAGGTACTTTACAGCCTTCCGGGCTGAATATTGAGTTCAACAATTTTAGATCTTGAACTCTCTCCTCTATCCCCACCCCCTTTCCGTTTCTTCCCCCTCCCTTTTGTTTTTTCCAATAATTTATATAGATTTTTCTTTTCCCACCTATTTTCATTATTTTTAAATGTATTCCACCCATCGCTTATTTCACCCCACCCCCACTAGAGCTGTACCTTGTGTGTCCTGCTATCCATTCTTAATTAGCACATTCTTTTAGATAATATCACCACCTTCAACACCTCTTTGTTCTTTTGTCTGTGACATCTTTTGGTTATCTGCTCCTATCACTGCTTGCTCGTCCCAATAACCCACCACCACCGCGCCCCCCGCCGCCCCTCCCTTAAACCAGCTTATATTTCACCCCTTTCCTATTTCTACTTAGTTCTGTTGAAGGGTCATGAGGACTCGAAACGTCAACTCTGCTCTCCTCCGCCGATGCTGCCAGACCTGCTGAGTTTTTCCAGGTATTTCTGTTTTTGTTTTGGATTTCCAACATCCGCAGTTTTTTGTTTTTATTTTGTTCTCATTTCTAATACCTGTCTGCGTGGAATTGTGTTTTTATTAACTTTTCCATCTGGTTTTGGGGCTAATAAATTTGGTCTTTTCTTTAACTCAAGAAAACCTTTGTATAATTGGCTCCATATTGCTCACTGTGTAAATAATTAAATACATGTGGATTTGGATTGGGCATCTCCTCATGCAAACAAAACTTAAACCTCTGTTGTGACCAACCGAGGAGGCTGAATAGAGAGGAGCCAGTTCACTCCTCCTCACTATTGGCTACCTTGCAAACTCATAAAAACACATTCCTTTTTTACTTAACGTTCTTGACTACAATCTGTAAGACATTGCCAGTGAGCCCACCCTCTGTGTTTCAGTCTCTATTGCTCTCCAAACTTGCTCATTGTGCTTCTTTTTTATTCACTCGGCACTATTTGTTTACTATTTCTCAGGCTCTTGGCCTCCCCCTCCCTATTTGCGTATAGCAATGGCAATATATGGTGGAGTGAGCTTGGATTAAAATAATATATCCTGATTCTCTAAAAGCTGGAACCCTAGATTGGGAGTGGGACAGCAGAGTGTTTCTAATATTGAGATGGCTAATTTCTCAGGGCCTTTTCAGTTGAAATAAAGGAGGTGACTTTGGTTGAGGTGTAGGTGAGTATCAACATTCGTTTAACTTGCTCGGAGTATGGGAAGGGTAAATTAGATCCCAAGAAAGTAGTTTTTCAAATGTATTTTGGGTTTATTTTCAAACCGGCAAAATTTAAGTGCACTTAACCACAACCTTCTGTGTGTGTGGGAAAATCTGTGGCTGAACAATGGGCTACCTTCAAAAAAGAATTGGTTCGGGCACAGTCAAGGTACGTTCCATTGAAAGGGAAGGGCAGGGCAAACCAATCCAAAGCTCCCTGGATGAAAAAGGAGATAGAAATTAAGATAAAGAAGAAAAAGTGTGCTTATGGCAGGTACCTGGTAGAAAATACAATTGAGAACTAAGAGGAATACAGAAGGTTCAGAGGGAAGGTGAAAAAGCATATTAGAGAAGTGAAGAAGGATTATGATAAAAGACTGGCAGCTAACATAAAGGGGAATCCCAAAGTCTTCTATAGGCATATAAATAGCAAAAGGGTGGTAAAAGGAGGAGTAGGGCTGATTAGGGGCCTAAAAGGTAATTTACACATGGGCAAGGGGCCATGGTTGAGGTATTAAATGAATACTTTGCATCCGTCTTTACCACGGAGGTAGATGATACCCAGGCCATGGTGACAGACGAGGAAACTCTGTCATTAGAAGGGTTCAAAATTGATAAGGAGGAAGTGTTGAATAGACTGTTGGTACTTAAAGTTGACAAGGCACCAGGACTGGATGAGGTGCATCCAAGGATATTGAAGGAAGTGAGAGTGGAAATTGCAGGGGCACTGGCCATAATTTTTTAGTCTTCCCTAGACTCAGGACTGGTGCCAGAGGGCTGGAGAATTGCAAACATTACACCCTTGTTCAAAAAAAGGTTGTAAGGATAAGCCCAGCAATTACAGACCAGTCAGTTTAACTTCATTGGTTGCCAAGATTCCAGAAAAAATTATTCGGGATAGAATTAGTAGTCACTTGGAAAAATATGGGTTACTAAGGAAGGGCCAGCATGGATTTCAAAAGGGGAAATCATGTTTAACTAGCTTACTGGAGTTTTTTGAAGAAAAGGTCAATGAAGATAATACTGTTGATGTGGTGTACATGGGCTTTCAAAAGGCATTTGATACAGTGCCACACAACAGACTTGTGAGAAAAGTTATTGCTCATGGAATAAAAGGGACATTCGCAATGTGGATACAAAATTGGCTGAAAAATAGGAAGCAGAGAATAATGGTCAGTGGATATTTTTCGGGCTGGAGGAAGGTTTGTAGTGGAGTTCCCCAGGGGTCGGAATTGGGACCCTTGCTGTTCCTGATATATATTCATGATCTAGATCTTGGTGTGCAGGGGACTATTTCAAAGTTTGTGGATGATAGGAAGCTTGGGAGTGTTGTGAACTGTGAGGAGGACAGTGTAGAACTTCAGAAGGACATAGACAAGTTGGTGGAGTGGGCAGATAGGTGGCAGATGAAGTTCAATGCGGAGAAATGTGGGGTGATACATTTTGGTAGGAAGAACATGGACAGCCAATATAAAACAAGGGGTGAAATTTTGAAGAGGGTGCAGGAGCAGAAAGACCTGGGTGTATATGTGCATAGACCATTGAAGGTGGCAAGACAGGTGGAGAGAGCAGTTAATAAAGCATATAGTATCCTGGGTTTTATTAATAGAGGCACAGAATACAAAAGCAAGAGGTTATGCTAAAATTATAAAAGACACTCATTTGACCTCAGCTAGAATATTGTGTACAGTTCCGGGCGCCACATTATGGGAAGGATGTGAACACATTGGAGAGAGTGCAGAAGGGATTTACAAGAATGGTTCCAGGGATGAGAAACTTAAGCGATGAGGATAGATTGGAGAGGTTGGGACTATTCTCCTTGGAGAGAAGAAGGCTGAGAGGAGATTTTATAGAGATGTTCAAAATCATGAGGGGGCTGGACAGAGTAGATAGGGAGAAACTGTTCCTGCTCATAAAAGGATCAAGAACGAGAGGGCACAGATTTAAAGTCATTTGCAAAAGAAGCAAATATGGCGTGAGAAATAACTCTCTCACACAATGAATGATTTGCACCTGGAGTGCACTGCCCGGAAGTGTGGTGGAGGCAGGTTAAATTGAGGCATTCAAGAGGGCATTAAGTGATTATTTGAATAGAAACAATGTGCAGGGGTACGGGGAAAAGGCAGGGCAATGACACTGGGTTATAATGCTCATTTGGAGAGCTGGTGCAGACACGATGGGCTGAATGGCCTCCTCTTGTGCTATTAAAATTCTGTGATTCTGTCTGCTTTCTTTCTTAGGCATTAACCAGTTTTAAAGGTACATATACGGAAAAGCAAATGATGTTACAAAGGGATTGGAGTATGTGTTACTGCACTTGTATAGGACATTGGTAAGACCCCACCTGGAGTACTGTGTACAGTTTTGGTCTCCTTACCCAAGGAAAGATATATACTTGTTTTTAGAGGGACTGCAATATAAGTTCACTGAGCTGGTTCCTGGGATGAAGGGATTGTTCCATGAGGAGAGATTGAGTCGACTAGACCCATATTCATGAGAGGGGATTGCAGTGCAATGGGTTAATAGAATAGCTATGGTAATAAGTGATGTTAATCAGGATGCAGCAGTAACATCAGTAGTCATGTGCTAGACACTCTACAGCAGATGGAGCAGGCAGCACTTAGAGAAGATGTGCAGGCTTAGCAGCTCATCATTTAAATCGTTTACATAGTGCAGATAAGGCAGTTTGAAGTAACTACCCAAGTCAGGCTACAGTGTCTCTACATAAGATACACCACAACGCCAGTATGTAAAACAGGGATCTTATTGTAAAACACAAGATTCTTCAAGGGCTTGTCAGGGTAAAGGCTGAGGATGTTTCCCCTGGTTGGTGTGTCCAGAACTAGAGTCACAGTCTTAGGTTAAGGGATCAGCTATTATGGACTGAGATGAGGAGAAATTATTTCACTCAAAGGGTTGTGAAGCTTTTGGAATTCTCTACCCCAGAGAGCGGTGGATGCCCAGTTGTTGAGTTTATTCAGTTCGGAGATCAACAAATTTTTGGTACTAAGGGAATTAAAGGATATGGTAATAGTGGAGCTGGAGTTGAGGTTGGAGATCAACCATGATCTTGTTGAATGCAGGCTTGAGGGGCCAAATGGCCATTCTCCTATGTCAGACGCTCTTATGTACAAAAGCCAAATACTACTGAATAAAAACAGAAAGTGTTAAAAATATTCAGGTCTGGCGGCATCTGTGAAGAGAGAAACCATACTCTGGGCGCTGGTTCTGTTGTGAAAGTGAAAACCTGAAACGTTAACTCTGTTTCTCTTTTCTTTTTATATATTAATATGATTAAAGTTTGCTGATGCTTAATGCAGGCATTCATGGATTAACTCGGTGATTGGAAAAGATGCGCCTTCACAGCGTCAGCTGTCATCTTTCCACACAATTCACCATTTCCTTTGTTCTAGCTCCTGCTTACAGTCCTGATTAATTCATACGACAAGGAGTAACAGAGCTCGTCAATCTGTTCAATTTGAGATGTATCCTAAAAAGAAAATTTCAGTTAAGGTTTGAGGTATTGCATTGTGGATTTGCGACTCTGCCCACTATTGAACTGTCGAAGAACAGCTGAGCATCTAATCAATGAATACCAAGGGGAGGCTGGTGTCACCTCAGTTCACTGGTTGCCTTGATAGCAGTCTCCATTGTTCTTGTGTTGATCGAGGGGCTCTGAGCTATCTGTTTATATATCGCCAGCAGTGGGATAATGAGTTCACCATGCTTAATAAATGGCGAGGCACAACCCGAAGGTTTGGAATAACGATAGATTTTTTTGAGTCGGTACGATCTGAATTCATCGTTCATTAATGCTAGCCATTCATGATCCGTCTCTGCCCTCCATGCAGCCTAACTGGAGAGACTTTCATCCTGCAGGCTGACCCCATCTAATCAAAATATTCCAAAGGAGGCTCAGTCCGGATAAGAACATAAAAACGAGCAAGAATACAGCCCATGCAATAATGTCATGGCTGATCATCTACATCAATTCCACTCTTTTTTTTCCCCCCGTCCACCTCCCCCCACCTTATTTCCATATCCCTTAATTCCTTTAGAGTCCAAAAACCCGTTGATTCCAGTCTTGAATGTACTGGATAACTGAGCATCCACAAGTCTCTGGGGTAGAGCATTCCAAAGAATACAGCAGTCCTGGAGCTTTGCCTGGAAAATGCTGCCCCCCGTTTAAAATTAGTGATAATGAATAAAATAGATCTGGGAGAGGGACACAGGAGTACGATGTGAAACGGATCAAAGAATATCTGAGTGAAAGCACAACTCCAAATATTAATAATAAGCCCTTAGCAGTCGAGTTGCTAATTGGTTGATGTGAAGATAGAACATTTCCCTATCTTCTTGTATAGACTTCCTGGGTAA
The DNA here is from genome assembly GCF_964194155.1 of Cetorhinus maximus. Taxonomy (NCBI): domain Eukaryota; kingdom Metazoa; phylum Chordata; class Chondrichthyes; order Lamniformes; family Cetorhinidae; genus Cetorhinus; species Cetorhinus maximus. Next base: position 27,719,455 of record NC_135905.1, read on the forward strand.
AATGCATCTCGCGATGTATTGCCATCGCAATGTTCAGTGATTCAGTAATATAAATAAAATATTTGGACGAGCAAACTATATGCTTTTTACCCCACGTTTGAAAATGAACTACATATCATGTTCACTGTTGCTAATGGGTCCTATTGGAATCAAATGAATGGGGTTTAGACCCGCATATGTTTTCCTGCCTTAGTTTTTTTCCCAATTGTAGGTCATTGAGGGAAATCCAGATGGTAAAGGTAACCCCAGCTGATCCTGAGTTGGTTTTCATTGAAATACCTTTGCTCTGTATCAAAGTTAATGCGTAAATGGTCTACATATGGCTAATTGCATTGTAATTACCTTTTGTCTGGCTCACAGTTAAATAATTCTCTTCAATTTAATGGGGTCTGTTGCCTTGTATCCTTCCTGAGGTAATGGCAGGGTCGGGGTGGGTGGGGGGGAGGGTGGAATATATAATATTCTCTTTCATCAACTGTCAAGAACTACATAACTTAGAGTGAGCAATACTGAGACAGGAATTATTTCCAGTCTCGTTGATCCATTGTTTACTCTGATATGAACCTATTGAAGGCTAAAAGCTACTGCGGATGCTGGAAATCCAAAACAAAAACAGAATTACCTGGAAAAACTCAGCAGGTCTGGCAGCATCGGTGGAGAAGAAATCAGTTGACGTTTCGAGTCCTCACGACCCTTCGGCAGAACTGAGTATAGTTAGGAGAGAGGTGAAATATAAGCTGGTCTAAGGTGGGACTCAAAACGTCAACTGATTTCTTCTCCACCAATGCTGCCAGACCTGCTGAGTCTTTCCAGGTAATTCTGTTTTTGTTTTGAACCTATTGAATATTGTTTTGGGACAACCTTCAATGGGATTGTGTTTACACCAAACAAAAGGCTAGCTAATGCCCTACAGTCTTCCTTCCATCTAGCCTTTGACTAGGATAGACGAGAAACTCCATGAATAGCCACCTCAGGTCAGTCCCATTGGAGATTCTTATCACTGATCTACATTGGCTCCCAAAACAAAAACAGAATTACCTGGAAAAACTCAGCAGGTCTGGCAGCATCGGCGGAGAAGAAAAGAGTTGACGTTTCGAGTCCTCATGACCCTTCAACAGAACTGAGAAAAATTAGGAGAGGGGTGAAATATAGGCTGGTTTAAGGTGGGGGAGGGGTGGGGGGAGAGAAGTTGGAGGGGGGTGTGGTTGTAGGGACAAGCAAGCAGTGATAGGAGCAGATAATCAAAAGATGTCAAAGACAAAGGAACAAAGAGTTGTTAAAGGTGGTGATATTATCTAAGAGAATGTGCTAATTAAGAATGGATGGCAGGACACTCAAGGTACAGCTCTAGTGGGGGTGGGGTGGAAAGACTGACAGGGCATTACAGGTATAGATTTAAAAATAATGGAAATAGGTGGGAAAAGAAAAATCTATATAAATTATTGGAAAAAACAAAAGGGAGGCGGAAGAAACAGAAAGTGGGTAGGGATGGAGGAGGGAGTTCAAGATCTAAAGTTGTTGAATTCAATATTCAGTCCGGAAGGCTGTAAAGTGCCTAGTCGGAAGATGAGGTGCTGTTCCTCCAGTTTGCGTTGGGCTTCACTGGAACAATGCAGCAAGCCAAGGACAGACATGTGGGCAAGAGAGCAGGGTGGAGTGTTTAACACCTCTTTGTTCCTTTGTCTTTGACATCTTTTGATTATCTGCTCCTATCACTGCTTGCTTGTCCCTACAACCACCCCACCCTCAACTTCTCTCTCTCTCCCCCCACCCCCACCCCACCCCCCACCCCCACCCCCAACCTTAAACCAGCCTATATTTCACCCCTCTCCTAATTTTGCTCAGTTCTGTTGAAGGGTCAGGAGGACTCGAAACGTCAACTCTTTTCTTCTCCGCCGATGCTGCCAGACCTGCTGAGTTTTTCTAGGTAATTCTGTTTTTGTTTTAGATTTTCAGCATCCGCGGTAGTTTTTTGTTTTTACATTGGCTCCCAGTCTGGCAACTCCTTGATTTTTAAATTCTCCTCCTTGCTTTCAAATGCCCCTATGGCCTTGCCCCTCCCTATCTCGGTAAACCTCCTGCCGACGTGCAACCCTCTGGGATCTCTTCCCTGCTGCAATTCCGACCACTTGCACATCCTTATTTTCACTGAAGCTCTGTTGGCAGCCATACCTTCAACTGTCTTGGCCTTTAGCCTTGAATTCTCTCCCTGTGCCCCTCTGTCTCTCTGTCTCTCTCTCTCTCCTCCTTTAAGACATTCCTTAAAACCTACCTCTTTGTTTACATGCCCGAACACCTACTGTCATGGCTTGGTGTCAAATGTTGTTTGATAATGGTCCCATAAAGTGCCTTGGAACAGTTTACTGGAGGCGCTATATAAATGCAAGCTGCTGTTGCTACAAAGAATTTGCTAAAAAGGTTGCAAGAATTTTGGATCCTTTTTTTATTTTAAGTAGTCTGTTTATATATCCAGCAAATTTTGTTACTCTTTTACAATGTGCCACACCTCTTTGCTTACAAGTGTACCCAATTGCCAGCTGATTGGGGGTTTCATTGTTAAAGTTGGCGACGCTAATGCATAAAGAGCAGAGATTCATGCTCACGACTCCATCTAGTCCTGGAAAGAGCAACCTTGCTAGGACTATGTGAGAAGAGTTGGTTGGGGATTGTTGGTGGTGGGGGAAGAAAGTCTAAACTCTGACAGGTGCCCCGTTCCACACCAGTGGCATCATCCAAAGAGGAGCCAGGTGTTTTCCAGGAGTTTTTGACAGCAATCACCCTTTAACCTGCGTCCTGAACCAGGCACCCGTTTCATCACCGGTTTGAAGTTTTGTAACGCGGTGAAATAGCTGCTGCATTTGATCTAAAACAATCACTGCGCTTCAGAATAATTAATTGCATGTGAAGTGCTTGAAATTGTTTTTGGGACACAAATTAATCGCGCGTCGCACAGTGAAAATATCCCAGTTGCGGACCTGCGGAGTGTAATTTATCCAACAGCCAAGAGCTGAAGCCAACCTTTAGTCTAATTCACTTGGACAAGCTGACCACAGGTGTCTACCTTTCACCTCTGTTCTGTAAATCTTCAGTTTAAAGTGGTACAGTCAGTAATAGAATTCAGTTGTGTATGATGGCTGCAGGTCATCACAGCTTCTGACAATTTTCTGACATTTAATAATTGGATTCCTTTATGACTCTTTTAAAAAAGAGCTTCTGGCAAAAGCAATTTGCTTTCCATCAATTTTATTCATAGTTTAAATAAAAGCAGAAGCTCTTTATCTAAAAGCATTCTGTCAGCTTTTATTATATTGGTTATGCCACTGTGGCCTTACATGAATGTTCGATAATGAATAGGCTTCTCCATTTTCAATGATCCAGAAGTAGTACTACCCTGTTTGCGTGAAAGGGGGAGAAGGCACACGCGTCGGCTGGTAGGCTGCTCCTTGAACAAGGCGTAATTTTATCTGAGGCTTGTCCAAAATGACAGGCTCACAGCCAAGCCTTCAATTGATGAGAGTGGCTGGAGGTAATTGCACACAAATTGGAAGAAATTGTGCAGTCGGAGCTGTGGAGCGTTTCTGAAGCAGAGGTGATGAGAGTGGTGAGCAATACACGCTGCCCTTTAATCCTGGGATGGCACTTGCTTCAGATTTAGCACTAAGTTTGCTTTGGAGCTGATCTCTGGATGAACCTCCAACGTCCCCACATTCAAACAAAAGACACATTGTAAGTTGTGACCAGTAAACACGAAGACACAATTGGAGAGAAATTAGTCTTGAGCGGCACATCATCACCTGTTAGACACTCCTCCTGATATTCAGTTCTACCAGCTTCAGTGGAGCTGATCAGCGAATGAGGGGACAGTCAGTCGAAGTGAGAGAATTTTGCATGCTGACCAAGGAGAATTTCTAGCCCATTGTGACCATTATCAGTAAGGTTAAATTTTTAGCATTGGTTGCAGAGACATGTGGAAGTCATTGTGATTGAGTTATTTTTCTGCAGGTGTGAATGATCCCTTGAATTTATCGTATGTCAATGATTAGAGTGTTGAAGGATAATCAACATGTGTGTTATCACCCATTAGGGCCCAAAATATTGTTTACCTTCTCTAGGAAGAATAAAGTTTCTACACATTGAACATTTCCTCCTTATCATCAGTTCAATGTATAAAGCGAAAGGGTGTTTTTGTTATCTTCAATGAATTCCACTAGGTCACTCAAATGTTATAGGAAATTGTTTACGGGCAGAGATTTGTATTTTTGTCTTTAGGAGTAGACTTTCTAATTGGGCTGGGGTGGACCACAAGGGTCATCAGATTTCCTCTGGCAAGGCCCATGCGATCAGGATCTCAAGACTCTGTGTTTTATATTTTGGTCCCCCTGTCCTTGGTATGTGTCAGCATGTTATTTCAGTTGCTGAATCCTAATAGACATCTTCTACTGTGATATACCACTGTTTTCACTGAACAAATAACGTTGCCTTCCAAAAGGTAAGAATAGCCAGGAGCGTATTAGTATTTGCGGGGAACAGCCAGAAGTTTGTATGTATTTGCAAGGGAGAATGTATTAGTACTTGCAGAGAATCATATCTGGGAATGTGTTGCTCTTTGCAGCGACTCTCCAGGTGATTAACAGTCTCTGCAGATAGTACCCCAGACAAAGGTTTGAAGACTGTTGTGTTATACTAATGCCATGTTTTCCAAACAGATTTACTGACAACAATCTCTAGTTAGGAATGATTAAAAAAAAAACGCAGTGGTTTTAAATCTTTATCCGGGAAATCATCTGCAATTACCGAAAGACACTGGCAAGAGAGAGTGACTAACTGAATGGATCACTGTTCTCAGTCATCCTTGTCCTCTTTAGTAGCGTGCAACGCACAAGCAATGGGCATAGAAAGAAAGAAACTTACCTTTATATAGCGCTTTTGATGACTTCAGGCAGTCCCAGCACTTCACATTCAGTGATGCACTTTTGTGAAGTGTGGTCACAATATCAGAAAATGTGTCAGTTAATTTGTCAGAAATGACCAGACAATCTGCTCTGGTGATTTTGGGTTGAGGCATGGCCAGAACGCCAGGGAAATCTCCCTGCTCTTATTCAAAACAGTGCCAAGGGTTTTTACATAACCATCGGAGAAAGCAGGTGGGGTCAAGCCGTTAAATCTCACACCTCAAAGACGGCACCTCTGGCAGTGCAGCACCCCCTTCAGCACTGCGCTGTAAGTGTCAGTCTAGGTTATGTGTTCACGCCCTGAACCCTGCAAGAGGAGGGAGGCTATCGCTTGAGCTGAAGTTCAAACATAACAATTGTTGAACGCGCACAAAACAAGGGAAATTTGGACCCAGTGTAGTAAATTATTCTTATTTTTTACAATATGAGTAACGTGAGCTATTAAATAATTGAGAATCCTTCTTTGCACACGATGATTCCTCAGGCTGATCATTAGTAAAATATGTGCTCTGTCATCCTGTTTGCAAACTCCCTCAAATCTAGTGGCTGACAAAGTGCTTATGGCATTCAGTGAATTTCTCATGACAGTGCCTTCACAAACTAGAGGTTGCGAATGATAGCAAACATATACTGGGGGAATGGTCAGGATGCATGCAGTGCACTGCCTCCAGTAGAGACGGATGGTTTTATCATGACAGTTGTAATCATTGTTATCAAACTTGGCTTCAAATTTTATGGAGGTGCGATCGTGGAGATGCCATCAAATCTACACATTTGTAAATTAAGCTAAACTTTTATTAATCACTGATTTGACCTCAGCTAATTCCAGATGCCCTTGGAGAGAGGGTGGAGCAGATTCACTGGGACAGTACTATGAATCAAGAATTTGTTATCCCAGGAGACTGGGGAAGCTATTCTTGGAGCACAAAAGGTGAAGGGAAGATTTAATGGAGGTGTTCAAATTGATATGGGGTTTTGATGCTGGTAAATGTGGAGAAACTGGTTGGTAACCCAGGCACCTAGATTTAAAATGATAGGCAATAAAATAAAACAGGAGCGAGGTGAAGAAAAACAAAACTTATGCAGTTTTTATGATTTGGAATGCACTGTCTGAAAGGGTAGTTGAAGTGGGTTCAGTAGCAGCTTGAAGAGGGGATTGGATAAATACTTCTAAGTTTTCAGGGCTATATGGAAAGAGTGGGGGAGTGGAACTAATTGTCAGCTCATTCTGAGAGTTGGTAGGAGTATGATGTGCCAAGTGACCACCTGTGCCATACAATGATGACAGTGCCAACCTACAGAACGCCAACTCTTGAATAAATGTATTACAAATGCAATTTGTTATGCAAATTGTTGAAGATAAAGATTTATTTGCATTCGTAGTGTTGACCTGTAGATGAGGTTTTCAGAATGGCAGAGATACAACAGGATACAATGGTGTAGTGGCTACAATATTAGACAAGAAACCCAGCCATTTATTTTTTAAATTTATTCTTTGGCTGAATATGAGCATCGCTGGCTAGGATAGCGTTTATTGCCCATCCCTGGTTGCCCTTGAGAAGGCGGTGGTGAGCTGCTGCCTTGAGACGCTGCAGTCCCTGTGGCGTAGGTACACCCACCATGCTGTTAGGGAGGCAGTTCCAGGATTTTGACCCAGCGACAGTGAAGGAACGGCGATATATATTTCCAAGTCAGGATGATGAGTGGCTTGGAGGGGAACTTCCAGGTGGTGGTGTTCCCATGTGTCTGCTGCCCCTGTCCTTCTAGATGGTAGAGGTTGTGGGTTTGGAAGGTGCTGAAGGAGCCTTGGTGAGTTTCAAGTTGAAGGTTCAAATCCTGTTGTGGTAAATTATGAAATGAAATTCAATGAATCTGGTGCTTCAACACCATTTTTAAAGCAAACTGAAATCAGAAATTGCTTAACATAGAGAGTTAAGTTAGAGCATAAATGAACCTTGGAGTTGTGAGACTCTTCCAGACCATCCTAGAAACTTAGTTGGCAAAGAGAACCCATTGGGATGTCTGTCCTTTGTTTCATGGGCAGTGAGAATATGGTGATTTTGATGCTTTTTAAACATGAATGTTTAAGAATTGTATGTTGTATGAGTATAAGAAAAACCCAGAATTTGACAGTGTCTGTGCAAATTTCATACCAAATGATTTAAGTGGCCTTGATTTTTAGTCACGGCAGCCTCAGGATTGTGTGAGTGGATTATGTAGAGAATGATAACCAAGTTACTCAGAGAGAGAGAGAGAGTGAAAAGAATTTCGGATAATTCAGGAGCACAGAAATTGCAAGATCAGCCCTGGGTTAGAATCCAACCTTTTCTGACGAGATGAAAGGTTTATCTCTCTGCTAGCTTTGCGAGTCTTAAGTGAAATGAATTTGATCAGTCAACTCCGCTCTGGAGGAATAGTGTCAACAGCTCAAACCTGCCCGTAATTCGGCAATAATTGGAATTAAATTGATAGCCTCAATCTGAAAGCTGGCTGTAAAGAAATGGAGGTGTTGCACTGGGTTAATATTATAAGCTCCACTAAGGTTTGGAGTTATAATACCATCTTACGATAGAATAGTGGGAGCTTTGTGACCAAAGGCTTTGTATGAATTTTGTATCGATTTCATCGAGCTTTACCTGACCTTGGAATGTTTCGCTTGCAGCAGTGAGTACGAAGAGGGAACATTGTCGTAAGAAACTGGTCTACAGTGACCCTGTGCTCCCTGGGAACAGTGGTTAGGGGATGGTATTTCCAATTCGCCAGTGTAAAAGTTGACACTAAACAGCTCAATGGAAAGCTTGAGTGGCCAGCCTGAGGTCTTAGAGTCATGAAGGCACAGGAGACCATTCAGCCCATCAAGTCCATACCAATGTTTCATGGTGTTGTGCAACTGGTAGTGCGGAGAGAAACTGAGAATTCTTAGCTGGACTTCATGGTAATAGACTGGAAAAAGAAAAGAGTATAAATGATAAGAAGAAGAAAGAGAGCAGTAACTGCGATTGATCATGCTCAGGTGTTCGTCCTGAATGTACAATTAAATTGCATATTCCCCCCCCCAACTAATCCCAAAGTAATTACCAATGCTACACAAATTAGATCATTCTTTTTTGTATAAAACTCATGGACATATGTTTCTTACTTTGAGAATAAACTACTTACACCAACAGGAATCCAACCAAGCACTTTGTGAGTCACATGATGCAAGATCCCAGATGTTCGTCATGGCAATGAGAGTTGAGAAACTGCTCTTTGGGCGGAATCGCCCCAGATTTGCACTAAGTGTGGTAGCGGGAGAGAAAAAGAAAGTTTTACCTGCTGGCCGTAATGGCGGCTTTTCACGCCGTATCGTCCCAATCCCACTCCATCGTGCATTTCTGGGGAACACGCTGTTTCGATGGCGGGTGGGCTCTCATTTGCCCATCGTACCATCACTCCGCCGCTTCCTAACACCGAGTGCTATATTTAAATTGCAGCCGCGCTCACGCCTCTCAGCGATTCCAGCCCAGGACTGCTGCACAGAACACATGGCTCCAAAAGGCAAGAAGGCTGCAGCCCCTTGGTTTATTGATGCATCCCTCGAGCGCCTTTTGGACATCATGGAGACCCTCCGGGATGTCTTCTACTCCCGCTCTGGCTGCAGGAGGTCCCGCAACCTCACCACTCCGGCTTGGGAGGCGGTGGCAGTGGTGGTCAGTGCCAATGCTGCGCAGAAGAGGTTGGCCATCCAGTGCAGAAAGAGGATGAATCCATGCCACAGGGTAATACAATCACCTCAACACTCTAAACTCACACACTCACAAGGCCATCACACATTCACTGGCATCTCACTCACTGCCAGCTCAAGGAGCATCACCACTCACTCTCTCACACTCACCCTCACATCTCCATCTAGCCTCATCTCCTCTGGAGACTGTCTCCTCAGCCCTCACCATCATGAAGACACTCGTACAGATCAACATGTACCTCCACACACCCTGGGATACCCTCCTTCCCCAGTACAGCCCTCGCCCTGCAGCCTCTTCCCTTGCCTGAGGCCACTTCTCCCCCTTCCCCAAGCAAACCCTGGCCCTGCAACCATTGAAAAGCCACTCCTGCCTTACAACTGGTTTGGTAAGTGGAGACCTGCCCATGAGCCCGCCTATAAGTGATGTGGCGCTGTCTGTGAATCCTGGTGCTGATGACTGCGAGTGCTGCCCGAAGTAAGGTAGGCAAACAAACCTCGAAGTCCCGGGTGAAGTGCAGCTCACCAGGTGCACGTTGCTGATGTTCAGTGTGAAACATGTCGGCGTGGCTCAGATCATCCAGCGTGGGGGAGGTGGGGTGATGATTCCAGTGAACTGAGCTTGTAATGACACGCTGATGTATTAACAATGAGGTTTCCAACAGCGGGAAACACGGCCCATCATTGACGGGCAGAGCAGACGATCGCAAACTGGTTTCACGATATCGTAAAACCGATTTTTGGCCTTCTCGCCATCCTGTCCTCTCACGCCACCAAACATGCCAGCCGCCAACGGGCACGGAAAATTCTGCCCTTTGTGTTTCACTGGAATAACTTTGAAGAGTAAGATTCTGTTCACAGGCTGTCCAATTGTAGGGAAGCAACACCACCAAAGTCCCATACTGCCCTCACTAGATTCCAAAGCACCAGGAGCCGGGAAATGTTGCTGAGTTTTCTCTCCCTAGGCTTGGGCAGATCAAATGCTTGTGCCACACCTGCCAATTGACTCAGTACAATCCAGGGATTGAAACTGAAACATTACTGACCCCAATGCTGCATTGGATACTGGACTCATCCACTTAAGTCTCTATTTTAAGCCTGCCCCTTTTTAAGCCATTCCACTTTAACGCCGGTCAGTTTACGGATCAGGTATTCGCATTTCGCATTGGGGGTTTCGATTTAATGTCATTTCGCGCCGGGTCTGCGCGTGGGGCCCCGTGACCCGATCGGTGCCATTCTGAAGTGGCAGCTCCCGTGCCCCATCCCTCCTGCTCGACCCCCCGCTCCAGCCTGCGGCTCACCTCCCTGACCCCGCACCTTGAAGCTGCTCTCACACCACTGGCTGTTTCCTGCCCCTCGCTGCTCACCTCCCGAACCCGCGCTCATGCCAAGGTTTCAGGATGGGGAAGCAGCGAGTGGGAGGGGTGGTGAGAGGGAGTATCGGGGGGAGCAGGATGTGTGGCGAATTGGAGGTCAGTAGAAAGAGTTAGCGGATTTCTTTTATATTTTTAAATTTATTTTAAGAGCTATTTCACTTACAAATATAGGAAGTTAGCAATGTAAAGTATTTCCACTTACAGGATGTAATGTTTTAATGTTGTTCCTGATGGGAAGGTCCTACGGAACCTAACTACAGCTTTTACATTGGTTGTAATGGGGAAATCTGATTCGCTTAAAGTTGTTCTTTCTAGGAATGCAACAGCAATGTTAAGCGAGGACTTACTGCACTGTTAATGCAGAGGTGGAAACAGGGGTAACACCTAAAGTCATCTGTAATACACGTGGATACTGGTAAAGATGGCAAAAGAAATTTGGGTTTCAGTTTCTATTCGCAGGTCAGAAATATTCACAGATTAGCTATGGGATCAGACAGCGTTCTGCAGTTATTACTCAGTCACCACGTCACAATAAAACATTGACTCCTGGATCAGGCTCTTGAACCATTGCTCAGATTAAAATGTGAGAACCTAATCTGGGTTAAATGGATTTGAAGTTCATGTCCAATCGTTCTGCAGTGCCACGGGTGGGGGGAAGAAGCAGGAGATTGGCATTAGGTGAATTGCTCCTCCAAAGGGCCAGCACAGGCATGGGGAGGTGGGCCGAATGGCCGCTGTCCGTGCTGTATCCACTCTACGATTCTACGAACTGCCTTTTCTGGGTGTCTGTTCAATTAGCCTGTGAGGTGGTTGGGAGGGGGACAAAGATTTTTTTTTTTAACTTTGCTTGATGCTCATGAAATTTGTCTGTATGCCTCTCGTCCTTCTCATTATCAAGTTAACTAGTTAGTTTAATTCAAACTTACCAGTGCTGTTTATGACATGTACCATGTTTCCCTGCATTTTTCCTCCTGAATTTGTATAGCTCATGAGCTTTATTCATGAGCAAATCTTTAGATATGTGAACTGAAGGTACAAGAATGTGTAGATCAGTGATGCAGTGGTGCCTGTTGTACTTCTGTGTTCTAATATTAATGTTGTATTTCATTGTTCTTTTCAGGCAACAGATAATGATATTGGAAGCTACGGAAATGTCAATTATTTTTTCAGTGATGAATCTGACAGGTAGGAACTTGCTGTGGATAATAAGAGTTTCAGAATCAGTAGCTGTGTGGTCTGTGCCAGTCAGTTTTACAAACTGTACAATTAATGGTATCATATAATCAATTCTGAAATAAGTGCCAGGTGTTTGGACCCCACCCCCCAGTGAGAGTCGGCGTGTGGGGGACCCGTAGCCAAGTGAGACTCAGTATGTGTGGAATCCCCCAGTGAGAGTCGGTGTGTGTGGGACCCGTACCCCAGTGAAAGTCAGCATGTGTGGGACCCGTACCCCAGTGTGTCTCAGTGTGTGTGGAAACTGTACCCAAGTGAGAATCAGTGTGTGTGGGACCTGTAGCATGTGACAAGTTACCCCACCAATTCTCTTCCCTTTTATGGCTTCAAAACATTACTAAATTTAGAATGAGTATGGATGGATCCTTCTACTGGCACCTGGTAAGTTACTGTCTCTCGGCCTGGTCATCTCCAGTAGTTATAATATCTGATTTACCACTTAACCTGTGCTGTTTTTTCCCTCCTGCTCTCCCCACCCCTGCCGCCCAAGTGCACACCTGAATATATACACGCAACCTTTTCCCTCCACAGGCATTATTTACTGGTTTTAGCATAACCGGGCTTCAGTGTTTGCACTCTTGCCTCTAAGAAGACTGTGATTCCAAACCTCTCTCCAGGATTCGAGGTCGTAATCAAGGCTGCCATTTTAGTCCACTGCAGAGGGTGACCTGCATTGTTGGGAGTTTTTGTCTCTTGGATGCAACGTTGAACTAATGAATTGCCTCTTCAGGTGGATATAAATGATCCCACAGAACTCTTTGTGAAGAAGAGCAGGGAAATCTCCCAATGCCTTCGCCAACGCTGTTCTCTCAAACAACACTGCCAGAATAAATTAGCTGTCTCTGAGATCTTGCTCCATGCAAATTGGCTGTCAGGTTTGCCTGCGAAAACAACAGTGACTACACTTCAAAAGTAATTCGTCGTCTGTGTGAAGTGTTTTAAAATGTCCTGAAGATGTGAAAGGCACAATATAAATGCATGATTTTTTTCTAATGAATGAAGAACGCGGATTATTTAATCTCTTGAGGGTGCTTTTCTCTGAATTAATCCTGTGTTCTGGTTCCACTTCACGTAGGCATTTTGTTTTGTACTTGTGGTCTTTTTTTTTGTGTGTGTGGGACATCTACTTAAACACAAATCTGAAAAGATTTCACAGCAGGCAATATCAAAATGTGCCACCTGCTAAAATGTAAAAGGTGCCCATTTGATTCCACTTGAAGATAAGTGGACAATTTTACTTGGGGAAAGGAACAGCGTGTGAACATTTATTTCTCTGCTGTCGTTGGAGATACAAGGGACGGGTAATTCGGACTTTTGGTAATATATGAATACAGGTGGTATTGATTCGGCTGCCTGTTTCACATTCATCTCATTTTCATTGTCTTTGAAATCAACTACAGAGATTGTTCTAAAACCGGTGGCTGAATCAATATTTCCTGCTTGACACCATCATCCAAAATCCAAACGGCCCTCAAAAGAGTTTTTAAAAATGTTCAAATTTGTCCCTCACTGTGGTGGCTCAAACTGTCTGCAAAGCTTCTCTGTGTAAACATACTTTCCCTCTCAATGTTCCTGTTACTTCAGTTTCCCTGAGCGAGGCCACAGATTTGCAGTTTTGAGTTGAAAATGGACAGGACTGTGCTAAACTGGTAGAGATACCATCAAGTCAAAATGGAACTTGATTTACTCAATTGTTGCAAACCGGTGACTGGAGATACAATAAATTGGAAACACGCCTGTTAGTTCAGTGATCTCGCTCCTCACGTGACAACTGGCACAGCTGTAACGATGTGGAGAATTGCATAGATATAAATCTAACCCTTGGCAATGCCAATGCCAAATCGCTGCCAGTGCCCAGCACAAGCCTCTGAAACTAGAGTTTAATCGATCAGTTTGATTTTGCACCCGAAGGTAAACCATGTGAAAATGTTCACGAAAATAGAAAGGGAAATTTGCATTTATATACCCACTTTCACAACCTCGGAACATTCCTGTAGAGCTTTACAGCCAGTGAAACGTAAGAACCCCGGCAGCCATTTATTCGCACAGCAAGATCCCACAAACAGCAATGATCAGATAATTTGGCCCGCTGATATAAAAACAAAGTGCGAGAAATACTCAGCAGACCTGGCAGTATTTCTGAAGAGAGAAACAGAGTAAACATTTCCTGCCAAACAGGACTGTTCCAAATTGGAGGGTAAGAAATGTGGTGTGTTTTACACCGTTGAAATGGGAGGGAGAGGGAAAGAAGAACAAAAGGGAAGGCGTGGGATAGGACAGAGGGTGGGAGAGATTAAATGGCAAAGATGTCATGGAACAAAAGGCAAAGGGAGTGGATTATATTGAAGAAACAGCATTGGTCCAGAGCGAGTGTAAATGGCAGAATAATGAACAGCTCTGTCCGAGAGCAAAAACATGAAAGACAAGATTCAGACTGGTACATGGCAAAAACAAAAATCAAAGTGGGGAACAGAGTTCATGGTCTGAAATTGCTGAACTCGTGTTGAGTCCAGAAGGCTTTAAAGTGCCTAATCGGAAGATGAGTTGCTGCTCCTCAAGCTTGCGTTGTGCTGTTTTACTGATGTTGGTTGAGGACAGATATTGGACAGCTCTCAAGATCTTCTGCGAGGGCCTTGGTATAATGCCTCATCCAAAAGATGGCAGCTGCAACAGTGCAGCTCTCCCTCAGTGCAGCCTGGCGTGTCAGCCTAGATTATGCACGGAAGGCTCCAGAATAGGACATGAACCCGCAACCTTCTGACTCAGAGGGTGCTACCCATAGAGCCACAGCTGACACCCTATAAATATATTTTTTATCCCGTGACTTTATACTAGCCAATAAACGATGAAGTGGTTAATTATGTTTTTCATTGTAGGAGGGAACTTTTTCAAGGCTTTTTCTGATGGGTCAATAAGGTTAACAAGTGAGCAGTTAAAACAAAAAAGAAAGACTTGTATTTACATTACACATTTCGTGACCTCAGGACACCTCGAAGCACTTTGCAAACAATGAATTACTTTTGAAGTGTAGCCATTGTTATAATGTAGGGAGCACAGCAAATTCCCATCAACAGGAATGTGCTAACGATTAGATAATCTGTTTTTAATGATGTTGATTGAGAGATAAATATTGACCAGGACACTGGGGCTGCTCTTCAAACAATGCCTTGGGCCCTTTTGCATCCACCTGAGGGCAGGTGGAGCTTCAGTTTAACATCTCATCTGAAAGATGACACTCCCAACAGCATAGACGTTTGTGCTCAAGTGGGAGTTGAACCCTGAACCTTATGATTCAGAGGCAGGAGTGCTACCGCTGAGCCACGGTCAGAAATTGGTATTTATAAGTTTGATCCTCAGTCTGTATTGAATCAACAAATTGCAGTTGCCTCTGGTGCCTGAGGTTGGAGAGGCCAAAGTTCCCAGTGTTTCTCAGCAACACAGTGCTTTCCCCAACTGCATTAACTTCAGGGTGCTGGGGGATATGATTATGGCCAAATTATTTTGGGAACAGACCCCTTACACACTTAATCCCTCTTCCTCTCTCTCCACCCCGCCAATCCCCAGTGACTGTTGTGCTGATGGTGGTTAAGGTGGGGGTCAGTACCTGGTGACACCTGGATAATGGGGTGCGCCTTCCGTGCTCAGGGACCCTGCTGCCATCATCTTGTGTAAATGATCTGCACTCGTGTGAGGCTTCGAAGGCAATACCAATTCACAGAATCACAGGGACAACCCAACTGTGTGTCCATCACTTTCGAGGGGAGCTGGTGAAGCAGCAGCGCAACAAGGGGGAGAAACAGGACCCAGACCTGAAATACCCGTGGACATAACAGTTTGTGTTTCAATTTTATGAAAAAAACGTTTTCACATAAAGAAAATAAGTATGTGAAAAGCAAAAATACTAAAACATACGGAAAATGGAATCCAAGTGGACAGTTCCCTTTTAAATATGGAGTTGTAAATTCTATAGTGTATAATCATTATACATTCCTAGCATTGTGTAGAAGTGCTTCCAAATTTTCTCAGTTCTTCATATTAAATAGGTGCCAGTAATGTGATAAAACGCATCAATTACTGTATAATGTACAAATAATGAAAAAAACAATTCTATTCAATTCCACACTTGCCAGACGACATGGTGAAATGTAAAATTAATTTATTTTGCTTTGAGGATATTACACATGCATCACATTTCATTACAATATTGCCCAAACATTTAAGTATGGTTCACAGTTAAATACTGTCATTGATCTTGCTCTTCCATGGTTTTGGTTTTGCGTTTTACACAAGATGTTCGATGTAGCCCTTGACGAACCTATCATTTATTGGTATTTATCAGTGGGGCATCAGAATGTTCATTGCCACTGGAGTAATTCGTACTCAGTTTTGATGAACTGTGGTACAATGTAGATGCCTCTGTTGTTCAGTGGGCAGCACTCTCACTTCTGCCAGGAAGTTTGAGTCCCGTTCTGCAGAACTGAAGGGGTGCTGCACTGTCTGAAGTACCACCTTTTTTTTTGATGAAACCACCTGCCTTCTCGGGCAAGCGATCCCAATGCACTATTGAAAGAAGAATGGAGGTGTTCAGTGCCCTGGCCAATTAGTGATCCCTCAGACAACACTTAAAGCAAATGATCTGTCCATTTATTCCATTGTGGCAGCTTTCTCTACATATTGTCTGCTGCATTTCCTACATTACACAATGCTTACCCTTGAAATATACTTAACTGGTTGCAAAGTACTTTGAGACATGCTGAGGTTGTCAAAGGTGCTATAGAAATGCAAGTCTTTCATTTCCCCCAATGCAGTTTTGTGTCAATTTGTCATCAGATTTTACTGTGCCAATTTGCTTGTCCTATTGTTGATAAAGATTTGTACCAAGTAAATCGATTCAGCTTTAATGGGCCTCCTATTATCACATATAAAAGCAGAAAGTGCTGGAAAAACTCAGCAGGTCTGACAGTATCTGTGGAGAGAGAAACAGTTAACGTTTCGAGTCAGTATGATCCTTCTTCAGAGCTAAAGAGAGGTAGAAATGTGATGAAATTTATACTGTTTAAGGGGTGTGGAGCAGGTGAAGCTGGATAGAAGGCCAGCAATAGGTGGGGGAAAAGGAGAGATTGATAAAGATGTCATGAAGAAAAGGACAAAAGGAAGTGTTAATGGTAGTGGTAAGAACTAAAGGAGATGCTGATAGTGGCATAAAGGTAAGAAAGAAGAATGTGTTAATAGCAGAACAAGGGTAAGCACTCTGTGAAAGAACAACATGGAACAAGTAACAGATAGCCCTATAGAGGGGAGGGGGCGGTGTTTGGGGAAAAAGAATGTAAAAAGGGGATAAAACAATGAATATATGAATAAAAATGAAAATAGGTGGATAAAAAATAAATTTTAAAAAGGGGTGGAGATAGAGGAGAGAGTTCATGGTCTGAAGCAGTTGAACTCGATGTTCAGTCCGGAAGGCTGTAAAGTGCCTAATTGGAAGATGAGGTGCTGTTCCTCCAGTTTGCGTTGAGCTTCACTGGAACATTGCAGCAAGCCAAGGATGGACATGTGGGCATGAGAGCAGGGTGGAGTGTTAAAATGGCAAGCGACAGGGAGGTTTGGGTCATGCTTGCAGACAGACCGAAGATGTTCCGCAAAGCGGTCACCCAGTCTGCGTTTGGTCTCTCCAATGTAGAGGAAACCGCATTGGGAGCAGCGAATGCAGTAGACTAAATTGAAGGAGGTGCAAGTAAAATGCTGCTTCATCTGAAGAGAATGTTTGGGCCCTTGGACGGTGAGGAGGGAGGAGGTAAAGATGCAGGTGTTGCACCTTCTGTGATTGCATGGGAAGGTGCCGTGGGAAGAGAATGAGGTGTTGGGGATGATGGAAGAGTGAACCAGGGTGTCCCGGATGAAACGGTCCCTATGGAATGCTGACGGGGTATAAGCAGAAGATGTGTTTGTTGGTGGCATCATGCTGGAGTTGGTGGAAATGGCGGAGGATGATTGTTTGAGTGGGGAAGCTGGTGGGGTGAAAAGTGAGCACAAGGGGGATCCTAACATGGTTCTGGGAGAGAGGGTTAAGGTGTAAGGACAGAAGCGCGGGAGATACATCGGACACAGCTAAGGGCCCTGTCAACCACAGTGCATGGGAAACCTTGGCTAAGGAAGATGGAAGGCCTGTCAGAAGTGCCATTTTGGAAAGTGGCATCATCGGAACAGATACGGTGGAGGCAAAGGAACTGAGAAAATGGGATGGAGTCCTTACAGGAAGCAGGGTGTGAGGGAGTGTAGTCGAGGTAGCTGTGGGAGACAGTGGGCTTGTAATAAATATTGGTGGACAGTCTATCACCAGAAATGTTGACAGAGAGGTTAAGGAAAGGTATTGAAGTGTCGTAGATGGACCAATTGAAGGTAATAGAGGGGTGGAAATTGGGAGCAAAATTGATAAATTCTTCCAGGTCCAGACGAGAGCACGAAACAGCACCGAAACAGTCATCGATGTACTGAAAAAAGAGTTGTGGGGGTGGCCTGAGTAGGACTAGAACAAGGAATGTTCCAGATACCCATAGTCACACCTTTTTTTTGGAGACAGTGAGACAAGTTTAAGGGGAAATTGTTCAGTTGGGGAACAAGTTCAGCCAGATGGAGGAGAGTAGTGGTGGATGGGGATTGTTCGGGCCTCTGTTCGAGGAAAAAGCGGAGAGCCCTCAGACCATCCTGGTGGGGGATGGAGGTGTAGAGGCATTGGACATCCATGGTGAAGAGGAGGCGGTTAGGGCCAGGGATCTGGAAATTGTTGATATGGCATAAGGCATCAGAGGAATTGTAGATGTAGGTGGGAAGGGACTGGACAAGGGGAGAGAGAACAGAATGAAGACAGAAAGAAATGAGTTCTGTGGGGCAGGAACAGGCTGACAAGATCGGTCTGCCGGGACAGTCCTGTTTGTGGATTTTGGGCAGGAGGTAGAAGTGGGCTGTCTGAGGTTGGGAGACTGAGGTTGGAAGCTGTGGAGGGAAGATCTCCAGAGGAGATGAGGTCAGTGACAGTCTTGAAAACAATGGCTTGATGTTCGGTGGTGGGATCATTGTCAAGGGGAAGATAGGAAGAAGTTCTGAGAGTTGGCGCTCAGCTTCTACAAGGTAGAGGTCAGTAACATAGAAACATAAAAAATAGAAGCAGGAGTAGGCCATTCGGCCCTTCGAGCCTGCTCTGCCATTCATTATGATCATGGCTGATCATCCAACTCAATAGCCTGCTCCCGCTTTCTCCCCATTTCCTTTGATCCCTTTTGCCCAAGAGCTATATCTAACTCCTCCTTGAAAACATACAATGTTTTGGCCTCAACTACTTTCTGAGGTAGCAAATTCCACAGGCTCACCACTCTCTAGATGAAGAAATTTCTCCTAATCTCAGTCCTAAATGGTCTACCCCATATCCTCAGAATGTGACCCCTTGTTCTGGACTCCCCCACCATCGGGAACATCCTTCCTGCATCTACCCTGTCTGGTCCTGTTAGAATTTTATAGGTTTCTATGAGATCCCCCCTCATTCTTCTGAACTCCAGCGAATATAATCCTAACCGACTCAATCTCTCCTCATATGTCAGTCCCACCATCCCAGGAATCAGTCTGGTAAACCGTCGCTGCACTCCCTCTATAGCAAGGACATCCTTCCTCAGATAAGGAGACCAAAACTGCACACAATATTCCAGGGTGCGCCAGACAACAACAACCACCACCCTTGTCGGCAAGTTTGATGACAAAGTCAGAGTTGGACCTGAGAGAAAGGAGTGCAGCAAGTTCAGAAGGAGACAGTTTAGAGTGGGTGAGAGGAGCAGAGAAATTAAGATGGCCGATGTCACACAGACAGTTCTCAATGAAAAGATCAAGAGCCAGAGGGAGGGGTCCAGGTGAAGAGAGAATACTGAAGGCATGTGAAAGGATCCATTGAACAGGGGAGGGGAGACTCCTACCCAAAGAAGTGAGCACGGAGACAGCAGAAGAGCTCAGCATTGTACTGAGCCCGAAATTCATTGAGGTGAGGGCGTAAAGGTATGAAACTGAGTCCTTTGCTGAGTACTGAACGTTCAGCATCAGAGAGGGGAAGGTCAGAGGGTATGGTGAACATATGGCCGGGGCTGGGATTAGAAGGAGGGATGGGGTCAGAGGGGCGGGAAGGGGTGGAGGGTCCTGGATGGGCTTTCGTATCAATGAGTTGTTGGAGCTTGTGTTTAACGCCTGAAAGGAAGAGAAAAATGTTCTTGTCAAGGCCTCTGATGAGATAGAGAATAAAATGAAACTGGGGACAAGGACAGTTTTGAGGTGGGGTGAATCGGTGCTGCTGGAGGGGGCGGAGGGGAGAGGTTGAGTGTGTTCTCAGTGCGAATCCCTGGATGCGGCGAGAACAACAGTCCGAGGAACATTGATTGTCCCAGAGATATCTCTAATCCTGGGTGGATTCGAAACATGAGGATGGATCTTCAGTTGGAATCCACATCGGATAAGTCGGAGACGGAGACAGTCACTGAGAAAGGAGATATGGCTGTGAAAGCGAGTTTTAGTAAACACCTTGTCAAACACCAGGAGGGAAATGGAAAGCAATGAAGGTAAACAGGGTGAAAGAGACAAATGGAGATCCAGTCAGAGAGAAGAGCAGTACTTCTTCAAGGTAGGCATTCCTGGAAGAGAAGCAGCAGTGAATTAAACACTAAGATAAAGGCAAAATACTGCAGATGTTATAAATCTGAACTAAAAACGGAAAATGCTGGAAAAACTCAGCAGGTCTGACAGCATCTTTGGAGAGAGAGAGAGACAGAGTTAACGTTTCGAGTCCGTATGACCCTTCTTCAGAGCCAAAGAGGGATAGAACTGTGATGAAATTTATATTGTTTAAGGGGGAGTGGAGCAGGTGAAGCTGGATAGAAGGTCAGCGATAGGTGGGGGCGAAGGAGAGATTGACAAAGATGTCATGGACAAAAAGACAAAGGAAGTGTTAATGGTAGTGGTAAGAGCTAAAGAAGGTGCTGATAGTGGCATAAAGGTAAGAAAGCAGAATGTGATAATAGAAGAACAAGGGTAAGGACTCTGTGAAAGAACAACATGGAACAAGTAACAGAGGGTGGTGGGGGGAGGGGAGGGTGGTTGGGGAAGAAGGATGGAAAAGGGGATAAAACAATAACTAAATGAATAAAAACGAAAATAGATGGATAAAAAATAAAATAATAAATTTTAAAAAGGGATTAAAAAGGGGTGAAGATAGAGGACACAATTCATGGTCTGAAGTTGCTGAACTCAATATTCAGTCCGGAAGGCTGTAAAGTGCCTAGTCGGAAGATGAGGTGCTGTTCCTCCAGTTTGCGTTGAGCTTCACTGGAACATTGCAGCAGGCCAAGGACGGACATGTGGGCAAGAGAGCAGGGTGGAGTGTTGAAATGGCAAACGATAGGAAGGTCTGGGTCATGCTTGTGGACAGACCGAAGGTGTTCCACAAAGCGGTCACCAAGTCTGCCTTTGGTGTCCCCAATGTAGAGGAGACCGCATTGGGAGCAGCGAATGCAGTAGACCAAATTGAAGGAGGTGTAAATGAAATGCTGCTTCACCTGAAAGGAGTGTTTGGGCCCTTGGACGGTGAGGAGAGAGGAGATAAAGGGGCAGGTGTTGCACCTTCTGTGATTGCATGGGAAGGGGATGAGGTATTGGGGGTGACGGAGGAGTGGACCAGGGTGTCCCAGAGGAAACGGTCCCTATGGTATGCCGACGGCGGGTGACGGGAAGATATGTTTGTTGGCGGCATCATGCTGGAGTTGGCGGAAATGATGGAGGATGATCTTTTGAGTGCGGGGGCTGGTGGGGTGAAAAGTGAGGACAAGGAGGACCCTATCATTATCAGCTAACCTTATTTTGGTTTGGAATTTTAGTTGAATAAAACACTTAGCAAACTAATTAACAAGTCAATGCGTATCTTTTTTTCAAAAAGACAGAATAATTGTGGTTTCATAGCAAAATCGTTGTCCATGTTGTGTTGATAAAAACTTGATGAAATGTTAACTGGTTGTGCTAATATTATTGGTGTTGCTGTAATGTGTCAAAAATCTTTTAAATCCTTTCGTTGGTAATTGAGAACTTGTATTCCCTTCATCACTCCCTTTATCGTCCTGTCATCGACATGGCAGCCACTACAATCCCTGTCCTTCCGTCTAACAGTTGAGGTTTAGAAAAGTGTTTTAAACTGACTACAGTGGGAACCTGGCAGTGAAATTTAAGGAAATAATTCAATCCTGGAGTGTCTATGGTCATAAACCGCTCAAGCTATGCTTTTATGACTCTTTGCGAGCCACTCGATTGAATTATTGCCTTGTAACTGTCACCAGCTACCTATTTTTCTCCTGTTTGTTACACTGTTAAGAGTATCCTACAATAAATACAATTCAAATCCCAACGACGAGCCTAAAGGATTAACTTTTTTTTTAAATGGTTCGTATCTGAGAGCGAGAGAACGGTTTTTTTTGCAGGATTTCAGGGTTTATTTAATATGATCATCATTCTAAGTTTCGTCACAAATTCATATTCCACCTGCACTTCATTCAGTTCAATATTGGTTGTGTTCCAGTTAATATTTTAAACAGGCAGCCTATCCATTTCCCACTTGACAGTCTTAAGAATGCCCCACATGTCGCTTTTGTCATCAAATTTTCCTGTGTTGGAATTTACATAATGTAAATATGTATATTGCATATCATTAGTATGGTGCGATCTCATGAAAGATTAATCAGCTGTTAATGATTGGCTGCCTTTCTTGAACCATAGAAACGTTATTTTTAAATTTGCTTTATTGAAATAACCACTCACGTCCCTGTTAATAATTAGCTCCAGAATATTAATTTTTAGGAACGGGAATCGCAAGAAAATAATTGGGTTTTTTTTCACCTTGATTTCATAGTCCAGAGGTTTACAAAGCATGTTCCCAGGACCAAAGGGAGTTAGTGAAATGAAGAAATCAATTAAACCCTTGGCATCTGATTCAGTTGCAGCTAAAGGTTCTTTCGATATGCAACCGTAGAGAATGTAGCGATCGTACATTGCATGCCTGCTTGATGTGCAGTGTACTGACTAACAGGCATAATTTGCTTGTCTTTATTCTGCTGAGGTTTAATTTCTAAAGTTAAAGATATGATTGGTACAGGACTCCTTCCTAGCCTGAAACCAAAAGGTAGCTTAGCATGTTGGCGTGAAGGCTATTCATAAACTTAGGATTGCTATTCTCCCATGGTTTGTAGCTTGATAAGAAATAGTGAGGTTAATACGGCCATAATAAAAACAAATAAAGCAGTGGGGGTAATTTCCAGAGGGCTAGAATTGAAAAGCAGGCAGGCTGCGTTAAATCTGTATCGAATCTTGGTTCGACCGCACTCAGACTAATGTCAACGGTCCCGGTCTCCGTTTTATAGAGGCACTGGGGAAGGATTTACAAGGATGTTACCAAAACCGAGGCTCTACATAACGAGAAAGGCTATTTCTTTGCAAAAGAAAAGATTGAAGGGTGGCCTGCTGGAGATCTTCAACATTATGCAGGGCTCCAGTAAAATGGAGAAAATGTTTCCAGCGGTGGGATACACTAAAAACAGCGGCTAGAATTGTAAATTGGTCACTGATAAATCCAATAAGAAACTTCTTTACCCAGAGAGTGGTTAGAATGTGAAACTTGCTACTTGGGAGTGGTTGGGGGGGAATCGTATGGATGCATTTCAAATGAAGCAAGGTAAACACATGAGAGTGAAAGGAATCAAAGTTTATACTGAGAAGGTTATAGAGGGATAGGAGGAGTCTCATGTGAAACATAAGCTCCAGAATGGCCCAGTTGAGTCAAATATCCTGTTTATGTTCTGTATCTTCTATGTAATTCGATGTCTAGGAAATCCTAACCTTCAAGTCCTCAAGTGTGGAGATTTCCATGTTTTGGATATCTCTGGAAAAAGTCAGAGAGCCTGGGTTTTTAAACTGGAGTCGCCAAGTTGGCATCTCTTCAATGTCGTGCATGTATCTCCTTTTAGATCTTGCCACTCTCACCACGTAACTGACTGGTCCACCAGTTAGTTATGGTATTCCGTTCCTCCATGCATTCCAAGATGTAGCGCATGATCCACACACTATCTTGTAAAACTCCATGTGATGTACCTTCTACTCTTGCTAGCAGGCAAGGCATTAGGTTATGCGTGAAAATTAGTCTTTATTTCAACTGAATGTTTCTTCAGAATGGATCTCTTTATTGAAACATAACTTGTGATATCTCGGTAACACGTTGCCGAGAGGATCTATGGAATTTACTCATTCCATGCTCTTCTGACTGCAGGTACACAGAGTTGGGCCCTGAAATAGGATATTGTGAATATTAGCATTAAAATGCTTTGTGCGTTTGTAAGAAATGACTTTCTCAATTTAAAGGCAGATGTTATTTTAAATAGCTGGTAAAATAGCTTAATACACCCGCATTCAGTATTTGATTGCTAATATTGCACTGTAATTTTAAGGATATGATACTTAAAATGAGGCAAATTAAATTTGTTTATCCATCTACAGTTTACATATATGTGAAATACTATTTTGGGGGGAAGGGAGGGTAATGTCCTGCTTTGTTACTCTGTTTATTGACCACATGACTTGTATTTATATTACACATGAGCCACAAGCAATGAATAAGATTGTTAATTAAAACTATATTCCAATGAGGTGCAACCCTGTTGTTATTTTTCATGTATTTTGTGCTTTGTTGTATTAACTTCTTTTGTCCTCTGGCAGGTTTGCTATTGACAAGGATACTGGCATGGTCACGCTAATCAGGAGATTAGACTTTGAGGCAACTCGACGATATACTTTAACCGTTATAGCTAAGGATGGCGGTGGTGAGGAAACTACAGGACGCTTGCGCATTAATGTGTTGGACATTAATGACAATGTGCCCACCTTTCAGAAGGAAACCTATCTGGGAACGATTCGAGAGAATGAGGCTGCTCCAGTGCAAGTGGTCAAAGTTCGAGTAAGTGAAACAGTTTTGTACAGAATAGTAGGGATAGGATAGGAACCACATGGTGATGCTAACATTGGTCCATGTTCATACACACACACATATGGACACGAATGTGGACCCACAAATGCGGACATACACACAGGGACACACACACACGAACGCATGAACATGAGCACGTGCACATGAGCACATGAACATGCACACATACACAGCTACGCAAACAAATGCGCGCGCACACACACACACACATATACATACACGGTGTTTTAATGTGGGCTTTGTATTGAATTGGTTGATGCCTCACTTAAAATAGAAGGCAGGGAGATCTTCAAATCTTTAAATATGTGTCTGCTAATGTCAATCGGCATCATTTCTGGGACTTTGTTTCGAAAGACCAGTAGTGTTTTGTGAAGATATATCTTTGAATGAATACAATAGCTTCTTCTTTTAAGTGCAGTATACTTACAATTATTGTGCCTGGCTTGTGTCTCATTGTATCACACTTGTCCCTTAATTAATGATTTTTAAATAAATCCCATTCACTGTGATCAATTACTTTCAGCACCTTTCTCACATAGTAGTTCAGTTTGATTGGACAAGTTTTCTCTGCTTCAGTTTTGGATTCTGTTCTCCCACAGCAGTTAAATTGTGTAATGCATAATGACATTACACTCTGGGTGCAATATATTATTTCTGTCAACAGCTAACGAAGGCTTGATTGGAATTAATTCAAAAAAGATGTTCTTTTGTATAGCATTTTACACATCATCAAGACATCCCTAAGTGCTTTACAACCAGTGCATTATTTTTTGAAGTGTAGTCACTGTTGTAATATTGGAAATGCGGCAGGCAAGTTCCCACAGACAACATGATGATGACCAGGTAATCTATGTTTTGTGATGTTGATTGACTGGGACACCAGGGAGAATGCTCCTGCTCCTCTTTAAAATAACACCATGGGATTTTTTTTTACCATCCACCTGAGAGAGACCTCGGTTTAATTTCTCTCCAGAGAGGCAGCGCCTCCAACAATGCATCTCTCTGTGCAGGAATTCTGTAGTATAAATTGTTGTGATTGTTTGAAATTTGACATTCTTGCATTTGTCCTGATGAGCACAAGATCAAAAGCTTCAGCAATATGTCTCTCTTTTCAGCAAGATTCAAGGACCAAACGACTGCTTGCGTGGAAATGCTTCCACTGTATTATCTGCCAAGTCTTTATCAATTTGCTGATGATTATTAATATGAAATATAAACAGATAATACTAGGAATACTCAGCAGTTCTGGCAGCTTTTGTATTTTCACATGGAGGTGGGGTGGGGTGATATTTGGTGTGGCAGGGCACAGATGACTTGGGTGAGAAAGGGAGCAGACTGAACTAGTGTTAACCCAGGAAGCAGTCTTTGCCCAGGAAGCAGATGCTAACCAGGCCATGGTGACGGAGGATTAAACTCTGTCACTAGAAAGATTCTGAATCGGTGAGGAGTTAATGGATAAACTGTCGGTATTTAAAGTGGACAAGGCTCCTGGACTGGACAAGATACATCCAAGGATATTGAAGGAAGTGAGAGTGGAAATTTCAGTGGCACTGGCCATCATCTTTCAGTCTTCCCTTCAACTCAGGGTTGGTGCCAGAGGGCTGGAGAACTGCAAACATTACACCCTTGTTCAAAAAAGGTTGTAAGGATCAAGCCCAGCAATTACAGACCAGTCAGTTTAATTTCAGTGGTGGGCAAGATCCTAGAACAATTATTTGGGATAGAATTAATAGTCACATGGAAAAATGTGGGTTGGTTAGCCAAAGCCAACATGGACTTATTAAGGGAAAATCGTGTTTAACTTATTTGTTGGAGTTTTTTTGAAGAGGCAACAGAGAGCGTTGATTAAGGTGACGCTGTTGATGATGCATACATGGACTTTCAAAAGGTATTTGATACACAACAGACTTGTGAGATAAGTTATGGCTCCTGGAATGAAAGGGACAGTAGCAACGTGGGTACAAAATTGGCTGAGTAATAGGAAACAGCGAGTAATGGTTAATGGATATTTTTCAGACTGGATGAAGGTTTGTAGTGGAGTTCCCCAGGGGTCAGTATTGGGACCCTTGCTTTTCCTGACATATATTAATGATCTAGATCTCGGTGTGCAGGGGACAATTTCACAGTTTGCAAATGATACTAAACTTGGAAGCAATGTAACCTGTGAGGAAGACAGCATAGAACTTCAAAAGGACATAGACAAGTGGGTGGTGTGGGCAGGCAGGTGACAGATGAAATTCAATGCAGAGAAGTTCATTTTGGCAGGAAGGACATGGAGAGCGTAGTAATTATGGTTTTATTTAGTGTGTAATGTACCTTTAAGAATAATACTTGTTAGGAAAGATCACATGATCTGTAGTAACCAATGGGAGAGTAGCTCAGGCTACCTCAGTGTCAGTGTAGAGATAGAGTTGGAGTTGAAAGCGCACGTGTAGTTGCTGCTGAGTATATGGTACATAAATTTTATGGGCAGAATTTGTCGGGACCCGATTACGGGTTTCGCAGCCACTTCCAGACCCGCCCGACGGGGTATAAATCCTGTCCTATGTTTCCACCCAAGAAACGTCTGCTGATCAACTCTTATCATCAATAATATCAACTCGGCCACCCTTACAACAGGGAGACAATATGAAATAAGGGGTTCAACTCTAAAGGGTGTGCAGGAGCAGAGTGACCTGGGTGTATATGTGCATAAGTCATTGAAGGTGGCAGGACAGGTAGAGAGAGCTGCTTCTAAAGCATACGGTATTCTAGGCTTCATTAATAGGGACATAGTGTGTGAGAGCAGGGAGCTTATGCTGAATTTATATAAGACAGTAGTTAGACCTCAGCTGGAGTATTGTGTGCAGTTCTGGGCACTATATTACAAGAAGGATGTGAACGCATTGGAGAGAGTGCAGAAGCGGTTCCAGGGATGAGAAACTTCAGTTATGAAATCTGCGAGGTTGGGACTGTTTTCCTTGGAGAGGAGAAGGCTAAGAGGAGATTTGACAGAGGTGTTCAAAATCATGAGGGGGCTGGACAGTGTAAATAGGGAGAAACTGTTCCCACTCATTGAAGGATCGAGAACAAGAGGGCACAGATTTAAAGTGATTTGCAAAAGAAGCAAATGCGATGTGAGAAAAATCTTTCTCACACAGCGAGTGGTTCGGGTCTGGAGTGCACTGCCTGGAAGTGTGGTGGAGGCAGGTTCAATCGAGGCATTCAAGAGGGCATTAGATGATTACTTACATAGAAACAATGTGCAGGGTTACAGGGAAAAGGCAGGAGAATGGCACTGAGTCATAATGATCCTTTGGAGAGCTGGTGTAGACATGATGGGCCAAATGGCCGCCTCCTGCACTGTAGCAACTCTATGATTCTGGGAAAATTTGATTTGCTCGTTTTGTGATTTCTGCTTTGTGGCTTTTGAGTACAAGTTTTCTTTCAACCCAATCCTCAGTCAAGGTTTGCTGGCATTAGTCCAGAGCGTTCAGTCAAATTTGGAACAATCAACTCAACAGTGTGGCTAGTGGCAATGGATGAGATTGCTTGAAACTGGCACGAGAATTTGAGATTATTAGGAACTTAGTAACAGGAGTGGACTGTCCAGCCCCTTGAACCTGTCCTGTCTTTCCATTGGACACTGGCTGGCTTGTACCTCAAATCCATTTACGCACCTTATTGCTCCACATCCCTTGATACCGTTAGCTAACAAAAATCTATCAATTAGCCCCCAGCATCCGCAGCTTTTATGAGGAGAGAGTTCCACATTTTCCGCTCCCTTCTCTGTGAGTTAGCGCTTCCTGAATTCTCTCCTGAATGATCCTAACCCCCAGTTTTGGGATTGCGCCCGCCTTTGTCCTGGGTTCACGGGTTTGGTCGAAATAATCAACTCGTCACTTCTCTCCACAGCCGCCGTGCCTGACTTGCTGAGCAATTTCTGCTGGTTTGTTCCTGTCGCTGCATTTTTAAGCTTCCGCGGCCGCTCGGTTGAAAGGGAGGGTGAGCAGCGTTATGTGGCTACGCGACCATGGGCATCGACACACAGCCTGGGAGTTCTTCAATTACAGGCCTCCGCCTTTATCTGTGATTTCTCTCAGATAAAACGAGACTGACTGATACTAAATTACTTGTTTTTTTTTTAAAAAAGCTATTTACTGCACTGTCAGCTTTCCCCAAATCTGCTGTCATTTTGGTCATTGTATCTGATTAAGACACAATTGTGATGTTAATGTAATTGACAATGTGTTGGATTGCATGGCAGTTTAATTTATTAAAGGCATAGAGCGAGCAGGTGGAACTATTATGTGTTACTTCAAAAGCACTTTTTAAATATATGATGTGACCTGTGAAACTGATGGGATGTTTAAGGGAGGAAATTTCAGCTGAAAGAGGCATTGTCTCTTCAGAAGCATCATTTGGCAAACCCTTGTCTTTGTTTGCCAAGCACACCACCCACAATAAAGAGCCATGCATGTTACAACAGCATCCACCTATCAATAATATTTACCACCTAAGGAACAGGAGGAGGACATTCAGGCCTCCCCAAGCCCTGTTCTACCTTTTCAGTTAGATCGTATCTGACCTTTTTTATTCTTTGATGGGGCCTGAGCATCTCTGACAAGGCCAGCATCTATTGCCCATCGCTAATCGCCATTGAGAAGCTGGTGGGGAGCTGTGGCCCTGAGCCACGGCCGTGTACCTGCTGTTGATACACCCAGGGGGCTGCTTCGGGAGGGAATTCCAGATGCTGAGGGAATGGCGACAATCTGGTTCCATGTCAGGGTGGCGTGCGGTTTGGAGGGGGAACTTGCAAGCGCTGGCGTTCCCATGTCCTTTCAGGCGGTAAAGGTCACAGATTTGGAATCTGCTGTCCAGGGAGCCTTGGCAAATGCCTGCATTGCATCTTGCGGATGGGTTCTCGCTGCTGCCACTTTGTGTTCGTGATGGAGGGAGCGAACGCACAAGGTGGTGGGATCTGAGCACAGGGAAGACTATGTGTCCCTCCTGCCTTCCACCCGTGAAGCGATTTGTAGAGCAGACGATCAGGTGGCAGACGATCAGATTGTTAAGTGGCAAACAATCAGGCAGGGCGGCATCTGTGGAGAGAGAACCAGGGTTAATGGGCTGGATTTCGTAGCCTGCCACTGGGGGTGTGTTTTTGGCATGTAAAATATGTCGAGTGGCTAGACTGCTGCCTTTCCACCCACCCCCTATAACACAGAGGGTCGGTAACGCACTCATTAGTCCACCCACCTTTTGGCCTATTGAGGGCCTTAAGTGGCCGATTATTGCCAACTTAAGGCCCACAATTTGCCTCCACTGGGCAGTGGCAGGCGGGCAAGAGTGGGAAGGCCATTTGGTAAACCAAGACGGTGAAAAGGTGGGAAGGAAGGGATGCACACCATTTGGGGTGGAGGTCGGGGGGGGGGGCAGCGGTGCCCTCTGCACCTCCTCAGGATGTTACCCCCCCCCTTGTGGCCTCCAAAACCCACCACCCCCACCCTAGGGTGTGCCCTACCCCTTCCTGTTCTAAAAGCCCGGGGCTTGCCTAGGCCCAGTGTCGATCTCCAATCTCTGTGAGACAGTTTGCATTCCCAATGACGCCAACTGCCGAGTTCTGGCACTACGGGGACTGCTAGAGCTGCTGACCAATCAGAGCGGCTGGCACTTCTCAAGCGGAGGTCTTCTTCCCACTGAGGGGCAGAAGTTCGACCCTCAGTTCCATAAAGGCAGGAATAGATCTGTTGGATTCACATGGGAATCAGGAAGAAAGTGAAAAGTTCTTGGGTTGAGGGAGGTGAGGCGTTGCATGATTTAAGGTTGGTTACGCTTTGTGATTGGCAAAGGAGACAAGATATTTATGTTTAAGAGCCAGTGGTCACAGTCTCTGTCCACGTCTTGTGTGACTTGGAAAGAGGCAAGAGGTGCGTCATCTAAATCCACGGGTCTCTTTAATTGGCTTTGAATTGAGAAACATTGTGAACCTGGCACCAAATCTAATTTGCGGCCCATATAAAATTCGGAGGAGGTAAAATGAGATTATTTGCCACCTTGGGGCCTCTGTGTGAAGGCCTTACAGAAGTGCGAACTATTTAAAGTAATAATGGACCCTATTCCCTGTGACCCATTGTTATAAGTGCCAGCTGGAGGAAAAGAGAAAATGTTAACTAGGTAACACTGAATGCTGATGAGAATTTCATTTGTGCACCGAGTTGCTCTGAACTGAAAAGCACGATCTGAGAGGATGTAGGAAACAGCTCCTGATTACTTTCAAAAGGGAATTGCAGGGATACCTGAATGGGCTATGAGGAAAGGGCAGTAGAGTGGGGATAATTGGACAGGGCTGGTGCAAGCTCAGTGGGCTGAATGGCCTCTCCCTGTGCTATATTATCCTGCGAAGAACACAGATCACAACTTTACCCATCTGGCAGCAATTTAATTTTCCTGAAGAATCTTTCTCATGGTGAAGATAAGACATGTAATCGTCAAGGTCACCCATGGAAAAGTGAATGGAATCCATGCAGTCAATCCTAAAAATATCAGTTAAAAATCACAGTATCCCATATAGTAAAAGATATCCCATATAATTTATCCCATACCTGAAAGCATCCCATATGGTAACAGAATTTAACTTCTCCAGATGCCTCATGGCTGATGATTGTATATATATATATATATATATATATATGGCCCATAACTGAACTATTTTAAAAGTCGTTTGTAAAGCATACATCAGCTATTTGAATTATATTTTTTCCCCATAACAGATTCCCTGTCACACTATGATCACGCCTCTCTGTCATAAAACACAATATCCCGAGACTCACCATGGACATCCCAACAGGCGGTTGAGGTTGGAAAGAGTGACAGATAGCTCAGCTAACTTGGGAAGGGGCGATAAGTAGTCTGCCTCCTCTTTTCCACAGCTTACGCTCCTGTTGTAATTTGGTATCTAGCAGAATTCCCTGGGCATTGTCCCTAGGAAGTGTGTGAAGCTCTACTCTGTACACTGTGTAATTCTTCTGAGAGTTGGAGCTGTGTTTAAGAGGGTCTGATCCTTTAAGGTTGCAAAGTCTAATTGCTGGAAATACCCTGGGGTCAATGACAGATTAATTTCTGTAGATGAGGAGAAGTTGCAAGATGTCAGCTACTTAGAAATTTCAGGCTCAAGGTCAGAACTTTCTCGGCAAAATCAATTAACTTGTAATTGACTGTAGTTTGAAATCACTCTATTCTGTCTTCTATAATTTTGGCACTTTGAAATGTGATGGGCACTGCAGGAACCTTCCACATCTAAATGCACAGGGAGTGCAACTTGTTATAATTTTAACGCTGAAAGTCTTAGCTGAAAGACAAATCTTAACTCCTGTTACCTGCCCTTAGGGTCATAACCAGACTGGAAATGATCCTTGTCATTGATCTGACAAGTCTCAAGTTCAGTAGGTACCACATTCTGCAGCGGGGATGGGGAAACCCTTTCGTATCACGGACCATTCACACACGGACAAAATCAGTCACGGGCCCCCCCCCACACACACACACACACACACACACAAAAATCAACTTAATGTAGGTTTTTTTGGAGAAAATACAGAAACTCACCCGTTGTTTTAATGCGATGGCCGAATCTGAATATAATATTGTTAAATATTACTATAGTAATTTATCTGATGCTTTTATCCAAAGCAAATTAGTAACAATGATGATAAATGCTATTTTGAAGGCACTACTGTCGTAGGTCTATGTTTTTAGAAATCTTGGCCGAATAAAATTGAGCAACAGGCCGGATCCAGCCCAAGGGAGTAGGTTCCCCGCCTCTCGTTCTACAGGCACGAGCTCTGCAGAGCAATAGCATTCTCAGGGTTGAAGTTGCAGAGTCTTTGCCAGAGCTACTTTCAGTACACGGCTGAGGATTATAGCTCCTAACTGTTGGAACGCAGATACTTCAGAATCTAGTTTGGTAGGCGCCGTGATTGGGAGAAGGGAGGGGACATTTGATGAAAGGAAGGGACAGTGTCTGGCTGAGGAAACTGGCAATGTTTGATGTAGGGAAGAGGAGATAATTGACCCAGGACAGAGATGATGTTTACTGCATTATTCTCTACAGTCCTGCACTCATTGCTTGAACTCTACCCTGGTGAGGAAAAGATTCTGCGGAAGAAGATTTCTGCTCTTGGTAATTTATTGTTAAACCATAAATGTGTTAATTACACACCGACGGCACAGCCTAGGGGCAGGGCTAATCTAGGTAACAAACACTGGAAGCACACCTGGCAGGATTTAGTCCTCTGTGGCACTGCACCTGGATTAAGGTGACTTTACTCCACCTTGTGAACTAGTTACTTCAGATTGAGGGAACTTTGAAGTGTAATCTTGAAACATCTTGACTATCCCCAAGTTAGAAGTCTGATTAATCCATTCCTCCATCGATTCAGGTAAGTCGATATACCTGTGTAAAGGAAATTTGGCTGGGGATCATGTGCTGACGGTTGAAAACTATGCAAGTTTCTTACCTTCAAAGTAAAAGCAGGGCCTGAGCAACTGGGAATCAATTAGAAAGAAGATGCAAGGAAGAGGTAGCAGAAGAGAGGGACCCCAGGATGAGATAAGGTTGAAACAAAGTCTAACTGAAGTTCGCAAGAGGCAAGAACACAACTGAAGGCGATGAAACTATGGGATGGATAAGTCTTGTCTTTCTGAGGCATTACAAAATGTATTGAGCCTTATTGCGATCGCTTTTCAAATTGCAATTCTTTTTTCTTACTCCTCAAAGATAGGATGAAGAAACTAAAGCAGGTTTGAATCAGGGGTTTGGGCTTTGGTTGAAGAGCTGTGGTGGTGGTTACTTTTATAATCTGTGGAGTTTAAAATGTACTTTTAATTTGCAATAGTCACCGATAAAGCATCCTTCACAACAGGAACCTCGGCTCTGTCTGTAGATTATGTTCACTCTACCTTGAGAAGATACCTGAATAGTAACCATTTTTTCCACAAGTGATGTCATAGCTCTTTGCCAAATCCCATTGACTCTTTCAGTTACTGTACTGCTGCCCACTCATTACCTCAGCCTTAAACACAACCCTCCTCAAAGGCTTCTCTTCAACTTAGTTCAACCCTGTCCTCCCAGCCTTTCACCAGCTTACTGTCCGTCAACACTTCTCCGGGAAGGGGTCCACCATGTCTTTCTGTAGCTGAAGAGCACCGCCGAAATTTGGGGATAGTAGAAAATGCTGGCAATACTCAGCAGGTCCGGCAACACCTGTGGAGAGAGAGAGAGACAGAGTTCACCTTTCGAATCGACAACCTTTTATCAGAATTTTGAGCACTTAGAAATCTGGGCTAAAAACAAAAACTACTGCGGATGCTGGAAATCCAAAACGAAAACAGAATTACCTGGAAAAACTCAGCAGGTCTGGCAGCATCGGCGGGAGACCCGCCGATGCTGCCAGACCTGCTGAGTTTTTCCAGGTAATTCTGTTTTTGTTTTGGAAATCTGGACAGTTGTCTGTTTCTGCAGTAGACAGGCAGCACTGAGTTTTTATTTTCCCCTGCGTTGCTCGTCAGCCACTGACACGTGCGTTTTGTTTTCTCTTTAATGCAGGCGATTGATGACGATTCACCTCCAAACAACCAGATCACTTACAGCATTTTTAACACCTCAATCCTGAGCAGCTCCTTCGATATCAGGTTATCGGACGGTTACGGGGGTAAGACCTACACTTTTGCCTTGGGGCCGAACCCCTGTCAGGGGCAGGGATATGATGGGAGGTTGTCAGGATGTTCATAGATATGGGTTTGGGAGTTGGCATTGGCCCTGCGATTCCTTCTAGGGTCACCCTTCCACTTTCGGACTGCAAGTTGGAAACCAGTGCCCTGCTGTCTAATGCCAATGTTCAAGAGCACAAATGGGACAGCGCTTCATAGAAAGCAGCTTCTTTCGAAGAACCTTCATTTCTATAGTGCCTTTCATAACCTCAAGATGTCCCAAAGCGCTTTACTGCTAATGAACTGTAGTCACTGTTGTAATACAAAAAGCAGGGTTAAAATGCAGAAACACAGCAGCCAATTGGCGTGCAGCACATAAATGTGATTATGACCAGACAATCTGCTTTAAATGATGTTGTCTGAGGGTTAACGGTTGGCCAGGACATGGGGAAGATTGCCTGAACCCCCTTCAAAAACAAAAGCTCTGTGGGATCTTTTACATCCACCGGAGAAGGGAAGCAGGGCCTCAGTCTAACATCCCCAAGAGAAAGACATCACTTTGTTCAGTGCGGCACTCCCTCAGTACTGAGCTGAGTCTGTTAATGTAAATTGTTGTGCTCAGGTCACTGGAGTGAGACTTGAACCCAAACCTTCTGGCTCAACAGCAAGAGAATCCTACTGACTGAACCACGCCCGACACCTCTCATCTTAGTCAACTAGAGCTTTAGTAAATCTGCATTATCTGAGCCCCTTCCTCTGTCAGCTTCCAGAATCTGGGATCCTTCTCGCTGCTGACTTCAGCTGATGCAAAAAGGACCAGATGCCTAACTCCAACTGTGCATTTATCATATAAAATGGCCCAAATAAAGAAAATATTCACTTCGAATGGTTTGCTGAAGTATTAACAAAAATTCAGCCACAGTGCAACTGAAGGGTCATTATTTTTAAGTTTTCAGTGCAGTGTAATTACACACACTGATTAAAAATAAATCCCTGTTGTGTTGTTCAGGGCATAAACTGCATGCTAACAGTGTAATCACAAAAGCATTGAGTGTCTTCTACCTGTTGAAATGTTCACAGTCTGTTAAAATATTTTAAGATGAAACTGGATGGACAGGATTTAGTCTAATCCTTCACCTTCTGTGATTATTCTGAATGTGAGAATACCAGGTTGTCGAGCTAATGGCTGTTAGAGATTTCTTTTCTGTGCTTTGTATCTTGCTCATTCTTCTTCTGTCAAGTGCGATCACTGATTGAGAGGGAGTGAACAAAGCATTGCTAAGTGAACTGCTGCCAATTCTCGACCAATCTGCTCTGAAACCAACTACAAGAAGTTGTGTAATGAAGACCCAGTGTGACTCTGTGACAGGGCTGCAGCATTGTTTATAAAATCCCTCCGAGGCGTGACAGGGTTCGATGCTGAGATGTCGTTTCCCCTGGTTAGGGAATCTAGAACATGGGCTCACAGTCTCAGCATAAAGGGTCGGTCATTTCAGACTGAGACAAGGAGAAATTTCTTCACTCAGTGGGTATTGAATCTTTAGAATTGTCTATCCCAGATTGCTGTGGATGCTCAGTCATTGATCATGTTCAAGACAGAGATAAATAGATTTTTTTGCACCAAGAGAATTAAGAGATTTGGGGATAGTGTGGGAAAGTGCAGTTGAGGCAGAAGATCAGCTATGATCTTATTGAGCAGTAGAGCAGACTTGGAGCCAAATGGTTGACTCCTGCTCCTATTTCTTATGTTATTTAGATTGGAAGCTTAGTATATGGACAATGCTGAGACTGTGACCCCCATGTTCTTGATATAGCATTTTTGGAAGAAATGTTTACTTGTTAAAAGGACTCAGATTTAAAATAAGCTAGGCCAGTACTTCCAAGACTAGGTCAGCAATAAAGAAAATAGATTCATCATCATTAAAAAAACTTGAGGTACGTACACTGTGTCCCGTACACTATCTGTACGCTGTATCTCATTTGCTGTTTCCATACATTGTATCTCATTCAATGTATCTCATACACTGTATCCACTGTCTCAATCACTGTATCTCATACACTGTCGATTCACTGTATCTCATGCATTGTATCTCATACACTGTATCCACTGTCTCATTCACTGTATCTCATACACTATCGATTCACTGTATCTCATACATTGTATCTCATACACTGTATCCACTGTGTCATTCGCTGTGTTTCTTACACTGTCCAGACACTGTATCACATACATTGTATCTCATACACTGTATCCACTGTGTCATTCGCTGTGTTTGTTACGCTGTCCATACACTGTACCTCATATGCTATCGATTCACTGTATCTCATACACTGTATCCACTATCTCATTCACTATCTCATACACTGTATCTCATTTACTATCGATTCGCTGTATCTCTCACATTGTATCTCATACACTGTATCCACTATCTCATTCACTGCACCTCATTCACTGTAACCAAATGTTGTATCTCATGCACTGTACCTCGTTCACTGTCTCTCATACACTATCGATTCACTGTATCTCTCACATTGTATCTCATACACTGTATCCACTATCTCATTCACTGCATCTCATACACTATCGGTTCACTGTATCTCTCACATTGTATCTCATACACTGTATCCACTATCTCATTCACTGCATCTCATACACTATCGATTCACTGTATCTCTCACAATGTATCTCATACACTGTATCCACTATCTCATTCACTGCATCTCATACATGCTTTTGTTGGAGGCAGCCGGTTAAAAAAATCTTGAGTCTTGTAATTGCTTCTTCTCCAAACTTTAAACTCTTAAGATTAAATCTGGCAGTCAGCTAGCCACTGCATTTATCCTCTTAACAGCAACTGATGTGAAGTACAGGGAGATCTGGATTGGGCGAAGAAAGCCAGTCTTGTGTGCATCTGGCGTACTTTTCCTGTCTGTCCAGATTCCTTCGACACACAGGAACGACTACACAAATTTCTTGCAGTTGAAAATTTTTCATTCATAAATCAGCTACAAATCACAACTGATTGTCTTTTTTAAATAGCATAGCCTTTGACTTGATGCTCTTACTGATAATCTAGAAATTACTGTTGGTGCTGGTAGTGGACAGATACTTAATATGCTCTTATGATTTTTAACCCACATTTTAAATTAATTAAAAATATATCTCCTGGTATAAGTTCATGACTCTGCTGATATATTTAGTAATGAAGAAGGCTATTGATTTTTTTACAGTAGCGTAAAGAAATTAAATTGCTATCTGTTGCTGGGAATACTAAATTAAAATTTGTAAAGATAAGGTACAGTTGTGTTAGATTCCATGGCTGGTGATTTTTATGAAGTATTGACCAGCAATAATCTTCCTCAATGCCTTTCTCTGTTCCAGTTATTATTGTCACAAGGCCCATTGACTTTGAGCAGGTACCAGGAGGTTTTATCTATTTGACCATCATGGCAAAAGACGCTGGGACGACTCCTCTGTACAGCACAGTCCCTGTGACTGTTGAAGTTTTTGTAAGTACATATTAATCTATGTTGTCAGCTTTTCCGTTATCTGCAGTAACCCAGGTTCATTCAAGGCCACTGTTTGAGGTTAGCCATGACCCCATTATCTCTCATGAAGCAGTTGTGAGATCTCAGTCAATACTTCTACACAGATAAAATGTATGCTATTTTAGAGAAAAAAAAGAAAGGCTTGCATTTGTATAGGGCCCGCCTCAACCTCATGGCCTTGCAGCCAATAAAGTGCTTTTGAAGTGCAGTCATTGTTGTAGTATAGACAGCCAATTTGTGTACAGCAAGATCCCACAAACAGCAGTGTGATAATGACCAGGTAGTTTTTTGCTTTGATGATGATGTTGCTTGTGAGATTAGTATTGCCCAGGGCACCAGGGAAAACTCCCTGGCTGTTCCTCAAAATAGTGGCCAGGGGATCTTTGACATCCACATGATGGGGCAGACATGGCCCCACCTTAATGTCTCATCTGCAACAATTAATGAATTATACAAGGCAGCCATTGTGAAAGGCAGTAATGGTTGTTAGCTACCTAAGAGGCCACCCCTTTTTCACACATCAAACGATCAGTTAATCTATTTCTGATGATGTTGGTTGAAGTTGGAACACAGGCCAAGAGAGGAGAAAAACAAGGCTTCTTCAGATAGTACCACGGGATTTTTCATTTGTTTGGAATCGTGAACTAGGATGAGAAATCTCAGTCAGAAGTCAGTGTGACAGTGCAGCACCTACTTGATACCAACACTGGAATGATAAACTATGAGTCCAAACTGCAGATTTGGGGGTTTGAACTCTTGAACACCTAACTCTGAAGTGAAACTGTCGGCAAATGAACAGGTCTTTACTTGATCACAGTGACGAGCTGCTCATTGAACAATCCAGGGGACATAAACCTCAAGCTAGTCGGGGATCGAGCTGCATTATTGAGCAGGATCTGTGGCCTTGATATTGTACAAGGACTTGGCGAAGCAACTTCTCCACGCCAAGTGACGGGTTGGGAGAGACTGATTTTTGTAATTAAAGCATGAAACAAGCTTTGTAGATTTTGCGTTAAAGTTTATTAAAGGGCTGTTGCATCATTTTTTGGAGTCAAGCTTGTGGCTTTTATTATTAAATTAACCTGGAAGCTCAGCTCATAATTAGCTCACCTCGTCATGGATTCCAAAGGCAAAAATGCCATTCATCCAGGTAACAGAAATCCAATTAGTTAATTCAGAGCCTGCCTGGCCTTTCATCAGACACTTGGCTGCTTGCCAAAGTGGAATTCTAACTTAACCACTTATACTTGCAATTTATAAATTATTCTTCACTCTGCCTTTCTATCTTCATTGCCCCACCTTCCTTGTTGAGTTACAGTATTGGGCGGCTGATGCTGAAGTGTCTGGTTTTAGTTGTGGATGACACAGCTGGGTTGTCATGGCTGCTTTGCATAATTAGCCTTCACAGCGACTTAACGCCTTACTGATTCTTAATTTGAAAGCCTGTTTCGGAAAGAGGAAGACTGCCTGGGCTGCAATGAATGTCTGCGATTAAACAGGATAGTGGGAGTTGCTAAAGAGAACTGTCTGCTCTTAGTTTTGTACAGTATGTACTGAATGAAGCCCTCATTTACTGGGGGATCTTCTGAAAACTGTAAT
The DNA here is from genome assembly GCF_964194155.1 of Cetorhinus maximus. Lineage (NCBI taxonomy): Eukaryota > Metazoa > Chordata > Chondrichthyes > Lamniformes > Cetorhinidae > Cetorhinus > Cetorhinus maximus. The sequence goes on from NC_135905.1 coordinate 27,758,626, forward strand.
TGGTTCTGCTTTTACTGTGAAAGTAAATTCTTTAAGCTTACCTTTGGTCAATTTTGTCATTTGGTGTGCAAGTTGTTATCCTCTTAATATTCTGCTTACTTACGTTCGGATATATTTGGATATGTTCCAACGTTTCTGCAATGCACCAGGTACATTTTCTTAAAATTCTTGCATGAGATGTGGCAAGGCCAGCATTTGTTGCCCATCCCTAATTGCCCCTTGAACTGAGTGGTTTGCTGGGCCATTCCAGAGGGCAGTTAAGAGTCAACCGCATTGTCGAGAGTCTGGTGTCACATGTAGGCCAGACTGGGTAAGGATGGCAGATTTCCTCCCCTAAAGGGCATTAGGGAACCAGACATTAGTGACTGCAGAAATTCACTAAGGCTCCTTAGACCAGCATCTTCCAAACCCATGAGCACTGCCATCTAGAAGAACAAGGGCAGCAGATAGATAGGAACACCACCGCCTGCAAGTTCCCCCTCCAAGTCACTCACCATCCTGACTTGGAAATATATCGCCGTTCCTTCACTGTCGCTGGGTCAAAATCCTGGAACTCCCTTCCTAACAGCACTGTGGGTGTACCTACACCACATGGACTGCAGCGGTTCAAGAAGGCAGCTCACCACCACCTTCTCAAGGGCAACTAGGGATGGGCAGTAAATGCTGGCCCAGCCAATGAAGCCCACATCCTGTGAATGAATGAATTTTTAAAAATGGGTTTTTACAATAATCCACAGCAGTTTCATGACGCCGTTACTGAGACAAGCTTTCAATCCAGAATGCACGGTGTTCAGGGCTGTACACCAGAGGTCTTGCACTCTCTCGAGGGTTGATGCACTTTTACACTCAGATTGGTTGGAGCTTAGAACTCTCCTCCGCAAATGGCAATTGGTGCTAGATCAATTTCTAAACCTTAAGTCAGAGATATTTAAATTGTTTGTTAATAAAGATGTCAAATGATATTGGGGAGAGGCAGTAACATGGAACTAGGTTATGGACCAGCCTATCTCATTGAATGGCAGAACAGGATCGAAGGGCTGAATGGCCTCTTCCTGTTCCCATGTCCCAGTGAGCTCTTGGAATTCATCTGGAACATAAAAATGGAAAATAATTAATTAAATGTTAAGTTCCACCAGCTGCCATGGTGGGGTATGAGCCAGTGCCCCCAAGACATTAACTTGAGCCTCTGGTTTATTAGTAACCAGTAACATAACCACCATCTCCCCAGCCATTTGTCCAGCCATCAGCTGATGATCTCAGTGATATGACACCACATGGCGTCTAATATATGGCGACAGGGTGGGTTGAGAAGAAAGTGAATCTCTCGCCCTCTTCATCCCACCATTGTTATCCAATCCTTTAACCACCTGGAATTCCCCCCTTGTACTCCTTTGTCTTTTCACCTTCCTCCTCTTTTAAGATGTGCCTTAAAATCCATTCAGTTGACCAAGCTTGTGGTTCTGACTCCCCTCCTACCAGACCACCTCCCACCCCACTTCTAAGAACCCATTTGTTAGCTTGCTGTCCATTTTTTTGTCATACACTGCTTCTACCAAGTGCCTTTGGACATTTTTCTATGTTAAAGGCACGATATAAATCTACTTCGTAATTTTGTTGTTTTATGTACGAGTTGTTTTATGTTAATCAAATAAAATCACGTTTGGAACATAGAACAGGTCTCAGCTGGCTTAGGTCTTGACTTGTTTGTATTGAACGAAGGAGGTTTCCCAACTCTGTAACCTGCAGAATGCAGGCACGTACGAATCAAATCCTTAAAAAATCTGTTTCTGAAGACTCAATCCCAATCTTATCAAAAATAGTACTTTGCTGTTGCAGCTTCAGCAGATCATTAATCAGTTCATGGTTCCCCAGCCCAGCTGTCAGCAAAAGAAAGCCATGGATTAGCCTTCCCAAGTTCAGTTTGCTGTTATTTTCTGACTGAAAAAAAGCTTCGGAAAATAAGCCACGGAGCAGCTCTGTGTTTTGGAATACTAATTAGAAGCTCTTTTGCTTGCAATGCTGAGAATGCACAGTGTTCAAAGCTGGACACCACAGGCCTTGCACTCTTTTGAGGAGTGAAACACTTTTACACACAGAGTGGTCGGAGTTTAGAACTCTCCACAAATGGCCGTTGGTGTCGATCAATTTGTAAACTTTAAATCAGAGATTTTTAGATTTTCTTTTGTTAACCAAAGACACCAAATGATATGGGGGAGTGGCGGGATCATGGAACCAGGTCATGGATCAGCCTATCTCATTGAACGGCAGAACAGGATCGAGGGGCTGAATGGCCTCTTCCTGTTCCTATGTCCCCCCAGTGAATTATTGGTGTTCATCTGGAACATAAAAATGGAAAATTGTCCTCAAGCATCCCAGCATTTAAGAAACATTTTGGTATTATGATGAAGGGAGTCTAGGGACGGAAGTCCCAAGATGAGCTGAATGACCTTCCTCATTCGATGTCTATCTTCAGCTTGAGGTTACTGCTGATCTTTCACTGGTTCTTCAACCAACTTGACTGAGCTGTGAAACTCTCGATTTTTCGCCAGGCTGTGTTTAATCTCACTAAAGTTGGACAGCCCATCTACTGATCTGTCACAATGATTATCGGATCGGGGCAGCTCTTGTTCTGTTCAATTTGCTTTCAACGTTTAAACTAAAGGGAATTGACTGAGCAGCTTTAGAAACAAAATTTACTTGATGTGGTTGGATATAAAAATGTACAGACTGCAGGCGCTGAGCGCGGTACTGGAAATGCAAACGTACAAAACTGAGAAGAATATTCCTGATTAAATTGACTCATCTTGACAAGTGGTTTAGTTGGGCAGTTTGGAGGATGTCCCTTGCGTTCTGTTTAATCTACTTGATGTCCCCTTGGCGTTGCACATAGAATGACTTGCATTTATCTAGTGCCTTTCACAATCTCAGGACATCCCAGAGTTCTTCATTGCCAACTCTTTTTTTTTTGTCAATTTTTCTTTGATGGCACCGCTGTAAAGTATCTTGAGATGTTGCAGGTGCTATTTAAATGCAAGTTTGTTGTTTTCGAGTGCCAATCAATGCCACCTGAAACAATGTGTTAATGACCAAATAATCCATTTTAGGAAGGAGGGCGAAATATTGGCCTCCCTGATCTTTTGTGTCCTCTCCTGAGAGCTTCTCAGTTTAATGCCTGAAAGGCAGTGCAGCACTGAAGTGTCAGCCTTGAATTTTGCACTCAAGTCTTTGGAGTGGGTCTTGAACCCACAACCTTTTGACTCCAAGGCAAGTGCACTATCAACTGAGCCATGGCTTATGGACAATCAGAAGCAAATGTGGCATTCGGGTCAATTGGGGTTGGAGGGTTGGGTCGCGCCCCCCCCAATCCCTCCCTTGGCTCTTATATTCCTATAAGATCTCCTATGTCTGAATTTATAATGGGACGTGTCTCTGTATACTTGTCACACAGTAATCACACCCTCTAGTGGTCTCATAGAAAGTGAGCAGAGGTGTAAGACTTCTAATATATTGTAGTGGCTGTTCCTCTGTGGGTTACGTTACACAAAATAATACACATTTTTGTAAAGAAGGGGTTAACATATTTGTTACATAGATGAAACCTTCCTCAACTGCGACCACACTTCAGCATTAGAATACCTTCAGACGGCACCCGCCAAATACAGTCCCTGCAGGTCACATGGTTCATTATTTGGCACAGCAGAAATTGCTGCTGGTGCTATGGTGAGGTGTGGACACATCAATTTCACTCTCTAACAGTCCATGAAATAACAAATTGTACTTTTAATGTACGGCTTTAATTGTCACCGTCTTTTAGCCTTGGTGATCAAAATCTCGAGCTATTTGATTGGGAAAGCGTATTTACAGCTGTGGTATCTCTAACTGATGAATGAATAGAGGGATTTCATTACAATAAATGCAGGTTAAGAATCACTTAAACTAATCTTTTGCCTCCGCTGATAGTTAAGAGAGGATTTTTTTTTTCTCTCCAAGGGGACCATTACTGTCTGAAGCTGGAGACTGGGATTGATTTTATAAATGAAGGAGTTTGTTGAGGATCTTTGTGCCTTTCCGAAATTCTGCCACCAGAGCTCTGAATAAATTTCTAGCCATCTTACTGCTCTTGCTGCACCGGTTTGTGTAACCCAGTGGCGAACCTGCATTTATATAGCACCTTTCGCAACCTCAGGATGCACCAAAGCGCCTTCCAGCCAGTGAAGTACTTTTGAAGTGTAGTCACCCTTGCAATGTAGATAGAACACGTGGCAGCGAATTTAAACTGTGAGCTCTCTCTCACAGCCATGAGATGGATGACCAGATAATCTGATGTTTTTTTCATTGTGATGTTGGTTGAGGGATAAATATTCACCAAGACTTAACAAAGAGCTCCCAATTGTTCATCTTTGAATGGTATTACAGGATTGATAACGTCTATTTTAGTTTAATGTCTCTTCCTAAAGATGGCCCGCTTACGCTGGAGCACTCTCTCAGTACTGCCCTGAAGTCTCAGATTCTATCCGTAATTATTTACCGAACTTCATGTTAAATGTACCTCCGAATCTCAGGAAGGTCCCAAGGGCCAGAGTGGCAAATTTACCTTGAGTACCTGATCATGTCCAGCAGAGTGTTTCACTTGCAATTCACTACTTAGAAGCAAAGTTACTGTCATTCTGTAGGCAGAACACCATGCGATTTTTACAAAGCCCCATAAGTGACAATGGGATGTGCGCTCAATTAAACTGTTATTGCTCGAGGAGGAATGTTGGTCAAGAAACTGGTCAAGCTTTGAATGGTGCAATGAGATGTTTAACCTTTGCCTGAACAGACAAATAAGGGACGCCGCTCAATCAGTATTGTATTGCAATCCGAGAGGACTGCACCATTATTCAAGTTCGGAGGATGCTGCAGAATAAAAATCATGAGTTTAATGATGCTTATTTAGGGAGAGCCATTTATTACTGCTAATTTCTGTTAGATACTCATCAGATGTAACTTATTTTAATATTTACTTCAGTTTAATTTATTTCTTGGCCTTTGCTACAAAATTCCATATGTTAAACAGATGGACCGTAAACATCCTGGCCCTCAGAGAGATGTGATTTTTTATTTATTTATGTAACCCTGTCCTGTCAGGGAAACGCATAAAATCATCTCGATGCAGTACAAGGGAAGGAAAGCTGTTTATAACCCAGGGCCCAATCCTTATCATATGGTTCACTGATTCTGATTTTTTCCCTCCCTCAATTTGATTCTGTATCCTTTTAGCAGAGAGGTAAGCCCCTCATCCACTTCTGCAACCCAACGCTTCACCCCCTCCTCACCCTACATGCAATGTGTAACTCGCTGTGAGCAGGTTCCCGTGGGATTTGCTAACTCTTTTTGGGGAAAAACAATCACTTCATTCTCAAAGTTCACAGGCAGCTTCCAACTTTTTCAAACTGGTGCATTATTAACTGCAGATCAGCGTGTTGCGGTGACCTCCTCTCTGAATAACCACACCTGATGATGAGTCTCATCGCAGGGAGGGAGCCCTGTTATTATAAATGCGTGAGAGAATTAAACGGTACTGGAACAGGTTGGGAAAGTGGAGCTGAGGTGGAAGATCGGCCGTGATCTCTTTGAATGGCGGAACAGGCTCGATGGGCCGAATGGCCCACTCCTATTTTAAATGTTCTCATGTTTTTGTTCTGGATGTGATTTCCGATGAAGTTTTAACTTGTGTAATTCATCCATATCTGTCTGTCTTGCAGGATGAAAATGACAATTCTCCCACTTTCAGCCAATCTTCCTACATCATAGCAGTCTCTGAAAATATCATAGCAGGTGAGGCTGATGGAAAATGGCTATTCTGGTTTGCATTGATTCTCTGGAAGCTGCTAGTAGCATTGTGAGAATAGTGTCCACCGAGGGTGAGCTAAGGGCCACAGTTTGATCGAGGGATTCACACACTTAGGCCAGTCGGTGGAGAGGCATGATTGGCGGGTTCAGGATCGGCCGGGGAATGGACCGCCGACCACGAATTCACGCTGGCCGGCTGGCCGATGAAGGGGCAGCCAGCGTGAAGCGTGCGCTGAAATGCTCAGCGCTGCTGGGGTGGGGGTGGAGGTGGGAGGAGGGCGAGCGCTGAGGTCAGCGCGGGTGATGGGGTGAGCGCTCAAAGAAAGCTCCCTGAAAGCAGAGAGCTGCCCTGGGGAAGCTGAAGGCCTGAACAACTTAAAATAAAGGCCACGGAAACCGGAAAAAAGCACCCGAGCTTCATAATTAGTCACCTGGAAATGTAGGTAATGAAAATGGTGTCCACAGAAATTTTTTTTTTTTATTTATCACGGAAACCTCACCCACCTGTGGATGAGGTTTAGTGAAAAACGCAAAGGCTACCTGGCCGATTCGCACGCCCGCCAACCATAACATTGGACTGGCAACGAATAATCTTTGTTAATTGCACCGTTTACTGGGCTTAATTGCCCTCTTAATTGTCGGTGGGCGCGTCTCCAAGTTTAGCACCGACTGAAATACCATGCGAGTGTGTAATGACACCGGGACACTCAGCAAAAATTCTGCCCTGAATGCAAAATTCTGAGTTAGGAAGGTACTGAAACTCTACTGAACTACAAAGTATTTGCAGCACAGGAAAGGGCCATTTGGCCCAAATGGTCTCGGCTGTTTATATTCCAAACGAGCCTCCTCTCAACCATCTTCATCTCAGCCTATCAGCATCTCCTTCTGTTCCTTTCTCCCTCACATACTCATCTAGTATTACCTTCACTACATCTGTGCCATTCATCCTAGCTAAGGTCATAAGGAATACTACCCCATGAGATAGCAAGTTAGGAAAGCAGCTATATTGAAATGGTTAAGTTAGTTTAAAATTTCTGCCTCTATCTCTCTCTCTCTTATTCATTCACTCATTCACTCACTCTCTTAAAAACGCACGTGCACACACAGTACCTGTCTCGCTCTCTCTCTCTCCCTCTCACTCTGAACATGTCTCTCTCTCCCTCTACATGCCTGTCTGTGTGTGTCTCTCTCTCTCACCCTCTCTCTCTTTCACACTCTCACCCTCTCACTCAGTCACGCGCTCATTCTGTCTGTCTCCCTCGGTACCTGGTTCTGTCTCTCTCTTTCAATCTGTACATGTCACACGCTCTCTCACCCTGTACCTGTTCCCCTCTCTTACTTGGTCTCTCTCAACCTATTCTCATCTCTTCTCTCCCCAGCCCCCTTGCAAAGCAGATCAAGCTGTGTTACTTTCAAATTTCTCCCCCTCCCCTTCCCAATCTAGTCCCTCCAGTGGGGACATGCCTGAGGAAGGTCTATCTCCTTTATAACTTTCCTTCCAATCCCATGATTTGGGGTCGGGCCAGGGCTGGGTACAAACTGGCAAATGCCCATGCTGGCACACAAGCGGCAGAAGAGCTGAATATGTGAACTGGGGGAGGTAACAAGTGTTTAGCCATAATGATCCGGGCATCATGCAGGGGGACAGACTTGATGCGCCATCTGGTTAATTCCTGCCCATCATTTCCATATGTTCATGTGATCCCATTCTGCTTCTCTCTCTCTCTCTCTCTCTCTCAGGAGCCACAGTATTGTTTGTAACAGCATCTGATTTGGACCAATCTCGGGAGTACGGCCAGGAGTCGATAATCTACTCTCTGGAGGGGTCATCGCAATTCCGCATCAATACTCGCTCAGGTAAACTTTCACCTTCCTAATGGCAAATGACCAACTTATCCCAATGTAGCCAAAGATTAAACCAAAGTCTTGTTGAGCTAGGTAATGATTTGGTCAAGAAAACTGAACAGCAGAAGCGCTGGTGTGTGGTCACCAGAAGTGACAAAGAACCTCATTTACCTGATTGCAAATGGCTCCTTGCGTCTCTCCTTTTTCTAATTCAGAAAGTGTCCTCATTAACCATCTTGAAGCACTCTGGATTACTCTTGTGGTAATGTTGTAATTCCACAAACAACCCATTGAAAATATGGTGACTTATATCCATCCTTTGGTCTCCAGACAAGCAGTGTGCAGCCCAACCAGCATGTGGACACTCCCTGGCGCTCATGAACCAAACTCCCAGCTACGGGCAAATAGCTCCACTACCTGGGTGATACCTCGGGAGAGCTGAAGGCTAAGGGTGTAAAACCTGACAAAAAAAGTCTGGATTGGAGCCCAAAGGTGGGCTAATGTCTAAATATGTCATCTTGCCAGCAACTCCTGTGACCAAGCCAGTGCCAAATGTAGCATTTTCCATTCCTTTGGACTCAGCCAGGGAGGACAAGAGGGTCACACTGATGTTTGGGTAGCCCACGGTTCCCATAAACTTTGCCCAGGCTTGCATCCTGAGAGAGGGAGAGAAAAGAAGTTTAACACAGAATTGACCACAAAAGTGCAAACCATCGTCTCATAAGACGGAAGGCTGCCAAACAAGGAACGCTATGTTGGTATTCACTGGATGGGCTACCCTGTTGCCTGTTGCACTGTAGATGCAGGTGGACAGAGTGGAGTGTAGCTGCATCTTCCCATCCACCTGAAGCTTGGTTCAGTTTCCCAAAACAAACTGCAGGGCGACAACTGATGGAATCAAACCCCCCCAGTCCAGCTGTCCCAGGAGGAGAGCAGGCAGCGATGAGCTTAGAGGTCCAATGGAGCAGTTATTTAAAAAGTAAATCTTGCAGTGATTGTAAAAGCAGTGCAATTTCAGGAAAAAAGCATGGCCCTTCGATCAATTCCAGGGCAATTAATTTTTCCCACTGACGAACAATGTAATTTCTTTCTTCATTCCAGTGTGCATCCATCATGCTTTAGAATGTCAAATATTTGAAACAAAGGTAGAAAAAGAAAGCTAGCTGCATTATTGCAGTTTACAAATAGTTACAATAGTTACAAATAGCAGAACTTGAGTATTGCTGAAAAAAGACACGTTGTTGAAACTTTTCTTCTTGCACTCATCAGGACCACTCGCAAGAATACAAAATATAAAGGGAACAACAATTTATACTGCATGAGAAGAGAGCGCTGATTGGTAGGCAAGTGGACTCTGATTGGTACGGGTGTTGCCATGGAGAATGCACTGTCAGTCATCAGTTAACTGGTGCATTCTCCATGGCAACACCCTTACCAATCAGAGTCCACTTGCCAACCAATTAGCACTCTCTCCACATGCAGTATAAATTGTTATTCCCTTTGCATTTGGTATTCTTGCGAATTGTCATGATGAGTGCAAGACAAAAAGCTTCAGCAACATGTCTTCGTTCAGCAACATACCTTCATTCAGCAATACTTATTCTAGTTTCTTATGACGTGGACCTGAGAATTGACAAGAGCTTTTGAATTTTCCAGCTCCCTTCACCAACAACAGCTTGTCTCGAATTGGCCTAAGCCAGTGCCTATTCACAGCAATTTGTGACCTTAAAGGGAAAGATTGAATTACATAAAGCCGCGCCTTTGCAGAAAATTGACACATTGCATGGTGTGATGCTCCTGTTGTTGCAAAACCTAGGAACAGGAGGAGGCCATTCAGCCCCTTGCAGCCTATTCTGCTATTCAGTCAGCTCATGACTGAGCTGTATCTTAACTCCATCCTGGTTCTGTAACTCCTTTCTCAGGAAATGTTTTTAGCCCCTCTTGAAATGAATGTATTGATAGTTTTACTCTTGGTGCACTGTTGTGATATTTGGTACATTTTCTTGTAGGGGAAATAACGACTACTTCCCTGCTGGACAGAGAAACTAAATTTGAATACATCCTGATTGTCCGAGCTGTGGATGGCGGAGTCGCAAACAATCAGAAAACTGGGATAGCCACTGTGAGTGACCGATATCTCCCCACCTGCAGTAAACACGTCACGAAGTGGGTGGCACTCCTCCAGTACCAACCGGCTTTGTTAGTGAGTTAAATGCCACGGTATAACATCAGTCCTGGCGCATGAATCTGCTACAGCTGGCAGCGGTCTCAAACCAAACTAAAGCTAATGGTCAGGAAGATGCATTTCTTTGCATCTTCATGCGGGCAGCCTTAACAAAGCCGATAAACTTCCATTTATAGACTCGCACGTTAGGATATGCCAGCACCACAACAATAAAAAGAAAGCAGCTAACATCTGCGGGCAGTCGAAAAGCTAGCTTGGTGGTGCTGCACATCACTGTCAGAGGTGTTCCTCATTCACTGACGAGTGCTTATAAGAACATAACGTAAGAACAAGGAGCAGGAGTAGGCAATTCAGCCCCTCGAGCCTGCCCCACCATTCAATACGATCATGGCTGATCTCATTTTGGCCTCAACTCCAATTTCCCGCCCTCTCCCCATAACCTTTCAACCCATTACCAATTAAAAATCTGTCTATCTCCTCTGTAAATTAATCAGCGTCCCGGCATCCACTGCACTCTGAGGTACTGAGTTCCACAGATTCATGACCTTTTGAGAAAAGTAATTCCTCCTCATCTCTGATTTAAATCTACCACCCCTTGGCATAAAACTACGGCCTCTCATTCTAGAGTGTCCCACAAGGGGAAACATCCGCTTCACGTCTACTTTGTCTATCCCCTTTAGCATCTTATATACCTCAATTAGATCTCCCCTCATCCTTCTAAACTGTAGTGAGTATAGGCCTAAACTGCTCAATCTCTCCTCATAAGACAAGCCCCGCATCTCTGGAATCAATCTAGCGAACCTCCTCTGAACCGCCTCCAATGCAACTACAACCTTCCTCAAGTAATCCTCACGATTTATCATGAGTTTGGGCTCATATTGCTGTTACTTTGAACGAAGAGAACCTGGGTTTTATGTAAGGATCCTCATCAAGCACATTGCAACCTGTGGATTACCTTTGTTATGAAGTCCAATAACTTCATAAGTTATGGAGCAGAGCAAAACAGTGAACAATTAAACAATGAGTTAATTGGTTGATTACCTTGGTTAAGGGCAGATTGTTGGCCAGGCCACCAGGAAAACTTTTTGCTGTTCTGTAAATGGTCCACTTGAGCAAGCAGGCAAGTTGGTTTGACATCTCAGCGTAAAAGCTGCACTGTTAACCATGCTGGACTCCCTCAGTGCCGCACTCCAAACCTTCTGAATCTCAAGTGCCTCCGAGTGGATTTAGTGAGCATTAATTTGGAATTGACTGTAAGAAAATTCTTTGGTCGTTTATACCCTAGGAGGAAAGCAGTGTTGTGGGGTTTATTGTTCAGGAAGGGAATCTGTGTGAATTAATTAACTGCTTAACCATTTCATGGTATTTACTGTCTAAGGCTAGTAATTGTAGAATGAGTTTCATCGGATTACATTGGATTAACAGCACACAAACAGTCCCTGGGCCAACCAGTCCCTGTTGGCATTTGTGCTCGACCCAAGCTTTCTCCTGGCTTTCCTCGCCTCGTTATCAACCCAATCCTCCATTTCCTTCTCTCTCGAGGTCTTTTCTAGCCTCCCCTTAAATGCATCTATACTGTGATTTCAACCACTCCCTGTGACAGCAACTTCCACATTCTCACCACTCTTCGAGTAAGGAAGTTTCTCTTGAATTCCCTGTTGGATTTCTTGACGACTAATTTATATTGCTGGCTCCTAGTTTTGCTCCACCGACAAGGGGGAACATCACCTGTGTCTGCTCTGTCAAAGCATTGCATCATTTTAAAGACCCTCTTAGGTCACCCCCTAAGCCTTCTCTTTTCAAGAGAGCAGACCCAGCCTGGTCGTCCACTCCTGATAGATATTTCCCTGCATTTCTGATATCATCCTTGTAAAGTCCTGCACTGCCTCCAGTGTCTCTATATCTTTTGTATAATGTGGCACCTCAGCTAGGCAGTGCCTAATTTAAAATGGCTGGCTCCCATTCGAGCTTCAAAGATCAGGAGTGAGCTCCACAGCAACAAGCAATTGGCAGCGTAAGAAGAAACCCAAGATTTTTGGAAATCTGAAATGGAAAACACTGAAATGTTGTAGTCCAGTCAACACCTGAAAAGGAATGTGGGATTAGTCTTCCGGGTGACTGCCCTGCTGCTTGTTTCAAACATTTTCTGTTGGTAGGTTGCAAAAGGAATCTGGTTTGCCTTATCTGTCCTTAACCCTACGATCTCTTTGTTATCACAGAATGGTTACAGCACAGAACGAGGTCATTCAGCCCGCCATGGCCCTGCTAGCTCCCTGTAAGAGCAGTTTAGTTCGTGCCACTCCCCCACCCTTTCCCTGTACAGCCCTGTCAATAACACATCTTCAGGTTGTTATCCAATTCCCTTTTGAAAGCCACAACCTAATTTTCCTCCTCCACACTCTCAGGCAGTGAATTCCAGATTCTAACCACTCACTGTGTTCAAAAGGTTTTCCCCAAGTTGCCATTGGTTCTTTTGCCGTCTATCTTAAATTGGTGTCCTCTGGTTGTCCACCCTACCACCAATGAGAATACAGCTCAAGTATCCTTTATCTGTAACTGCGAAAACTGAACACATCCAAAAACCACACTTTTTTTGAACCTCATTGACCTTTAGCTTGGGAAGTCCAGTTGTTTGTCTGCACGGTTTACCTTGCGATTTTTGTGATGAACACGTCAAAAAGAAACTTATTACAGGTGCCCTGTATTTATTATTCAGTGATACATCTTACTTTTCTAGTCATTCTATTTAATTTAGACCATAGCTACCCTAGGCTTAAACTGTTGTAATACAAGTTTATATGCGGTATCTGAAAACCAAAATTCTCCGAAATGCAATCGGATTGGAGGATTTCGGATAAAGGATATGCAGCCTGTAATTTCTCCCTATCCACTCTGTCCAGACCCCTCATGATTTTGAACACCTTTATTAATCTCCTCTCGACCTTCTCTAAGGTGAACAACCCCTGCTTCTCCGATCAATCCATGTAACTGACGTCCCTTATTCCTGGAATTGTTCATCTTGTGCATTCGACCAAAAGGCTCCCCATCTTTCCAAAAATATGGTGCCCAGAATTGGATAGAATACGCCTGTTAAGGCTGAACCAGTGTTTTATAAAGGTTCACCATAGCCCCCCTATTTTTGTACTCTATGCCTCTGTTTGTAAAGCTCAGGATTAACTGCTTTCTCAACCTGCCCTCCTATTTTCAACGATTTGAGCACATAAAACCACCAGGTCTTTCTGCTCTAACATCCCTTTTAGAATAGTACCCTTTTATTTTATATTGCTTATTTTACATCAGGTGTGGATTGAATATTTATTTTAAACCAGAATAACACTGACTGTTTTATCCAGGATCCATCACCACTCATGCATGATCCTGCTTCCAACCTCCAAATCTTGCTCAAAGCTTATTCATTTTATCCTTGCGTCTATAATTCTGCGCTCACAGGCCAAATTAAGTGTTCAGCTTGGAGCAAACGATACCCATCCATCTCAGCATTTTAAAACATGCTGTCAAATAATCCTTTCCATCACTTTTCCCCTCAAAGTTCAGCTTTGTTTTTTTTAAAAAAAAACTCCTGCCAATTTTTATTCCTCGCCTCGCTCATTGATGAGGGAATTGTCAGTACAGAGCTGTGGTCCTTCCCCTGTGGAATGGAGTTCGCTGAATAACTTTCCACTCTTAATTAATATGTGCACTTTTGGAGTTTTATCCAAAGCTTGCAAATGGTTTTCTTTTAACTGATGTGTGAGGTGCTTCATTCTTCCTCACTTCACAGCTGGCGAAAGACCAGGACTGAAATTGACTAAACTTTGTTGTCACAGGAACCATTGTGAGGTTAGCGATAAACCACCTCAATCCAATCGGCTTCTGTCATTATATTGTAGAACCTCTCCTGCAGTTTCTCTCTCCTGTCACGGGTTGCTGTGCATGAGAGATTTTCAGGGTTGATACGATCAGTCAGAGCTTGGGCATTACTTTGCTGCAAGGGCTACAGAAGGATTTTGGCTTTTTAAGAGATAGTGATCACAAGGTCTTTTTGAGGGCATTTTGTCTGTTGGGCAGGTGTAGACAGATAGGTGAGTGTTCCCGGAAAACTGGAGGCTGTGGACAAGAAATAAAGCAGAAACAGCAAGCGTATCGCTGACGGGTGTTACTACTCTTTACACAATTGAAGAGAAGAAAGGCGAGGATTTTGTAGAAGCTTATTACATCTCTCAGATGCATCTTGGAGCACTGCGCCCACAATGAATGATTTTGTGCTGCTCTGACTAGGCCACAACAAAAGGAACCAGGCTGCATATGATGACTACTTACTCAAAGGAAAATAAAACAGAGAGAGAGAGACCCACAGACCTGAACCGCACAACAATCCCTTTTTTTTTAAAAAAGGTGTCAGCCGAGGGCAGCACCCACACCCTGAGTCATGTGATCGTTGTTGTCAAGGCTGTTTGGTGTTTCATGGAGGGGTCTGGAGGCTTGTATGGTTAAACATAAACCGGTTACTGGTAACCCACAACTAAGTACACATCCAAGGCACTGCCACGTGTGGGTGCTGTCTCCATGCCAGCCCCTTCCAGACTCCACGCCATAGACCGTCTACTCTCATGTGATTCTCTGTTTCATACCGTGGGTGGTACTGTTCTGCAGTCCAACATTAACCCTTACTCTGTCGAACGCCCTTATCCCACAGTCGTGAGTTCAAGTCCCACTCCAGACTCCTGAGCATGTAATCTGGGCTGGATTCCCTAGTGCAGTGCTGAGGGAGTGCTGCACTGTCAGAGGTGCGATTTTTCAAATGAGATGGTAAACCGGGAGCCCACCCGCTCCCTCAGGTGGATATGTAAGATCCCATGGCAGCGTTTTAAAGAAGAGCAAGAGACTTCTCCCTGGTGTCTTGGCCAATAGTAAATTTGTTGCCAATTTCCAACATTGCAACAGTGACTGTAATTCAATGATATTTCATTGGTTGTAAAGGATTTTGGGACATTGTGGACATTCTATATAAATTTAAGTTATTTTCTTTTCTCTTCAATACAATGTTGTTACCCACCACAATAGGCAGATGTTCTTTTGTCCACGAGAGGCTCCATGAACCACATTGAGATTAATGACCAATTATTCTGTAGAAAAGTTCCAAGTTCTGAAGAAGAGTCACCTGGACTCGAAACGTTAACTCTGTCTTTCTCTCCACAGATGCTGTCAGACCTGCTGAGTTTTTCCAGCAATTTTTGTTTTTGTTTCAGATTTCCAGCATCCGCAGTATTTTGCTTTTATTATATTCTATAGTGGTGCTGGTTGAGAAATAAACATTGGCCCAGGGCACCAAGAATTGCCTTTGCTCTTACTTGAATATTTTGATGCACTTTAAATATCCACCTGAACCATCAAAACAAGCACCGAGGATATTGCTTTAACCATAATGAACCCTGGAGTATTGTGCACAGTTCTGGGCACCAACTTTAGGAAGGATGTGAACACGTTGGAGACAGTGCAAAAGAGGTTTATAAGAATGGTTCCTGGGATGAGAAACTTCAGTTATGGAGACAGATTGGAGAACTTGGGACTGTTCTCCTTGGAGATGAGAAGCCTAAGAGGAGATTTGATAAAGGTGTTCAAAATCATGAGGGGGCTGGATAGAGTAGATAGGGAGAAATTGTTCCTGCTCGTAAAAGGATCGAGAACGAGAGGGCACAAATTCATAGTAATTGGCAAAAGAAGCAAATGTGATGTGAGAAAAAACTTTTTCATTTAACGAGTGGTTTGAGTCTGGAATGCACAGCCTGGAAGTGTGGTGGAGGCAGGTTCAATCGAGGCTCTCAAGAGGGCATTAGATGATTATTTAAATGGAGACAATGTGCAAGGGTTCAGGGAAAAGGCAGGAGAATGGCACAATGTCATAATGCTCCTTCGGAGAATTTATGTAGACACAATGGGTTAAATACCGTAACAATTCTGTGATTGTCTGAAGGACAGCGCCTCTGACAGTGAAACACTACTTAATGGGATGTGGGCATCACTGGCATCAGCATTTATTGCCCATCCCTCATTGATCCCCCTTGTTCAGAGGGCATTAAAGAGTCAATCACATTGTTGTGGGTCTGAAGTCACATGCAGGTCAGACCAGGTAAGGATGGCAGATTTCCTTCCCTAAAGGACATTAGTGAACCAGATGGGTTTTTATGACAATCGGCAATGGTTTCATGGTCATCATCAGACTTTTAATTCTGGATTTTTATTGAATTCAAATTTCACCATCTACCATGGTGGGATCTGAACCCGGGTCCCCGGAGCATTAACCTGGGTCTCTGGGACACTAGTCCAGTGACAATACCGCCCTACCATCGCCTCCTCCAAATACCATATCAGAATACCTAGTTAAACTTGGTTTCTGAAGCCTTGTAATTGGGCCTGAACCATCTTCTACGGTCCAAATATGATGCATCAGAGGCTGTCATTTTGATGTACTTACAGGTCAAAAGGGTTCCCTTGAGTTTCTGGGAACACTGTGAATTTATTTCCTTAAACCTGCACAATTGGAATATATATTTTATACATACCAGTGACTGATTTTTGGATCTTGGGCATTGCAGTTCCTTAAGAGCTAGTAAGACATAATCCACTTGAACATAAACTTGAGCAAGACTGAAATTAGCCTCGGGCATCACTGATTCACTGCAAGTGAAACCATTGACTTAAGCACTCAAAGATTGACAACCCAAGCCAATAGTGCATTAGTGCACTAATGTGCAGCACCATAGACAGACAGGACGTCAAGTCTTCCCCATAAACAGGACGGGGTGGATTTGAGGGGGTTGTGGCAAGATGGTCATTTTCAACTTTGCTGCCCAGGCAGTGACCCGGCATGGTGGATTTCACCTTGTCCCAGCTTTCATTCCACCAAAACCAAAGGAACACAGATCGGTCATCACCTACGATCATCAGGTTTGCCGTGTTGCCAGACAGCGTGTGAAGTTTGAATATCCCCGTGGGATATTCCTGGCGGAGCTCTGTTTAATGAGGTACCAGATTGACGTAGGGGGAAGCCAGGGCGTAAGTTGGCCTGTGTTGCTCTCCGAAGACTTGCTTAGTGGCTGCGTCGAAGGGTAGTGTTGGCCAAGGTCTGGAGACAGGACACTTACTCATCCTTGCAGTTTAGCAACAGTGTCCTGGGAAAGGACACCCGAGCAGGCAGGGTTAAAACACAAAATTGGGAAGAGAGAGTAAAGAATTTTTCACACTTCACTTTGCGACAATTGAGGCCGCTTATGTCAAAGGAAAACTGTAAAGTTTGAAGAGTCCCAGAATGATGAACAGCAAGAGTTCAGGAAAGAGTGATTTAAATGTAACTTCCAGCAGGTGTTAACTAACCAAGGGATTGTCTCTTTCACATAACTGCACTTTGCTAACCTAAGACATTTTGTGAACTGTTTCAGGTGAATATAACCCTACTTGACATAAATGATAATCGTCCCATTTGGAAGGATGAGCCATACTTAGCCAATGTGGTGGAAATGTCACCCATTGACACAGATGTGATCACTGTAAGTATTTTCCAATGCCACATTGAGTAGGTGAGTGTCTTGAATCTGCTCTGGGAACTGAACAGTAAAATCACAGATACACTTCCGCTTGGATTCACATGTGCCCCCAAAACACCAGCGCAGCTGCCTGGCTGAAGGCAGGAATTGTGTTTGTCTGAACTGAGTATTTCAGTGGTGGGGCTGGCTGGCTGAAGTGACCCAGAAAGTATCATTCAATATGTTAAAAGACGGCTAACCCTGACAGAGTCAGATTCTGCAGAACGCCCAGAGATGCTATTTTGCAGCACCTGTGCACAGCCTTCAACTGCCCAATCTCAAACCAATTTTTGTCCAGCCGTGGCCTTTTCTTTTAAAGAACATGCAGTGACGAAGGGTGAAGATTTCTCCCTGGCCGCTTTGTATTAGCGACATCGTGACTGGATTCTCTTAGAAATTTTCCTAACCCTGATACAAGGACAAGCCCAGGAAGCCGCCTTGTTCAGCTTAGAACACATCAAACGCAAATCGATAAAGGGAAGGTTGAGGGTGGCACTGCAGAATGTTCCAAATGGGATTGAGTTCAACACTCCCTTGGGTTATGGGAAATTACATGTTACGCTGCACCGATTGCAGGCTGGCTTCCTGTGGTTGGTATTTATTTCACCTGTCACAGTGAATGAACCGAAAAACCCTTCAGACTCAATCCATCGGCTTTTCAAAAAGCTTGCAGGCTTGCCCAACTCTTACTGGGGATGGCACTGAGGATGTGCTTCCCTCACACTATGTCGCTCTTATCTGTTAAAGTCACTGTTCACACATTGAGGAAAAGGATGAATCTGGAGCCCGTCTTTTCCTTAATCCAGGTTTATTCACAAGACCACAGAGCACAGGCACAGGCTCCCTTGTTCCTCCCCTACACCCGGTGTAAACTGGTTTTTATACACTTGGAATAATTCCCTAATCTTTCCCCAGTTGGTGGTAGCTGCTCTCAATTACAAACTAAAGCATTCGCTCCATTGTAGCATGATTACAACAGTAACATTATCTCGTAGGGCAGTTGCACTTTACATACCCACCATCGCCTCCACTGATAAAGCCGTAATTGTTGTACTAAATACAGAGTGAGAGTCAAGGAACTGTATGAAACCTCTATTTCTCAGTGCTGCAGACATCCTAAAAGGTTCTCTGAATCTGCTGAACTCAGGGCCACTCAACAACAATTTGCATTTATATAGCATCTGAAATGCCCCAATGTGCATCACAAGAGCATTATCAAACAGAATTTGACAGCAAATCACATAAAGAGATACTCGGACAGGTGAGCAGAAGCTTGGTGGAAGATGTAGGTTTTAAGGAGTGTTTTAGAAGAGGAGAGAGAGGGGTAGTGGGGTTTAGGGAGGGATTTCCCAACAGCAGGGCCCAGGCACCTAAAGGCAAGATTGCCAATGGAAAATGGATTGAAATTGATCAGAGAGAGACCAGAATTGGAGGAGATTGGAGGTCGCAGAAGGTTGTATGGCTAGAGGTGGTTACAGACCTAGGCAGGGATGAGGCTATGGAGGGATTTGACCATACGAACTTAGGAATTAGGAGCAGGAGTAGACCAGTCGACGCTTTGAACCTACTCCACCATTCAATAAATCCTGGCTGATCTGATTTTAGCCTCAACTCCACATTCCTGCCTACCCCCGACAACCTTTCACCCCCCTTGCTTATCAAGAATCTATCTACCTCTGCCTTAAAAATATTCAAAGAGTCTGCCTCCACCACCTTTTGAGGAAGAGAGTTCCGAAGACTCATGGCCCTCTGAGAAAAAAATTTCTCCTCATCTCTTTCTTAAATGAGCGAACCCTTATTTTTAAACAGTGACCTCTAGTTCTAGATTCTCCCACAAGAGGGGAAACATCCTCTCCACATCCACCCTGTCAAGACTACTCAAGGTCTTATATGTTTCAATCAAGTCACCTGTTACTCTTCTAAACTCCAGTGGATACAAACCTAGTCTGTCCAACCTTTCATCATAAGACAACCCACTCATTCCAGGTATTAGTTTAGTAAACCTTCTCTGAACTGCTTCCAACTCATTTAAATCCATCCTTAAATAAGGAGACCAATAATGTACACCACTGGCCTCACCAGTGCCCTGTATAACTGAAGCATAACCTCTCTACTCTTGCATTCAACTCCCCTCTAAACGATAATATTCTATTAGCTTTGCTAATTACTTGCTGCACCTATGTACTAGCCTTTTGTGATTCATGCACTAGGACACCCAGATCCCTCTGCATCTCAGAGCTCTGCAATCTCTCAGCATTTAGATAATATGCTTCTCTTTTATGCTTCCTGCCAAAATGGACAATTTCACATCCTCCCACATTATACTCCATTTGCCTGATCTTTGCCCACTCGCCTAATCTATCTATATCGTTTTGTAAGCCCCCTTATGCCCTCTTCATAACTTGCTTTCCTACCTATAAATAATTGCCTCCATTAAACAAAATATAATCAAGCGAGTTAAGGGACATCTGAAATCGAGAGAGAGATTAATTACTCATCTGAAACCCAGGAGCCCGTTAAAATCTCGGCAGGCTTGAATCAGAAAGGTGTGGGTTCGAACCCCTTCCCCAAGTTGCCAGCACTCAATCTAAGCTAGCACACGAGTGAAAAACTGAATTTGTGCTGCATTCTCTCAAGATGTGATCCTTTTGGATGAGCTGTCAAACTGAAGTCTCTTGTTCAGTTAGATGTTAAAGGCCCCCTAGCCCTGTAGAAGGAGAAGCAGAGAAAGCTGCCTATATCCTGACCAACATTAGTTCCCCAATCAAATCCCTCTAAAACAGAGTAACTTACTGTTCACCACCTTACTGTAGGCTTTATGGTTGCCATATATCTTTATAAAGCAGGATTTGCTCTGCTTTATTCATGGTTTGTGAGGCAGAATGAGGTTGTTTCTGAGAAATGTGACAAGGTGCTTTAACTAATGAAAGTGTTACATCCTTGTGTGTAAACATACTTCCTGATGGATTGTTAATTTTCCCCTTTCCCTTGTGCAGAAGCATAGACGAGATTTATTGCACAGTAGTTTATTAGGATTCAGTGTACTCAGTACATGTTACAAGATGAGTGCTTTGTAAATGTTATCAGTGTATTCATGTGAATGTTAGGTAGGTTTGATTTAAATGCACTGCTTGACTTGCAGTGAGAAATCCCTGCATCTGAATTATTGATTACATGTCACTGTGGTGTGGTGATGTACACACAGCCATAAAGTCTGTGTTGCCTAGGCAAAAGATAATTGAAGAATTAAACATTATAACACATCTCTGGTTATGCTCATATCAGTGTTAGTGGAGGCTGTGAATCTCCATATTTTCATGGCAGAACAGTTAAATTGAGGGTTTAGTCGCCTTGTGAAACAAACCATTACAGAGCAGGTTGGCTATTACAGCAGAGTGAAAACTAGTTATGACAGCTAATTTCCTTGATGATGCTTCTGTAGAAGTGGAATCTCGTAGCTACAGAGTTTGACAGCGTGTCAGTCTTAAAAATTTTTTTGTTACTGATATTGCATTATTATTATTCATGCCATTTGTAAACAAGCTGTTCAGTGGTGAGGTTAGCGGTGTCGCAGTGAATTATGTTTCCTTATCCCCTCGCTCTCTAATAAGCATCTTCTATATAAACAAATGCAGCAACCATTCTGCGCACAGCAAGATCCCAGAAACACGAAGTTGAATAGTCAGTTCATTTTTTTTTTGTGTGGGTATTGGTTATGTGGCGAACCCTGAGGAACTTACCCTTAGCTAGAAGTCGGAGATCGGGAGAGTGGAGACCAGGAACCACAGCTCCTGGCCACCTTCTGGACTTTCACACATGCGACAGCCGGGGACTGGCCCCACATGCGCAGTTGGCGTCTTTCACGCCTTCGGACCGAGAAGCAGCCCTGCGCACATGTGCAGAAGAAAAAGAAGTGAAATGGTGCCAAGCTGGAGGTCAGGTGACCTGAAGAGGAGCGCCAAGGCAGAGAGGGTGTCCCAGGGAGCAGGACACTGGGAGGGGGACAGGGAGCAGGCCCCAAACAAAGAGCAAGATCCCAAGCCAGGGAGTGGGGCAGAAACAGGTCCCAGAAGAAGATCCCAGGTAAAGGACAAAGACAGAGATCAGAAACCGATCTTGTTAAGGAAAGTTGAGAAAAGGGAGAGCAGAGCAAAGGACTCCAACTTAGAGAGAGAGAGCTGCAAGGAACAGACTTGAAGCGAAGTGGGCTCGAGAGAGGCCCTGAGGACCCGAGAGGGCAGCCGAAGGTCGGTGACTCCGTGCTGCGAACCATAAGGGAAAAGGCACCGTTTGGAGCAGTGGCGTTCTGCTTGGCCTGGTCAAAGATCCGAAAGTGGTGCTTGGAAGGTGAAGCTTGGAAATCTAGGGGAAAGGAATTCCGGAAGACGAGATTGAAACCCTGGGGGTGGATCCTGGTTGAAGCCGTCCGAGTGGGAGCACCGTTTGAAGAGAATTCTAAGGAAAATTCTTCCAGTGTGGAGTTTGGAAACCCTCGTGCGAAAGACAGAGCTTCAGTGAGACTGGTTGGCTCTCAATGCGACAAGTGTCTGGATGGGTTGTTGAGAAACCCATAGAACCTGCTTTGGTCACATCTGTCATTTACTTTGTAGGATGGTGTGTTTGTCCACAGCTCATCAATTGGTGCACGTGTGCTACATACCCTGAATATTAGGTAACATAGTTATGGACAATTGCTTTATCTTTCTGAATTTGTATGTGCCTGTAAAGATATAGCTGGAGTGAAGGGACAGTGAATATTTGAATCATTTTCATATGCTTGCATTGAGATCTTACCAACCTTTTTGTCTGGTGTAATATAGTTCATTTTTCTTGTTTAATAAATGTTTTATTCTTTGTGTTAAAAGTTCGTCAGCAGACTCCTGTGAATTTGTTCAGTAACTTTCCTCCACGGTTTCTAAAAACAAAATAAAAGTTAGGACCTATCACACTAAGTTTCACTCTGGGATCTGACTTGTCCAGTATAAACATCAGCTGGGATCGTAACAGTTATGACAACAAGAGGACTCCCTCTGAGCATCCAAATAAAGCAGCAGTCAGGGCCTGAGCTTAACATCTCATCTCAAGGCCAGCATCGCTGATCATTTTGTTCTTTAAATGTGCTTATAAAAGCCAATCATCTTCCCTTTCTTGGTGACCTTTTATTGATCTTTTATCTTTAAACCTTTCCAATTTCATTTTTCCCTCCCTTTTTGTACTTTGTATAATTCTCCTAGTTTTCTTCTGCATCATGCTCACTATATTTATCATAGGCTTCTCTTTTTGCTGATCTTGCTTTCACTGCCCCCACCGCACCTCTGCCCCAATAAATCCCTTCGTCATAGATGCAACCCTTTGCTCCTAGTCAGGATGTATTTAACCTTAATTTATCCACCTCTTATTTAAATACCTCCCCTTGTTGAGTAAGACCAGATAACAGCGTCGATTGCCTCTCTTTTACAGGTGTCTGCCTTTGACCCAGACCTGGCTGAGAATGGTTCTGTTGTGTACACCATCAACCCTCCCAACCCATTCTATCGAATCAACAGGACCACGGGGAAGATCCGCACATCTGGTGCGGTGTTGGACCGAGAGAATACGGATTCCAGCGGTGCTGAAATGATGAGGAAAATCGTTGTATCAGTCACAGACCGTGAGTTATTGGTGATCTCATTGAGCAACTAAGACGTAATGTCCCGCTGTCCTGTAATCACCTTCCACATTCACTCAAAAGATTTCATGTCCATTTTGTTTATGAATAGAAAATTAGTGCATAGACCAGGAACAGGCTTACTGAAGCCCATTCACATGACATGGAAATTGAGTGTGAAGTATGGAAGGTTTGTTGCAGTTGATTGAACGCTGTGGTGAGATTCCGGCCTTTAGTCGTCAATGATAGACGTCGAGGTAGTACTTCTCTCAAAACGCAGCACTCGTTTGCAGGAAGTAGCAAAGAAGCCCAGGAAGGCGATTAAGAGCAGATGACCAAAGCCATGGTCAAGGAGATGGATTTTGAAGGTGGAAGGGGCTTGCCAAAGTGACTAGAGAGAGAATTTGAGAGTACAGGAATTGAGATGTTGAAGGTGGTGCTCAGGTAAGCTTGTGGGATTGCAGAACACCGCCTCAGATAAGAATGTGGGATCACCTGAAGCTAACCTGAAGCATTTAAAAGGATGGGACTTTGTGCTTAAATTAGCCGTTGTGTTTGTTTACATAATGGTGACTGCACCGCAAACTTACTTCATTGACAATAAAACCTTTTGAGGTATCCTGCCGACATGAAAAACATTACTTAAATATAGGTTCACTCCTTTATTATTCATGCAGTTTGATGACGGATATCAGTTCATCCTTGTTTGATTATCAGCGATGGCTCCTCTTTGTATAATTCCCCTCTTGACGGTCCATTCTAATCCAACCCATGGATTTGTGCCCGAGGAGGTGGGAAAGAGAAATTCTGACCACTGTGTTTAGGGGCATTTTCAATGCATTCAAAAAGGACATGTTTGCAGTGCCACAACACCCCCACAACTGATCAAGGTGGTTTCCCTTCCTTCCCTTGCTATAGTTGAGTGCCAGAATTGGGCTGACAGTACACTTTAAAAGTGACTCCTTGCTGCATCAAGGAAACCATGTTCCTTTTTTCTCTTTTCACACTGGGCTTTTTGCTTGTCAGTCATCCTATTGGCACTGCTTCCAAGCTTATCTGTTGTGTGCACTGTGTGATTGGCAACCCACTAATAGGCCAGCGTCTTATCTGGGCAACTTGATGTGCTGTAATTCGTAATCTCTTCCCTTCTTTGCTCTAAGTCTGCACAGCAGCTGGATAAGCAGTTGGGAAAATGCGCTACATAGGCCTTGATCCTTGCAGTGTAAAACACTAGTTTGGTTAAAATTCTGCAGGAAATTTCCACAGGGTCCAGGAAGCAATTCTCTCAATCATTAGCGTGCAGCATACCAGATGTTTTGTATGTGGGACCCACTGACGATGGCTAGACCAAGACTTAGTGGAATTTATTTACAACGAAACAAAGACTTGTGTTCATATAACATTACTGTTATGACGTGGAAGATGACGTGTGTCAGGCGGGTCAAATGCACAAGGGAAACTTGATCACGTGGTCATAATGATTTTGCAATTTGTATTTTGGTTTGAGATGCGTGCCTTGAACTCAGTAGTAATAAGCCCACCAAGACTTAGACATGTTTTACAAAGCTAAATTAAACATTTATTAACAAAAGAAAAGATTTTAAGCACATACATAGGTCTACAAATTACTACTATAGTAACTCCTAAAACCCCTAATTAATCTGGCTCCCAGTTACACCTCTGTTAAAGGCAACAGTAAAAAAACAAATAGATTTAAACAGACCCAGGCAAAGCAACACAATACCCTGGACAGTGATGTTCAAAGTGAGTTTTCTCAGTTTCAGTTCCTGTAGACAGCAACTTGATGCATAGAGGCTGGAGACTTTTCACACTTGTGTTATATCTTAGAATGCCTTCTCCTTCTGACACACAGCCTCATCTCCTTTATACATGTCCCTGCCTTTCTGATGTAAATTCCATTGTTCCCATATGCCTTTCCAACTTTACTTTTCTCATAATATAAATCTTTCATCATACTAATTTTATCAGCGACATTTGGGAACTATAAACACACTGTTTGGCTTAGCTTCTTCTGGCTAGGTGTAACATCTTACCACCTCTTTAAAATTCAAACTAACCTAATTTATCTATAAACGCAAATTTTCCTTACACCTCATATTCTGAAACTTCAGCCATATTTACATATTTAGCATTTCAAACCTAGCTTCTTTCTGATAACTCAAAGCCTCCAGACCAATTCAACTAAATCCCACACACAGACAGAAACTAATCCAAACCGCACTATTAAACTACCTTCACAATAAATCACAATAACATTATGAACATTTTGTATCTCCATGACACTACCTTCCTTTCAGAAATAGCTCAAAGTGCTTTGCAAACTTTGAAATGTAGCGACTGTTGTGATGGGCATTGTCATGTAATCTGCGTGGTATTACGTAGGTTAATGTCATGCAAATTCTAACTGGTAAATGCTGATGTCCATGCTTTACATGAGTTTCCTCACATCCTTAATTATCTCACCCATCAACACATCCCCCTTTTCCTAATGAGAGATTCTGGCTTTGGTCTGATGTAGAAACACTTTCTGACTGTTTTGATTCACTGTCTCATTGTCCTCTGCTTTCAAATTTTTGATTGAAATTTTCTCATCACTCTGGAAACCTAAACAAATGTTTGTGACAGTGCGATCACAACAGTCAGATGTTGACGAAAGCCCCTTCGCAGTGGACCCCACAAGGAAGTTCTTAGCGAATGGGATACACTCCATCACTGCAGTATGCCTTTGGTCTTCATTGTAGTAGGGCTGATCCCATCGAAGCCTTTTGGTCGCTGTCACTGCCTCAGTTTGTAACTGAATAATGTCATGATTACAGCTGAATGAGTTGAGGTGGTGGGTTAAGAGTATATTTATACTGTAGCTCTCAGTCAGGTACATTACAAAATCCAGCCGGGAGATCTACTGTTAATACTGCCTGGCTCCTATTCCAATGCTCTGGGTCAGGAGAGTGCTTGTGGAAAGCTTGGCTCCTTGCTGCAAAATTTTTGACAATATGGACAGGACCATCTGATCAGCGCACAGAATAATTTTTTTAAATTCTGGATAAGCTTAACGTACGTGAAAGTTGTCAGGAGGTTCAAGTGACCCATAAAGCCTTTCTTTAACCCAGCCACAGTTCATTCTGAGTTACACTCCATGCACTGTTAACGAAACTGCTTCCCAGTGCCACACATCTCCCTTTCAACCCTAAAATCAAGACCTAACTCTGCACTTGCAGCGTGCATTGTGTGTCAGCCATGTCTCAGTTGGTAGCACTCTTTCCTCAGAGTCAGAAGGATATGCGTTTTCAGGCCCTGTTCCAAAGACTTGAGCACAAAATCCAGGCTGACACTTCAGTGCAGTGCTGAGGGAGTGCTACACAGTCAGAGGTACCGCCTTTCAGCTAAGACGATAAACCAAGGTCCACCTGCTCTCCCCAGGAACAGACCCCCTGGCACTATTTGTTGAAGTGGAGGGGAGTTCTCGCCTGAGGTTCTGAAAGCTGCTCGATAAACTTAAGTTTGTTTTTCAATTACCCAAAAATATTGCAAAGAAATCGCCTGGAATGTGCAACAGTTAAATTGGAAGTAATTCTGGAACAATCTAGTTAATCTACATTTTTTTCAGCCACAAGAACTTCCTTTGGGAGGAAATAATGCAAATTCTTCTTGATTCGTCACCCAGCTTCAGAATAGCTAAACCGTCTTGTTTCGGAGTCGGAAAGTCAAGGATTCAGGTTCCACTCAGGGATTTGAGCACATCGTCTGTATTTCAGTTTGACACTGAGAAAGTGCTACATTGTTCAGGATGGCTTCCTTCAGATGTGATGTTAAACCAGGGGCCTTGTCTGCCTGTTCTACTAAATTGGGTGGACATCAGATATTCGGGAAGATGGAGCTGAGGTAGAAGTTAAACCAGGACCTTGTTGAATGTTGGAGGAGACTCAACAGACCTGAATGGGTCCAGTTCCAATTTCTTATGTTCTAATCCAGTCATCCTGTTTGATGAAAAGCAGTGAGTCCTTCAGTTAATGTTCCTCCCTCAGCCAGTGCTATAGCAAAAACGGATTGAATTAGTCATTCATCACTTTCCAGTTCGTGGGATCTTTCTGAGCACAAACTGTCTACCAGGCCTGCCTGTACAGCAGCAACCAGTGGACTTTGAGGTATCTTTTACTGTTGGCAAATAGCTTCATGATGATCCTGAGAGATGAGATATGGCACCAATCAATTATAAGGAAGTTTTTCCATGAACTGTTTCCAAGCAAAGTAGAACTGCAAAAACAGGACAGAACCAATAAAGCTACGCGCTCCCATCCCTATAATTACATGCGACTGTTTGTAGGTGCTAAACTTTTATGGTTTTTGGCCATTTCGAACTGAAATGAAGAGAAATTTCTTCACTCAGAGGCTTGTGAACCTTTGAAATTCTCTACTCCAGGGAGCTGTGGATACCCAGTGGTTGATTATATTCAAGGCTGAGGTCGATAGACTTTTGGGCACTAAGGGCATTGAGGAATGTGGGGATAGTGAATGAAAGTGGGGTTGAGGTAGAAGGTCGACCACGATCTTGCTGAATGCCGGAGCAAGGCTGGAGAAGCCGTATGGTCTACAGCTGCTCCTATTTCTTAGGTTGCCATGTTCCTTGATGCCTTATTCTTTTATCCTGTTGCAGAGGGAAGGCCTTCCCAACAAGCTAGCAGTAGCACCACCGTTACTGTGAACTTGCTGGATCTAAATGACAATGACCCAGTTTTCCAAAACCTGCCGTTCACTGCTGAAGTGCTGGAGGATCTGCCAGTTTCCTCGTCCATTTTCCAGGTAACCGCTCTAGATGTTGTTAGGTCCTTGCAAAACACTTCCTTGTTTAAAAAAAATGTATGGGTTTTGTCAAACTGCATAGCCTCCCTGGGACAGTGCGTGATGTTTACCTAATGAGTGTGCGGGATTGGATTATTAAACGTTGGGATAAGCTTTCACTTGTCCTGCCTTCAGTAATCCCACAGCTGCAAATGTCCTTAAGTCCTACGTATGTGGAAAATGGTTCATTAGTGAATGCGGTTAGTGGAACAATAACAGAGAACCTTCTTTTATTCTGGTGTGTGCATACCAGGTTGCTTTGGCCACTGTTTATAGAGAGAAGTTGATCAGTTCATTTATAATGAATTGACTCCTCCATATTAACAGGAAAGGCATTCAAGCACTCCCACTAGAGTCATGGACAAGGCCCAATTCCCTGTTCTGGGGAGGAGGAGAGCTCATTGGGTACATGAGCCAGGAAACTCTGCCCCCCTTGTGGTCCTGTGTTCCCAGTTGGAATGGTTCAGCCAGCAGTGGAGAGAGCTTTGTGGGCCCTGACAGTGCAAAATCTGAACCTGTCAGGGTTTATGAGGAGGGAATGCTTGTGACCTGGAGCAGCAAACTGATGCTCTTAACTGATCATTCCTGAAATCATTTCTGTTCTTTCAGAAATCTGGAACATTCTTCCACAAAAAGCTGTCGCTGTTGGGGATCAATTGAAAGCTTCAAAGCTGAGATTGGTAGATGATGATTGTTAGACGAGGGTTTTAATGGTTACGAGCCAAGGCTCATAAATTGAGTTACAGGTCAGCTATGATCAAATTGAATGGTGCAGCAGCCTCAAGGGGCTGAATGGCCTATTCCTGTTCTTATGCTCCTTACCCTTGTCCTCAACTTCCTCCAGGGTGTCAGCCTATCCCTTTCCTGCAACCTCCCCCAGTCTCATCATTCCTCTCCCATTGAAATGGACAAACTTCTTACAGGGCAGATACAGGAAGCATGTTTCCCCTGGTTGGGGAGAGTCTAGAACCAGGGGACACAGTCTCAGAATACGAGGCAGGCCATTTCGGACTGAGATGAGGAGGAATTTCTTCAGTGAGAGGGTGGTGAGTCTTAGGAATTCTCCACCCCAGAATGCGGTGGAGGCTCAGTCATTGTGTTTGTTTAAAGCAGATGTCGATGGATTTCTAGGGACAAATGGTGTTACAGGGATGCAGGGATAATGTGGGAAGATGCTGTTTGAGGTAGAAGATCAGTCACAATCTAGTTACATGGAGGAGCAGACTCAAGGAGCTGAATGGCCTATCCCTGCTCCTATATTCCTAGGTTCATCCTCAAGCCTGTGGTGCTTTGTGTACCCCCTCCTCCCTGCTGGGGCTGAATGGCCTCCTTGTCGTTCCTATGATCTGCAAGGGTAACCCCCCCTCCCACCTCCCAGGTTGTCTGTACCCTTGTTCCTTTTCAGATGCTTCCCTCTTTTCTGTTGCTAGGTATCTGTGCTAGATCCTGATGAAAGTTCCAATGGAATGGTCACGTACTCCATGCAAGTCGGCATGCCCAGATTGGTCTTTGTCCTCAACTCCAGCACAGGCTTAATCACTTCCACTGCGGCGTTGGATCGAGAGAGGATATCGGAATACTATCTGAGATTGATAGCCAGCGATGCGGGAATGGTGCCAAGGAGCTCCACCAGCACCCTGACAGTGAGGGGTAAGCAACAATAGCTTTGAAAAGTGCAGTAGGCCATGGACACACGGCACTTCTGGGTGATGGGAGAACATTATTTTACATGCCTGGACAGCTTTCCAAATTTGAAAGGTGCACCTTTAAGAATTAGATCAGCTCACCAGCATGTTATTTAGTTAAAGCGTCCATCGAGGTATTTATTTCTCTGTGGTCTCTCTCCAGTGCTGTGATTAAATTGTTTTCTGGTTAGAACAGTTCACAACTTGGAGAAACTAGAAGCGTTGATTTTATTTTTTTAAATCAGATGTTTTATTCTACACAAAAACACCAACAAATGGTTAAATACTAAACCAACAGGAATGCCCTCTACGCCCAGCAGCTTTGATAAAGCAATGAGTTAAAGTTCCTCCAGCTGAAACATCAGGTCGCAAGTTTACAGCTAAAGACCTACATTTAAAATGTTAGCGCGTTTCCTTCCTTCAGGCCTATTCCCAGCAGTTTATGTTTTCACTTGAATTACAGCATTTGTTTTGTTAATATTTTTAAATGATTAACTGTGCATTGCTGGTGTTTTCTCTTGTGAGTTATTTGTGTTCTATTTACCATCACTGTCTAAATTTATTTTTGAGTTTGTGCTCCGCTTCCCTGGGCACCCACACAATTCCCCCAGCTGAGAGCGCACTGGACAGTATCCATCGGGATCAGGTTTGACCGGCCACCGAGTGATGCAGATGGACAGCCAACTCCAGCCAATCCCATCTCCCACCCTGAAAAGAGTCCATTCTGGCTGAAAAAGAACAGGAGCAATGCCTGATGTCCAAGGGATCTGAAGTTCCCGGATATATTAATCAATCTGATAAAAGCGAAATACTGCAGTTCCTGGAAAACTGACACCAAAACAGAAATAGCTGGAAAAACTAAGTTTTAAGAATAAATTGGATAGATACATGGATGAGAGAGGTCTGGAGGGTTATGGACTGGGTGCAGGTCAATGGGACTAGCAGAATAATATTTCAGCACAGACTAGAAGGGCTGAATGGCCTGTTTTCTGTGCTGTAGTGTTCTATGGTTCTATGGTTCTAGGTCTGACAGCGTCTGCGGAGAGAAAGAGCTGACGTTTCTTCTGAAGAAGAGTCACCTGGACTCGAAACATTAACTCTTTCTCTCCACAGATGCTGTCAGACCTGCTGAGTGTTCCCAGCAATTTTTGATTTTGTTGCATTAATCAATCAGTTTTATTTGATTTGAGGGTTTCAAAAGAGTGCAGAGATCTTGTGGGGGGTGGGGTGGGGGAGAGAGGGGTGGATGAGGGTGTAGTGAGGGGGGAGAGGGGTGGATGAGGGTGTAGTGAGGGGGGAGAGAGGTGGATGAGGGTGTAGTGAGGGGGAGAGGGGTGGATGAGGGTGTAGTGAGGGGGGAGAGGGGTGGATGAGGGTGTAGTGAGGGGTGGATGAGAGTGTAGTGAGGGGGAGAGGGGTGGATGAGGGTGTAGTGAGGGGGAGAGGGGTGGATGAGGGTGTAGTGAGGGGGAGAGGGGTTGATGAGGGTGTAGTGAGGGGGGAGAGGGGTGGATGAGGGTGTAGTGAGGGGGGAGAGGGGTGGATGAGGGTGTAGTGAGGGGGAGAGGGGTGGATGAGGGTGTAGTGAGGGGGAAAGGGGTGTATGAGGGTGTAGTGAGGGGGAGAGGCGTTGATGAGGGTGTAGTGAGGGGGGAGAGGGGTAGATGAGGGTGTAGTGAGGGGGAGAGGGGTGGATGAGAGTGTAGTGAGGGGGAGAGGGGTGGATGAGGGTGTAGTGAGGGGGGAGAGGGTGGATGTGGGTGTAGTGAGGGGGAGAAGGGTGGATGAGGGTGTAGTGAGGGGGAGAGGGGTGGATGAGGGTGTAGTGAGGGGGAGAGGGGTGGATGAGGGTGTAGTGAGGGGGAGAGGGGTGGATGAGGGTGTAGTGAGGGGGGAGAGGGGTGGATGAGGGTGTAGTGAGGGGGAGAGGGGTGGATGAGGGTGTAGTGAGGAGTGGATGAGGGTGTAGTGAGGGGGGAGAGGGGTGGATGAGGGTGTAGTGAGGGGGAGAGGGGTGGATGAGGGTGTAGTGAAGGAGTAGAGGGGTGGATGAGGGTGTAGTGAGGGGGGAGAGGGGTGGATGAGGGTGTAGTGAGGGGGGGTGGATGAGGGTGTGTAGAGGGGTGGATGAGGGTGTAGTGAGGGGGGAGATGGTAGATGAGGGTGTAGTGAGGGGGGAGAGGGGTGGATGAGGGTGTAGTGAAGGGGGAGAGGGGTGTATGAGGGTGTAGTGAGGGATGGATGAGGGTGTAGTGAGGGGGTAAGGGGTGGATGAGGGTGTAATGAGGGGGGAGGGGTGGATGAGGGTGTAGTGAGGGATGGATGAGGGTGTAGTGAGGGGTGGATGAGGGTGTAGTGAGGGGTGGATGAGGGTGTAGTGAGGGATGGATGAGGGTGTAGTGAGGAGTGGATGAGGGTGTAGTGAGGGGTGGATGAGGGTGTAGTGAGGAGTGGATGAGGGTGTAGTGAGGGGTGGATGAGGGTGTAGTGAGGAGTGGATGAGGGTGTAGTGAGGGATGGATGAGGGTGTAGTGAGGGTGGATGAGGGTGTAGTGAGGGGTGGATGAGGGTGTAGTGAGGGGTGGATGAGGGTGTAGTGAGGAGTGGATGAGGGTGTAGTGAGGGGTGGATGAGGGTGTAGTGAGGAGTGGATGAGGGTGTAGTGAGGAGTGGATGAGGGTGTAGTGAGGGGTGGATGAGGGTGTAGTGAGGAGTGGATGAGGGTGTAGTAAGGAGTGGATGAGGGTGTAGTGAGGGGTGGATGAGGTGTAGTGAGGAGTGGATGAGGGTGTAGTGAGGAGTGGATGAGGGTGTAGTGAGGGAACGGATGAGGGTGTAGTGAGGGGTGGATGAGGGTGTAGTGAGGGGTGGATGAGGGTGTAGTGAGGAGTGGATGAGGGTGTAGTGAGGAGTGGATGAGGGTGTAGTGAGGAGTGGATGAGGGTGTAGTGAGGAGTGGATGAGGGTGTAGTGAGGAGTGGATGAGGGTGTAGTGAGGAGTGGATGAGGGTGTAGTGAGGGAACGGATGAGGGTGTAGTGAGGAGTGGATGAGGGTGTAGTGAGGAGTGGATGAGGGTGTAGTGAGGAGTGGATGAGGGTGTAGTGAGGAGTGGATGAGGGTGTAGTGAGGGGTGGATGAGGGTGTAGTGAGGGGTGGATGAGGGTGTAGTGAGGGGTGGATGAGGGTGTAGTGAGGAGTGGATGAGGGTGTAGTGAGGAGTGGATGAGGGTGTAGTGAGGGTGGATGAGGGTGTAGTGAGGGGTGGATGAGGGTGTAGTGAGGAGTGGATGAGGGTGTAGTGAGGGGTGGATGAGGGTGTAGTGAGGGGTGGATGAGGGTGTAGTGAGGGGTGGATGAGGGTGTAGTGAGGGGTGGATGAGGGTGTAGTGAGGGGTGGATGAGGGTGTAGTGAGGGGTGGATGAGGGTGTAGTGAGGGGTGGATGAGGGTGTAGTGAGGGGTGGATGAGGGTGTAGTGAGGGGTGGATGAGGGTGTAGTGAGGGAGTCCATGGTTGAGATAATCCTGCATGAGTGTGAAGAACAGGCTTTTAATGGGCTGAAAGGCCTTTTCTTGATACCGGCTTCTGTATGTTCTTAAGAAGTTAGTGGACAGAGAAATGCCACCTGAACCATCAAACCTGTCTCACACTTAGAATAGCCAGATGAACAAGAGCAGACACGTGTTTCCACTCCCCACCCCCCCCAACCCGCCCCCAAATTCCCCAGACTATGAAATCTCCTGGGAGAGACAGAAAGCAGAGAAGGAAATTTGAATAAGCAGACATGCTTGTAGTTAACGTTTGATTGTGGGAGGAGGCTCTATCCACAGCAGCTCAGAGCTCATTCACACTTGGCTGATCAGTGAGGGCTCATTTGAATATTGCTGAAAAGAGAGGCATTTTGCCAAGGCTTCTCGTCTCGTACTCCAGGATGAAGACTAAATTTGGCATTCCTGCATTTGACCTGATGAGCGTGAGATACAAAGCCTTGGCGACATGTCTCTCTTCTCCGCAATACTCGGTGGGGGTGGGGGGTTCATTTCTTCCAGCCGCCCTGAAGCCAGTCTACCTTTCTGTGGTGTAACTTGTAACATCGAGCTTGAGTTCCCTTTTTTTTTGTCTGGTTTCAGTGCTGGACGTAAATGATGAGATTCCGACGTTTCACCCGGCTGTTTACAACATCTCCCTGTCAGAGGACGTGCCCAGGGATCACAGGGTTGTGCGCCTCAACTGTACCGATGCTGATACTGGCCTTAACGCAGAGCTGAGCTACTTCATTACAGGTGGGCGCCTCACACAGAGCAACATGATGAGGAGGGCCTGCGTATTACCATGAAGCAGCATCCCATAAATTCTCGTCTCACTTGGCAGCTTCCTTCCATCCATCCTGGTCCTCACCAAGTTTAACCAATAGCTTTCCTTGTATGAGGTTCTGTCGCCCCATCGCTCTCTGCCTGGCAGAGATGATTAAATACCAGCTGCTCCTGCAGTCAGCACCGTGTGTACTCTGCTCACTCGCAGTGTTTGTAATTAGAAATCTGAATTTAAAATGCCAGTGAGCAGAGCTTGTGCGACCTGTTAAGAGCTGATGTTCAACTACTCTCCAGCCAGCAATTCCCATCACCTTGCACCAGCCCCAGCCACTTAGCCTGAAGAATATCCAGAATGCGGCATACATTCCTCGGTGTATTGCTGCTTCCATCAGCAACGTTTACTCAGGAAAAAAAAGTTACTCACTGCAGTGGGGACAGGGGGAGGCCAATCAGCCCCTTGAGCCACTTCTATCATTCATTTAGATCGTGGTGGATCTGCATCCTAACTCCACCCACCCACCTTGGTTCCGTAGCCCTTAATACCTTTAGGAGTGGCATGAATGTGGAGCTCACTACCGTGGGGAGTGGTTCAAGTGTCAGTGCATTTAAAGGGGAGCTAGACAAGCAAAATGAGGGAGAAGGGAATAGAGGGTTATGACGATCGACTTAGATGAGAAAAGATGGAACGAGGCTTGTGTGGAGCAGTAACACCAGCATAGACTGGCTGGGCCGAATGGCCTGTTTCTGTGCCGTAGGTTCTATGTAACAAAAATCTCACCAGTTGATGTACAACAGGAACTTCAGTTCTGAAGTTAGATCGGAGAAGTTGGGACTGTTTTCCTTGGAGAAAAGAAGGCTGAGAGTGGAGGTTTGATAAAGGTGTTCAAAATCAGGAGGGGTCTGGACAGAGTAGACGGGGAGAAATTGCTCCCACCGATGAAAGGGTCAAGATTGAGAGGGCACACATTTAAAGTAATTGGCAAAGGAAGCAAAGGTGACATGAGAAACTTTTTCATGCAGCAAGTGGTTGGGGTCTGGAATGCACTACCTGAGAGGGTGGCGGAGACAGGTTCCATTGAAGTATTTGAAAGGGAATTAGACTATTAACTGCAAAGGAAGAATGGGCAGGGTTTAGGGGGAGAAGGCGTGAAAAGGCGCTCAGGGAATTGTCCATTCGGAGAGACACCATGGGCCGAATAGCCTCCTTCTGCGCTGTAACTACTCTGAGATTCTGAGTGTGCGGAAATATCTCATCATTTTCGACACTTTGTCAGAAACTACCTAATCTGGGTGTAGATTTAGCTCAGTGGTGGTAATGTTCACCCCTCAGTCAGAGATTTAGAAATTCAACCCATCCAAAACAAGAGAACAAAATTTAGGCTAACACTTCAGTGCAACACTGAGGGAGTGCTGCCTTGTTACTGGAGCCTCCTATGTGATAAGGCCGCATCTTTTTTTTTTATTCATTGGTTGATGGGATGTGGCACTGCTGGCTTGCCCAGCATTTATTGCCCATCCCTAATTGCCCTTGAGAAGGTGGTGGTGAGCCGCCGCCTACAACCTCTGCAGTTCATGTGGTGTAGGTACGCCCACAGTGCTGTTAGGGAGGGAATTCCAGGATTTTGACCCAGCAACAGTGAAGGAACGGCGATATATTTCCAAGTCAGGATGGTGAATCAAGGCTATGGGCCAAATGCTGGTAAACGGGATTAGGTAGGTAGGTCAGGTGTTTTTCACGTGTCGGTGCAGACTCGATGGGCCGAAGGGCCTCTTCTGCACTGTGTGATTCTGTGATTCTGTGAGTGGCTTGGAGGGGAACTTGAAGGTTGTTGTGTTCCCATGCATCTGCTGCCCTTGTCCTTCTAGATGGTAGTGGGTTTGGAAGGTGCTGCTGAAGGAGCCTTGGTGATTTGCTGCAGTGTACCTTGTAGATGGTATACACTGCTGCTACTGTGTGTTGGTGGTAGAGGGAGTGAATGCTGAGGGTGGTGGATGGGGTGCCAAAAGTGGGCTGCTTTGTCATGGATGGTGTCGAGCTTCCTGAGTGTTGTGGGAGCTGCACTCATCCAGGCAAGTGGGGAGTATTCCATCGCACTCCTAACTTGTGCCTTGTAGATGGTGGGCAAAGTGGATGTAAGAGATCACAGGGTGCTATTTGGAGAAGAGCAGCAAGTTCCTTTGGGCCAGCATTCCTCCCTTATGATAATGGAAATCTGAAATAAACCAAGAAAATGTTGGAAACACGCAGCAGGTCAGGCAGCATGTGTGGAGGGAGCAACAGAGTTAATGTAGTTGTAATGCAAAGTCATCAATCTGAAACCCTAACTCTCTTTCTCTTTCTCCACACATGCTGCCTGACTTTGATGTTTTGTACAGCATTTTCCGTTTTTATTAACTCCAGAAACAGATTACCTAGTCAGCCTTGCTTTGGCTGTTTGTGGAACCTTCCTGTATATACATTAACTGTTGTGTTTTTACTAGCTGCTAAATTTCATATCTTGAAATCTCATGTCTCATTGGGAGCTCTAAGTTTCATGTTCTTCAATATCAAGTATTTAATTTATTCATCCCTAACTAAAGCCCAGCAGTCATAAATGCAGAGTGATATTTAAGTTGTTGGTTGGAGGGAGCTGTAAATCCAATTGCACCAGGTATATCACTGAACACGGTTCCATTTAAATGATATTTAATGGATCCTTAAATGATGAAGCTTAGCTTAAATGACATGAGGGATTTAATCTTTCACTGGAATGCGAAGGAAGGATTTTCATTGATTCTATCATCTTCTGTTAAAGCTATTTGCACTGCAGTGATCCTTTTTAAATTCAAAATCTGTTTATAAGGAAATTTGAGGTTAGAAATTGGGGTTGGCGACTGAGAGAAATTGACTTTCATATTTTTTAAGGTAAGATTCTGTTGATACTGATGGCATTAGCTTCGTATGTTGTTACGAGAGAGAACAGTAAACAGATGATGGTCTGCATTTCATTGTCTGAAAGTGCAATGGAAACAGTTTCCATAATAACTTTCAAAAGAGAATTGGATAAATACTTGATAAAAAGAAATATTGTAGGGTTATGGGGACAAAGTGGGGATTAATTGAATAGTTCTTTGTAAAGAGCCATGATTGGCTGAAAAGCTTCCTTCTGCTCTGTAAGATTGAGTGATTCGAAGTTTTCGACCAATCTGGAGAAAAAGGAGAACTCTTCACGCTCCACATTCAACCAGAAGTTTGAGGATAATTGTTCGTTCAAATGTAGCTGGAGTAAATCATGATTGAGGAGTCTCTCAGGCTGAAAGCTCCTTGTGTATTAATCAGCATTTTTTGACGTCAGTGACATTTGAAAGACCCAAGATGTGGCGGTAATAAGGTAAAATTATACTGTCATTGCCCCCCATACCATTATGATTATAATCATATCACGTTCCTCTCTGGCATTTTCATTCAACTGTATAGAGCAGAGAGAGATTTTACCTGGACACATTGGGCAGAAACAGCATTTCGAAAAGCTGCTCAACAGAATCAATGATGAAATAGTAAAATGAGGTAATGTTGAAGATGTTGGGTTGACTCAAGGGTCTTTGATCTTGTTCTTCAGTTAATAAGTTGGCTCCCAGTGCAGCCAATTCTCCAAATTGCTTTGCTGCAACTCAGAAGTTGAGTTTGTAAATTGTTGAAACTTAAAGCCCAATGCTAACTTGATGGTGAGTGGGGCGGGTGAAGGGGGCTAGGGGACCAGCTCGTGGGACATTGAAATCCCCAAGCTTTGTTTAAATGTTCCAAACAATCTCCCAATGTTGCCCCAACAAAATGTAACATCAATTCAATAACTTGAAACCTGAATGTTGACCTTGAACTGGATTAATAATTCTGAGTTGCACTCCACTGTCATTTGCATGGCTTTAGATTGTTTCCAAACAGCATTTGAGGAATCATAGAATGTTGTGGTACAGAAACAGGCCATTCGGCCCACAAAGCCTGTGATAAACCATGTGATCTGCCGAATTCAATCTCATCCTGCTTAGCTCTCATACTCATCCATCTCTACAAGAAATTTCCTAATACCCTTTAAACCTTTGTTTACACACTCCCCTTCAACAATAGTTTGTGATGGAGAATTTCAAATTCTTAGCAACCTATGTAAAGACATTTTTTTTTCTTGCCTACGTCCTTGATTTTATTGGTGACCATCTAAATGTGCAACCCTCTTATTACCATCTCGCTAACCAGTGGAAAGAATTCTAATATTTACCATTTTAGAAACTCACGATCTTGTAAACCTTCATCAGATCATCCATCACATCTCAGTTAGAGTTTCAAAACAACCTTTAACGTCTCAAGTCTCTCTTCATTATGATAGTCCCTAGCTTTGATAACAGCCAAGTGAAACTATCCTGCACCTTTTCCATTGCTTTTGTTGAGGTGCCAGCAATGGCTCAGTGGGTGGCACTTTCGTCCCTGAGTCAGAAGGTTTGTGGGTTCAAATCTCTCTCCAGCGACTTGAGCACATAATCTAGGCTTACACGCCAGTGTAC
This sequence comes from Cetorhinus maximus, assembly GCF_964194155.1. NCBI lineage: Eukaryota > Metazoa > Chordata > Chondrichthyes > Lamniformes > Cetorhinidae > Cetorhinus > Cetorhinus maximus. The sequence continues at coordinate 27,797,116 of NC_135905.1, forward strand.
TATTGAGGGAGTGCTGCACTGTCAGAAGTGATGCCTTTGTTGTTAAGTTTAGTTTCTGCCTAATTTCTGTCAGGTGGGCTTAAAAATCCCATGGCACTATTGGAGCTCTCCTGAGTGTCCTCAATGAACATCAATAAAATAAGTTATCCAATCATTGGTGCATTGCTGCTTCTGGGAGCTTGCTGTGTGCAAATTGGCTGCTGCTTTCCTATATAACACGAGCGAGTACTTCATGAATTGTGAAGCACTTTGGAACATTGTGAAAGATGCTATATAAATCCAAGTCCCTCTTTTCTTACGTCCTTCAAAATTGACAATGATACATCAGCAAATGCTGCAGAAGATTTGTTATTAGCATGATATTACAGCCTCAATTATTTACTATCTATATTAATGACTTGGAGGAGGGGGATAAGTATATTGTACCTAACTTGCTGATAATACATGGGAAAGACATAAGGAATCTCCAAGGGGATATAGATGGGTTGAGTGAGTGGGCAAAAACTTGGCAGATGGAGTTTAATGTAGGAAAGTGTGAGGTCATGCACTTTGGTAGGAAGAATCAAAAGGCAGACTACTATTTAAATGCAGAGAGACTCCAAAAAAATGCAGCACAGAGGGATCTGGGTGTTCTTGTGCATGAAACACAAAAAGTTAGCACGCAGGTGCAGCAAGTAATTAAGAAGGCAAATGGAATTTTGGCCTGTTATGCTAGGGACTTGGGAGTTTAAAAATAGGGAAATCTTGTTACAACTGTACAGGGTGTTGGTGAGGCAGCACCTGGAGCACTGTGTACAGTTTTGGTCCCTCAATTTAAGAAAGGATATACTGGCTTAGAAGTTAGTTCAAAAGAGATTCACTAGGCTAATTCCTAGAATGAAGGGGTTGACTTATCAAGAATGGCTAAACAGCTTAGGCCTTTATTTATTAGAGTTTAGAACAATGAGAGATGATCTTATTGAGACGTATAAGATTCTGAGGGGGCTTGACAGGGTAGATGTTGAGAAGATGTTTCCACTAGTCGGGGAATCTCGAACTCGGGGACATAGTTACAGAATAAGGGGACACTCATTTAAAACTGAGATGCGAAGGAATTTCTTCTCTCAGAGGGTAGTGAAAGTCTGGAATTCTCCAGCCAGAGAGTTGTGGAGGCTAGATCACTGAAAGTATTTAAAGGGGAGGTAGATAGATGTTTGAAATATCGGGGAGTTGAGGTCTATGAGGAGCTGGCACGAAAGAGGAGTTGAGGCCTGGGGCAGATCAGCCATGATCTTATTGAATGGCGGGGCAGGCTTGAGGGGCCAAATGGCCTTCTCCTGCTCCTATTTCTTATGTTCTTATGGTTGATGTTTATCGATTGGGACTTTGTTAGCTACTAAGGACTTAAACAGAATTTGTTTTTAGGTTAGTCTGAAAATTGCGGTGTAACTGGGTAGTGAAGTTCTGATCACAGGTCAGGTTCTGGCCAACTGCAGTAAACCAGCCTGAGAACATTCCAAACTTCATTCTGAAACTTCACAGCCATAACAAAGAACAGGCTTTGCTCTTCAGCAGCATTGGGTTTGGATGTTCATGAATAGAGATTAAAACGAAAACCTAACCCCTCAGACTTCCCTGCGACTTAAAGGTTAGCACTGCGGCAGAACTGTCATGGGTGGTCCTTTTGTAGATAATTTATGAACGTTGCACTTTTTCGAGGGAGAGTGGTTCATTGAAGAAAGAGAAGATAAGTTTTTCCATTCAATCAATGTAATCATTTAAATTATCTGAAGAAGGTTGCTCTGCCAATGGGATCTGCGTACCCAAACATGAGCAACTGATAGCAGGAGTAAACAAGTAATTACATTACTGATGGAAAAGGGTCTTTTAAGTGCAAATGCTGATCTTGTTTCTATGGTTTTAAGAATGGCATTGGACTCACTTGAACTGTAGGTGGGAGTAACATGGAACTGAGGAGGGGATCCCCAAGATATCCCCCCCATCAGGTTAGACTTTTGACCAATAGAAACGAGAGACTGTTGACAAGTATACTAGGAAAACATGTTACAGTGCATGTGAAGCGAGTGACATTAACAATCCGTCTGGTTCCTGTTACCGTGCAGGAGCTCAGAACTGTCTTGCTGAATCTCTCAAATCTCTGTTTAGCCTGAAGCCAGCACTTCAGTCTTAAAAATAATAATGCCGCTTGATCTTTCAGGTGGAAATGATGATGGAAAGTTCAGCGTTGGCTTTCGGGATGGAATAGTCAGGACTGTGGTGAACCTGGACAGAGAAACCCAAGTTTCTTACACACTCATTTTGGAAGCTATTGGTGAGTAGCTTGTTAGCAGATTTCAGATACCAAAAATACAGAATGTAACACTGTCATTTAAAATACCGGAATAAGGAATCTCTTTAATCCACGCTCCGCCAACTCTCACCTCTTGCATATCTCTGAATTTAATCGCTGCACCCATTAAGATGCCTGGGCTCATCCCTCTGGAATTCTCTCCGTAAACCCCTCCCTCCTCCTTTAGGATGCTCCCTAAAGCTCAACACTTAACCACCCGTCCTAATGTCTCCGTATCAGGCTCGGTGTCAGTTTTTGTCTGATAATGCTCCTGCAAAGTGCTTTGGGATCTTTTCCAACATTAAAAGTGCTGCATAAGTGCAAGGTTTTTGTTCTAATTAGACAGCGTTGTTAAGGGTTCACTTTTCACAGAATCACAAATTTTAATGGCACAGAAGGAGGCCATTCGGCCCATCGTGCCTGCAGCAGCTCTCCAAATGAGCAATATGACCTAGTGCCATCACCCTGCCTTTTCACCGTACCCCTGCACGTTGGTTCTATTCAAATAATCATCCAATGCCCTCTTAAATGCCTCGATTGAACCTGCCTCCACCACACATCCAGGCAGTGCATTCCAGACCCAAATCATCCGCTGTGTGAAAAAGTTTTTTCTCACATCACATTTGTTTCTTTTGCAAATCACTTTAAATCTGTGCCCTCTCGTTCTTTATCCTTTTATGAGCAGGAACAGTTTCACATCTACTCTGCCCAACCCCCTTCATGATTTTGAACATCTCCATCAAATCTCCTCTTAGCTGCCTTCTCTCCAAGGAGAACAGCCCCAATGATAGGTGTATTGCTCTGAAATGACAGCTTAGAGGTTTTTGTATTCAACTTCCTGGAGTATGACCTGAACCCATAACATTCTGACTCGGGGGTGAGAGTGCTACCCACTGAGAGCTCTGTTAGAAGTCGATATTGGATCGGTTGCTTGGCCAGGGATTGGTGTGTGGACCAAAGAGCTCTAAAAGAAGGGAGAAAGTAAAGGTGATTTTGTTCTTTAAAAATGCCAGAAACCTACTTGTGGGCATTTCCAACAGCAGAAGAAATCAGAGCGAGAGGGGTTATTTGAGTTGATGATAATCTCAGATTATCACACAAATGGCTGATAGGATGTGACATAAATTGGCTTCTACCGAGTGGTTTGATCCTTTCAAATTATGTCAGATTACTTTTCAGTATTATTATTTTTGACATTCATTATTAATAAGAATCATTGTTGTCACGCTGTCCTATTGGGGCACAAAATCTCTTTTGAAAAGAAATATTAAGAAATGGTTGCGCATCTCATAACTCAAATTAGATTTTACATAAGTTCCTGCACAACTTGAGTGCAACAAAATAGCCTTGGCAGCAATCAGACAAATGCTAGACAAGGCTTCTGGCTAGTGGCATAGCGCTCGGGTCAGACTAGCCCTTAAGAGCTATGTTTATTCCTGGTCACTGAAGCATTCAAGTCGTGCAGGCTGTGCAGAGGAGAGTTATGTGCGTGGATTAACCAGGAAATGGACTAGCAAATTTAGACCCTTCAGCTTCAGTAGGAGGTTACTGAGAGCGGACCCTCCAGCCATGCTCGGCTCAGTAAACAGCATGGAGAAGGTTAATTGGAACACGTTTTCAAGTTCAGCCGTGATGAGCAGATTTCGGGACACGGTAATGGCTGAATTCAGGTCTGATATAGGGGGACGTCTTCATGCTGAGTTATCAGTATGGGGGAAGGTCAATGGGGAACAGAGTGAAGGCAAAAACACTGGAGCCATTTAAGAGGCAGTCAGTGGCTAAGATGGGGGCATTACAGGGTTATACGAAAGAAACAGGCCATGTAAGCTCCACATCCTGTACTTGGTATTGTGAGCTATAAAAAAGAACAGAAACATCTCTTCAAATAATTCTTTGAAGAGCAATTTCCAAAAACAACCTACAGTAAAGCGACTTGAGGCAATAAAAGTTTATGTCTTCATTATTTTTTGTTGCCAGCAGTAAAGTTTGCTTGTGAAACCTTCTGACGCCCCTCATTTTCTTCAACAACTCTCTTTCTTCATTAACATCCGAAGCAGTACCTGCACTTCTGAAATCCACCAGTGGCTGTGACGCACTTTGGGGTCTTTGAAAGATGTGAACTCAGAATGATCCAACTTTCCAGCAGAGTAATTCAGCTCATTGTCTTTGTGCCATGTTCACCTCCACCTGATCTAATCCCTGTCTCCAGCTCAACCCCCAGTCTCTTCAGTGCCCCTTTCTCAAGTAACAATCTCATTCCATGTTTAATTTGAAAAAAATTCTGCCTCAACATGGATTACGATTGATAATAGCAGATTTTAACCACCTCCAACGAATATTTTTTCTATAGCTCTCATCCCTCATGATTTGCTCTCCAACTGTGCATGCTCTGTGCTACTGAGAACACTCGGAAACAAAAACAGAATTACCTGGAAAAACTCAGCAGGTCTGGCAGCATCGTTGGAGAAGAAAAGAGTCGACGTTTCGGGTCCACACGACCCTTCAACAGAATTGAAGTATAGTTAGGAGAGAGGTGAAATATAAGCTGGTTTAAGGTGGGGGGGTGGGGAGAGAGAAGTTGAGTGTGGGGTGGTTGTAGGGACAAGCAAGCAGTGATAGGAGCAGATAATCAAAAGATGTCACAGACAAAAGGATCAAAGAGGTGTTGAAGGTGGTGATATTATCTAAGAAAAGTGCTAATTAAGAATGGATGGCAGGACACTCAAGGTACAGCTCTAGACCTGCTGAGTTTTTTCAGGTAATTCTGTTTTTGTTTTGGATTTCCAGCATCCGCAGTAGTTTTTTGTTTTTATCTCTGAGAACACTTGGATCCTGACGGCTTGCACTTTCTGGCACTATTCCTGCCGGTAACGATGGGGCAGAGAGGCTCTTCACCCATTATGCCCCCCTGAGCTAAACTCTTAACAGGAGAGGCTGAAATAAGGGTTTATAAAACCAACCCTGTTTCGAGGCCAGTTGGATGGGCCTGTCTTATGGCAAACTGAACCCTAACCCCTCCCTCTGGTCCAGGGTCGTTCGCAGAGCATTTTATGTCTGTGTAAACTTGCCAACAGACGTGATTTAAGTAATGCCAAGCGCCAGTTTATTAATTTCCGGCCTAACACGCTATTGTCGTAAAAGAAAGCCCTTTGAGAAGCAAAGGTTTCCATGGGACAGAAGCAAAAGGGGAATCTAAGTCTCTTGGGTTTAATTTCACATGGGGAAAGTTATTTATTGAGTGGCGTCGGCAGCGAAAACAGAGAGAATATGGGAATGTAAGAGATGATTTGCGTGCTAGTCAAACCCCAGGAGGACAGAAATAAGGTTTCCTCTCAGCAATGTATCAAAAGTAAAACACTACGGACGCTGAAATAACATCATAATAATTACAGACGTAATAACAGGAAATGCCGCCTAGGTCAGGCAGCACCTATGGAGAGAGAAACGGGGTTAACGGGCGGAATTTTTCCGGGTCCCACCAACAGCGGGAATCCTAGTGGGCGGGAGCGGAAAATTCAGAGGGCCAGAAGTTGGATTTCCGCTGGCAGGAAAACAAGTCGGAACTTTCCCCTCAGCACTTTCCAGGTGGCCTAGTGATGGGTCAGCTTACCTAGTGATGGGTCAGCTTACCTAGTAATGGGTCAGCTTACCTAGTGATGGGTCAGCTTACCTAGTGATGGGTCAGCTTACCCATTGATCCATGGCGGGAACCACATTTGCAGCATTAGCAACTGCTCATTCAAAAAGCAACTCGCCAGAATCAGGTTCTCCCTCCTGATCATGTACCACGCCATCAGGTAATTAGACTGGTCTGATTCACAACCGGATATAAGTGGTGTGCAGCTGCCCACCTTCACTTCATTCGTAACTTGAAGGTGCATACACCATTGAAAGCCTACCAGCAACACTGCTGCTCTAACTCATCACTGCCAAAGCTGCTCTCTCAGGCAAGACTGGTGGGGTGCAGGCAAAGCTGCTCGCACTGGGTGCTTTGGGGCACAGACAGGGCTGCTCGCACTGGGTGCTGCAAGGCACAGACAGGGCTGTTCGCACTGGGTGCTGTGGGGCACAGGAAGAGCTGTTCACACTGGGTGCTGTGGGGCACAGGAAGAGCTGTTCACACTGGGTGCTGTGTGGCACAGGCAGGGCTGTTCACACTGGGTGCTGTGGGGCACAGGAAGAGCTGTTCACACTGGGTGCTGTGTGGCACAGGCAGGGCTGTTCACACTGGGTGCTGTGGGGCACAGGAAGAGCCGTTCACACTGGGTGCTGTGGAGTGCAGACAGGGCTGTTCACACTGGGTGCTGTGGGGTACAGGCAGGACTGTTCACACTGGGTGCTGTGGGGCACAGGCAGACAGGGCTGCTCTATACCAACAGAGACCAGCATGGGGAAGGTGGGGAGGGGGTGGAATTAGACAGAGACATGAGGGTGAAGGGAATAGCGGAGGGAGGGGTGGGTTGGTAGGCAGAGGGGTGCCCAGCCAGTGTGAGAAGCGTGCTGCAGCTCTCAGTGCTGCCGGGATGGGGGCAGGAGGAGCACAAGTGCTGAAGTTCACACATACACATGGATGCGCACAGTAAAAACTCCCTGAGGCACAGGAGGTTTTTATCAACAAAAATAAAGATTCTTAAAATAATGAAAACCTGTCCCCTCATGTCACATGAGCAGGGGCATGTTATATATGGGTTTAAAAAGTTTTTTTTTGAATCACAGGATGAGGTTTCACCAAAAATGCAAAGGCCGCTCGGCCTTTTCTCCCACCAACCGAGCGGTTAGACCGGCAGCGAAAAATTCCAATCAATGAGTTGATTTAAGGGCCTTACTAGGCCGCTTCATCGTTGGCAGGCACACTGCCAACTCCCACCCGCTGGAATCTTGCACAACATTCTACACCCGAGAGTGTCAGGCGCTTGCCCGCATGCCAAGCGGAAAATTTTGGCCTTAGTTCCCGGAGCTGAAAACTCCACTCAACGTTCCAGGCTTCACACTTCACCAGAACGAGGAAAAGTTTAACAATGTGACAGGTTTTAAACATGTAGAGAGGCCGGGAAGAGAGGGCAGGGGAGGCCAAGAACACAAGGGAAGGTATGTGATACGGTGAAGGGCAGGGGAGACTGAATAACAAAAGGGATGATGGTGTAAGGGCAAAAGGATGTGGTAATGAAATGCATTTTTTTTTTAAAAAGTGGAGGATGTGTCTCGAAGAGGTGTAAATGGCAACAATGGGATGGTTACCAGCAGTTATGGTCCAAACAAGTGGGAGCTGTGGTTATGATGTGCAATTGTTGAAGCCATTGTTGAGTTCAGAAGATGCCTCATGGAAAGATGAGGTGCTGTTCCATGAGATTCCAGTGAGCTCTGTGAGGACAATGTAAGAGGCTGAGAACAGAGAGATCAGAACGAGAGCAGGGACAGAGAATTGAAATGACAGGTGTCTGAAAGCACAGAGTCACGCCTGGGGATTGAACAGAGGTATTCAGAAAAATGACCTCACAACCTGCGCTCGATCTCCTCAGTATAGAGGAGACGACATCACGAGCAACAACTGGACTTGTAATCTGATGGTTTTGATGGCTCTGAGAAGGGAGGGATTTTCTGTATTCGAGCAGAATTTTAGACATGCTTATAAAGAACAGGTTTACAATTTTGTAGCAGTTACATTTGGAGAAGCAAGAAGGATGGTTATTTGGTGGAATTGAGGGAGTTGATGATCTGCTGTGGTCTTTGTGCAGATAATGGACCAGCAGGAAGCAGAAAGACTGGGACAGCGACGGTGTACATCAGGGTGTTGGACGTGAATGATAACCGACCCATCTTCCTGCAGAACACCTTTGAGGCCAGTGTCCTCGAAAACATCACGGCATCCATCAGTGTGGTGCAGGTGAGTTGAATTGGATGCTGCTGACTGGACAATCTGAGGAGAAGTCCTGAAATGTAACGCTGAAACTTGATTAACTAACAATCTCCGTTGCCTCCTCCAGCCCATTCTCTACAACCTTCTGAGGTCTGCTGCAGTTCTAATCTTTGTCCTCTGTTGTCCACTCACACCCCTCCACTTCCTTCATCCCACTGTTGGCAGCCCCACCTTCAGCCACCTTGGTCCTAAGCTCTATAATTCCATCCCTAAACCTTGTCACTGCTCCCTCCTCCTTTAAGACACTCCTTAAAACTTATCTCTTTGACCAAGCCTTCGGTCACCTGGCCCTAATATTTCCTTAGGTGAATCATTGTCAAATTTTGCTTCGTTTAACTCCTATGAAACACTTTGGGACTTTTGCTACTATATAAATGCAAGTTGTTGTTGTTGATCATCACACCTTCCTCGTGTTGTGGAGAGTTAAAGAATTTTAATTTGTGTAACACCACATCACCTGTTTCAGGATGTCCATCAACTAAAGAAATTGTTTTGAAGCATAGTGACTGTCGATGTAAAGGTAACAACTCTTTGCGTACAGCAAGATCCCACAAACAGCAATAGGATGAATGGCCAGTTAATCTGCTTCTAGTGGTGGTGTTTGTGGAAGGACATTGGGAGAGCTCATGCACTTTGTCCGGTATCGCAGTGGGATCTTCAATGTCTATCTAAGCGGGCACATGAAGCTTTGGTGTAAAACTCGACCAGGTACAGCCGCAGACCGAGAAATCGTCCAAACTCCTGGAAACTGCCCACTCTCCACGGACTAAGCACACCCACCACTCTCCACCCAACTGAAACCTACCTCAGGGCAAAGACTACCCGTCCACTCACTGAGACAAAGATTGAACTCTGCCCATTTTTACATTGAGGCAAAAAGCCTATTCATTCTGTGCCCTTCTGTTGAAGCAAAAATCACTCTTGACCACTCTTCCCCCTCTCGCCTCAACCCGCAGATAAACTCCTCCCAATTTCATGAAAAAGCCTCCAGCTAAGATTGCATTCACTCCACTGAGGCAGACTAATGCCAGAATCCCTCTCCCATTCCCATTCCATCCCTTTCCCTTTCTTCACCACCACCCCACCTTGCCTTCTCACCCTTTCTCACTTAATCTTCCACTTTCCATTTCCCCTTCCTTCCACTGCTTCCTCTTGACCCCTCCTCTTCATTTCTCTCCTTTACTCTTCATCTTTGAACACCTCTCCTCGCCTTCCCCTCTTCCTCATCTCCAACTCCTTCTCCTTTCCCATCCACCCTTTCCTTTTCCCTGCCCCTCCTTCTGCCATCCCTTATTTTTCCCACCCTTTCTCCTCCACCACTTTAGCTTCCCCCGTCCATTTGCTCCTTCCTCCACCCCCACCCCCCACCACCACCAGGTTCTGCCTCATCTCGCTTCTCTTCCTTCTCAGTTGCCGAGGGGAGGGAAGGATGCTGTCCTCAGTTTCTCTCACTCCCCCCCACCCCATTCCCTCTGCCCTTCTGACTGCCACCCCTCCTCTTTCCCGCCTTCGTTTAAGTGTCTCCCTGTCCTCCAACCCTACTTGACCTGAAAGCTGACTCTCTTGGGCAGCGTCAGATATCAGTTAATGAGTCAGAAATAATGAATGTGCAATCATTCTGAGTCAGATAACACATCCTGCAGTCAGACCTGCCTGGCATGCTTCCCTGCGATGATCAAACGCGGGTGTCAGCTTGGCTCAGTTGGCAGCTGACATACTGAAGCGGCAGGTTCAAGTGTGTAATCTGGGTCATTAGACATTGGTCTGATTGCTTCCTTTCCTCTGGCCTGTCACTCCAATGAAAAGCGAAGTCATGTAGTTTTCCTGCACAAGGGCTCTCATGCCTGGTCCTAGCACCATGATCGCTGCCAAGCCTTGAGGGTTTTTGCAGCAACCCACCCAAAACATTGGCAATAGATTTCACTCCGAGAAAAGATGAGTTTGGTTCATGGTGATTTGAGGTTCCCAGTGCATTCTCCAGGTTGGAGCAGTCAGATTTTTGTTTCTCTCTGTTTTCTAACTGGAGATCCTTTTCCATGAGACACCATACACTGGGGAGTGAGAGTGGAAGAAGTGGGACACTGATGTTTCAGCGAAGCCAGTTGGTCTGTTGCTATTAATTATTCCAAACTCAGGAGCATTAGATCTGGTTATTACTCAGTGGCTGGCTGTTCCGATGTTTTAGTAAATGGAATGAAATGCACACCCTTGGCCAAGAACATTGAAGAAAGAATGTTTATGTCTCAGATTTATTTCTTTAAAACTGTTGCTGAAATGCAGCAAAAAATGGACCCAGGGAAGTATGCAGGCCCCTCAGTAGAGCGTAGCTGGTGTCAGGGGCAGAATGTGTTTGTGCCCTTACTGCCAGTAATCAGAATTGTGTATCTTTTGTTACCCTTAGAGTGTGTATTCCAATTAAATCATTCAGCAGCAAGATTTTGAGAGTTTAGAATACATAAATATTTTTATTCTCAGACATATTACCCCAAATTAACGCACCGTGACACTCACAGTCACATGCACATGGACATGCACACGCATACACACATGTGGGCCTGAACTTTCAGCTCGGAGGGCAGGCGTGATCATCAGGCCCGGGATCTGCCAGAAAACGGGTCGCGGTCAGCCCCCAACCAATTACTGGCCGGCCAACGTGAAGCGCGCGCTGAAAAGCTCAGCGCTGACGGCGGGAAGAGGGCGTCAACATGGACGTGGACCAGCGCTGACAGCTCCCCGAAGGCAGAGCGCTGCCTCAGGGAGCTGAAGACCTGAAAAAGCAAATACAAAGGTTTCAAAAGCTGAAAAAAACTGCCCGTGTTTCATAATCAATCACCTGAAAATTTAGCCAATGAAAATGTTGCCCACAGAAACTTATTTATATTTTCATGGAGATCTCATCCCGCCCGTGAATGAGGTTTGATGAAAGATGCAAAGGCCGATTCGCCCGCCCGCCAAACGTCAGGTTGGACGGGCAGCAAAAAATTGGAATTAGTTGCGATGCTAATGCTTAATTTCCCACTTAATTGTCGGCGGGCGCGCTTCTGACTTTTGTGCGCACCCGCCGACCAAAATATCACAGGAGCGCTGGACAATGTCGGGATGTCGCCCGGCATCATCTCGCGCTATTTTATGCCCGATCGGGACAAACACTTGTCCACCTGCGAGCGGTAAAATTCAGCCCACACTCACAGACATACCTGTACACACACACATATACACACACACAAAGATTGGATACAGATAAAGTTAGTGCACCTTTACAGATTATAGTTAATTCAGTCTCTGATTTACGATTCCTAGTCTCCCGGGTGGTAGGCCTGTGGTTTCTTTGAATGGATATGATGACTTAAAGTTGAAGTGAGGGTCTTGTGAAGCCAAGGGTTCACAGCGGTTTGAAAGGTTTCTTGTAGTCAAATATCTAGGAGGCTGGTGAGCTTTGAAACTGAAATAGGTTAAGCACTTTGGCTGCAAATGACTTACTGCTGGTTTCAGAGTCTGGTTCTCAGATTGGCTAATGACTGATGGACCTGCTGGGTCCTGGGGTAATAAGGGTGCAATCCCTCCAGCTACAATCATGTGACTGCTCAGTTAGCACTTCTGAGGCCGACCCAGTCTAGTTTAGATGGCGGAGGCCACCCAGATGCAATGGGGAGTTGATAGTGGCCATTGAGTTTTGATTTTCCCTTTCATCCAATATGAAACACGGAGACAGGCAGTCTGGAAATTCCATAGTCTTTATGTGTTGGCCCATCCTTAAACAAAGAGGTGTGTGAATTCCACAAATGGCTGTGAGATACCCACACCTATGTCCATTTTTAATTAGCTATTCATTGGAGACTTGATACTGTCTGTAGTCCACATGCCAAAAGTCACATGATTTGCAGCAGCCACCTTAACACTTATTTGTGCCCAATTTTTAAAAGTATTGACTGAAAGTTCGTGATATGACATGCCTGTACTGGGCCTGACACAGAGCTCCAAGCGTAATCCACTTATGGAACGCCACATCCCATCCACTCCCCCCATACTCTGAGCAGATGCATCATAGTGGCATCAGTGTCTCACAACAATATTTAAACAAGATGACCAGCGCCTGCTCTGTTGGGGTCAGGGATGGAGGTCACTGGTGGGTGCATCCAGAATGTGTTAATCCGAGATGTTGGTCATGGAGGTTCACTCTTCTTCACCCCAATCCCTGCATATTAGGGTCTGCTTATCTCTTACTCTTGATCAGAATATTGTTGATTGAAGCCCCCACACTGGGACTTCACATGACAAGGGCCAAAATTGCAGTACCATACTGAGGGAGTGCTGCGTTGCCAGAGCCTGCTGTCTTTCGGATGAGATGTCAAACTGAGGCACTGTCTCTTTGCTCAGTTGAACATGTAAAAGGTCCCATGGTACTAGTTAGAGAAGAGTAGAGAGCTCTTGGTCTTCTGCCCAATGTTCCTTGCTGAACAAACACTACTTAAAATTGGTTATTCATCTTTGTGGGGGCTTTGTTGTGTGGAAAATGGCTGTTCAATTTAATTACATTGATTTTCTTAACGATGGTCACTGCACTCCAAAGCAATTAATTATTTTTGTGTGAAGCGCTTTGAGACACATGAGAGAGCCAAGAACAGATGAGTTGTAAGATCAACAGAAATGTTTTGTTCTTTTCACAGAGAAAGAGCTAGAATAGAGTAGCAGCAATTTGTTCGTTACTTAGTGCGTGAGAATTGCGTATAAATACATATTTCCCTGTGAAATCATTCATAGTCCAAACTACATGGCATTGTTGGAACGTTGATTAGTGATAAGCTGAGTGGCGTAGTGTAGTCTGAGGCCAACATAATGATGGCAGTTGTTATAATGTAGAATGGTACTTGTTGACTGCAGTTTGAAGATAGAAGACCCTTTGTTATAGGACAGCCCGTTGTCCGATTGGGATTATTTTTCTGAGCTAATGCACAGCCGGAGAAACCTCTCATTGAGGCGTAAGTGCAATTATTGTCACATCACCAAGCTGCTTCTCTCCTCCTTGATAAACAATGAGTAAATGGTGAGCAGAAAATTGTCGATGCTGTTTAGCTGAAACAAAAACACTCACAACATTTGTGGAGGGTACAGAGCGGAGTTAAAGTTTTAGGTGCAGACTCTCACTCAAACCACTTGCAACATTGGATGTAAATTTGAACTTTGGCAGAGGTGCAAAGTGGAGGGTAGAGCAGCTGTTTGTTACATAGCCGGGTGTTCGAACAAGCCACCAATCTGCCAACACCCATTTTGTGGCACGGCAAGATTCCGTTTCACCTCCACCCACCACCCCCTCTCTCGCCCACCCACCATGAACTTCTTTGAACTTTTGATCTGGTTTCCAACATCTTGCCCACTATTTTCTAACCATTCACAGCATTTTCTGTGTTAGATTTTACAAACTATGAGCGTTGGGGGGATGTTTGTGTTTGAAGGGGAATTGGGGTTAATTTTAACTTTTGGGGATGGTGTAAGTTGGGTGTTATTGGTCTGACCTCTCAGTAAACAGCTTTCTCCATTTTCCTCACCTGTCAATAATCAGGAGAGAAGGAGGACCAGCGACCAATCCCTGTTTCACGCTATTTCCAAAATTACAATTACCCCAATCTCCGCATTGCATTGCTTTATGTTGGTCCTTCCTCTGCTATTGGTTATTCCTTGAGTTGAACACCCCATGCTTGCTTAAATGTAACTTTGGGCTTCCATGATATTGTATCTTGCTGTTAAATGTCAGCCTTGGGTCAAAGGTAGCGCTCTCTCCTCTGACTCTGAGGATTGTGGGTTCTAGAACCACTCAAGGGACTTCTGAGCATATACTCCAGGCTGACACTTCAGTGCAGTACTGAGGGAGTGCTGCATAGTCAAATGAGACATTAAACCACTTTTCCCCCTCAAGTGAACAAAACAGATCATATATTCGAAAAAGAGCAGTGAAGGTCTCATTGTCTTGTTTGCGCATGTGGGCTGTGTGCCTATTGGTTGCTGCATTCCCCACATTGCAACAGTGACTACAATTCCAAAGCACTTGATTGGCTGCAGAGCAGTCTGGGATATCCTGTGGTGTGGGTTTAAATGCTAGTTATTTCTTCTGTTTATGGGTTATAGGTAATTAAAACAACAAGTACTCAACAGAGTTACAGTAAAACCTACCCAAATTTATAAGAACAATTTTCAAGTGTTAAATTATCCTTTAAGACATGAAGGAGAACCCTTCCAGCTAATTAAATCTTGTGTGCATGTATTTACAGTTGAAGTCTTTCATTCACTTCATCCTTTGTGCAGCGAGTGCTGTTAATTCGCACATCCTTGATGTTGACAGTCTGAGAATGAATTCATGTTCAATTGGACACAGCTAAATAATTTCTGCTGTCTGCCACCCTGTCACTTCACTGCAGTTACCCTTTCTAGTTTTTAATTTTACCATCGATTTTTGTATCACTTTTTGGCTTATGTAATTGTGCGTCTTTTATGCTTGAATTATGATAGATGTTTGGATTTTTTCTTTAAATGTTTTAAAATATGATCTAGCGGGTTTGATCAGAATGTTCCAAACTTGGATCCCAGCGAGAATATTCATCTGTTTATCCTGACTCACCAGTGGCTTTGTTATGCTATAGTCACTCTTCCAGTAAAAATATTTTGGTTAGACTCTCGGTATGGTGCTGTGATTCCACACGTCCTGTGATATGAACGCCAGCACTTTGTGTGTTTAAAAAATATTACTGAACACCGGAAACCTTAAAAACGTCAAATGCTAGAGAAATACACATTGTCTGTGAAGAGAAAAGACAACAAGCACACCCCTGAAACACAAACCTGTCTTGTCAGATGCTGTTGGACCTCTGTGCTACCCAGTGTTTTATGTCTTTATTACTGTATATTTCACTTGTGACTGCAACTTGCCGTAACTAAACTTGCATTGAACAGGCTGCAGCTCTTTTCTGTAGCAAAGAGGATGCTGTGAAGTGACCTGACTTGAACTTTAGAAAGTGTTTGATAGGCTAGACATTGGGAAGATGTTTCCACATGTGGAGGAGACTGAAACTGAAAGTTGTAAATGTAAGATAGGCACTAAATCCAGTAGGGGATTCAGAAGAAACTTCTTTACCCAGGAAGTGGTGGGGATGTGGACCTTGCTGCCGCATAGAGTGGTTGAGGCAAATAGCCTAGATATATTTAAGGGAAAGCTAGATAATCACTTGAGGGAGAAGGGAATAGAAGGATATGTTGATCGGGTTAGATGAAGAAGAGTTGAAAGAGGCTTATGTGGAGCTTAAAAACTGATGTAGAGTAGCTGGTCTGAGGCCTATATTTGTAAACACTATGAACATCCCAAAGTCTTCATAATTTAACTCAGTAGGAAGAGTATGTTTTGGTAAGGAATGTTTCCTACCTTTGGTAAACCGGAAATTACTTTCATTCTATCCCCTTTCTGAAAATTGAAATTTCAGTGCTGATTTGGAGATGGACCAAATGAAACAAAACTGTGACCTTAAAGACTTATTCTTCTATCCTCAAATAATCATTGAAGAAAAGATTCAGCAGATACACAAACTACATCCTGGTCCTGACCACAAAGTGCTCAAAAGCATCTTTGGGATTTTATTTTTTTTAACAACTACAGTGACCTCAACATTGCTCAGTGTTCTGGAAAGTGTTCCTGTAATTAATCGGTGTGATTCATTCACTCCTTGTAATATTCAACACAAAGCACTGCTTCACTTAACCAGCTCGAGGGAGGAAACTCAGTGTTTGCGGAACAGTCAGATGACTGTTCTCTTCGAGTTCTCACCTGGAAAATGTTTACCTGTCAACGTACAAATGTTTAGGTGTCACGGACGGGTGACATGTAGATGTCTGAAGAATGACCAAAAAGCACCACATTTCAAGCCTTCGGTGGATATACCTGAATGCCAAGACTGCACCATAAACTTACCTGGGCGCAGACAGCTACTTATTGGGAGGTGAATCAATTTGGTCTGACTGAACCAAGCTATGTTTTAGTTGTATTCTTTTAAACTAATCCATAAAATAAGGTAGAGATAATGTTGATCTCTTGTTTACACCAAATAGAGCAAAATATTATAAGAAGGGACAGGTAATATTCATTGCATAGTTGTATTGTTCAATGGTATGTTAAATTAGAAACTGAGGGTAGATCTTGACTCTGTGTGATAATATATAACGGGTGATAGCAAATCACCAGCTCATTATACATCTCTTCTCGTTGACTTCACTGGAAATAAAATTTGGAGATATACAACGATGGTCTACACCAAAGGGTGAATTCATTAATCCCGCACTCCTGCAGAGATTTTCGTTGGAAGGGAGCTCAAGCTTGGAGATAGAGCAAGTGTCAGTTCTGCAGCCTTCATTCCCTTTGAGTTTAGCTCCTCACTGGGAGTGTGAGGGCATTCAAATTAACTCTCCCGCAACCCTGTACTGAACCTTGGGATTTCATTGCTGATTTTTGGGAGAAATATGGACTTGCCACATCCAATGATCGAGAAAGACAATTGTGTTTTTGGCGTTTTATAGATCTCTGAGTCATAGCAGCATGAACATAACAAAGGCTTCCTGCTGGTTTTCTCTGCTCATGCATATAAACTATCTGAAGATCCAACCCTGTCAGTTCATAGAAAGTGCTTAAAAGCATCAGTAACATCTCCAAATATCTATAATTAGAACCTTCTACCCTGTTATTCTGCAGATATTCATCCAGCTTCTCTTGGAAGGACAAGGATTAACTATTTTGAGGGAACTATTTCGCATAACTCTTTATCAATGATCAAATTCACTTTTGCTGTTGCAACTTTAAGAGAAAACAATTTCCACTGCTATTTAAAATTGCCTGAGGTGCCTTTTGTTGTCTTGTTGGTTAAGATTATATGTTTTCATTTTTATTTCTTCTTTCAGGATACTGAATTATTCCAGTTCAAGCTGCAAGGCAGAGTATACCTCAAAGATAGCCACTAAACAGCTTTCCTCACTGGCATCTATCATGGAAATCTTACCATTCAGTTATCCCGCACCACCTCCCCAAGCGCACAGGAACTCTCTCACTAATGCACTTCCCTTTCTATATCGCGCCAGCTTCAAAATCCTGCGCAAAGCCGACCTCTTCAACTGTGCCTCCAACCATCTCCCGGAAACCTCCTCCCCCACTTCTCTCAGAAATCTCCTTATGAAGTGCCTTTGAAACACCTTCCTGCACGATGAATACGAATTGTCGTTGAATTATTATTGTAGGATCTAAACAATTGTAAGGCATAGCTCATCTTGTGCATCTCAAAGGACCAATTGGAAAGTTTCCCTTTCTTTCACCAGCGAGGACTACACTTAGTTGAAAGAAAAACCCAGTTTCACTAAGTGTCAGATTACCCAGTTGCGAAGAAGAGTCTTATGGGACTCAAAACGTTAACTCTGTTTCTCTCTCCACAGATGCTGCCAGACCTGCTGAGTTTTACCAGCACTTTCTGTTTTTGTTTATCCAAGTTTGGATGTTGTGAGGACTAACACCTCAGTGATCTCTTTGGCACGTTGATCTCTGTGCTTCGGGGATGATAGTTGAGTCATTTATGATGTGCGGTAATGGGATCTATCAGGATTAGATTAATATCCTGGAGCTTTGCCTGATTATCTTGTGTAGTTGTAGACGGTTTGAGGATCTTGCTGATTTTAATTTTAATCTATTCTGACTTTAGGGGATTAAGTGAGTTGGGTAGTGTAAGTCAGTGCTTCCCAAACTTTTTCCCCACTGTGACCCCATTTTGCACCTCCAAAGTTGGCGTGACCCCCGGAATGAGGGCTCTCTGAAAGCAAAGTGAGGCGGGGAGGGGGAAGAGTTTAGAGAGCGGGCTGCGGGGGAGGAAGAGTTGTGAGGGTGGGGGGTTGGCGGGGAGGGGGGTCCAATAGCTTTTTTCCACAGATCTTTTTGCAGGTTCTCATTCAGGCAGCGCTGGGGCCTCCGATTTCATTCCCTTAAGCCACGCCCACCGAACAATGGTAAGGACAAATCACGCGCGCATGTCAGAGGCCTTCGACCCTGTGACACGTCTGTGGAGGCACAGTGTTCACTCGACAGTCACCATTGCAGACTTGGGCGGAGAGGGAGCCTGTGACCCCACCGGGGGTCACAACCCATGTTTGGGAGCCCCTGGCATAAGTGATGGACTGTGCATGGTGTCTGATGAGGTGACTGGTCATTCCTAACTCTATACTTCCATGTTCCATGTTATTGATTGACTATTTTAACAGGAAGTGTAGAGTGGAAACGGGAGACCTATTGCCCATCCTTTGTCCGCCCATTCAGGACAATTTTCTGTTGCTGAATAAGCATGAATCCACAGAATGGCCCACATTACTCTGGCCAGCTCACACTAGTACTGATTATCACTGCCACTCGCACTGCTACAAGTGAGAGAACCATTGCCAGCTTTATTTACAAAATGGTTTGTCAACAGCATTTTATTGTATGAGAAATATGGCAGGTAGCTCCCTTTTAACGTAAAGCTAGATCCCTGCTTTATTTCCTGTTTAGATGCAGGAAGCTTGAAATTCCTGACTCACATTTGCAATAATTTATCATTTTTGTTTTGGAGGATGTTACTGAACTGACTGGAGTTTTTCAGATTGAATCAGCAAGGGCTTCAGTCCAGTCTGCATTGCTATCTTGCAATTCAGCCGCCCTCGGAAGCTGTTGTGCTTGGTTGCAGTCCCAAATCTAACCCCTCAGGGATTGAATATGAAATTGATATTGGACAACATGTGCTGTCAGTCTGAACGGCCAATGAGCAGAATGGGCTGGATACGGTGGGGAAGGGGATAGATACTAATGATAACTACCACTTGTAATGAGATTATGGTTCAATATTGAAGTGAGACAATGAACACTTGATAGCTAATAACTTCCGAGCAGTGTCCTTGTGTCCTTTAGCTTACTATTGTCTTTTAGCCTAAAGGTTAACCATGGACTCAGCCATTGGAGCTCACTGTGTTTTCCTTGTTAATGTTGGCCGCTGCTCACATTGCAGTCTGTTCAGCATTCTGAAGTATGCTCTTTGAATCCTCAATTTTGCCTTTGTTGGTCCCTGGAGTATTGATTGCAAAAGTAGTTAATCTTTTATTACTTCTGCTCACTGGCTTCTCTGTACTAAGCAAGTCTACGTGCAAACTCTACACTCACTGGATCTTTACATTTTTGTCGACTCTGTGAGTTCTGGATCATTCTGCTCCGCCTGACGATGACTTGTAAAAGCTGGAGGAGGCTGAGGGAGGGATCGATTCCACCTGAAGCTGTTTATCGACCGCCTCAGGGAGTCCAAACGCTTCCACAGTTTTAACCGGGGCTCACTGGAGTCCTCGATGTGATACGGCATACACTCATAGGGGCCGTAGCGGGAAGCGTCCAGACCTGCAGGATTGCACAAGGCTACAAAGCTCACGCATGTCGCCAAGAGAAGGAATATGCATATCAAGGCGATGATGGTTGGCAGAGGGTCTCCCTTTTCAGCTGACGCATCAGTCCTCTGAAATGTCTCTGTGGTGGTCAGGAGCAGCTTAAGAATACTCGGCACTGCAGTTGTCCCATTCTTGGTCTCTGAGTTCATGGTTCCTGTTTTTTGAGTTTAAAGAAAGACAAATTAACACCTTTAATTTTTACCTTGCTAATTGAGAACCAACAAGGATGAGAAAAGGTGATTCAACCCGTTTAAGCCCAAACTTCAATGTTTTTGTCAAGAAGAGCACATTACTTAGCTAGGAGGAGGTTGGAAGGGAGGGAGTGAAGAAGTGTCTAGCCATGATGTTCCAGCCATTGAGTGTGGGACAGACTTGATGGACCAGCTTGTCCTTTCCTGCCCATCAGCTTCAGATGTTCATATGGATGCGATATCATAAAATTGGCTGAGATGAAGCAGGTTCTTCAGCTCATGTGATCTCGATCCCACTGAATTCCCATTACAGCCTTTCTTTATAATCATTCACCTAGACAGGAACTTGGTTTAACATCTCCTCCGACGGATCCCTGACACTGCAGCTATCTGCCTGGGCTACATTCAAGTGTTAGCCAGTATCTTTAAACCCCTGGGGAGGGACTCGAACCCACAATCTTCTAACCCAGAGTGCAACCAGCCGGGCCAGCCTGACACAGTTGCTGTGCATGACAGGAAAACTGTTTAGAAATTTGAATCAAAGCACACAACAGTACATTGATGGCATAAGATGGCGTGTATCAAATCGCGGAGAACTGTACTTAAATGTACTGTCCTTTCAGTGAAACTTGAAACTGAGGCCCTATTTGCCTCAGAACCTGTCATGGGTAGAGTTCATATTCTATAAGGTTCAAACTGCATTGGTCAAAGGGTTGTCTTTCTCTGAACCTAACTTGTTATCTTCATGTCTTCAATTGTAGGAAATGCTGTCAGAGGTCAAAAAGATTCTTTTTGCCTCATCCCTTCCATGTTGGGCTTTTTCTTAAATAATGCTTTGTGGTAGAAGGGGTTTAATAACTTACAGGTTGAACAAAATAGCTTCCAAAAGGAAGAGAAAATGCAATTATTTTCACCTTCCATAGTGTGTTGTCTTGACTCCTTTACCTGGCTCAGTTAACACTTTGTACTTGCGTCAAAGACAAAGGAGTCATAGAACTGAAGGAATCCCTTTTGCCCCACATCATAAACTCTTTTGGGACAGCAGCGCATGAAGATTACTCCGTTGTAAACCACTGAACATCGGCCCATGTTTTACAATCACTAAGCATGGTAACTAATTTCAAACCTTCATGAAGGTTGGGTATGGTCAGCACTTTGCCTTTTACGAACAGCCGAAGGGACGTGCTGTTTGATACAGTCCGACAGTCGTTAGGACGTACGGCCTACACACCTGGCATCACGCCAGCACTGAAATTCATACACCACGTTGCTCATTTGCGTGATAGGCAGAACATCCTTTTGGCATGACGGCAGCATCCTGTTAGAATACCACGCCTGTTGCTCAAATTTTTGAGACACCTTACCCTTCCAGGGTAATCTGAGGTAGACTGGGCACTTTTCGGGACCGAAACAGTCAGCCTTAGGCCCATTCCTGAGTGTGTGCGGTACATAGTGAACAATGATCTGATCAGGGTAGCCATTATCCTGCAGGATGTCTTTGATGCACTCCTATTTCAACATCAAGCTTGTACAGTGAGCAAATGGCTCAGCCCCTATTTACAAGGTTGCCGATAAGGCTAATCTTATAGCGCATGGACCTGTAGAATCCTAGCACGTATCTTGACCAATGAAGGTAGGCTTGTGCTGACCAGCCTGTGCTTGCAAAACTCAAAACGTAGTGTCCAACACTAGATGTGATTTCAAGGTTGGACAACACCTGCTGAACAATCCTGATTGCGCCAAGAATTACACTGAAAACTAGTTTAATTTTCAGTGGGGCTCGCAGTGTGACTCACTCACACATGCTGGAAGCCACATCTATTCACACGCAGGGCCTTGTTCCTTTGCAGGCAAAAGGAACATGTCCACACATTGCACCCTTTTCAACTGATAAAGCGCTTAGGGAAGAGTCATTCCCTGGTTCATTCCCCAGGGCAACGCCTTGACCAACCAGAGTCAACCTGCTCGGTTTGAATTTGAACATTCCCCATGTTAATGCCTTCACCAATCGGAATCCACTTGCCAACCAACCGGCACCCTCTTCTCATGCAGTATAAATTGTTGTTTCCCCTGTTACTGCTGATAATTTCTTGAGCTGTCCTGATGAGTACAGGATGAAAAGTTTTGATACAGTGTCTCTTTTTTTTCAGCAATACTCAAGTTCTGTAACTATCAAATGACTATTTGATTTTGCTTCAAATGCTTTTTGGATAATTTTTCACGTTGTTTTAAGGTGGCATCTCGACAGTGAGAAATGGAACACTTTCTTGCCCTCCTCGCTTTAGCATCTATTGCCAGTTTCAAGCGCTCTCAAATCAGATATGGAATAAGCAGGCCATGTACAGGACAGTCATGTGTTTTAGCTTTTAGCTTCCAAATGTCACCTGTGGCCATATCAGTGTGATGTTTATGTTCACTGCACAAGCCATGTTTCATGTCTGCTTGAGTGAACTTGCCAACTTAAGTGGGATTAGAAATGATTGGATGCTTTGGGCCCACAGGCACGAGGTTAAGATTTCCAAAGTTAGGTCATGTCAGACCCTCTGAACTAGCAGAGTGGCAAAGAGGAGTAGTGGGGGTAGTGAGAGTAATGTATATTAATTAGGTAACTGCCCCACAATTCCCCTTTTTATAGACAGTTACCCATTGACACCCTCAAAGTCTGGCTAAAACTGAGCTTAGACTTGTTAACTTAACTAGACAAAACACTGCATTGAAAAGAGGAATCTTGCCTGTAGATATAGCCAAAACCTTGAGAACCATAAAATGGCACAGCAGAGAAGGAGTCCATTTGGCCCATTGTGCTTGTGCTGGCTCTTCGAAAGAGCGATCCAATTTGCGTTACTTCCCTACCCTTTTCCCATACCCTGCAAATCTTTCCTTTTCAGGTAAATATCCAAATCCCTTTGGAAGGTTATTGTCCCATCTGCTTCCACCCCCATTTCAGGCTGTGCATTCCAGATCACAACCACTCTCTGTGTCTAAAAACAGATTTCTCCTCATCTTGCCTCTGGTTCTTTTAACAATTATCTTAAACAGTCCTCTGGCTACCAACCCTCCTGCTGATAGTAAAGCTCCTTTTCACTTACCCCAGCAAAACCCTTAATGGTTTTGAACGCCTCTATTAAATTTCCCCTTAACCCTCTTGCTCCAAGGAGAACAATCGCAGCTTCTCCAGTAATAAATATAGAAAGCTCTGGAAAAGCTCAGAGTGTCTGGCAGCATCTGTGGGGAGAGAAACAGAGTTAACATTTTGAGCTTAACACGACTCTTCTTCAGAACCCAGTTTCCAGGTTTCCGAAGAAAAGTGATATTAGACTCGAAACGTTAGCTCTGTTTCTCTCTCCACAGACGCTGTCAGACCGACACTCATTTTTCAGCACCTTTATTTTTATTTCCACTCTCCAGCATCCGCAGTATTTTGTTTTTATCCCAGCTCCTCCAATCTCTCCACCGGACTGAAGGAAAACAACTGTGCGTTTTAGCTTTTCTTATGCGATCGGTTGAAGTTTTTGTTACCATTTCTTCAGGAGCGTTTCAGTATTTTTGACATTCAGTATTTGTAAATTGATATTTCATTGCGCAGTACCCAGGCTACACATATAAGATTTTTGAAACTCATTATGAACGTTGTTTACGCGCAGCCCAGAGAGCAAGTCACTACATGTGGCTGAGATTACACTTTCAGAGCAGAGTCAGCTCAAAATGGTCATCATAAAATGTCCAAGGATCTATATTTCGGTCAGATAAGATTGTTTTGATGGCGCAGTTGTCAACAGCTCAGCGATGAATTCAGTGTCACATCAATGTGCAGCTCAACATGTGCATTGTGTTTGCTGTTCAATGTTGGTCAACTCCAAATTCACTCAGCCGGAGTCCTGTTGTGCAAGAGATTATTCTCTGAAGTTATTTGGAGAGCTCCTTGTCCAGCCTTTGTGGCTGCTCAAAGGCACAAGCAGATGAGTTTCAAGGAACATTGGGGCTGTTCAGAAGTTATTGATATAATTTCCCATCTACACTAAACGTGAGCCATTCTTATCTCTTCCTCCACACGTCAGTTCATCTGAGCGCCAGCCGTAGCTCAGCGTTAGCATTCTCACTCCTGAGCTACAAGGTTGTAGGTTTGAGTCCCGCCAAACAAAGTCTCGGCTGACACTCCAGCACTGCCCTGTTGGAAAATGCTGTGTTTTTTGGAAGAGAAATTAAACCAAAGGCGCGCTCTGCTCCCTCAGGTGAATGTGAAGGATCGCAAGGCCGCTATTTTAAAGAAGAGTAGGAGTGTTCTCACAGGTGTCCTGACCGGTATTCTGCCATCATCATTATATCACTAACACGTTACTGTTAATGGGATCTTGCTGTGTGCAAATTAGCTGCCACATTTCTTGCATTACAACAGTGACATCACTGCAAAAGTACTTCATTGGCTGTAGAGTCAAAAAGTCCTGAGAGGCGCTATGTAAATATAAGTCCTTTTCTCATTCTTTCAGCAGGTGCCGCTCTTTCTTGACTCAGGTTGTGGGTTCGAGCCTCACTCTGGCCTTGAGCACAGAATCTGGGTTGGCCCTTCAGGATTGTATTGTGTGACAGTATAGCCACTCAGACCCAGATAAAATATCACATCTGGCTCTGTTTGAAGGAAGAATAAAGTTCTCCTGGTGCACTGGCCAGCGCTTCTCCTTCAAACTCCGCGATCAGTCACTGTACAGTGTGCTGTGCTGTGGGCAATGAATCAATCTCTTAACAGCGAGGAGAGAGCACGGCCTGTGAAGCTTGAGGGGAACTAAATCATGGCTTTCAAGTGAGAGGCTTCTCAAGGAATCTGGGCAGAAAATCAGAGTAGGATCAGTCTCCAAGTGATTTCTTACAAATACTAATGGCAATTTGGAGTATCACTGACACGGGACTGGGAACAAATTTTCTATCTGTTCTTTAAGGTTTGGTCATACTGGGGCCCCACGGCCTGTGGAGCTCATATATAGATTCGATAAGCTTAAGAACGAGCTACCAATGTGCAATATAAACAGAATACATGGCCAAGAGCAAAGAAGTTGATTTATAACCACTCCTGGAATTGACCATAACTCACTTGAATTATCAGGTCAGTTTACTAGAATGATGCTAATCGAATCCCACAGCTTTTTAATCACACGTTTCCTGTCACTTAACCAACACCACAACTTTGTGAGGTATGTCATTCGGTGATTAATGGTCAATCCTTCAGATCCTCCCGCTAGTTAAGTGTGATGAAATATAGACCCGAGTCTCAAGGTCGAACTGAACCCACCTCGCTGTTACTCTGTTATCTTCAATGCTCAGTCTTTCGCTGTGTTTATTTTTTTTTGGTGCCAAAGTATCAGACTATCCGGAAGGAATGTTTTCCTTCCTTCGGGAAAATGTTAAGTTTAACAGAGCAGCTCGTATGCTTCCAAAACTGGGAGAGTCGTCACTCTGGAACACATAATAAATGCAGACACGTTTCTCAGATTTATCCAGTGTCTCCTGTTAATTACCTGTCACTGAAGGTGGACAGAGGGTAATGTTTCTGCCCCTGTTTGTCTGTAACCAAGATACCTGAAAAACTAATGGATGGATTTCAATGAAACTTGGTACACAGATCGGGTATGACCCAAGGAAGAACTGATTAGCTTTTGGTGCAGATGTGGACCTGGATCTTGGAATTTTTTTAAAGGGTTCATTAACATTGGGAGATGGGGCAAATTGACTTTTATTTAGAATGTTGTGGGTTGTTTAGGAATGTTGTGGATCGCCTCAGCTGCTGTGGCGTGTGTTCATGCGCGTGCGTTTATTTCTTTCCCCCTCGTTCCGCTATCTTCCAGTTCTGATGACGAGTCCACATCTGAAATCTCAATCTGTCTGTTCTTGTAGCAGGTACTACCTGACCTGACGAGTGTTTCTGCCATTTCTTTATTTGTTTTTTTAAGTCCTACCTCCCGTGAATTCCTTTTTATTCGCTCACAGGATGGGGACATGGCTGGCCAGACCAGCGTTTATTGCCCATCACTAATTGCCCTTGAGAAGGTGGTGGTGGTGAGCTGATTTCTTGAACCGCTGCAGTCCATGTGATGTAGGTACACCCACAGCACTGTTAGGGAGGGAGTTCCAGGATTTTGACCCAGCGACAGTGAAGGAAAGGCAATATATTTCCAAGTCAGGATGGTGAGCGACTTGGAGGGGAACTTCCAAGTGGTGGTGTTCCCATCTATCTCTTGCCCTTGTCCTTCTAGATGGTAGCGGTCATGGATTTGGAAGATGCTGTCTAGGAGCCTTGGTGAGTTCCTGCGATGCATCTTGTAGGTGGTACACACAGCTGCCACTAGTGCATCAGCGGTGGAGGGAGTGAATACGGTGCCAGTCAAGCGGGCTGCTTTGTCCTGGATGGTGTCAAGTTTCTTGCCTCATCCAGGCAAGTGGAGAGAATTCCATCACACTCCTGACTTGTGGCTTGTAGATGGTGGACAGACTTCGGGGAGTCAGGAGGTGAGTTACTCACTGCAGGATTCCTAGTCTCTGACCTGCATTTGTAACCACTGTGACTAGTCCAGTTCAGCTTTTTTTAAATTCGTTCATGGGATGTGGATGTCGCTGGCTAGACCATCCCTAATTGCCCTTGTTCAGAGGGCATTTTTTAAGAGTCATGTAGGCCAGACCAGGTAAGGATGGCAGATTTCCTTCCCTAGACGACATTAGTGAACCAGATGGGTTTTTACAACAATTGACAATGGTTTTCATGGTCAGACTTCTAATTCCAAATTTTTATTGAATTCAAATTTCCCGGGTCCCCAGAGCATTACCCTGGCTCTCTAGAATACCATTCCAGTGACAATACCACTGTGTCACAGCCTCCCCCCCGGTTAATGGTAACCCTCCAGGATATTGATAGTGGGGGATTCAGCAATGGTAATGCCATTGATTATCAAGGGGCGATAGTTGGATTCTCCCTTGTTGGAGATGGTCATTGCCTTGCACTTGTGTGGCGCGAATGTTACTTGCCACTTGTCAGCCCAAGCCTCGCTATTGTCCAGGTCTCACTGCATTTGGACATGGACTGCTTCAGTATCTGAGGAGTTGCGAATGGTGCTGAACATTGTGCAATCATCAGTGAACATCCCCACTTCTGACCTTATGATGGAGGGAAGGTCATTAATGAAGCAGCTGAAGATGGTTGGGCCTAGGACACTACCCAGAGGAACTCCTGCAGTGATGCCCTGGAGCTGAGATGATTGATCTCCAACAACCACATCCATATTCCTTTGTGCTAGGTATGACTCCAGCCATTGGAGAGTTTTCCCCTGATTCCCATTGACTCCAGTTATGCTAGGACTCCTTGATGCCACACTCGGTCAAATGCTGCCTTAATGTCAAGGGCAGTCACTCTCACCTCACCTCTGGGGTTCAGCTCTTTTGTCCATGTTTGAACCAAGACTGTAATTAGATCAGGAGCTGAGTGACCCTGGTGGAACCCAAACTGGGCGTCAGTGAGCAGGTTATTGATAAGCAAGTGCCGCTTGACAGCACTGTTGATGACCCCCTTCCTTCACTTTACTGATGATCGAGAATAGGCTGATGGGGTGGTAATTGGGACTGAGATTTTAAAAATCATCTCAAACCAGCTTAGCATCCTCTCTGTGATGCGACTTTAAAAAATATTTGAAGTTGCTGGCTCAGAGTACTTCAGGATGAGGCCGCACTTCATTATCATTCAGAATTTGGAAGAATCGAGGGTTCCTTTTGACTTGGGGCAGTAGTGTGAAATGGCTAATAATGGAGCTGCCGTCTGTAATACATCTCTCCTGATTTCAGTTTTGATTGAGTTCAGTTGGGACAGATGTGCAACTAATCTGCTGGTATCCAAATTACACTTTCACCCAAAGTCATAATTATCCTCAAGATCGTACATAGAATTTACAGCACAGAGACAGGCCATTCGTCTCAACAGATCTATGTCAGTGTTTATGTTCCACACAAGCCCCCTCCCGCTCTGGTGATGTATTCCAGTTCACTCAGGGAGTCCGAGTTGCTGTGGCAACACACCCTTCCACGTGCCTGTTGTAGCTTGGAACTATGCTTTGTGATGGTTGGGGTTCCAATGCTCTTTCCATCACATGGCTGACCGGGAATCCCTCCCGCTCTTACTGCCTGCCATTGGTGTGTGTTGGAAAGGATTTCCAGGCTGATACTCAAGCTGTTTGGCTGCGTTATGAACGCACCTTCCTTGGCCATGAAGCCCTGGAATGAGAACTGGAGCCCGGAGCTTCTGGCTCAGACGCAGGGACACTATCCACTGCACCGCAGGACCTCCACCAGGAGGGTTTCCCCGAAGGAGGGGAATTTCTTGGGGATATTTTGGCCCTCTCCACATGTCTCCCCTACCCCTTGGTCTCGACAGTTACTGCGATGGCCTGTATTGCCTTCCCCCTGGACTCTGTTTCCACGGGGGACTCCGGGAAATGCTACCACATAAGGAGCTATTTCTGTGGATCCATGTTGTTGGAGAGAGTACTCGGTGCAGTTAATAAAGATGATTACAGTGATGTGCAGCTGCACTTGACATCAATTTCCATTCATCCCAGTGTTCAGGGAATTAATCAAAGTAACTAAAACCTTAGCTCTCATTTTCAGTTCAAGTATCACAGCAATTGGAGATTAACTGTAATCTCAGGGCTCCTCTCTGTGCTTGGAACAGAGTCAGCTCTGAGTGCTGGGTACAACAGAATCGTTCACCATGCTGAGTTGAAAATAAATCCAAGAGGGTGTAGGCTAGAGGAGAACTAAACTCACCATTAAAGCAATAAAAGAAAGAAAGAAAGACTTACATTTATATAGCATCTTTCATGACCTCAGGATGTGCCAAATCACTTTACAGCTGATAAAATATAGTCACTGTTGTAATGTAGGTAACATGGCAGCCAGTTTGCACACAGCAAGATCCCACAACCAGCAATGAGATAATAACCAGGTAACCTGTGTTAATGATGTTGGTTAAGGGATAAATATCGGGCAGGCTACCAGGGATGACTCCCCTGCTTTTCTGCGATATTATGCCATGGGATCTTTAACATCCACCTCAGAGAGCAGGCACTGGAGTGTCGACCTGAATTTTGGCTGAAGCCTCTGGAGTGGGGCTTAAACCTGCAGCCTACTGCCTGAGAGGCGAGAGGGCTACCCGCTGAACCAGGAACAGCACGGAATTCAAAGCTGCGAGAGTGTGGAGTGGGACTAGCCAAGAGGTGAAAGATTCCAATGGTATTCTTTTATTTCTACTGACTTGCTTCACTGGGCAGATCTCATTTTCCTCTCCCTGTTTTAGTAAAGAGCTTTACCACATCAAACAAAAACTCCTCCAAATGCATCACATGCAATTCATTACTTGGAACCGCAGTCACTAATTTACATAAATGACTGAATCTGCCTCTGTTTCTGTCGCCTTAGCATCATGAACTGAACTTTACAGTCTTTGCACTGAATCAGCGTTTGAAGTTCCCCTTCCACTTTCTCACAAGCAGACGTTGCTGATTCCTTAACCTAGTACTCGCCTCCCTCAGGCTGAGACCCCTCGCCCTTTGACATTATGTTGTTAAAAAGAAAGAAAAAAAAATTAAAACATGATACTTTTGAAGAAAGATACAGAACAGTAACATTCCCAGAAAGAAATCTCAGTTTTCCAGAGACACAGAGTCTTGACCCCACCACTAAAGCTGAACCTGAACCCGCTCCTACATACCAGGCCTAAGGCTGTCCCCACACAGTTTTATTCTCTTTTTTGGCTGGTGTTTTTTCTTAACGTTGATTTCTCTCACTTTGTTTATTGTGTTACGGGATATTAATTATTCAGAATATTTGCTCTTTGATAAACATCACTCAAGACTCGAGGCAGGATCTCATCCCCATCCTATTTTATCTTGTTCTGTGTTTTTGTCTCTCTTGCAGTCTCTCTTGTGCTTTTCCTTTGTTGATTTTTTTATTCACTCTGACTTGTTCTCTTTATGTATCTTTACCTCTATCTTCATTTTGATTTTTCCTTTCTCTTTCACTTTGTCTCTCTCTCACTCTCTCTCTCTCACTCTCTCCCTCTCTATATCTCTGTATCTCTCTCTTGTGCTCTCTGCCTTGCGCTCTCTCTCTTTCTTCCTCTCTTACGCTCTCTCCCCCTCCCTCTTGCACTCTCTCTCACTCTATGTGTGTGTCTCTCTCTCTCTCTCTCTCGCCCTGTCTCTATCTCTGTCTTTCTCTCTCTCTCTCTGTCTCGCACACTCGCTCTCTCTCTTTCATTCACTCACTCTCACTCACTGATTCTCTCTCTGTCTCACTCTCTCCCTGTCCCTCCTTTGCGCTCCCTCTTTCTGTCTCTGTCTCACTCTCACACTCTCACTCACTCTCTCTCTCTCTGTCTCACTCTCCCCCCGTCTCTCTCCTTTGCGCTCTCTCTTTCTCTCTTTGTCTCTGTCTCATTCACTCACTCTCACTCACATTATCACTCACTCTCTCTCTGTCTCACTCTCTCTCTGTCTCACTCTCTCCCTGTCTCTCTGTCTCTTGCTGTCCCTTTCATCTTTTTAATCTGCCACTGAGTAATGAATCAAGAGGAGATTTGCAATTTGTGGAGCTATCAGCCTTTCTTTTGAGGGCTCTTCTCTCAGTAAGTTCTCTTAAGTGGTGCCTGAGCCCAGTAGTTGGGCACGAGGACATTGGAAATAACAGGTTATTAAGCCAAGAGCATAAGTTAAGCATGAAAGGCACAGGAAGCCATAATATTGTGATGCTGAAGGAACACTGCTGGCCCTGTGAAGTTTGACATGCACTAAGCTCTGGAATTCCCTCCCTAAATTTCTCCACCTCCCTGCGTCTCCCTTCTCCTTCAAGCCTACCTCTTTGGTCAAATGTTTTGGTCAAGTGTCTCATATTTACCTTACGCGGCTCCGTGTCAAATATTTGTCTGATAGTCTCTCCTGCGAAGAACTCTGGAACGTTTTAAGTTGGTTAAAGGTGTTGTGGAAATGCAGGGTGTTTATTTTATTCTCCAGCCATGTGCTGAAGTGGCGTAGTTCACATTTAAACAACACTGTGAATGTTGCTTGTGTTTGACTGACCTGCTTGGATGTGGTGGGAACAAAGATCAGGAGATGAGTGTTTACCGGCTGGCGTTTGTGTCGACCTCTCTCATCTACAAAGGCGCTTTATTAGCAGACAGTGGCTGTTCTGTTGCACACGGAATGTTGTGTTTTCCAGCCAGAAAGTTTTTCCACTGTCCAGTTGGTATCGCCCCCAAAATGATACAACATTGAAAGCCTTTTATTCAGCCTCTTTATTCCTGACCAGATTCCTATGGAAGTCTATATTTATTTTTGGGTTTCCTGAGTGGGAGCTACTTTTACTGAATCTAAGGTCTTGTTAACATTCCCTGTAGACGCTGAGTATTAGAAATCGCTTCTAACCTTTTATGTTAAATTTGCCTCTCTGTGGCTCAGATAGGGGTGGAGTGCTTCACCAACTGACCTATGACAGGAGAATTTCACCATTGGTTGGGTCATCCTTGCAGAAGGGTATGTCTTACTGGCAAAATGTGTGTAGAAATCGAATAGATAATGTTTTGGTGGAACAACATTTTAGAAACAGTATAAGGAGCATTCACACACACCCCGGGGTGGATATTAATTCAGATCATTGCCCCCTTGCGACAAAAATTAAAATGAAGCTGAAAATACCAAAAACAAAAAAAGATGTGCAACCATTTGTACCTTGACGTGTTGAAGGATGAAAACATCAGGAGAGGCACTCACTCAAAGCGAGTACGAATGCCTCAGCATTGAGAAGACAGAACAAACAGAGGTCTCAGAACAAGAAATAGAAAGCAAATGGAACAGTGTGAAAGTTAGTGTGCAACATGCTGCAAAGAAAATATTATAAAAACAAAAAAGAAAATGAGTTGAGGAGTGGATGGCCGATGAGATCCCAGCAATGATGATAGAAAGAGGAAAGAAAAACACACCTGAGTATGATGAAATTGAAAAGAAAATAGTGGTGTAGGCAGGTGAAAAGAGGAATGGCACCATGAGACCTGTGATATTCCTGTGTTCCCATGAAGTACTGGAACTGGGAAGAAATCACAAAATGAGAGCTATAAACCAGTCGTTGAAATATTTGACAGATGGAAAGGGATAACAACAGACAGTGGGTATATAATAGACAAAGGTGGCGAAATATTGTTTGATAGCGATGCAGAAGAAAAAAAGATGAACAGAATATATGTGTTCAGGAAAAGTTTTGAGTTTTTTTATATCTGGGTGTGAGTGTGCAGTGTTTTGAGGATTCATCGTGTGTTTGATTTTACTCTGTGAAAGATACTTGTCATCATGTGGACCCTCACCAACCCCAGGTTTCCTCCATTCCTGGTTTACATTGTGAGAGACCATTTCCATGGGTCCCCACTGGTGGCCTGACACATTGTTTTATTCCAAAAAGGGTCAACCCCTCTGCTGAAGTAACAAAGTAATTTCAGATGAACGCATTAAGCTATCCACTTGATATTATCCCACAGGATAACTTCAGGCTTTAGCGTCCTGTAATGTAAGAAAGCGTTCTAGGAATTAATAGCCACTTGAATAACATCGCATGCTCCAGCACACCGTTCCTTTGCGAGTATTTCATGTTCAAAGACTGATGTGTAATTACTGAATTCAAGATAGTTAACTGCTGTTTGATAGCTGGCACAGTCTGTCCTCCTTTGTAACCATCTTGCAAACAGTTCCACAGCATCTAGACCATATCCACTTGCCAGTCCACAACCGTAAGGGTTAAATTATCAATCTTTCTAGAGTTAAAACCACCGAAAAAATAGTCCTCCCTGCCCACATTGAATAACGTGTTAATTTGCCAATTTCCTCCCATCCCTTCAGCTGCCCCTGACTCAACCTCACCGCTGCTTTCCACTCCCAGTTAGGTCAGCAGATCAGGCTGAGACCATCTGATTTGCACTAGGAGGTCACCAGGCCAGAACACCTGGATCAGCGTGAGTCGATCACTTGTAAAAGACCTGGTGCTCTGGCACGAACATGATGAGCCGAGGGCCACCCTCCTGTGCTGTAAATCTTTCTATGTTTCTATCACCAGGTGACCACAGGTAGGTAACGAGGTTGGCACCAGTTCCCAAATGAGGACCAGTCGATCACCAGTTGGGCGGTACTAGATCACCAGGTCCTTGTGCACTGTTGTCACATTTGGGTGGTTTTAATATGTGTTCAGTGCTGCAGCAATGAATGAAGTTAAATTCGGGGGAATCCAGTAGCCCCATTTGCAGACACTGAGGGTCTGTCAGGAATTAAGAACGTTCCCTGGACTATCAGGAATCATGGGGAAGAAAGTTTGAAACTGTCGACGAGGATGAAGAAAATAGTGACTAGCTGTGTCCATCGGGAAGTTTTATCCGTGTGTTATGCAGCACACATCAGTATCCAAAATGATCCAAGTTTGAATTTTTTAATAGGTCATAGCGTTTTGGATTCTCACTTTAGTTCAACTCAGACTTTTACCTTCACCACCTTGTTGTCCTGGAGATCTCACAATGACCCTGAAATGTTTCAGGAGTTTTCCCAGTTTCCTGTCATAGCCCCTATGGGGAGACTGGGAAAATCATCCAACCTCCGCCCCCTTGGAAGTCTCTCCCTGAATCCATTTGTCTTGTTACATTAGGTTTCAGCCGTGACTCGGTTCACACCGCGAGTCTAAAAGTTGTGGGTTCAAGTCCCACTTGAGAGACGTGAGCACAAAATCAGGCTGACATTCCAGTGCAGTACCAAGGGAGTGCTGCACTGCCAGAGGCGGTGACAGCTCCCGGATGAGATGTTAGACCAAGGCCTGTCTGCCCTCTTGGGTGGAAATACAAGATCCCAGGCATTATTCGAAGAGGAGGCGAGTTTCCCTGGCGTTCTGACCAATATTTATCCCTAAACCAATATCACTAAGACAGATGATCAGGTCATTATCACATTGCTGTTTGTTGAAGCTTGTTGTGCATAAATTGAACCCCTCCCTTCCTATATTACAACTGGGTGCACTTCAGAAGCACTCCATTGGCTGCAAAATATCTCGAGGACATCCTGAGGTTGTGAAAGTTACTATATAAATGCAATTCTTTCCTTTTACATTTTTTCACGATTTGAAAATGCACCTTAAAGACTTCGGCTGCAGTTTGTCACTTTTGTTAATCCAAACCCTTCCCTGTACTCCGGAGGTCCCAAGGACAAGGAGCCTCTGCAGCATTTGGCTATGTGAGTGGCATGATAGAATAACAGGTTGAAAGTTATCAAAAAGCAATTTGCCAGGGTAACAAATTTGTCAGCACAAGTTTTGCGAGGTTAATCAGTTCTTTCCTGCAAGATTAAAAGTGTACTGCCCTGGCAGAATATTCCATAAAAATCCAATAACCAAAAAAATAAATAAAATAATTTATTCTTCTGTGCAGGCAGACAGTAAGGTTCCCTGCGCACTGGCAAAGTTAAAGATAAAAGATCAATCTAGTTTCTTTACCTGAATCTCATTACCAGTTGCTGAAAGCTCTCACACTTGTCAACACTCTCACTTCTCTCTGAGGCAGACAGACCTCCCTTGCTTCTGTTCAAATGCACTTGGTAAGTCACGATGTCGAGAGGGAGGCTGAGGAGTAAAATCTCTGCCAACTCCTTTGTAAGTTGCAGCCACGTCCGCACAGCTCGAGCGGGAACCGCTGGCTTCTGTGTGATCTCTTTCTCACTTGTTTTCCCTCATGGGCAGGGTGTAAAGTTTAGTCAGCCTCACTGCCAGCGTAGCGAGTTGGATTCCCTTCCCGGTGCCTGTGGAATGGAATGTTCCAGAGCTGTTAAACTCTGCAGCCAGTGCCTGAGTGTCTGTAGCTGTAGTTGCTGCCGCTGCTGCTGATGATGATGATGATCAGCTGGGTGCCAGGGTTGCCAAGACCTGGGTTGCCATGGAGTGTTCAGGAATTGGAGATTAATCTCCAAGAAACCCTGGTACCAGCAAAACACAGGAGAAATATCAGAGGGGCGTTTACAAAAAAAAAGGCATGTCTTTATCAGTTATTTTTGGAACACTTACCTTGGAGTCAGAGTTATCGCAACACAGAGGGGGTCATTCGGTCCATTGAGTCCATGCTGGCTCTCTGCAGAGCAGTCCAGTCAGTCCCTTTCCCTCCTGCTCTATCCCCATGGCTCTGCAAGTTTATCCCCCTCAAGCACCCATCCAATTTCCTTTTGAACTCAACGATCATCTCCCCTTGCACCACCCTCGTAGGCATTAGTGAGAAAAGTGTTGGAGATGGGTGGGGGAGAGGGCTGTTTGACTGACAAGCCATGAAGAATCTGTTCGCTCTCTAATCATCACTGGCAACTCTAGCTGGCTGTGAAGGCTGATCTCCCTTTATCGGTGTGAGGTTGTAGACATATCCTGCAATGGACCCCAAAGACCTAATTCATCAGAGAAACAGCCCCCGCCCATTTCTTCGCATCTCAGTGTCTAAAAGTTTAAATGGTGTACAGGCACTTCCTCTATGTTGATTCTGTCCTTTTTTTTGTGACATGTCACGGACTGTGCGAGGTGTGGTTTAAGGAGCAAAAGCAGATCAGGATCACCAATTTGCAATTGTTATGGAATTACAGAATGCAAACCCCAAAACACCAGTAAAAATCTCTGAATCTCAAACAGAAATGGGATGTTGTGTTATTCCCTCGGTGTATGCTGAAACAGCTGGATTAACATGTTTACCCACAGACCAGACGTAGAGAGCAAACCTCCAAATGCTGCTAAAATGTGTCAGGATTTCATGGAATGAAAACATCATTTAGCTTACTTAGTCACAGTAAATCTTGCAAAAGAAACTTCCCATAAAGGGAATTAAGTATGGTTGCCAACTGGGATAAATGTATTCCTGGAGATTTCATCACATGACTTGCCCCCCCCAAACTCCCCCACCCCACCCGCGCCCCGCTCCAGCCAACACACCCATCCTTGTGACGTACGGCCTTCTTACACCAATTAGAAAGCAAAAAGACTCATCACCCAATTGGTCGCTGCTTGACTTTCAGCCAGCCTGTTTTCCCCCATTTTTAATATTTTCATAGCTGGTAAAGAGTAATGGTCAAAAAAAAATGACACATAAAGACTTAATGCCCCAGTGATTTTGCTCCAGGGTTGCAGACAGCATTGATCTTCAATCCCTGGAAACTCCAAGCCAATCCTGGAGAGTTAGCAACCCTCCAATAAAGGGCACAGGGATGTGGGGTTTGGATTGCTGATAACTAGCTTATTTTTAAAACTAGACAGAAAACCCAGGATTGGCTGAGGAGCCAGTCATGAGAAGGCACCGATAACAACTTGCATTTATATAGCACCTTTAATGTAGTCAAACATCCCAAGATATTATCACAGGAGCAATAACAGGAAACATTTGCCAACAAGCTACGAGACATTAGGACAGGTGACCAAAAGCTTGACCAAAGCAGCAGGTTTTAAGCAAAGTCTTAAAAGATGAGGAGGAGAGGTTTGGGAAGTGAATCCCAGAGCTTTATTTATAAGATACTGACTGAACATCTCCAGCTCCAAGAACTGTCAGCTGATTCCTGCATTACAACAGTGACTACACTTCAGAGTTGGCTCTCTGAGACATCATGGGGTTGTTAAAAAGCACTGCGTAAAGACATAAAAACTTGCATTGATATAAATGCCTTTTGCAACCATAGGATGTCCCAAAGTGCTTTACAGCCAATGAAGTACTCTTGAAGTGTAGTCACTTGTAATGTAGGAAATGTGACAGCCAAAATGCACACTTCAAGCTCCCTCAAACAGCAATGTAATAATGACCAGGTAACCTGTTTTTGTGATGCTGATCGAGGGATAAATATTGGTCACCAGGAAGAATTCCACTGCTCTTCTTTGAAATGAGGCCATGGT
Organism: Cetorhinus maximus; assembly: GCF_964194155.1. Lineage (NCBI taxonomy): Eukaryota > Metazoa > Chordata > Chondrichthyes > Lamniformes > Cetorhinidae > Cetorhinus > Cetorhinus maximus. Next base: position 27,833,990 of record NC_135905.1, read on the forward strand.
GTCTTTTACATGCAACCAAGAGGGCAGGCAGGTCTCACCCGAAAGACAGCACCTCTGACAGTGCAGCACTCCCTCAGCACTGCACTGGAGTACCAGCCTAGATTTTGTGCTCCAGTCCCTGGAGTGGGAGTTGAACCTTGTGACTCGGAGGCAAGAGGGTTACCCACTGAGCCACGGCTGACACTAATTGAAAGTCTTTCTCTTTGCCTTCATTAACAGACAGATATTAGATCAGGTGCCCTCCTCCCGAGGGTCTGCTCCATTCAGCAACATAAGATTTATACAACTCGCAGACACTTCCTCCTACCTCCCCCTGGACCATGACCCCACCACTGAACATCAAGCCATTGTTTCCAGGACTGTCACTGACCTCATCTCCTCTGGAGATCTTCCTCCCACAGCTTCCAACCTGATAGTCTCCCAACCTTGGACGGCCTGCTTCTACCTCCTACCCAAAATCCACAAACAGGACTGTCCCGGCAGACCGATCGTGTCAGCCTGTTCCTGCCCCACGAAACTCATTTCTCGTTATCTTGACTCCCTTCTCTCTCCCCTTGTCCAGTCCCTTCCCACCTACATCCATGATTCCTCTGACACCCTACGTCACATCAACAATTTCCAGTTCCCTGGCCCCAATCACCTCCTCTTCACCATGGACGTCCAATCCCTCTACACCTCCATCCCCCACCGGGATGGTCTGAGGGCTCTCTGCTTCTTCCTCGAACAGAGGCCCGAACAATCCCCATCCAGAACTACTCTCCTCCGTCTGGCTGAACTTGTTCTCACACTGAACAATTTCTCCTTAAACTCCTCCCACTTCCTCCAAATGAAAGGTGTGGCTATGGGTACCTGCATGGGCCCCAGCAATGCCTGTCTCTTTATGGAGTATGTGGAACATTCCTTGTTCCAGTCCTACTCCAGCCCCCTCCCACAACTCTTTCTCCGGTACATCGATGATTACTTCGGTGCTGCTTCATGCTCTTGTCGGGACCTGGAAAAATTTATTAATTTTGCTTCCAATTTCCACCCCTCCATCATTTTCACATGGTCCATTTCTGACATTTCCCTTTCCTTCCTTGACCTCTCTGTCTCAATTTCTGATGATAGACTGTCCACCAATATCCATTACAAGCCTACCGACTCCTACAGCTACCTCGACTACAGCTCCTCACACCCCGCTTCCTGTAAGGACTCCATCCCATTCTCTCAGTTCCTTCACCTCCGTCGCATCTGTTCTGATGATGCCATTTTCAAAAACAGTTCCACTGGCATGTCCTCCTTCCTTAACCGAGGTTTTCCACCCACGGTGGTTGACAGGGCCCTTAACCGTGTCCGGCCCATCTCCTGCACATTCACCCTCACACCTTCTTCTCCCTCCCAGAAACATGATAGGGTCCCCCTTGTCCTCACTTATCACCCCACCAGCCTCCGCCATTTCCGCCAACTCCAGCATGATGCCACCACCAAACACATTTTCCCTTCACCCCCCCCCGCCGGTATTCCGTAGGGATCATTCCCTCCGGGACACCCTGGTCCATTCCTCCATCACCCCCTACACCTCAGCCCCCTCCCACGGCACCTTCCCATGCAACCGCAGAAGGTGCAACATCTGCCCCTTTACTTCCCCTCTCCTCACCATCCAAGGGCCCAAACACTCCTTTCAAGTGAAGCAGCATTTCACTTGCACTTCCCTCAATTTAGTCTACTGCATTCGCTGCTCCCAATGCGGTTTCCTCTACATTGGAGAGACCAAACGCAGACTGGGTGACCGCTTTGCAGAACACCTTCGGTCTGTCCGCAAGCATGACCCAGACCTCCCTGTCGCTTGCCATTTCAACACTCCACCCTGCTCTCTTGCCCACATGTCCGTCCTTGGCCTGCTGCATTGTTCTAGTGAAGCTCAACGCAAACTGGAGGAACAGCACCTCATCTTCCGACTAGGCACTTTACAGCCTTCTGGACTGAATATTGAACTCAACAACTTTAGATCATGAACTCTCTCCTCCATCCCCACCCCCTTTTTTTTCCAATAATTTATATAGATTTTTCTTTTCCCACCTATTTCCATTATTTTTAAATGTATTTCCATCCATTGTTTTATCTCTACCTTTTAGCCTATTTCGACCCCTTCCCCCCACCCCACCCCCACTAGGGCTATCTGTACCTTACTCATCCTGCTTTCTACCCTTAATGTCACCTATTAGCACATTCCTTAGATAATATCACCACCTTCAACACCTCTTTGTCCTTTTGTCTGTGACATCTTTTGGTTATCTCCACCTATCACTGGCCCTCTATCCAGCTCTACCTGTCCCACCCCTCCGCTTAAACCAGCTTATATTTCACCTCTTTTCTATTTTTACTTAGTTCTGTTGAAGGGTCATTCGTTCCTCTCCGCAAATGCTGCCAGACCTGCTGAGTTTTTCCAGGTAATTTTGTTTTTGTTTAAGATTTATACAAATGGATAGGAATGTTCATTCCAATTCTCAGTTTCTCCTAATATTTGCGCTCTCATGTAGACTAAAAACCTGGCCACTGCTGCTTTAAGGAGTAGTACAAGAGAGCTGGCAAGACTTCAGTCTGGTTACCAGCATCTTGTCAGTTCGGCTCACAAAGAAAGAGGTAATATACTTCCAGCTGAGAGGATGACAGAGCCCTGTAATGAAATGTTGCGCTGAGTTTGGAATACAGGTTCTGGCAAAGCACTCCCACTGACAGTTTTGATCATCAAGATGTGTGAGATTGCTAATGAAGTTGGATTTTACTTGCCCCTTCCCCCACCCAATTTCTATTTCTCCCCTCCCCTCGTACAGGCATCATGCTGAGGTACAGTTCAGTGGGCACTGACACTCCCAAGGAACCACTTTTCATGTGAGTACCTAAAACTCCCATTGTAACCATTAACATTCACAGAGATGCTGAATATTAACTCGTCCAGAACAACCATTGCCCAGTTTGGTTTCAGAATTGTGATTTATATTGACTGTCAGCTCTTGTGTTTAAATCAGCTTCCATCCTGGAACACTAATGTTGATCATAACAATGACTGTTCCCATAAATCTTGTCAGATAGAAATCTGCTCTTTCTAGTTAAACACCTAGCACCCAGAAGAGGGGAGTACACTGAGAGCAAGCAAATCTGCACCATCAAAACTATGCAGATTCTGTATGTTTATGGGCACAAGTACAGTGTAACAGAGTGAAGGACTAGGAAGAATTAAGCCTGATCTCTTTGTGGTTTGTATATGAAATTATTTTAAGCAGCTTCACCTTAGCTCCTGGTAGTTGAGATTTCACAATATGAAGCTACCCGTATAATTTAGTAGAAGCTAGCAGTTCATCAGAGTGGCTAATGATACCACTGTGTCAACCAATGGGTTAAAGTCTGGGCAGGGCTTAGAGCAGGACACAGAAAACAGAGTCTATTGACTCAGCAAACAGGCCATCTAAAGAATGCACTATAGCAGATATTCTACAGTGTCTGTTTAAACAGTGCACTATAGTAAACAGTCTACAGAATCTATTTAAACAGCACACTATAGCAAACAGTCTAGAGCCTATTTAAACAACACACTATAGCAAACAGTCTACAGAGCCTATTTAAACAGTGCAGAGTCTATTTAAACAGTGCAGTATAGCAAACAATCTACAGAATCTATTTAATCAGTGCATCACAGCAAACTGACGACGGAGTCTATTAAAATGAGTCTGAATGAGTTTCAGAAAACAGCTGATAAAGAATGTAAGACCTGCATTTGTATTGTACCTTTTATGATTTTGGGACATCCTAAAGTGCTTTACAACGTTTACAGTTTTAATGTAGGATGATTGAAACTTACAGCGATGTCTCCTGGTTAAAAGCAATTTGATTTCTTTAGCAAAGTGCAGTGAGTGGAAGATAGTTATGTACAATTTACATGCATGAAACCAATTTGCGTCATTGATAGCAGTGTGGACTCCAGGTGTGACTGACGGGAGCACTACCCAATTATCTCTGTCTTCGTGGGAATAATGGTGTCTCTACAGGCAGCCACGGGCCTTAGCCAGAGAGTCTGTGGAAAAATTGTGCTTGTGTGAAAAATCGTACACTGATGTATTAAAAGGGTATTCTACTGAGGCAGAGTAAGGAGGGGACATGTGCATGAAATGGAAGTGTACAGTGGGATAAGACTGAGACAGTTTTGCATAGAATCATTGAGTACAGATGGAGACTCTGGTGATGATAATCTGACTTGTGGATGTTTAAGGTATCTGGGACTTCTCTTGGTAGTGATTGGCTCTTGATATCCTAAAGCAAAGAGACTACCATGTCTGCAAATTAGCATCTTCATTTATCTTTGTCAGCCAGACCTTGGTTAAAATCATTCAAATCCACCACCTCCACAAACTTCGTTCTATATGCCAATTTATTATAATGAGCGCTAATAAATGTCAATAATTGTGACTTCAGACCTTGAAGGTAAATGAGCAGAAATGGAGTCCTATTGAGAATTACTTACTCTGGAGAATGCAGACGTTCTATTGAATTTCTGGAATAACTGTGACATTAAGCACACAAAGGGAAGAATCACAGACACAAGCCATGAAATTAGACAGTTTCTAAAAACTTGTAGAACACCCTGGAGTTGTCGAAAAGAAAAATCAAAGATCTAAAAGTTTCCGAAGAGCCCAGTTCCTCATTTCCTGTTTCGTAAAAGCATAACATGTGGTTTTAATTGCGCTCCCTATCTATTCCAAGAAGCCCAGGCAACTTGGTTTTGTTTGTACTTCGATTCTCCTGCCTGCAAGTTTTTAAGGTTTTAAGATCTGGGACAGGACTGCGCTTTGTGCAGCTAAATGCAAAATCAGAGCAGCAACACCACCGGTTATCCACAGCTTGAAATGGGTGCAAGTTTGTAAAAATACGATTTTAATTTTCTGTTGCTGAAGTGGTCTCCAAGGCTACCTGGCATGTTCCTGTGTAGCCCATGAAGGCAAAGACCTTTGATAGCCCTGGCCCAGCATAGATAGATCTGAGGCTGTCCGCAGGGTTTCCTTGGTAACTGCACTGTTATCTCGAATGCCCATTAAGAATCCATTAAGAACTAGAGAAGTGATAAACTTTGGTGGAAGTGAAATTGCAATTTAACTGACACCCAGTCATGTGTAGTAGACTCCTGAAACACCCCCACATAGTAAATGAAACATCACATCATTAAGAGGTATTCAGGCTGTTCCACTCATGCACTCAATGGTGTCATTAGTCCCTTATGCTTACAGTATTTGTGTTTTCTGTTTTTTAAGAATCCTGTACTGTATTTTGACTCAAACAGTATCCTGGACTTATCTGTGTCCTCTGTCCGAAAAGAGGAAGCTTAGGCTAGCATGTTGGATTGAAAACTTTAAAAGAGAGCTTGACTTTGTGTGGTCGTGTAAAACCGGTGATGGTGGTTTGGTAGGCCATTTCAGCAGCCTGGTTTGAAAAGAAAGATAGACTTGCATTTATATAGCACTTTTCACAACCTCAGCACATCCCATAGCAATTTACAAACGGTGAACTTTTGAACTGTGGTCACTGTTGTAATGTGTGAAATGTGGGAGCCAGTTTCTGCACAGGAAGCTCCCACAAACAGTAATGTGTTGATGGTCAGACTGTCTGTTTTTGAGTGATGTTGGCTAAGGGATATAAATAGTGCCAAGGCACCAGTGAGAACTCCCCTTCCTTTCTTCAAAGGGATGTCAGGGAATCCTTTATGTGCACCTGAGAAGGTAGGCGAGCTCATCGGTTTAATGCCTCATGCATGTTAGACATTGGCCCTGGCTCAGCTGTAGCTTTCTCACCTTTTAGAGTCAGAAGATTGTGGATTAAAGTCCCTCGTCAGCGATGAGAGGACAAAACTGAGGCTGGCACTCCTGTGAAGTACTGAGGGAGTGCCGCACTATCTGAGGTGCTGCCTTCCTGAGGAGGGAGTTAAACTGCCTCTCAGATTAACATTATCAGTTGCATTGCAGGAGCTCGATGAAGAGCTGGGGAGTTCCCAGAATTGCTGCCATGTTCACCCTGGTGTCCCAGTCAATATTTATCCTTCAACAAACTTTGCTAAAGCAAATCATTTTTTGCTGTTTCTGGGACCTCGATGTGCATAAATTGGCTGCCACATTTCCTACAATAGCAACACTTCAAAACTGATGTTCAACATGGAGTTTTACTGATTCATCATTTGAAGGTGGGCAGCAAGGAGGTTTCTAGCCCTTGTTCAACCTGAAACCAAGAGACTTTAATGGACTGGAGTCAAAAGAATCTCAGTCATTCTCAGTGGACTGTGTGTCACTGTGCACTCACTTTTGAGAAGGTCCTGTCAGTAGGACAAGGCACACCCACCCAGACAGAGTAGTGGCATCTAGGACAATGACTGATAAATGTGATTCTGTAAATAAGCTATTGTTTGACTGTTCTGTAGACTGATCTTTCTCAACTTGGGCACCTGGTCCAGAGTTGTTGGTGAGAACTTTTCAGCCTGTACTTGGTTTTGCCTTATCCTGTGTTGTTAGGTTCATCCAATTTGCTTTTTATTATTGAGCTTCGTAGCAATTATTTGCAACTGGGTGGGAGGTTAGACCACTTGGGAGAGCATTAAGAGCCTATTGCACAGTGTGGGACTGGTCATATGTAGGGCCACACTGCACAATGAAGCCAGGCTCTCTCCGCTGAAGAGCATTCACCACCCAGGGTGGATTTTTAGGATGATTTGGAAGCCTTTGTGTTGAATTTTCTGGTGCCAAGCCACAAAAAAAAAACCATAAAAGCAAAATACTGCGGATGCTGGAAATCTGAAACAAAAACAGAAAATGCTGGAAAAGCTCAGCAGGTCTGACAGCGTCTGTGGAGAGAGAAAAAAAACAAAGTTAACGTTTCGAGTCCTTATGACCCTTCTTCAGAAAAAAAAAACAGATTAATTAACTTCAGTTTCACAACTTGCTATTGATGGTGGAGTAGGAAGGTGGGTGTTATGACACAGCAGTTGGTAAAGGCTGAGTTGCTTAAACCCCAGAGGGAAACATGAACAACTGTCATAACCTATATTTTCAATTGGTATGTTTGTGATGCAGCTCTGAATCCAGGAATAAGACTACCGAGCCTCGAGGTTTTTTTATATAAAACTAAATTAAACATTTATTAATTTAGCAACAAATTAAACACGTACACATGTCTACAAATTACTACCATAATAACTTTTAAACAAACCCCCAAATTAATCACTCTGCAGTAAATCTCCATCAAGGCCACAGTAACCCATAGACTTTAAACAGACACCAGACCAAAGCACTTTTGACCTTTCGAATTGAAAATGAGGTTCCTTGCAATTTGGTTGCTTTGCAGACACAGTTGTAGGCTTTCGGGCTGCTTGGATCTTAAATGCCTCTGACTTAGACACACAAACTCCTTTCTGTTTTATTCCTACTTTTCCTTTGAATGTAAATTTTCAATTATATCCTAGGCTTTTAACACCACATCTTCTAACAATAACCTTTTCATCCCACTAATTTTATTAGTAATATAAACACATTGCTTGATGTCTCCCAGCTCGGTGCAAGGTTTTACTCCCACTCTTGAATGATTTATTCAACAAATGCAAATTTACACTTTACCTTTTCCTCCTTACTGTTTATCTAATTAACATCTCCAACTACTATACATCACTACAAAAACAGAATTACCTGGAAAAACTCAGCAAGTCCCAAAAAAAAAAAAAGACCCAAACCACCCTGTTCTCTTGCCCACATGTCTGCCTTGGCTTGCTGCATTGTTCCAGTGAAGCCCAACGCAAACTGGAGGAACAGCACCTCATCTTCCGACTAGGCACTTTATAGCCTTCCGGACTGAATATTGAATTCAACAACTTTAGATCTTAAACTCCCCCTCCCCCCATCCCCACCCCGTTTCTCCCCCCTCCCCCCTTTTTTTTCAATAATTTATATAGATTCTTCTTTCCCCACCTATTTCCATTATTTTTAAATCTAAAACTAAAACCTTGTTAGTCTTTCCACCCCACCCCCACTAGAGCTGTACTTTGAATATCCTGTCTTCCATTCTTAATTAGCACTTTTCTCAGACAAATATCACCACCTTCAACACCTCTTTGACCCTTTTGTCTGTGACATCTTTTGATTATCTGCTCATCTCCACAATCACCACACCCTCAATGTCTCTCTCTCCCCCCCCCCCCCCCCCCCCCCCCGCCCCCGACCCACCTTAAACCAATTTATATTTCTCCCTTCTTCTAACTATGCTCCAGTTCTGCCGAAGGGCCATGAAGGCTCGAAACGTTAACTGATTTCTTCTCCGCCGATGCTGCCAAACTTGCTGAGTTTTTCCAGGTAATTCTGTTTTTGTTTTGGATTTCCAGCATCCGCAGTAGCTTTTAGCTTTTTGTTTTTACTATACATCATTAGCTGGCTTTAATCCAATTAAGACACACACACAGACACAGACCCCACTACAATTCCGATTTAAAAAATAATTTCCAGTAACTTTATAGACATTAATATCTCTTGGTTTGAACACTCAACCCTTGGATACTGTAACCCCTGGGCTGCCATACCCTTGATAAATCTGTGTTGTTAATAATTACGTTTATAAAGAGATAAAATTACATTTCACAAAAATGTGGAACAAATGCAAACGTGGATAAAGTATGTATATCGTTATGGCGAATATATACACACACACACATATATATGTGTGTACACACCAAACAGTGTGCATTGTAATGATGCCACAGAAGGCTGTGGAGGCCAGGTCACTGAGTGTATTTAAGACCGAGATAGATAGGTTCTTGATTGATAAGGGGATCAAAGGTTACGGGGAGAAGGCGGGAGAATGGAGTTGAGAAACTTATCAGCCATGATTGAATGGTGGAGCAGACTCGATGGGCCGAATGGCCTAATTTCTGCTCCTATGTCTTATGGTCTTATGATCAAACAGGAATGAGGACTGTACAAACTGCGTATATGTAAATGGGTGGTATGCGATGAGGACTCTATTATACATTGTTTAATCCTCATTCAAATCTTGCCCTCCAAAAGTAATGGTGGGTTTGCTCCATATACCATCCACTGCCCCTCTGCTCACAAGGTGATTGCTCACCTCATTCTCCTTACAGTTGGCAGCTCAGGATTGGAATATCTTCCCTGCCTATCCTGCCAAGTTAGCGAGCGACACTAGGAAATAACAGGGAAACAATCATCAATAATTAAGCTTAAACTTACTGTTAATAAGATGAAGTAAAGTCAGGTACAATGATCGATGATATAATACACAAAGTGAAGCAGTGAACACAGAAAACAGCAAAGAGAGAGTTGACAGGTGGAGCAAAAAAATGTGATTTTCAATTTTTCTTTTAGGACTCAAGTGTACATATAGTGATGGAGTTACCTGCAAAATCTCTGCACTCTTACACTGGTGAAATCAATGAGACAGTCGAAATCTTGTTGCTCTGGAGGGTACATTCTTCAGCTAATGAATAATGGAAGTGTGCAACCCTTCACCCACCCCCAATCCACACAACAATCAGAGAAAGTATCAGTGAGAAGGAGACGGAGACAGTATCAGAGGATGAATTAGAGCAAAAAGTGTGTATGCGAGAGAGAGAGAGAGTGAGTATCAGTATGCATTCGAGCAGAAAGTGGGAAAGAGTGTGTGAATGTATCACAGGGTGAATTAGAGCAGTCATTGTTTGCATTCATGGCAGCACAGGTTGACGGAGAAACTTGCTAAAGCAGTTTGGAATAAAACCACATTATCCAATGTGGGGCGTTAGAACCTTGCTTCAGTAGGATGTCATTCCTAGGGAGAAGAGCATGAAGTTATATTGAACTTAGAACATTGGTCAGACCCATTCTTGGATCAGTGCTGAGTCTCCATATTATATAAAAAAAGACCTTGAGGCAGCACTGAAGACACAAAATAGATTTATTAGAATACCAGTGTTGAGAGGTTAGAATTATCAGGAAAGACTGAACAGACTACAGCTCTTTTCTCTGGGGGGGGAAAAAAAGACTGAGGGGTGACCTGATGGAGGTTTAATGTTTGTTAGGGTAGGTGTATTTAGAGAGATATATTTACTTGCAGGTGAGACCAGAATTGGGGGCTGTCAAATTTAAGACGGTCACTACTAAATTTAATAGGAATTCAGGAGAAACTCTGTACTCAGTGATTAGAATGTGGATAAAAGCAAAGAACTGCGGATGCTGGAAATCCAAAACAAAAACAAAAACAGAAACAGAAATACCTGGAAAAACTCTGAGTTCTGTTGAAGGGTCATGAGGACTCGAAACGCCAACTGTGCTCTTCTCCGCTGATGCTGCCAGTCCTGCTGAGTTTTTCCAGGTATTTCTATTAGAATGTGGAATTTGCTACAAGGAGTGGTTGAGGTAAATTGCATTGATACATTTAAGGGAAAGCTAAATAAACCCGAGGGAGAAATTAATAGAAGGATATTTTGAAAGGATGAGATGAAGAAGGGAGGATAAACACCAGCATAGGACTGTTGACCTGAATAGTCTGTTTCTGTTCTGTAAATGCCTTGTATTACCATGTGGTGCGTGTGTTTTGGGCTCCATTGCTCCCCAGTGTTGCTTATGTCAGCTATACTCCTGTGGAAGGCACCAAGCATTTCCTGACAAGGAGGGAGGGCAAATATTATCGGGAGCCACTCTCGCACATTTTCAGGGAAGCTCTGATAAAAGAGGGCTGGAGTGGACAGGACCTGAATGGCCACCTTCCAGGCAAAATCTAAACCTGAACGGTGGAGTAAATAGCAAATACCTGAGTTGGTATTGTAGCACCAGGTGACAATTCAGTGCATTTTTCCCCACGCACTTCAGTGAGTTCCCAATCTCGGCTACAGCAAGCAGAGGTCACTTACCCACAGATTTTGAGGGAAAGTTAGAGGGATAGTCACCCCAGAAGGAATTGGCAAAGAGGCAGGAGCAAGTTACTCAGCTGAAATCTTGGAGGAGCAGGGTGCTGTATCGACATTGACTTGATAGAAGTTTGCATCGAGTGAGAAGGTCATGGGTTCCAGCCTCACTAAAGAGACCTGAGCACCTAAACTGGACTGTACAGTGCTAAGAGAGTGCTGCACTGTCAGGTGTACCGTCGTCTTGATGAGACATTAAATGGAGGCCCCATCTGCCTGGTGTCAAAGTTAATTCCCTTCAACCATCACCACTAAAGCTGGTTATTAATTGCTGTTTGTGGACCTTGTTTTGTGAAAACTGGTGACTGCATCTGCCTACATTATTGAATTGAAGAGAATTTAATCGCAGTACCGAGGGAGCGATACATTCATTCAGATAAGACGTGAAACAGAGGACCGGTCTACCCTCTCTGGTGGACGTGAAAGAGCCCTTGACTTGATTATGAAGAAGATCTGGGGGTTCTCCCCGGTATTCTGGCCAATATTTATCCCTCAATCAACATCACCAACAACAGATTATCTGGTTGTTTAGCTCATTGGTGCCTGAGACTTTGTTATGTACAAATTGGTATTTAATTGACTGTGAAGTGCTTTGCGATGCCCTGGGGACATGAAAGGCACAATATAAATGCAAGTTCTTTATTTCAAGCTTGGGAATCCATACTTTTTATCGAATAACTGATTGGGCTGTTTAGAAATAGAGATATGATGTACATTCTCTTTGCTTACGGACAGTTGCACAGAGACATGTGTCAATTTGACAACAAAGCAACATGAAGCTGAAGTTGATGTGCACGCGTTTCCTACATGCCAGGATTGAACAGTAGGGCGCCGGAAGTTAGCTCCATGTTTTCCTTTCCTCCAACCTTAATACGTTGTTAATTTTAATCTAATGAACTGTTGGGAGTTAATTACTTTAATAGCTGACACAATCAGAATTAGATAAAGGAAAGTGAGATTTGCTTAAAGTACATCCAGGCTCTTGGGTGGTTTCAAAAAAAATGACTAATTAATTTTTTTTTGCTCAACTTCTCAAATAACTGTTGGAATTTTGAGGTAGATTTACTGCAATAAAGAATCAATTGAGAGGAAAAGGTTTGGGTAATTGAGCTTCAAGTAAAAGGTGTTGAAGCGAGGAAAGAATCGACAATTAATGTTTCAATTCATGCGTGTGTTCTGGAACATTTGGCAATATAATCCCAATAGTCAAGGCAGGGACCCTAAACCTTATTACTACTGCTCCAGAATGGTAAGAGCGTAAAATTTATTTTAAGCTATCAACATCCTTCCCTCGTGCATTCCCCCACCCCCCCACAACTCTCTTCTCCACCAAAATAGCTCTTTGTTTTATTCCGCTTCCTTCTCCTTGGGCTTCACCCCTCCTTTTCCAAGAGTGGGTTTCATGGGCACAGGTCACCCGGCTTTGCCTTATCGAAGAGGCTGCTCTTTGCACACGAGCCCAGACACAGTTTTGGCAGGTTACTCAGCTTTGGGGGTGGAATTGTAGACAAAACTAGGCTGGCCTTTACCTGGTGCCCACACAGACACACAAACTTCCCTTCAGCAGGAATAGGAATGTTGGCTAATTCTCCACCAGCCTAGATTGCTGGGGCCGCACCTGGTGCCATATCAGGTGAGACCCACTAAGTCCACAGTGGTAACGTCACTGGACTAGCAATCCAGAAGCCCAGACTAATGGTCTGGAGACTTGGGTTCAAGTCCCACCAGGGGCAGCTGGTGGAAATTAAACGCAATAGATAAACCTGGAATATAAAGCTAGTCCCGGTAATGGTGACCATGGCAACTGTCATCAGCTGTTGTAAAAAGCCTCCTATTAGCTCTGGCTCCAAGAGCCTGTGCAACGCCCTTGATTGGATGGCAGTCCCACCTCCTGGCCACTTACTCACTGGCCAATTCGGGAAGTAAGTTGAAACAGGTGACTGTTCCCCACACACCGCGGGTCTCTGGTCCCCATTTGAGCTTTTTGGCTGGGCCCAGAGGCCCACGGGAGGAAATCTGGCGCTCGAGAGTGCAGCACATTTCGGAGACTAACAACTGGAAGAGGCACAAGTGAGAAAAACCGTGGATGGGCCAGCTATGATCAGAGATCCCGTGGAAAATCGCAACAGCTGACAATGGTTCTCCAGCCATTTTAACCCCCAACCTTCCAATGCTCCCATCTCCCCTTTACAGGAGCAAGCCTTTTGTTAAATGGTGAATCCATCATGGCCTGGATCACCACTCGTAAACTTAAAGGGATTTAATGGAATCCCTATTAATGCGCTGTGATTTGAATTGGAGTAGAAGATCAGTAGCCGAATGGTACAAATCATGCCAGCTGTAAATTCCTGAGACTTGTGTCAGATCTGCAAGAGTCGGGGACTTAAGTATACTTTCAATACGTGTAAGTGGTCATCTTTTTAAAACCTTGTTATTTGCAAAGTGAATGAAGTGCTTTGTGCTCTGGGTACAAAAGCTTTTTTGAGAGCTCCCTGTAAGTTGCATGTTGAAAGCAGAGAGCAATTTTGAGATGGGAAAAAAAATGATAGGGAAGGGAAAAGTGCAGGTTTGAAATGCGTTACAAGTAATGCATTTAGTCTTGGGTCTGGCCAAGAGCAGTAGATTGAAACAGGTGTCGGAACATAACTGGTAATACACGTGTGGGAAGGGGAGAGGGACAAGCCCAGCTTCAATTTACTGGCTTTTAATGGAACTATGAATTGCGGCCTATTCTTCAAATTCAGTTGCGGCACTTTTAGGCAAGAGTACCTAAGCAGTTTCTTTGTGTGCTGATAACTGTACTTTCACTCCACATCCAACAATAGAGTTTTCTTAAGTGGATAGAGGTGATAAAACTCTATTTGAGCATCACAAGTATGCTTCGCCTGTCTTTTAACCCCATAGTCTATTTTTTTTTAAATGCACCTAGTTTATATGTTCACTTGTGCACGTAATATTGCAGCTCCATCTAGAGGCTCGACAGTGCCTATCAACATGACGAAAATGATTCAATGGTCTCAATAGAATTGTCCAAACATTAAAACAGGTATTTGAAACAATGCAAAAAAAAAAACTTCAGTATGCAGTATCCTGTTTTTACACAAATAGATTCTGTGTAACACCCAGGTGTCTCAATAATAGCTTTGGTAATGCGGCAACAGAGAGAATACAGCACAGTTTTATTAGGATGTTAAAAACAAAAAACTACTGCGGATGCTGGAAATACAAAACAAAACAAAAACAGAATTACCTGGAAAAACTCAGCAGGTCTGGCAGCATCGGCGGAGAAGAAAAGAGTTGACGTTTCGAGTCCTCATGACCCTTCAACAGAACTGAAGGTTCTGTTACAGAACCTTCAGTTCTGTTGAAGGGTCATGAGGACTCGAAACGTCAACTCTTTATTAGGATGTTGCCCGCTACGAGAAAATACAATTAGAAAGAAAGACTCAAAAAATGGGGCTGTTTTTATTAAGACAGAGGCAGCTATGAGGTCATGTGATAGAGGTGTGTTTAAAATGGCAAAGGGTCAGGGTATAGTAGACACGGACTGTATCCAGTATTTGAGGGGTCTTGAGGGAGGGGATGTAGGCATAAGATTAAGTGAAAGAGATTCAGGACGCTGAGTAGGAAGATCGCATTTTACGCAGAGTTGTCAGACTTAATGCACTGCGAGTATTAGTGATTCAAGCCAAGACCATATCCGCATCGAGGAGGTTATTCCTGTTGCTGCACACTCATTTAAAATAACTTCCTGTAACCACCGTGTGTTTCTTCAGGGAGCTAGTGCTGTCGTTTGAATGTTAGGACAGAGGAGTACCTGACGTGTGTTTGCAGGCATAGACGCACAACTCCTTATGTTAAATCTTGTGGAGAAGTTCACACGAAAGCACAAAGACACCTACTTCTAAAACTGACCTCTGGAATGGGCTTGATCTGGCTTCTAATGAGGGTTCAAATTTTAAAGCACAGTGCACTGTTTGGGGCAATATCAGATGCTCACCGTTAACAGACAATCTTTTATGGGTGTTTTAAGCGACTTGGTTTCTTTTTTCTTTCTCTCCCTTTCCTTTCAGATGTAGTTGACATCAGAGCTAGAAACCGGAAAGTTAGCAAGCAGCCTTGGTGGGGGGGGCTCTGTAAAAGGAGCGTGGGGAACTGTGGCATGCTGACTTAAGCAGCAGCCTTGCAAAGAGAGGAGACTTACGTGGATTCTAATCCCGGAGGTGCCTTTAACTGACGCTGGTATTGGTCGGCACTTTTTATTGCTCTAACTGTTTGGAGAACAGCTCACGGGGGCAACATTTAACCCAACAAAATAATTAGGAGGGAAAACAGCAGGCAGCTGCTGTCACGGAGAGACAGTTCCAATACCCTGCAAAAAAGATCCTTGCCGATGCACCAAGATTATCCAGCCCAGCACTGAAAAGTCATGTGAAAAAAACTATGGCACGTAGCATAAGTGGAACAGACTTAAACTGGGCTGCAAGGTAGGGCAGGAACATGACAACAATGCACATGGGTGCACACACACATTCCTAGAACTGTTCATGCTCTAGTGCCAACATACACACATGTCAATATACATATGAGCCTAGATAGGCACATATGGATATAAAAGCGAAATACTGCGTATACTGGAAATCTGAAATTTTAAAAGTGCTGGAAAATCTCAGCAGGTCTGGCAGCATGTGTGAAGGGAGAAACAGAGTTAACGTTTCGAGTCCAATATTACTCTTCGGAACTGGACTCGGAAGCAGAGTCACATTCGACTCGAAGCATTAACACTGTTTCTCTGTCGATAGGTGGGATATACCCATTCTCACAGGGACGGAGAAACTACATGGTGGAGAGGAGGGCGATTTGGATCAGTAACCGGGGCAATGGCTCCTCGGTGCGTATTATAGAAACATTAGGCGTTAGAAGATGCTTCATAATAGTTAGAATCCGAGATGTATTCCTAAACTAAATCTACTTCCACACCAAAACCAGGAAGTACCACAGGCCAATCTTCAGGTGCCTCTAACCAGCAGAGGGCACTCCTGTGTCTTTCATGGGAAATTCACTCAACAATTACAATGAAACTCAAGAGAGGACAACACAATAATCATCAGAGCGCTGTTCTAACATTGCTCAGCAAATCCCAAACACTGAAGTCCCTGAATGAAGGGGTCAATGGACAGTGTTTCTGAGGTATATCATCACCTGCCGTTTTTTCAAATGACTAATAATTTGTCAAACCTGCACCACTCAACACCTTTGTCTTAACTTGTCGCCTGCTTTGCTTTGCAAATGATCTATTATCCTCGGCTTTGCTTGTCATTAATGCAGTCTGCTTCTCATGTTTTTATTTCTCACTGGGTCAAAGCCTCAGGCCTAAAAAATCTTTGCTGAAAGATGATAGCACTGCACGATTCTCAAATTTGATATTGGTGGGCAAAGCCTCCTATCGGTCACCCGACCAATGTTTCCCCCTCAGTTAATGCTACAAAAAACCGATTCACTGGCCAGTCGTTTCATTGCTGGTTGTGGGGTCTTACTGTGTGGAAAGTGCCTGTGCCACATTTGCCTGTGTAACAATCATTGCACTTCACAGTCACACATTGTGTGTGAATCACACCCTCCTTCAAAAGCGCACAGTGGCAGCTGTGTATACCACCTAAAAGATGTACTGTAGGAACTCTGTAAGGCTCCTCCAACAACACCTTCCAAACCCACGACTTCTACCACCTCAAAGGGCAAAGGGAGCTGACACATGGGAATGCAAGTTCCTCTCCAATTCACACCCTGCCCTGGCCTGAAATGTATCAGTCATTCCTTCCTCCTCACTAGGTCAGAATTCTGGAAATTTTCCTTCACAGCAATCTGGGCGTACCCACACCAAACGGATTTACAGGTTCAAGGAGGTGGCTCACCACCACCACCTTCTCCAGGGCAAGTAGGGATGGGCAATAAATGCTGGCCCAGCCAGCGACACCAGAATACCAAGAATGAATGAATAAAAATTTTTGAGGTGTTTCTGAGAGGCCTGATAAGTCTACAAATGCAAGTCCTTTTTATTCCTGGTAAGCGAAATTGAGTTCAGTTCAACGATAGTATGGGTGCCTTCAGTCTGTCGGAGCGTGAGTTAAAAATACAACACCCCATGCTTTCTACCCAGGGTGATTTCTTTTTGCTGAATCTGGCTTTCCTCTGTTTTAATAGGTGGAAGCCACTGATGCAGATGAAGGAGTTAATGGGAAGGTTTTGTACAGAATCCTCTCAGGTAACGTTGACTTGTCTCTGCTCCATTTACCTTACTTAGCAGGAAGCATCAGAATTTAATTGAATGAGCTGTTTAAATAAGAAACAGAAGATTCCCTTGACGGGATTTGGCTGTCCAGATTCACTCCAACCAGTTAGAAAAGTCGCATCAGTTTAGATAGCGTTCAATTAAAGGATTTCCTTCAGTGACGCAGCCCACTTGAAGTTGTGGGCTCAGGCCCCGCTCTAGACACTCAAACATACAACCCAGGTTGACATTCCATTGCAGTACTGAGGGAGTGCTGCACTGCCAGAAGTGCCGTCCTTTGAAACATCCTGAGTTTTTAAAAGATTCTATATAAATGCAATTTCTCTCTCTGTGGCAAAGAAGTATCAGAGCAGCGTGGTTATTATGCCGACGTTGGAGTTTGGACTTCATGAACAAATACAATAAACCAACAGATAATCTTTGGTGCCATATGCCTTTGCTTTATTTTAGACAACTGAGCATTATAAATTGATAGTTCTGCAGGTTTGGTCAGTAATCATGATGCTTGAAGGCTCAACACATTCCTAGAGCATTCTTGTACCCCATCATTTAACATCAAAATAAATAGGTGGACCTCTGCATTTACAATACAGAATGGAGCAATGCCATAGAATGGGTTAAACAGTCATTTGCTCTTTAATGCTGCCAGTAATTTCCAGGCTGTTACGTCAAAGTATTGGTGTATTTTTTTAGCTGCTGAAAACACCTTTGTGTTGTTAGAGTTAAAACAGATTTGTTTCTTGAATACCCTATAGCAGCTCTTCCCCCCCACTGAACTGTTATCCAAAGTTGAATTCTTAACTTATTTTGAGGGACACAAATTAAAGACTGAGTGATTGATGGAAGAAAACCAAACGCCAGGTCAAAGAGGGAGGATTTGAAGAGTTGTTTAAAAAGTTAGCAAGAGATGCCACAAGGTTGAGGAATGGTTTCCAAAGTGTACAGCCACGGCAATTAAACTCCCCACCCCTAGTGGGGTCAGGACATTTCACAAGGAGCCAGAATTCGAAGGGGATGTAAGGCCGGAGAAGGTTAGGATGACTTGTACCCAAGGGAGAGGGTGATGGACGGAGGATGAGGATTTTTACATTGAATGCAAGTGGCGACAGGGAGGCAGTAGAGGTCATCGAGAATAGGGATGATCGTGGATGGGACCAAATATGCAACGGATTGAATGGGACAGAGTTTTGGCTGGGGCAGAGTTTGTACAGAGTGGAACTCGGGAGTAAAACCTCTGCTAGTTCTGACCACTTGTTCATCCCACACACCCCCCTCCCCATCATTGGCGGCCACGCATTCCTAACTTCTGGAATTTCCTCCCTAAACTTTTCTGCCTTTGCATGTCTCGCTCCTCCTTTGAGATCCTCCTTAAAACCTACGACTTTGTCCAAACTTTTGGTTGTCTGTCCTAGTATTTCCTTATGTGGCTTTTTATCAGCCTGATAACACTCCTATGAAGCAGGTTAGGACATTTTACTACGTTGAAGGCCCTATATAAATGCAAGTTGTTCTTTACATATTTAAATACTTGGGCAGAGATTTTCCAGCCCTGCCCACCACCAGGATCTTCCAGTCCCACTGGAAGCCAATGGACCTTTGGCTGACTTGTCACATCCCCCACAGCAGGGCCGGAAAATCCCGGCCTTGGAAAATTCCTTTGTAAAGCACAATCTTGGATGTAAATATTAATACTTATCTCTAAGGTGACAAATTAAGATGGAGTTCACTGCGCTGTGCAGAAATGTGTTTCAAAATTGGCCCTCCTGATTTGTGAGATGCATTTTTGTCCCAATCCGTGATTCCTGAACTCTGACCCTCCGGCTACAAAACCAGAGATCCCTTTGCACTTCTTATGACTTTATGATTTGTGCTGCTGCCCTGTAAAGCCGTGCAGCCACACACCAAGAGGCTCTCTTTTCCTCCGCTCTAATCTTACTCCCCTTTCTCTTCGTCTTTCCAAAATGTATTCCCTCATCATTTTAGCCAATCTTTGTCCCGTCTTCCCCAGTCACCCCCTGGCACAAAGGTTTCTTGCCTTGGAGTGAGTGCGTAAGAATCTGCCAGAGAGAGCACTTGAGACAGAGACCATTGTTTCTTTTAAGGGCTGAGTGGATAATTACCAGAAGTGGAGGAATACACAGGTCTGTGGGGAGAGAGTCGGGCAGTGTGATTCGTCTTGGGTTGCTCTAACAGGGGTGGGCAAATGGCCCATCCTTCTGTAAACTCCTTCAGTTTTGTAAGAGTTGCTTCAGAGTGAAGTGGCTTTAGTCGCAAATTATAAGTCATGCTCAAAACAGAAAGGAAAAATAAAGAGTGTGGAACTTTTCTTCTGCAATAGCAAGAGTTAAGGCTCAGTTTTCCCGAGCTTATCTGCAAAGTCCTCTTCTGAGAATTGCAATGATTTTGAGTAACTGTCAAGCTGGTGCAGGCTGCATCCTGTAACATATTACATCCTGTCTAATAAATCTACTTCACAGGAATTCGACAAGAAAAGAAGTTATCATTCTCAATAGTTGAAGGAATGTTGGTCAAGGAGACATATTTTTAACTCCAATATCAACCACTCAATTTTCTGTTTCCTTTTCAGGAAATGCCAAGGATAACTTCCAGATGGACCAAGCTACTGGACTTATCTCCAGGGGTTCCCGCCCCTTGGACAGAGAGAGCAGTACTACCCATGTGTTGGAGGTGGAGGCCTACAATCATGACTTTGGAAGGATGAGGAGCTCTGTGAGAGTAAGGGCAAATCTTCAGTCTGTATGCAGACTTGAGATGTCCATGTAATGCTGTGGGTCTTCGCTCCATCCATTCCCATCCATGTAGCCCTAGGACAGGGCTAAGGTTATTTATAATCGTTTAGAAATATAGAATCCGGAGGAGGCCACAAGCCTGTTCCACCATTCAGTGGGATCATGTCTGATATCTAATCGAACTCCATATACTCACCTTTGCCCCATAGCCCTTAATACCTTTAATTAACGAAAATCTATCAATCACAGATTTAAAATTAACAATTCGCTCAGCATCAATTACTGTTTACCAAAGAAAGTTCTAAACTTCGAACACCCTTTGTGTGGATAAGTGCTTCCTGGCTTCACTCCTGAAAGAAAAGCAAAAAATTGCTGGAAAAACTCAGCAGGTCTGGCGGCATCTGTGGAGAGAGAAACAGATACTCCGGAGTTCACTGCTGAAGGGTCTGGCAGTAATTATGGGATATCTCCCCTTGTCCTAGACTTCCCAACACCAGAAATAGTCCTCTCTCTATCTACCCTATCCGCTCCCCCTTAATACCTTGAAAACTTTGATCAAACCTCATCCCTTACTCTTCCAAATTCCAGGGAATGCAACCCTAGTTTGTCTAATCCCTCCTTGTAATTTAACATTTGGAGTTGCAAGGAAAGGGTGGTGCCCAGAAATGGACACAACGGACCTGCAGAATGATTCTAAGCTCTTGTGTTCTGACCCTCTCAATATAAGGGCCAGTATCCCTTGAGTCTGTTCGATTATGATTTGCACTTGTCCATGATGTTTTTACAAAGTATCTCGGGTCTTCCACTCATGGTTATGTCAGCAGTTTATTGTGGTGCTGTTCTAACCCAGATGCTGTGCAAGCCAGTGTTTATGCTGTTAAATCTGGCTCACTAAGACTGATGTGAATTGACTTTTTTGGTTGATCTGTGTTCAGCA
This sequence comes from Cetorhinus maximus, assembly GCF_964194155.1. Lineage (NCBI taxonomy): Eukaryota > Metazoa > Chordata > Chondrichthyes > Lamniformes > Cetorhinidae > Cetorhinus > Cetorhinus maximus. Next base: position 27,854,926 of record NC_135905.1, read on the forward strand.
TAAGGAAAGTCGATTGTAGACGGTTTCAATCCAACCACTTAAACAGTGTGGCTTTTTAGGAACAAACAGATTCTTGATCATTCGACCACTCTTCTTACATTTTCATGTGCGTGACTTGACCTTTCCTCTGTCTAGGTGATCATATACGTGGAGGATGTGAATGACGAAACACCAGTTTTTACCCAGCAGCAATACAACCGACTAGGGCTGAGGGAAACTGCAGGGATCGGCACGTCGGTCATTGTCGTCCGAGCAAGCGACAGAGACACGGGTAATACTGCTCTTCCAGCTTAGACTGGGGAGTCTTTTAGTCCAACGCTGAATAGTGTGGCCACCTGGAATGCAGGGCAAGCAGGCTGCAGAGATCCCAGATGGACCCAGTCTTGGTTAAATCAGCCTTGCCAAAGTCCCAGATGTGAGGGAAATAGGCAGCAATGGCAACATCTTGTATTTATGTAGCCTTTAACATCTCATGGAGCTTTGCAGTTATCAAATGCCAATTGACATAAGGAGCTATAAGGACAGGTGACCAAAGAATTGGTCAAAGAGGTAGATTTTAAGGAGCAGCTTAAAGGAGGAGAGAGGGGCAGAGAGGAAGGCTGCTTTCCCCTTTGAGTGCACACACTGGCAGCCATGAATTTTGTCCACACCGTGTCCATTGTCACTTTGGAAGCTTTCTGTGACCAGTGAGGAACCGAACCACATTTGGTTATATAGCACCTTTCAAACCTTCCCAAAGCGTTTTCCAGCCAATAAAATACATTTTGAAGTGTAGTCACTGTTGTGGGCAGGTCTTGTGGCACAGTGGGTCACGTCCCTACCTCTGAGTCAGAAGCTCTGGGTTCAAGTCTCACTTCAGGACTTGGTGGAAGGTGCATTCATAACGTGGCCAAATGGATTGGCTATCAGCCTGTAAATCCTTCCAATGTGCCTGATGGCAGGTGGTAAGAGTGGGAGAGTTTCCTGGTCAGCCATACTGCACAATGACCACTACAGTCCTTTGCCAGGTGTAATCGTGGACATATCCAATGGACATGCATGGTTGCCAATGCCTTCTTAGGGCATGGTACCTGGAGGAGGAGGGGTCACTGTTGTAAGATAGGGAAACAGAACAGCCAACATATGCACAGCAAGGTCCCACAAGCAACAATGTAATAATTGCCAGATAGTCTATTTTAGTAATGTTGTTTGAGTGATAATTATTGGCATGGGACACAGGAGGTAACTTCCCTGCCCTTCTAAATAGTGCCTTGGGATCTTTAATATCCACTGAGTGGAAAGATGGGGCAGAAGGCCATTCAGCCCATCATGCCAGCACTAACACTTCAGAGGAGCTTTCTATCCTAATCCCATGTCCTAATGCCTGTGCCTTTTTATTTTCCTTCCTTTCAAAGAATTATCCAATTCAAAAACAGTTTTCAATGTAAAACCTCCGTTTATATGATCAAGTTCCTGTCTCAAAAGCGCTTGTGATGAGCATTCTTTGTTCACATCACTCTTTGTGTGTAAACATTTATTGTAAGTTCCTCCTCTGTTCTTCCAGCCAATTTCATGCCCCCTTGTTTCTCATCCATTAACCAGTGGAAACAATCTTCAATTCTGTAACCTTTTGAAAACCCCTGTAATCCTGAAAACCTTTAATTTAGTATTCCCCTTATCATAACGACATAAGAAGGAGGAGCTAGGAGAAGGCCATTCGGCCCCTCAAGCCTGCTCTGGCATTCACTAAGATCATGGCTGACCTGATTGTGGCCTTAACTCTACCCCACTATCGCCATATCCCTTGATTCCCCTAGTGCCCACAAATCTAGTGATCTCTGACTTGAATATACTCAACGACTTGAGCATCCACAGTTGCTTGGCATTGAGAATTCCAAAGCTTCATAACCCTTTGAACAAATCTCTCCTCATCTCAGTCCTAAATGGCCAACCCCTTATTCTGAGACTTTGACCCATATTCTAGGTTTCCCAGCCAGGGGATAGTCCTCCCAGTGTGTAGCCTATCAAGCCCTTTGAAAAGAATGTTATATGTTTCAATGGAATCACCTCACATTCTTCTTCACTCCAGTGAGTACAGGCCTAGTCTACTCAGTCTCTCCTCATAGAACAATCCCCTCACCCCAGGAACCAGTCTGTTGAATCTTTGATGCATTGAAATGAGACCCAATATTTTTCAAACCTTCAGCATTACAATGGCATGGCTCGATTTTTCTTGAGGGAGATAGTTAGATGCGACTTAGCACTCGTCAAGGAAAGGATTTGTAGGGATGGTGTCTTTGATAGGACGATTATTCATGGTCTGTGAATGGAGCAGGATAGGGGTATTAAGGAGTTGCCTGGTGCAGTGTTTAAATGTTTCTCTATTTATTTCCCAGGGGATGGAGGCATGGTAGCCTACATGATCTTGTCTGGATCGGAGAGGAAGTTTGCCATTGATGAGAGTACAGGCCTTATCACTACAGTGAATTACCTCGATTATGAAACCAGAACCAGCTATCTCATGAATATCTCTGCCACAGACCAAGCCCCACCTTACAACAGGGGTTACTGCACTGTCTACATCACCTTATTAAATGAGTTGGATGAGCCTGTGCAGTTTACAAATGCATCATATGAAGCTACACTTAGAGAAAATATCGCAACTGGGACTGAAGTGGTCCAGATCCAAGCTCACTCTGCTGATAACATGAACCTGATCACCTATAGGTTTGACCCTGACACCTCTGCCCGGACTCTGTCCTTATTCCAAATAAACAGAGTCACTGTGAGTACATCAGAATTGTGTTTGAATCCTGAATCGCTTCCTGGCGTCTTAAGTTCAAAGTTTCACTCTCACTCTTGGGCTTCTTTCTTGTGGCACCAGGAGTTAGATATTTATCTCCACATTGTGCATGTTGCGCATTGCGTGAGTCAAGAACAGAGAGAGAGAGAAAAGGCAACTTTCCTTCCATTATTTCAATGGAAGGAGAGTCGGACGGATTCTGTTAAAGACACGCAGCTCTCCCAGGCTTTAATTTCTTTTCTACTGTGTTCGAAATGTTTCGCCACTTCCTCACTGTCACTGGGTCAAAATCCTGGAACTCCCTCCCTAACAGCGCTGTGGAAGTACCTACCCCACAGGGACTGCAGCAGCTCAAGAAGGCAGCTCACCACCACCTTCTCGGGATGTGCAATAAATGCTGGCCTAGCCAGCATGCCCAGGTCCCATCAAAGAAGAAAACAAAATCGCTCCTCCCAGATGAAAATCTTACCATAGAAACATAATACAGCATTGAAGGAGACCATTCAGCCCATTGTGCCAGTGGTGGGTCGTTGAAAGGGCTATCCACCCAGTTCCACTCCCCTGTCCTTTCCTCTCAGTCCTGCAGAACTTTCCTTTTCAAATTTTATCCAATTCCCATTTGAAAGTTACTATTGAATCTGTTTCCATCGCCCTTTCAGTCAGTGCATCCCAGGTCACAACATCTCGCTGCATAAATTTTTTAGACTTCACCTGCTCTCTGGTTCATTTGCCAGTTTTCTTAAATGTGTGTCCTCTGGTTACCGACCCTCCCGCCAGTGGAAACAGCTTCTCCTCATTTGCGCCACCAAAACACTTCACGATTTTGAACGTCTCTATTAAATCTGAATAATCGCAACTCTTTTTGAAATAAATATTAATTTTTGAGTATATATCCAGTTCCTTTTTAGGATTTTTGGGTGTGTCAAAAATCTAAATCTCAGCTCCCTAACAGGATGTTAGATGTTGAACCTATATTTTGGGTAGGATGCGTTTCACTGACTCTCCTCCCTTTGCCTGTTACAGGGTGTGATAACTGTCCGAGGACAGGCTGATAGGGAGAAGGGAGATTATTATCTGATCACAGTCATAGCAGATGATGGAGGACCCAAGAAGGACTCCACTGTGGTAAGAATTTATATTTTATTCAAATCAAAATGTCGTTGTGTGTAATTAATAATATAACTAAAAGTAAATCCAGATTTTATTCACAAACTCTGATAGCTGTCATTAATATTCTGACTGTAGACTCCTGGGACCCACTGCTCAGGAGAAGAACAGGCTTTAGATGAGATTCATGGCTCTAGAAACTGGGTGGTGTTGCACCCATTTTTCAGGTGCTAAGTGATCTACCAAGTCCCCAAAATGGTGGATAGAAAACGCATGCACACACATCTGATCAGAATACTTCCACCAGCTTCATATTTACCCTCCCCAAGCCCTGACCCTCCCCATTCTCCTCTCTCGACCCCCGATCCTCCTACCCTCGTCCCCCAAACCCCGACTCCTCCCCAACACCCCCATTCTCCCCACCCTCCTCTCCTAAACCCTGACCCCCCCCCAACCCCAATCCTCCCCACCCACTCTTCCAACACCCCCATTCTCCCCATCCACCCTCTCCAAAACCCTCGATCCTCCCCAGCCTTGCCATCCTCCACATCCCCAATCCTACCCACCTTCCTCACCCAACCCCAATACCTGACCCAGTCCTGGGCCCACTTGGTCTGAGGGCTGCTGTTTTAATGGAAACAGCCCAAACTTTCACTGGTCTTCAGAATGGCTGAGGTGACTAATTGGCTCAGATATAATGAGGTGTGAGCTCAGTATCAGAGGAGCTGTCGCCTTCACCATTCTGACAAAGGGCAAGGGCCCTTCCCACCAAGATTTCTTAGCCGCTGTATTTTGTAACATGGCTGATGTAAAACTTGTCTCTTTCCTCAGAACTTTTCAAAAGCTATAATACGGGCAGCAAAATTAATTGGAAAAAGTGTCACATTATTACCCAGGCTGAGATTTCATAATACGGAAGCTCTTCAATCATTTTAAAATGATCGATGTGACATGTTTAACTAATAAATCATTTCTTTTGTTTCTGTCTTATCATGGATGAACAGAAGGTAAATTATGTGTATCACTTGTTTTGTGTGGATTAATCTGTTCTGTGTTAGTGGACCCATGTATGTTGCATGTTAGCAGGTAATGTTTGCTCTCTCAGACGTTTGCTCTCTCAGGTGGGTATAAAAGATCCCAAGGCTCCTCCAACAGCACATCCGAAACCCGCAACCTCTACCATCTAGAAGGAGAAGGGCAGCAGGTGTATAGGAACACCACCACCTGCAGGCTCCCCTCCCAAGTCACACACCATCCTGACTTAGAAATACATTGTTGGTCTTTCATTATCATTGGGTCAAAATCCTGAAACTCCCTGTCTAACAGCATTGTGAGTGCAACTTCGGCACTTGGAATGCAGCGATTCAGGAAGGCAGCTCACAACCACCTTCTTAAAAGCAGTCGGGAATGGGCAATAAACGCTGGCCCTGCCTGCAAAACCCACATCCCATGAATGAATTTTTTTTGAAAAATTAAAATACCTCAGGGCACTCTCCTAAAGAAGAATAAGGAAATTGTCCCTCATCTGCTGTCCAATATTTACCCCTCAGCCAAAGGAATAATTGTCTAGTCATTATCCTCATTGTCATTTGTGGGATCTTGCTGTGTGCAAATTGGCTGCCTCATTTTCTACATTACAACAGTGACTACACTTCAGAAAGCACCTCATTGGCTGTAAGAGGCTCCGGAATGCCTTGAGGTTGTAAAAGACGCCATATAAATACAAGCCTTTCTTCACTTTTGCCACAGGAAAAGAGTTGCCAATCTTTCTGTTCTAAAACGCACGAGTTGTGCCACCAGGAGTGCATGTTGAGTGCAGAGACACTGATGGGGAAGGTGCAGATTCACAAAAGCGATGTGCCGCCATCACTGATGGGTTTATGAAATCGGATCCAGACCCCGTTATCTGGAAAAACACAAAGACGATGCCGCGACGCACCAACAAACTTCCGTAAAATATTGTGCCTCTTTGGAAAGAGACATTCCACTCTCGGGCATTGTAACAAATTGCGATTTGGCGGAAGGGCTAGGTTTGACAAACAGTTACAATCAAGTGTTGATCCCTGTGGGGGTTAAGATTAAGAATGTCTCTCCTTTCTGCCTGTTGTTTACAAATCTCACAAGATCCTTGTTTAAACATTCTAACGCCAGGAGCGCAGAAGGGGCTGTGGGCTGTGGCTCCATTGATAATCTTGCACTAGTACAGATTTCGTGTGCTGAATAGCCAGGAATCCTGTGACTCTGATGACCTCCAGGAGAACCCAATCTGCAAGTCGTGTTTGTGGATCAATCTGTATTTTGACAAGCTTTGCTTATAATTAAAGCTCCATGACCTATATGTTCCGAGGAAGAGTCATATTGGACTCGGAACATTAACTCTGTGACCTCTCCAATGGACACTGCCAGGCTGGCTGAGTTATTTTCCAGCACGTTCTATTTTAATTTCAGATTTCCAGCATCCGCAATATTTTGCTTTTATTATAATGACCCACTTGTTGCCCATATTTGTGTGTTTCAACTCTATCTTCCATGTTAATTTCAAAGAAACATAAGAAATAGAAGCAGGATAGACCATTTGAGTCTGTTCCGCAATGTGCAAGGGTACAGGAGAAGGCAGGAGGCGCTAAGGCACTAAGTCACAATGCTCATTCAGAGAGTCGGTGCAGACAAGATGGGCCAAATGGCCTCCTTCTGCACTGTAACAATTCTGTGATTCTGAATCAATAAAGTAATGGCTGATCTTCTTCCTCAACTTTGTCTTCATGCACTATCCCCATATTGCTTAATTCCCTTAGTACCCAATTGCTGTTTGTCCTGAATATACTCAAGAGCTGATCATCCCTAGCAAAACTGGAGTCAATGGGAATCAGGGGGAAAACTCTCCACTGATTGGAGTCATACCCAGCACAAAGGAAGATGGTTGTGGTTGTTGGAGGTCAGTCACCTCAGCTGCAGGACATCACTGCAGGAGTTCCTCGGGTAGTGTCCTAGGTCCAACCATCTTCAGCTGCTTCATCAATGACCTTCCGTCCATCATAAGGTCACAAATGGGGATGTTCAGTGATGATCGCACAAAGTTCACCATTTGTGACTCCTCAGATACTGACAATATCCAGACTTGGGCTGACAACTGGCAAGTAACATTCATGCCACACAAGTGCCAGGCAATGACCATCTCCAACAAGAGAGAAGTTAACAATCGCCCCTTGACGTTCAATGGCATTACCTTCACTGTATCCCCCACTATCAACATTCTGATGGTTACCATTAACCAGAAACTGAACTGAACTAGACATATAAATACAGTGGCTATAAGAGCAGATAAGAGGCTAAGAATCCTGCGACGGGTAACTCACCTCCTGACTCCACAAAGCCTGTCCACCATCTACAAGGCACAAGTTAGGAGTGTGATGGAATACTTTCCACTTGCCTGGATGAGTGCAGCTCCCACAACACTCAAGAAGCTTGACACCATCCAGGACAAAGCAGCCCACTTGATTGGCACCACACCCACAAACATTCACACCCTCCATCACCGAGGCACAGGAGCAGCAGTGTGCACCATGTACAAGATGCACTGCAGGATCTCACCAAGGCTCCTTCAACAGCACCTTCCAAACTACGACCAATGCCATCTACAAGGACAAGGGCAGCAGGTAGATGGGAACACCACCACCTGGAAGTTCCCCTCCAAGTCGCTCACCATCCTGACTTGGAAATATATCGCCGTTCCTTCACTATCGGTGGGTCAAAGTCCTGGAACACCCTCCCTAACAGCACTGTGGGTGTACCTACACTACATAGACTGCAGCGGTTCAAGAAGGCAGCTCATCACCACCTTCTCAAGGGCAACTAGGGAAGGGCAATAAATACTGGCCCAGCCAGCGAAGCCCACATCCCATGAATGAATTTTTTTAAAAATCCACAAAGAGGGTTAGAGAATCCCAAAGATTCAGAGCCCTCCGAGTGACGACATTTCTCCTTATCACAACGCTAAATGGCCGATACCGTGTGCTGAGACTGTGACCTTGTGTTCAGCTAGGAGGAAGAAAAAATAAACTCGAGGCTCTCCAGGACAACAGGACTGGCAACTGCATTAAAATGGCGGACAAAGGAACATCAGATGGATGCATGAAACATTTCTCCACTAGCAACTGACAACACTCATTTCTGGGTTCATTGTATTAGTGCTTCATGGGAAACTGGAAATAAATACTTTGCTGTGAGAATGTGGGGGCATTCCTTTCATTTCCGAAGCTGCGATCAGATATACCGTGCGCTGCTGAAATTATCCGTCTTCAATCAGTATCATAACATCAGCCTGAGCAAATTAAAAACAACAGGAACATTGTACATAGAACCTGCAGAGTTTAAATGATCCAGCTCCTCAGAAGGAAAACAAGGAAAGGCTGCAAGTTAATTGCTACTCAGCGTTTCTGATCACTGGGGGGGAGGTTGGAACAGCGATTAGAAATACATAGAGCTCTGCGAGTGATACTGAGGGACTCTGCGAGGCAAAGTCAGACAGTGACAGTCTTTCCGATTATGTTACTGTTGTCGTTTCATTTGTTTGCCGTTGAATCCCCAAGGCCCAGTGTTGTGATCCCCTCCTGAAGACGGGTGGAAATTCCTGTGAAGACGTGGGATAATTCCAACAGGGACAGGAGTAAACGGAAAGGGTTCTCGGCTGGTTCTCTTAAGCATCTTAAAGAAATAATGTACTTGTATTGACATCATTCTTTGGAACTATATCTGCTGCTTTTGACAACATCGCCCAGCGCTGTGCAGCCTATGAAGCACTTGTGAAGCACAGTCACTGTGGTCATATCGAAAGGGCATGAGCCAATTTTCAACAGCAAGTTCCCACAAACAGCAATGTAATAATGACCCAAATGATTAGCTTTTTTGTGATGTTGATTGAGGGATAGATATCGGGCAAGACACCGATGATAACTTGCCTGCTTTTCTTTGAAATGGCGCCGTGAGATATTTTGTGTCTGCCTGAGAAATCCGACAGGGCCTCATTCAAACTTCTCACCTGAAAGACAGCAGCTCCAACCGTGCTGCACTCTCTCAGTACTGCACCGGCGTGTCAGCCTAGATTTATGTGCTCAAGTAAACTTTCCTATGATTCTACGGGCAGAATTTCACCCAGGTTGGGTGGGCTCGTTGGGGGTGGTTGGAAAGCCGACTGCTGCCCGCGATCAGGGCGCTGCCTGTGTGGGCGAGGGGAGGAGGGTGAGCGCAAACCTCGTGCGAGTGCGCGCTTGAGAATCTCCCTGAGGCACGGAGCTGCCTCAGGAAGATGAAGAGTTATAAAAAAAAATTAAGAGAATAAAAACGTAATGAAACATGTCCCCTCACGTGACTCTGACACATGAGCAGGGACATGTTTTTAATTAAGTTTTAAAATGTTTATTTTATTTTTCATTTATTTTAGGTTGAGGTTTCCTAAAAAAAATGCAAAGGCCGCTTGGCCTTTTCGCCTGCCCGCCAACCGTTAGGTTGGACAGGCAGTGAAAAATTCAACTTAATTGATCATTTAATGGTCTTAACAGGCCTTTTAATTGTCAGCGGGCGCGCTGCCAACTCGTTTCCCGGCTGGCGCAAATGCGATGGGCCGAGTGGCGTCTTTCTGTGCTGTAAACTTTCTATGATTCGAAGTGCCTGAAGTGGAAAGCAAACCCACAACCTTCTGGCTGGGGTGGTAATGCTGCTGAGTGAGCCAGGCTGAAAGAGAAACGGGGTTAACTTTTCAGGTCCGTGACCTTTCACTAGAACTGGCAAATTATAGAGATGTATGTAGCAGGAACAAAGTCAAGAGGTGGAGTTGTCTGTCATTGGGTCATTAGAGCACTGAAGAAGGCCACTTGGCCTGTTGATTCCATGCTGGCCTCTCTCTAGAGTAACCCAGTCAGCCCCAAGCCCCCTCCTAACCTCCGTCGCCCTGCAAATTTATTTCCCTCAAGTGCCCATCCAATTCCCTTTTGCAATCGTTGACCATCTCCATTTCCCACCCTCCCTTTCTGGGCAGCAAGTTTCAGGCTGTTACCACTGTGGAACTGGAGGGGGCCAGGAAAGACAAAAGGGATGGCCTGTGATGGGGCGGAATGCAGGAACGAGTAAATGACAAAAGGGATGATGGTGCAAGGCAAAAAGAGGTGGTCATAGGATAAGTGCCAAAACAAAAGATGGGTCTAGAAGAGCTGTAAATGGGAACAGTAAATCCATCACCAGCAGCTGGTTTCTGAAATCGATGGGAGCCCTAGTTATTTTCAGAATTTGTTGAACTCGTTGTTGAGGCTGGTGACTCGAGCACTGGATTGGAGCCCAAGAAACGTTTGTACGTCATTGTCAAACCATCTTGCGTTTATCTTGATCGATAAAATACAGGATTTGATAGTTTTCTGGTTTACCTACAAAATGACAAAGTTTAGGTTGAGTTGGATTTGGAATGCATGGCCTGAGAGTGTGGTGCAGGCAGATTCAATCGTGGCTTCCAAAAGGGAATTGGATCATTCCTTGGAGGGGAAGAGTTCTCAGCGCGATGGCGATTGAGGCCAGCTGAGTTGCCCTAAGAGAGATGGAACGGACATGACGGCTGAATGGCCTCATTCTGTGCTGTACCCATTCTATATTCTGCGCTAAATATTTACCACTTAAAGAGCCGATTTCCTAAGTAACTGTGCGTGAACCTCCAAGCCAATCTTTGCACTTGATGCATTTTGAGGTATTTCTGCAAGACAAGATAAGCTGTTAGATCTTCCTTTCAGCCTCTCTGCAAGTGCAAGTTACCACTTATCTACTTTCGGAAATGAAGCGACAGAGGGGCACTTTCTGCTTTCATTCTGTATTATGCTGCCACAAGCTTCCTGTCTTGACAGATGTCTGACCTCCCAGTTGACCTCCGTTTAAGTTTTTCTTCAATGGCTCTTTTTAATGTATAACTTTTAAATCTTTTTTTTTGAGAGTGAGTTGAAAAACGAGTGAAGCAATTCATGCATTACTTCAAGGAAGTAAATCATCTTCTTTATTTCCTGATGTCTAAAGCTACAAGCCTCACACCCAAGTTCCAACTCTATTTGCCTCATGTTTCTTACTTGTTTATTGGTCCTGAGCTTGGTTGGACTAGAGGTTTGGAAAGGGCTGCTCTTAGCTCTGCTGCCTTAATGGTGGATGAATCTCGGGTCAAAACACCAAGGATTTTTAGCATCTGCAGCTTGAGATACGTGAAAACGTTTGTTAAAATGTTGTTAGCGGCCACAGGTGCTCCCTGGCGCACACCGAAGAGGCCAAAAAGTTGAGCTGGACGCCCCGTGTCAATTTCCATCCTTTCAAGTTTCAATGAAAGGCAGCATTGGAATTCCTTGCCCAAAGCTCTCTACCTCTCTCCTCCTCTAAGACGCTCCTACATCATTGACCAAACTTTTGGTCACCTGTCCTAATGTCATCTTAAGTAGCTGGTTGTCAGATTTTGTCACAATGCTCCCGTGAAGTGTGTTGGGTCATTTTACTGTGTTAAAGGTGTTATAGGAATGGAAGCCATCATTGTTGTTTTGACCCATGTACCTCAAACTGAGACCTGCCGAACAATTGCTCCAATGTTTCTTCACACTTCGCTTCCTGACTTCCCTTCCCCACTTGAGTATATTTGTCGTGCTTCAAGTCTTCCGTGCCAAGTGTCTAATCAGTGAGCTGACGGGCAGACTGTTGTAGGGTGGCCGAGTTGTGCTATTAGTGATAAGAGTTGATCTGCAGACACTTCTTGGGTGGAAACATGAAGTTTATTTACAATATACTCAGCAGCAATTACATGTGTGCTTTCAACTCCAACTCTATCTCTACACTGACTGCCAAGGTAGCCCGGGCTACTCTCTTATTGGTTGCTACAGATCATGTGATCTTCCTTAACAAATATTATTCTTAAAGGTACATTACAACTAAATAAAACCATAATTACTACATTCCTCCCCCTTTAACTCAGCTATACATATTATATTTACAGGTACATATTTTTCAAGACAACATAATATTTACACTGGGTAAGAAATTCACAAGTTCAGTCTTTCAGGTGGTTTCCTGATATGTGTGGAATGTCTCAGCTCCACAACTTCAGATTCTTTGTCAGTAACCTCCTTTTCAGGTGTTCCTGTGAGCACTTGCAGTTCTGTATCCTCAGCTCTTACAGGAACATCAGACATGTCAGTCCTGGGTTGAGTATCCTCAGCAGGAAATGTAGACCTGGTCATGATCACTGGTGAAACTAAATCTTAGTGATTTGTCTCTCTCTTCCTTAAATGGTCCACATTTTTATGGATGATCTGGCCTTGCACCTCCACATGGTAAGATAGAGGTCCGGTCACCACTTATTTCACCCGGTAACTAGTTTGGTCCTTCCCCGACGTTTTTCACGTATACCGGCTCTCCCATGGTCAATTTCTTCTTGTGACTATGCCAGTCGTGTCTAGTTTTCTGACTTCCCTGATTCGTTTCCACCTTCCCCTCTAAATTTGGCATTATTAAGCTCAATCTTACCCTGAGACAGCGTTTCATCAATAACTCCGCAGGTGTGACACCTGTTGTTGTGTGAAGGGTAGTCCTGTAATGAAAAAGAAAGTGTGCTAGCTTGGTTGCCAAGCAATCACCGGTTAACTTTCTCATGCCTGTCTTGAACATTTGAACCGCTCTTTTGGCCAGTCCGTTTGAGGGAGGGTGGGTACGGTGCAGTTTTCACATGAGTGATACCGTTGAGGCTGATAAACCGTTGAAACTCAGCACTCGTAAATGCTGTGCCATTATCAGAAACAACTACTTCTCGTAGTCCGTTAATGGCAAAACTTTGACGTAGTTTCTCAATTGTAGTGGCCGACGTTGGTGACTTCACCTCATGTATGTCCAACCATTTTGAATGGGCATCGACAATGAGCAGAAACATTGACTACGTTGGACCTTTCATGGGAACAATATGTAACCACACCCAGGGCCTACCCAGCCATTCCCATGGGTGTAATGGAGCTGTCACTGGCAACTTGTGCAGCAGCTGACATTGCACAGAGTGCTTTACTAAACTCTCTATCCCACCATCCATCCTGGGTCACCATGGATTGCTGTGTGCTATGGTTTTCATTTGGGAAATTCCTGGATGGGCACTGTGTAGTTCAATTAAAGGTGGCTCCCTTCCCTTTGGAGGAACTATCACTCGTGCTCCCCACAATAAGATACCATCCTGGCTGGTTAGTTCATGTCTTCTGTTGAAGTACGGTTTCATTTCCTCAGATACGGGCTCCTGCGACCAACTCTGTATCAATTGTTCTCGTACTTGATCTGATTTGTCAAGCACATACCAGCGAGGAATCTAAGAAATTTAACAGTAAAAGAAGTTCCTGTGGAACTGGGACATTCTCATCATTTTCTTGTAAAGGCAAACGACTAAGGGCATCGGCGTTTGTGATTTGATTACCAGGCCTATGTATGAAGGTGTATTCGTATGCTGCCAGAACTAAAGCCCATCGTTGTATTCTTGCTGAGGCTATGGGTGGTATATCCTTGTCCTCACCAAACAACCCTAGCAATGGTTTGTGGTCTGTTAAGATTGTAAAATGGCGGCTGTGTACGTACTGGTGAAATTTCTTGATGCCAAAGATGATGGACAGGCCTTTTTCTATCTGCAAGTATCCCTTTTCCGCTGTGGTCAGCGCTCTTGATACGTAACCTATTGGCTGTTCTGTGCCATCGTCCATCTGATGAAAGAGAACTGCTCCCAATCTGTAGGGAGATGTGCCACACGTCAGCACCAACTTATCTGTCTGGTCATAATGTACTAATAGATTGGACGAGTGTAACAATTGTTTCACCTTTATGAAAGCTTCTTTCTGGGGCGCCTCCCAAGACCAACGTTCTTTTTTTTAAGTAGAGAAAGCAGGGGGGGCAGCACTGTAGACAAATTGGGTAAGAACCGCCCATAATAGTTGACCATTCCTCGGAATGATTTGAGTTCTGATGTGTTCGTTGGCGCAGGTGCCTCTCTTATGGATCTCGCTTTCTCCTCGTCCTGGTGGAGGCCCTGTAAATCTACCCGGTGACCCAAATAGATTACCTCCCTCTTCTGGAACGTGCACTTTTCTTTTTTTAAACACACTCCTGCTTGCGAGAAATGTTTTAGGACTTCTAAGTTTGCCAAATGCTCTTTTTCAGTGAATCCTTTCACCAGTACATCGTCTAAATAGACTACAACCTGGGGCAGTCCCTGCAGTAAGCTTTCCATTGTTCTCTGAGAGATGGCACAAGCGGAGGAGACACCGAAAGGCAATTGTGTATATTGGTCCAACCCCTTGTGGGTATAAATTGAGACAAATTCCCGGGAGGCATTTCCCAACTCTAGTTGTTGATGAGCATGACTCATGTCACGCTTTGTGTACGTTGTCCCTCCTGCCAGCTTGGCGTACAGGTCTTCACTTTTTGGAATAGGTGCCTGTCTAGCTTAGCTACTTTATTAACCGTCACCATGGGTGCTGCCTATTCAGAGAACTGGACAGGTTGCATAACGCCCAGATTCTCTAGTCTGTTCAGTTCAATGTTGACCTGTTCTCGCAGGGCGTATGGCACCGGTCTCACCGAGGGGTTGCTTCCAGATCCACATGAACCTTGGCCTGTAGGTCCTGGATTTTCCCCAGTTCGTCCTTAAAGACAGTGACGTACTTTCTGAGTAGCTCTGGTAACCCACTTGCTCTCAACTGGAAAATTGCAGTCCATTCTAACTTAACCTCCTTTAACCAATTTCACCCCAGGAGGCTTGGCCCTTCACCTGCTACCACCAAGGGTAGTTTTGTCGATTGGCTTCCATAATGGACAGTTACTCTGCTTATGCCTTTTGTTTGAATGTCTTCACTCGTGTATGTTTTTAGCTTGGCGGCTGTTTCTTCTAAACTTAATTGATGTTCAGCATAATTTCGATATCCAAAGGCACGTTCCCCAGTTACTGTAGTGGAAGCTCCCGTGTCCACTTCCATTCTAACAGGTCTGCCATTTACTTTCACTGTGACAAATATTGGTTCTGTCTTTCCAACTTTCAATTAAACAACGAGTAAATGTCTGAATTTGTTGTTTCAGGCTCCTCTACATTGTAGGTTTCATTGGGCTTCTTCTTTTGTGTACAATCCTGCCTGAACCTTTCCTCGCACTGCCTCATTATACGTCCATTTCTGTGACAATAGTAGCATTCGATTTTTTTAAACTGCCATTCGCCAAAAGACTGCTTGTTTCCACCTCCATTAAAATCATTCTTTGATTTCACTGCTAAGTTATTTTTCTTTATTCTCCAGCTGTTTCCTGCTTCTCGGCAGAGTCTCACTTTTTCACGCCTCTTTCGGCTGAGGTTTCCCACCCGGTGTGGAGAATGGCACCATTTTGCGCTCCCTGTATTGCTTTTGAATCTCTTACTGTGCTTTCCATGGCCAGCGCTATCTCTAGCGTCTTTTTGAAATCCTGATTCACTTCAAACAATAATCTTTTTTGACTAGTGTCCTCTTTCACACCACATACTAACTGATCCCTGAGCACGTCGTCCAGATCACAATGTTCCGTTAGCTGCTTCAAATTTGCCACGTAGCATGCATTTCTCTCACCCAGGGTTCTATTTCGCAAATTGAACCTAAACCCCTGCATCGGACTTGGGTTGAAAGTGACCCTTCACAAGGTCCACCAATTCATTGAAATTCTTCGAATCTGGGTCACTGGGTGCCATCAAACTTCAAATCAAGCTGTAGATTTTGCTCCCACAAGTACTCAGGAGGATCGCTTGCCTCTTCTCTTCCCCCGTAATCTCATTCGCTTGAAAAAAGAATGTGAGACGTTCTAAGCATTGAGACCAATCATCTGTAACTGGTTCAAAAGGACCAATTTGTGGCATTTTGAGGGGAGATAACTTCTTCAATTCTAACAGAGCTTGCTACTTACAATCACTGGGCAAGGTACGGTGCCGATTTCTTCTGTTCAATCCTATTTTATCCTTATCGCCAGTTTGTTGTAGGGTGGCCAAGTTGTACTATTACTGATAGAGTTGATCTGCAGGCACTTTTTGGGTGGAAACATGAAGTTTATTTACAATATACTCAGCAGCAACTACATGTGTGCTTTGAACTCCAACTCTGTCGCTACACTGACTGCTGAGGTAGCCCTCACTACTCTGTTATTGGTTACTACAAATCATGTGATCTTCCTTAAAAAGGATTATTCTTAAAGGTACATTACAACTGAATAAAACCATAATTATTACACAGACAGACCTATTTCTAAGGATTTGTGTGCTGCTCTGTCAAAGGGCTGCCTTGTCCAGGCATCATCTTTTTCCCTCATACTCCGAGCACTCCAATGCCTCCCTCTGATGGTAGGGTAAGAATTCATCACCTGCTGTATCAGGATGCAAACCTTCGCTGTGTATTTCAGTAGTGTACAACAAACCTTCACTGTGTACCACAGCAGTGTATAACAAACCTTCACTGTGTACCACAGCAGTGTACAACAAACCTTCACTGTGTATCTCAGCAGTGTACAACAAACCTTCACTGTGTATCTCAGCAGTGTACAACAAACCTTCACTGTGTATCTCAGCAGTGTACAACAAACCTTCAATGTGTACCACAGCAGTGTACAACAAACCTTCGCTGTGTATCTCAGCATTGTACAACAACCCTTCACTGTGTATCTCAGCTGTGTGTACAACAAACCTTCACTGTGTATCTCAGCAGTGTACAACAAACCTACACTATGTATCTCAGTAGTGTACAACAAACCTTCACTGTGTAACTCAGCAGTGTACAACAAACCTTCACTGTGTATCTCAGCAGTGTACAACAAACCTACACTATGTATCTCAGTAGTGTACAACAAACCTTCACTGTGTATCTCAGCAGTGTACAACAAACCTACACTATGTATCTCAGTAGTGTACAACAAACCTTCACTGTGTAACTCAGCAGTGTACAACAAACCTTCACTGTGTACCACAGCAGTGTACAACAAACCTTCACTGTGTATCTCAGCAGTGTACAACAAACCTTCACTGTGTATCTCAGCAGTGTATAGCGCAGCGTCCCTAATGCAGCACCATGAACGTGTCATCATGTGTCTCTCCAAATTATATTGTGTTAGAAGAACATCTAAAAGTAATAATTAGAGAAATGCAAGTTTGAAAGCACTTTGTATATGACAGAAAAAACAATATGGAGTGAAGATTGAGTAACTTTTCACCTTTAGAAGAAGCTTCATTGAATGCTGGCAAGAAAGGAGACTGACATTTAAAGAGATATTAGCATCATTGATTGAGAATTTTCACAATTTAGGAAGATTGGTCCCTCATCAAAGAAGGGAATGAACAGACAGGGGATAAGAGCAATCGATAACAGAATGAACATCCATGTACCTTCAGTGGAACAGGCTTAATGAGTTAAGTGGCCTTTTCTCGCTTTAGACTCTATATTTATTTGCCATCTCACTTTTCATCCAACAGGTAATCATTAATATTGAAGATGAGAATGACAACAGTCCAGTGTTTGATGCTACTTCGGATTCCTCTGTGGAGGTTCCGGAGGACGTTCCTGTTGGGAAGAGGGTGGCTGTTGTATTTGCCCATGATCTGGATGTGAAGAAGAACGGAATGGTACGAGCTGCCTCATTCTCAAGTATTTTGTTTCATAATGGAATTTTTCCACCTCCGTTGATTTTGGAAGTTGTTAGGTCAACAAGCAGCCTCTAATCTAAAGAGGCTTTTAAGTGACAGCAATAAGTAACCTCTCCCCAAACTTAGGATCCATCTAAATCATGTCTAGATAGGGGAGTATGTGGCAGTGGCTTTAAAGGGTTAGGTCAGGTTAGCAGATGAGCATTACAAGCATGCTCCACACTCAAGTCTACTCATGGGCAATGCCACAGAAGATCAATTAGTAATGCATTCACATTAAGAAAACCCAGGTGACTTTAGCTAAGCTGGGCCAAGTAGTTTTAATCATCCATGTCTATCTTGCGAATCCAACCAGATAAAGGAGTCTAAGCAGTAAATATCATATACTGCGAGGAACATTCTCTCAGGGCAGTTTTCTTAAAACCAGCAGCGTCAATGATCCATTTCCATCTTTATCGTGCAAAACTAATTTTGTGTCTTTATAAACTGCAGGTTAACTTCACCATTCTGTCTGGAAATACTAACGAAGCCTTCAGAATTAGGACAACCAACAGTAGCCGTGGAGAGATCTACCTTGCCCGACGTATGGACAGAGAACAGACTGATCGATACGTATTGACGGTAAGTTCAATGAATGTCACTGGGTGTCCATTTATCGTTGAGCCAGTCCATGTAGTTGGCCCTTGTCCACTAAGTGAAGGCTTCTCACGGATCTTCAGTAAGTCAATCTAGGCATCACATCTCAAGGCAACACCCTGTCTTTTTATGCCTATCCATTCCAGCCCACATGATGATTTGGGAGATTTAGATGAAGAAGGTCATTCTGTCCTATTTGATCTCACCTTTCCAGATTACCAACCCCACTACCTTCTTCCATTCACTTCACCGGACACAAAAGTCAGGAGAGGCTATTTAATAGGTGGTTGAGCCGCTATCGTGCATTTTACATGATCAGACGAAGTCAAGATCACCTCCATGGTCTTCATTCTGGGGGCTGAATTTCCTCAGCGTTTCTCCCCTCCCTCCACTGTAACTTTGGGAATATGGCAGGACTCCAGTTTATACGGGCAAATGGGGTTTCTGTCATGGAGGCAAAATTCCCACCCCTTCCTGCCTCCTTGGTTCAGTACCGCCCACCCCCATC
Source organism: Cetorhinus maximus (assembly GCF_964194155.1). NCBI lineage: Eukaryota > Metazoa > Chordata > Chondrichthyes > Lamniformes > Cetorhinidae > Cetorhinus > Cetorhinus maximus. Next base: position 27,873,637 of record NC_135905.1, read on the forward strand.
TTTCCCAAGTTGCCACTTCTAGCAGCTCAGTGTTTGGAAGGGCAGGTGATGGTGAGAAGTGCACCCACCCCACAGTCCCCATAAAGGGCAGAGTAGAAGAAACCATCCAATCAGGGTGGAGGTAATTGATGAATAAACAGCCCCTCCATCTCCTTTTGAAAATGGCGGGCATTTCGGAAACTCACAAAACAGGTGAGGCTAATTTTTGTTTCTGGAAGTAACTGTGACTGTCTCCCAAAGTGACATTTCCTAAACCCTCCACTATCAGTTTGCAGATGATCTGTAGATCGTTGGAACCATTATTGGGAAGCGAGGCATAACTCACCTAGTAAATGTTGTGCGGTGAAAGCGGACTCTTGTATACTGGTGAAACCGGCAGGCCGGCTGCAGCTGTTGGTTTTTCCCAAGTACCTGCTCAGGTTCATAAATCAGAGGAGGCTTCACCTTCTGGTCGCTGCAAGGATGCAGCGTGGTTCCTGATTCCCAATTGGCGTCAGCCACCCACTGCTAGTTCAGCAAGGGCAAGACTGCACACTGCTTTAAGATGTTTGAGTGCTCCTTGATCATGATCAATCATTCCCTGTGTTCTGTGCCATTTTCGCACTCTGTTTTCTGTTTAAAAGCACAGAATCGTTCTCCACAAGCTGGGCTAGTGGCTTGCAATGACAAAGCCAACTTCCTTTTCTGTAACAAAGGGTTGTTGGATTTGTTTTTAATATTCATTCATGGGATGTGGGCATGGCTGGCTGGGCCAGCATTTATTGACCGCCCCTAATTGCCCTTTAATAGTCAACCGTGGGTCTGGGGTCCGGAGTCACATGTAGGCCAGACCAGGTAAGGACAGCCAATTCCCTTCCCTAAAGGACATTATGACAATTGGCAATGGCTTCATGGTCATCATTAGACTTTTAATTCCAGATTTTTATTGGATTCAGGTTTCACCATCAGCCGTGGTGAGATTCGAACCCAAGTTTGCAGAGAATTACCCTGAGCCTCTGGAATTCTAGTCCATTGACAATACCATTTGCACCTGTTTTTTAACCAAAGCTATAGAACAATGACCTTGTCCATTTTCCTCAATAAGCACAAGTAGAGATGTTCATATCAGCTTATTACAGTGGACAGATTAAGCTACAGGATCTGCCATTTTCTTCTTTTCAGATTCAGGCCTTTGACAATGGTTTACAGCCGCGTAAAACAAATCACATTCTAACCATCACAGCCGTGGATGTCAATGACAATGCCCCAGTTATCGCAAACCCTGAGAACTACAACATCAGCATTTACGAGGTAAATTCTGCTGCCTGTTTCACTGGATTCTGTGAAAACAGCAAATGTTGGTGGCAGAAATTGGAGAGAGTCAAAGATCTACCCAGTGTCTTGGAATTAACATCTTAGTTAGTGAATAAATCGGAATGAGTTTAAATGGCATTGTTAACACCTCTGATAGTCTTCACAATCTAACAAAATGTAGGTCCTATTTGATGGATCCTTCCATACGTTGTGGGATATTTTAAATGGGTTCATATATCTGCTAATGTAGCAGAACCCAGTCAGCTTCAGTCAAGTGCCGCACTTCAAGTGTCCCAAAGCGCATTATCAAGGCAGTTGCCTTAAAAGTAAACTGAGGTGATCACTTAGAAAATGAAGAGAAGATATGTTGTGATGGAGACAGTGGTGGAAGGCTGGAGGTGAGAAAGGGAAGCCACGAGCGGCAAAGCAGACAATTTGGAGGGAGCTTCAGTGAGGGAAGGGATATGGGTGTTCCATTTGAGGTCAGGGATGACAGCGATGCCAACACCCTTCGATGGAGAAGGGCTCAGTGTGGGAGCAGCAAAGTTCGGAGGCGGGAGAAGCTTTAGGAAAATGCATCTGAAGTATCAAAGAAAGATCGAAATAAACTTGCATTTATAAAGCACCTTATTATATCCTCAGGACATCCATCGAGCGCTTCAGAACAAATGAAATACTTTTCATAATGAGGGGGTCACTGTTGCTACACAGGGAAATCCAGCATCATTTTACACACAGCAGAGTCCCTCAAAGAGCACATGGATAGTCAGGTGATCTGTTTTCAGTGGTGTTGATTGAGGGAGGCACTTTGACCAGAATACTACTTGCTTCTCTCCAGAAAGTGAACAGGCACTGATAAATAGATCCGAAGCCAGTTGGTGAAGTATGAAACCATATGCAAGTCCATTTCTTGATAAAGCAAAAGCAAAATACTGCAGATGCTGGAAATCTGAAATAAAAACAGAAAATGCTGGAAAGACTCGGCAGGCCTGACAACATCTGTGGAGAGAGAAACCAAGTTAACGTTTCGAGTCCGTATGACTTACTGTGGCTCTGAAGAAGGGCCATACGAACTCGAAATGTTAACTCTGTCTCTCTCTCCACAGATGCTGTCGGACCTGCTGAGTCTTTCCAGCATTTTTGGCTTCTATTCCATTCCTGGATAGTTCATTTATTCACAGAATGCAGCATAACTCATCCAGTGTCTCAGCAGCCCCCTCTTTATACTCTTTGGAGAAACAAAATCAACAAATTAAACTGAAAACCAATATGGGGTGACAGCCCCTGGTGGGGCACTGTAACTACAACAAAAAACGTGAAAGGAAAATTACAAAATTAAATCAAAATGTCATTCCGGTGGATGGCAATGCACCCCAGACCCCGCAAAAAACAAGCTCTGAGATTGGACTTTTTAAAAAATTCTTTCCCAGGGTCTGGGCACCACTGGCTAGGCCAACATTTATTGTCCATCCCTAACAGCCCTTGAGAAGGTGGTGGTAAGCCACCCACAGTGCTGTTGGGAAGGGAGATGCAAGATAAAGATGGCACCTCTGACAGTGTAGCACTCCCTCAGTACTGCACTGGGCTGTCATTCAGCCTTGATTTTTGTGTTCAAGTCCTGGGGTGGGGCTTCAACCAGGAACCTTGTGATTCAGGAGCAAGCGCGTTACCAGCTGAGCCATGGCTGACTCATCTTTGGGAAGGATCTCTCCCCAGTGGCAGCAGTAAACCAGTAAAACTTCCAAAGCGTAACACTGGACGCCAAGACACTGAGAAATGTTTAGCTCCTCAAGCTCCAGTTTTCTGCTCACTGGGTTGTTTCTCTGCAGGGCACCAGCTGGTTTTTAATTTTAACATGAAATGCCACGAACGCAAACAGCATCTGCTTTCTCCAATTTCACACCTGATGAAAGAATTTCACACCCCTCTGCTCCAGATCAAAGATTCACACCTGAGCGCCTGTTACCTACTTTGCAAATCTGTTTGCATCTTAGAATTATGCATGCACAAAAAGGACAATTTTTTTCCATTGATTATTTTTGATGAATAGATATTAAACTTTGTCCTTTATTTCAAGGTTGTTAACAATCTGTATTGAATTTCGATGCAATCTACTGTGGAACCAACATAATTGGAATACAGATCAGTATAGATAACTATTATTTGCATTCCCTTCTCCTGGAGTCAAGGAATGAAAGCAATATACTGAGGATGGGAATATTTTCCTATCTTTTTATTCACTCCTCTCAGTGAGAGCAGGAGAAATGTCTTCACTCAAAGGATTGTGAATCTTTGGATTTGTCTATGGAACTGTCTCCAAGCCTGACAGGCTTTAGTTATTGGTGCAAGTTATATCTTATCATTGGTTCGTTAGGAAGTTAGCAATAACCTGCTCACTGACGCCCAGTTTGGGTTCCGCCAGGGCCACTCAGCTCCTGATCTCATTACAGCCTTCGTTCAAACATGGATGAAAGAGCTGAACTCCCGAGGTGAGGTGAGAGTGACTGCCCTTGACATCAAGGCCGCACTTGACCGAGTGTGGCATCAAGGAGCCCCAGCAAAACTGGAGTCAATGGGAATCAGGGGGAAAACTCTCCACTGGTTTGAGTCATACCTAGCACAAAGGAAGATGGTTGTGGTTGTTAGCGGTCAGTTATCTCAACTCCAGGACATCACTGCAGGAGTTCCTCAGGGTAGTGTCCTAGGCCCAACCATCTTCAGCTGCTTCACCAATGACCTTCCTTCCATCATAAGGTCAGAAGTGGGGATGTTCGCTAATGATTGCACAATGTTCGGCACTGTTTGCAACTCCTCAGATACTGAAGCAGTCTATGTCCAAATGCAGCAAGACCTGGGCAATAGCCAGGCTTGGGCTGACAAGTGGCAAGTAACATTCACTCCACACAAGTGTCAGGCAATGACCATCTCCAACAAGAGAAAATCCAACCATCGCCCCTTAATGCTCAATGGCATTACCATCACTGAATTCCCCACTATCAACATCCTGGGGATTATCATTGACTAGAAACTGAACTGGACTAACCATACAAATACTGTGGCTACAAGAGCAGGTCAGAGGCTAGGAATCATGTGACGAGTAACTCACCTCCTGACTCCCCAAAGCCTGTCCACCATCTACAAGGCACAAGTCAGGAGTGTGATGGAATACTCCCCACTTGCCTGGATGAGTGCAGCTCCAGCAACACTCAAAAAGCTTGACACCACCCAGGACAAAGCAGCCCGCTTGATTGGCACCACACCCACAAACATTCACTCCCTCCACCACCAAAGCACAGTAGCAGCAGTGTGTACCATCTACTGATGCACTGCAGAAATTCACCAAGGCTCATTTGACAGCACCTTCCAAACCCATGACCACCTCTATCTAGAAGGGCAAGGGCAGCAGATAGATGGGAGCACCACCACCTGGAATTCCCCTCCAAGTCACTCTCCATCCTGACTTGGAAATATATCACAGTTCCTTCACTGTCGCTGGGTCAAAATCCTGGAACTCCCTCCCTAACAGCACTGTGGGTGTACCTACACCACATGGACTGCAGAGGTTCAAGAAGGCAGCTCACCACCACCTGCTCAAGGGCAATTAGGGATGGGCAATAAATGCTGGGCCAGCCAGCCAAGCCCACATCCCATGAATGAATGAAAAAAAAAGTCCCGGAAGTGAGCTAAGGCAATTTTAGCCAATCAAATCTGCTCCATTCGCAGCCAATGTAAAATTATTCTTGCCAGGAATTACCCCACACCTCATCTGATCACCCCCCTCCCTTAGAAGCACTGAAGATACTCCAGGCATTTTTCCTGGCCACCTGCCTCCATTCAGGCCCGATTCGGGCCGCAAAAATCTGGCCCCTGGTTAAAGAAGTAGGCTTCAAGGAGCATCTTAAAGGAGGAGAGAGAGATTTATGCATCAAGAAAGGAGGAAGTCACAGAGTCAATTTTGGAGAGAGCGCAGAAAAGATTCACGGGAATGATCCCAGGGATGAGGAACTTCAGTTATGAAGACAGATTGGAGAAGCTAGGACTGTTTTTTCTGAGAAAAGAAAGCTGAGAGGAGATTTGATATCAAAATCATTGATGAGTCTGGACAGAGTAAATAGGGAGAAGCTGTTCCCATTGGCGGCAGGATCGAGAATCTGAGGGCACGGTTTTGAAGTAATTAGTAAAAGAAGCACTGGTGATATGAGGAAAAACATTTTCACGCAACGAGTGGTTAGAGTCTGCAGTGTTGTGCCCGAGAGTGTGGTGGTGGCAGGTTCAACTGAAGCATTCAAAAGTTAATGAGGCTGTTATCTGAAAAGGAAGAGTGGGCAGGGTTACAGGGGAAGGCAGGAGGATGGAACTAGATGAGTTGTTCATTCGGAGAGCGAGTGCACACACGATGGGCCATAATGGCCTCCTGTGCAGTAACAATTCTGTGATTGTGATCTGTGATCATGGAGGCCATTCAGCCCAGCAAGTCCTTGCTCTCTATAGAGGAGGACTTGGTGCAATTTAGGATAAGGGCAGCAGCGTTTTGGATATGTGGCCCATTATTTTGTCAAGAGGCGCTGATGTATTTAAAGTATTGGCGTTAGCATCTCTGTTACAACCGCAGGCAACGGAATTCAGAGATGTCCATACCGAGCATTCATCAAATAATATAAGAGTATAATTTCCAACAACAGCAAGAGAAACTTTTTATCACCATGACACCTTAACACATGGATCATCCAAAGGGTTTTGCCAATTGGGATTCAGTCTTGAAGTTTGGGAAGGTTTGGGAGTTGAGGTATTTTGGGAAAGGTATGTGCAGGTGAGGCATTAGAGGGTTTTTTTAAGGCGGAGGGACAGTGCCAGGAGCGAGGAAACTCCAGAGTGAGGTATCTGAACCCTCTGCCACTGACAGTAGAGAAAAGATGGGATGGGGCGGGTGGGGACAAACAGTCGACCAGAGGTGGAAAAGCTGAGAAGCATTTAGAATGTGGGAATTTTCGCACAATCACAGAATTTTAACTGCACAGAAGGAGACCATTCGGCCCATCGTGCCTGCACCAGCTCTCCAAATGAGCAACATGACCTCGTGTCATTGCCCTGCCTTTTCCCCGTACCCCGGCACATTGTTTCTCTTCAAATAATCATCTAATGCTCTCCTGAATGCCTTGATTGAACCTGCCTCCACCACACTGCCAGGCAGTGAATTCCAGACCTGAGCAACTCATTGTGTGATAAAGTTTTTTCTCATGTCACATTTGCTTCTTTTGCAAATCATTTTAAATCTGTGCCCTCTCGTTCTTAATCCTTATACGAGCAGGAACAGCTTCTCCCTATTTACTCTGTCCAGCCCCCTCATGATTTTGAACATCTCTATCAAATTTCCTGTTAGCCGCCTTCTCTCCAAGGAGAACAGTCCCAACCTCTCCAATCTATCCTCATAGCTGAAGTTTCTCATCCCTGGAACCATTCTTGTTAAACCTTTTCTGCACTCTATCCAGAGTTCAGGGTTAATAGGGGATAAGACCAAAGAGTATGTGAATTCAAAAGATAAGGATTTTAAAATCAATGTCCTCAGGGATATGGAGGCATTGAGGTAGACAACTATGAAGGTGATGGAATAGATGGGTGACAGGTTGTTTTGGAGTAAGTCCTTGAATTTCTTTCTTTATTCTTCAATGGGATGTGGGCATCACTGGCAAAGCCAATATTTGCTGCCCATCCCTAATTGCACTTGAACTGAGTGTGTGGCTTGGCCATTTCAGAGCCAACCACATTGCTGTGGATCTGGAGTCACATGTAGGTCAGACCAGGCAAGGATGGCCGATTTCTTTCTCTAAAGGGCATTAGTGAACCAGATGGGTTTTTACAACAGTTAATGATAACTGTCATGGTCACCACTACCGAGTTTTATATTTTCGATTTATTAATTGAATTTAAATTTCACTATCTAAGGCTTTGAACCAGTACCCCCAGAGCATTAGCCTGGGCCTCTGGATTACTAGTCCAGTGACACTACCACCATGCCACCATCTCTTGGACACAAAGTATAGGAACAGGAGAAGGCCATGCAGGCTTTCGAGCTATCCTGTTACATCACGGATGATCTGTACCTCAACTCCATTTGCCTGCCTTTGATCCATAAACTAGACCCTGACCCAACGAGAAATATGTCTATCTCAGTAGTAAAGTTTTCAATTGATCTTGTACCAACAAACAGCCTTTGGAGGAGAGAATTCCACTGCCCTTTCCCCTGAATGGTCGAACTCTAATTTTAAGATTGTGAAGATTCCCACAACTGAAAAAAGCTTCTCTGTATCACCCCTAGCGAATCACAGAATCACACAGTGCAGGGGAGGCCCTTCGGCCCATCAAGTCTGCACCGACACGTGAGAAACACTTTTATCATTTTTAAAAACTCAATGAGATCACCCCACTACCTTCAAAACTGAAGGGCAAAAAAACCCCAAGCTTCTGGAACCAGTCCTTATAATGTAACCCTTTTAGCTCTGGTATTGTTGTTGTGAAACTGTGTTTCCACCCCTCCGCCCCCCCTCACCCCATGATATCCTTCTTGAGACGCGATGCTCAAAACTGAGCTCAGGACTCCAGATCCAGCTGAGTATTGGTTTATGTTTGACACGCTATCTGCCAGGGTCCTTTTTTAACAGGTTTTGTATATTTTTTCAGAATGTTGGAGGAGGTACTGCAGTCACCAGAGTCAGAGCCACCGACATGGACACTGGCATCAATGCCGTGCTGTACTACTACATCACCCGGGGCAATGAAGATCTGACCTTCAGAATCGACAGGCTGACTGGAGAGATTGTCACACGCCCATCTCCTCCAGATCGGGAGAGGCGAGCTTTCTACCAGCTGACAGTAACAGTGGAAGATGATGGGACCCCTTCGCTCTCGGTAAGCCCACTCCCTTCCATGATATGCATCAATGTGTATACAATGATAACAGCACAGGAGGAGGCCATTCAGCCCTTCATGCCTGCGCCAGCTCTTTGCTCACAAGTTATCCAATTAGAATGACTGAGTGAATCAGCCTTTCAATAGCATCTTCAGGAAAAGCAAAGCAACGATACACCTCATAGCGGGTTCAACTGCTCCTCAGCTCGCTCCCCATAACCTTGCACAACTTTTCCCCTTCATGTAACTAAACTTCCTTTTGAATGTTGTCATTGAATCCTCTTCCACCACATCCCAGATCACAGCAACTCGCTGTATATTTAAAAAAAGAGCAACAGCAGATGGCAGTGGCTGGTAGATACAAGACAAAGTTTAAATATTCTTGTGAATGTCAGTCAACAGGAAATTAAATTTTGGTAGAAAGGAACTCAGTCTTTTGCTTGTACAAGAGTAATGGGTCTTTTTAATATTTGGGGGAAACCTTATGCATGAATTGCTGTATACACGATATATGGTCGGTAATTAATACGGTTTTTATTTTCACTCATGTATGCTGCAGAGTTTCCAATGAAGAAACTATTAAAACATTGTTATTTTACTGATCCCCTCACAAGTCTGAGAGTTGGGGTCATGTTGCTTCTGGTACTTTCGTTAATCCCCTTAAACCTGTGTCTTCCTATTAATGACTCTTCTCCCACCAGAAACGTGGTATCAAAACCCTTCATGATTTTGAACCCTGTTTATGAAATCTCCTAACCTCCTACGTTCTAAGGAGACCAAACCCCATCTCCTCCAGTCTCGCACAGGCTGTGAAATCTGTGTCCCTGTTTCAGGCTGAAAGTGTGAGCAGGGTTGGCTTGTACCAGCTCTCAACACAGTAACAGGAGGCTTGTGGAATTCCTCCAATTTCCCTCTAGGTGCGTCACTGTCTTGAACAGGACCCATTTGCCACCTAATCTTGCTCCACCCCCACCGTGCCATGACATGTGAAGTCAAACCATCTCTCCCTCCCTCAAGCCCGGCTCCTGCTGCTGACCTTAAAGCCGGTCGCGCTTTGGCTGATGGATCCAGGGAAGAGGGGGTTGTAAATCAGCGGTGGGAGTTGGAACTGAAACCAGGAGGGAGAGTTTCAGTTTAAATAAAGCAACAGATGAACAGCAGAGCAACAGCAGATGGCAGTGGGCTGGTAGAAGTAAGACAAAACAGAGTTTGAATATTCTTGTATCAGTCAACAGAAAAGCTAATATTTGGTAGAAAGGAACTCAATCCTTGGCTTGTACAAGACGTATGGTCTTTTTAGCACTGGGGGAAGCCTCGTGCATGGTCAGTAATCAAGGAATACTGTCTTTATTTTCACTATGCTGCAAAATTTCCAATGAAGAAACTCTTAAAACATTGTTATTTTACTGACCCCCCTCGCCAGTCTGAGAATCAGGGTCATGTTGCTTCTGGTGCTTTTTGCTAATCCCCTTAAACCCGTGTCTTCCTATTCGTGACCCTTCTGCCACGAAAAACAGTTTCTCCTTATCAACAATCCTTCCTGATTGGTGGCGTAGTGGTAATGTCATTGGCTAGTGACCTCAAGACCCAGGCTAATGCTCTGGGGACACGGGCTCAAATCTCGCCATGGCAGCTGGTGGAATTTGAATTCAGTTCATAAATCTGGAATATAAAGTGAATCTCAGTGATAGTGACCATGACAACTAACTTCGATTGTCATGAAAAAAAAAAACCACCTGGTTCATTGATGTCCTTTAGGGAAGGAAATCTGCCGTCCTTACCTGCTCTGGCCTACATGTGACTCCAGACCCACAGCAATAGGGTTGACTCTTAACTGCCCTCTGAAATGGCCCAGCAAATCACTCTGTTCAAAGGCGATTAGGGATGGGCAACAAATGCTGGCTTCGCCAGTGATACCCACACCCCAGGGAAGAATAAAAAAAAATGATTCTGAGCCAAGTTTGTGAAATCTCTCAACTTCCTGAGTTCTTAGGAATTCTCCAGAAATGTGGTTTTAATTTTCACTAATTTATGCTGTAAAGTTTTCAGTGAAGTAACCTTTAAAACCTTGCTATTTTATGGATTGCTTCACGCAAGTCTGAGAGTCTGGGGTCATGGTGAGTGTTTGGCTGTTGGGAGAATTCCCCTACTCTTTTGATGTAATCAATTCTCGACAACATTTTAATATAAAAAGAAAATTGAAGCGCACAATCCTTCCATCACCTCATACTTTTCTTAATTTTTTTTTAAATTTTAGAATATTAATGAATGGTGATCCATTTTGGATGGATGTATTCCTCGTTACATAACCACCCACCCCACCCAGTCAAACAGCCTTTTCTTCCCCCATCTCCAATATTTTTTTTAAATTTATAAACAGTTATTAATTATAAGTGTTTAAAGAAAACTTTTAAAAAGCACAATCCTTCAAATGCCCCTATGACTTTTCTCCTGGGTTTATGAATATTATTGTCCAGGAGATTAATCTATAATTCCCGGTGACTCCTGAAGGGTTGGTCACCCTATTCTGGTTCGATGTAATTGGATGTAGCATCTCTAACTGTCCTCAGTGTGAGGCCGTGTCTATCACTGGTGGCTCTGAGAGGCAAGATGCCCATGAAACACAGGGGGCATATTTTCCTCCAGTCACAGATGTGAGTATAAAGTGGTGGAGACCCATTTTGTACTAGCTTTGGCTTTTTCATTTGTGTAACCCATGCCCCTAGTGTAGTTAGTATTCTTTAAAGAGAGTAACTAATGAGCTTAATCTAAAGGGAAGTCATGGCAGCAGAGCTCACACCCGTGATATGCTCCTCCTGTGCTACGTGGGAAGTCATGGACACTTCCAGCGTCCCTGTCGACCATGTGTGCAGGAAGTGTGTCCAGCTGCAGCTACTGGCTAACCGCATTTCGGAGCTGGAGCTGCGGGTGGATTCACTGTGGAGCATCCAAAATGCTGAGATTGCCGTGGACAGCACAATCAGTGAGGTGGTCACACCACAAATAAAGGCTGAACAGGCAGAAAGGGGACGGGTGGCCACCAGGGAGAGTAGAGGAAAGCAGGTAGTGCAGTAGTCCCCTGTGGCCATCCCCCTCGCTAACAGATATACCGTTTTGGATACTGTTGCGGGAGACGACTTCTTAGGGGAAAGCAGCAGGAGCCAAGTCCACGGCACCACGGGTGGCTCTGCTGCACAAGAGGGGAGGAAGGAGAGAGGCAGAGCTATAGTGTTAGGGGATTCAATAGTAAGGGGAACAGACAGGTGTTTCTGCAGCTGCAAAAGAGACTCCAGGATGGTATGTTGCCTCCCTGGTGCCAGGGTGAAGGATGTCTCAGAGAGCCTGCAGGGCATTCTGAAGGGGGAGGGTGAACAGCCAGTGGTTGTGGTACATACTGGTACCAACGACATAGATAAAAGAAGGGATGAGGTCCTACAAGCTGAATATAGGGAGTTAGGATGTAAATTAAAAAGTAGGAACTCAAAGGTAGTCATCTCAGGATTACTACCAGTGCCACGTGCTAGCGAGAGTAGAAATAACAGGATATATCGGATGAATACATGGCTGAAGAAATGGTGTATAGGGGAGGGATTCAGAATCCTGGGACATTGGGACCGGTTCTGGGGAAGGTGGACAGGTTACACCTGGGCAGGACCGGGACCAATGTCCTCGGAGGGAGTGGTGCGGGGGTGGAGGGTTGGGGGGGTAGCGGTTTGCTAGTGCTGTCAGGGAGGGTTTAAGCTAGAAAGGCAGGCGGATGGGAACCTGAGCAGGGAGGCAGAGGAGGGGGAACAAGGATAGAAACAAAAGACAGAAAAGTAAGAAGCAAAAGTGGAAGGCAGAGAAAACAGGGGCGAAAAGCAAATGGGGTCATAGTGCAAAATAAAACTAAGATGACTGGCAAGGTTAAAAAGACAAGTCGAAAGGTATTGTATCTTAATGCACCGAGCATTCGCAACAAATTAGATGAATTAGCAGCACAAATATAGCTGCAATCACGGAGACATGGCTGCAGGGTGACCAAGGATGGGAACTGAACGTCCAGGGGTATTCAGTATTTAGGAAGGACAGACAGATAGAGAAAGGAGGTGGGGTAGCACTGTTAGTAAAGGAGGAAATCAATGCAATAGTGAGGAAGGATATTGGCTTGGAAAATCATGATATAGAATCTGTTTGGCTGGAGATAAGAAACACCAAAGGGCAGAAAATGTTGGTGAGGGTTGTCTGTAGGCCCCCAAACAGTAACGGAGAGGTAAGGGGAGGCATTAAACAGGAAATTAGAGACGTATGCAATAAGGGTACAACTGTGATCATGGGTGACTTTAATTTACATATAGATTGGACAAACCAAACTAGCAATCATACTGTGGAGAAGGATTTTCTGGAGTGTGTACGTGATGGTTTTTTTAGTCCAATATGTTGAGGAACCAACTAGAGAGTGGGCTATCATAGACTTGGTATTGTGCAATGAGAAAGGATAAATTAACAATCTTGTTGTGCTGGGTCCCTTGGGGAAGAACGACCATAAAATGATAGAATTGTCCATTAAGATGGAGAGTGAAGAAGTTGAATCTGAAACTAGGGTCCTGAATCTAAATAAAGGGAACTACGAGGGTATGAGGCACGAATTGGCAATGGTGGATTGGGGGAACCTTACTAAAAGGGTTGACAGTGGATAGGCAATGGCTAATATTTAAGGAACGTACGCATGAATTACAACAATTATTCATTCCTGTCTGGTGCAATAAAACAGGAAAGGTGGCTCAACCATGGATTACAAAAGAAATTAGAGATGGTATTAGATCCAAAGAGGAGACATATAAAGCTGCCAGAAAAAGCAGATGCTGTTAGACCTGCTGAGTTTTTCCAACATTTTCTGTTTTAGTTTCAGATTTCCAGCACCCGCAGTATTTTGCTTTTATCTTAGTGACTGAGTATAAGTTTGCATCAGAGTAACCTGAAGTTCAACATATTTAGAATCTTTCTCATTGCTGACTACTCATTGTGCTATATTAGTACATTTGACCCACGCTGTTAGCTGTGTAATAACAGGTGCAATGTTGTACAAGGCAAAGCAAAGATATTTCTGTAACTTGGTGACTCTGAATGCTTCTGATCTTGCGCAATATGATTGCATTATGAAACATCCCCAAACCCACAGATCTGTTTAAATGCCAGTTGCTCACAGGAGTCATATATTGGGGACTGCTGGATGAATATAGAGTCATTTACGGCACAGAAAGAGGCCATTCTTCCCATTGAGTCCATGCTGGCCCTCCATTGACCAATCCAGTCAGTCCCATCCCCCCCCACTCGATCCCGATAGCCCTGCAGGTTTGTTCGTTGACAAAAAGAATATGGATTTGCCAGAAAACAACATTACTTGGGTTTTCTTTTTGCTTACCTTTGACACTGCCGTATTCTTGTGGCATACATTGCTTACCTTGTGATCCAATAAGGGCGCAGTGCTGCCAGTGTTGCATCTTGGACCATGTGAACAGCATGCCCATTGGCTTATCCCCTGAACCAATGGAAGAATGAGATAGGGAAAGGTTCAGAATTGAAAAGGAAACGGGATGAATTACAGTCAAGCGGAGGATAGAGACCGAGACAGGAACAAAGAGCGAGAAAGAAAGTGGATTAAAAGAGAGCAAAAATAGGCAGAAAGAAACAGTAAGAATTTTTTTTTTTAGCAGCAGAAGGGTATTTGTAACCCAGTCGTTTCTAGGAATCGCTGTATTGGTCTTTGAGAAGTTAATGAGCGAATGGCATTCTTGCTAAATGGTGTAGAACCAGCAGCCTGACTATTGTGATCAGGAGCATTGAAATACCCAATTCATACACCTTTAGTAGCGTAGGAACATAGGAATTGCTGGAAGAAGGAAGGACCAAAGTCCATCTAGTTTATCCTCTTGGTGACACGACATGGCAATAGAGTTAATAGCCAATCATAACAATCAATCTTTAGCCTACAACACACCCAGCATGGTGGAAGAGCCCCCAGTGGTGGGGAGGCTGAGGAACCATTGGTCCAAAGTCACCTACTCCTTTCAGACATCCTGTACTTGCCATATACCAAGTCCGAAATTACTCGAATACTGCAGCTCACAATGTTGTTTCCTGGGAGAAACCTACCTAATTTGCATTTTGAATGAGTGACCCCCCTGCCCCATTCCACTTCTGAGTGGTGAAACAGCCTCCAGCCCTACAACTCTCCGAGATCTCTGCACTCCTCCAATTCTGGTCTGTTGTGCGTTCCCAATTTCCACTATTGGTAACACTGCTTTCAGTGCTGTGGCCCGAAGCTGTTCAATTCCCTCCCTAAACCATTCTGTCCCTCCCCCTTCAAGCTGCTGCATAAAACCTACCACCTTGTCCTAATATCTTCTATGTGGCTCAGTATCAAATGTATGAAGCTCCTGTGAAACACTTTGGGACGTTTTGTTACATTAATGACGATATTTAAATTCACCTGGGCAGGTGTGGGTGCTTATCAGAGATTGGCATTTCCTTGTTATATAGCAGCACCTCTCTGTTTCCTGAGGGCAGACATTTATTATACCAATGCTCACGCCTTGCATCTGTTCAGATTGGTTGTGTCTTCTCGAATGAGTGGCAATAATTAGAGGTGTGAACCACTGTCTAGACACAACATTAAGACGCGCTCAAAATAGCCAGCAGCTCCTCCACCGTAAACAGACAAAAAGCGGCGATGATAAAGCCACGCACAAAACAACCAAAAGGTTTCTGCCATTTCAGTCCTGAGGAAAGCTGCTGTCCAAAGGAGCCTTTCCATTCTTGTCTCCAAGGATTGTAAAAATTAAGGGAAAAGAATCTGACAAAGTGGCTTCCAATTTGAATATGGGAGGAATTCCTTGGACTATAGGGACTGCCAAATCTCATGAGCGCACTGTGCTGACTGTATTTAAGTTCATCCACTGTGAGCGGAATATTGCAACATATATAGGGCTTTTAGCATAATCACAATTTCAGCCAGTTTACAGAAGTTTATCAATGTTTCCCAGTTCTTTACTGTCTACAAGCGCTTCCTCTCTACCTTAACACAGTGTGAATAAACAGCTGGGAGAATGGTTGAGGCTAGGACACTGGGCTCATTTTAAAAAGGACTACAAAAAGGCCATTCAGCCTCTCGGGTCTGCTCAGCCATTCAGCTAGATCATGGCTGATCACAGAACATGGTTCAACAGAAGAGACTGAATAATGGGCCTTGTTCATCCAAATCTATCTTGTGGTCAAAAGGTGAATTGGCAGGTTAGCTCTTTGAGTGTGGACATTTGATTGAAACATAGAAACTAGGAGCAGGAGTAGGCCATTCGGCCCTTCGAGCCTGCTCCGCCATTCAGTATGATCATGGCTGATCCTCTATCTCAATGTCATACTCCCGCTTTCTCTCCACACCCCTTGATGGCCCTAATATCCAAAGATTTATCAATTTCTTCCTTGAATATACTCGGTGACCCGGCCTCCACAGCCTTCTGTGGTAGAGGATTCCACGGGTTGGCTACCCTCTGAGTGAAAACATTTTTCACCTCACTTGCTGCCAGTATCTATAATGCCTTTTAAGGTCATTAGTAAGCATTTGATTAATTGCTCAGCACCAAGTGGTTAATCTAACAGAGATTAATCGAAACAGGAAATAAGTTGCTGCCAAGTAGGAATCAAGTGGTTCAAGTGGACGAGTGTTCAGAAGCTGAAACACATGTTGGGTAAAGAATTGCCCTGAAGTTGATGAAAATTGATTTGATTTAATCTGACTCACAATAATGTACTCCAGTTTTTAAAGTGATCCAGCTTCGTGTTCCTGGTGTATGTAAATTAGTTACCATCAGAGTTTTGAAAAGCGAGGACTGCATTTGCTGGGATAGTGAGGAATGATGAAAATCTGATAGAGGTGCTCAAAATTACCAAAAGCATTTGAGACGACGAAGAGTGAAAGGTTAATTTCATTGGTCAGTGAATCGGTAACAAGGGGACATAAATCCAGAATTACCATTGAAAGTCTGAAGCAGTGAGACTAGGGGCAGAATTTGACGCTGATCGGGCAGGCGTGCTCCCGACCCGATCAGATGTGAAATCGAGTAAGATGATGTTGGGCGAGCATCCCGACATCATCCTGCGCTTGCGCGATATTTCGATCGGTGGGTGCACGCCAAAGTTGGAAGCAGGCCCGCCAACATTTTCCGGCTTTTTGAAACTTTATTTGATGGTTCATTCAAGGTATCAATCAAGTAAACCTCCTTTGAACCGCCTCCAATGCATTTACATCCTTCCTTAAATAAGGAGACCAAAACTGTACACAGTATTCGAGGTGCGGTCTCACCAATGCCCTGTATAACTGAAGCATAACATCCTTACTTTTATGTTCAATCCCTCTCGTAATAAAGGAGAGCATTCATTAGCCTTCTTAATCATTTGCTGTACCTGCGTACTAACTTTTTGTGACTCATGTACTAGAACACCTAGATCACTCCGCACCTCAGAAATATCCAGCTGTTCTCCATTTAAGTTATACTCTGCTTTTTTGTTCTTCTTGCCAAAGTGAACAACTTCACATTTTCCCACATTAAACTCCATTTGCCAGATCTTTGCCCACTCACTCAACCTACCTACATCCATCTGCAACCTCCTCATGTCCTCTTCACAACATACTTTCCTACCTATCTTTGTGTCATCTGCAAATTTAGCTACCATGTCTTCACTCCCCTCATCTAAGTCATTGATGTAAACCGTAAAAATCTGAAGCCCCAGTACAGACCCCTGTGGGACTCCACTTGTCACATCCTGCCAATCAGAAAAAGACCCATTTATGCATACTCTCCGCTTTCTGCCAGCCAGTCAATCTTCTATCCATGCTAATATGTTACCCACTACACCCTGCGCTTTTATTTTCTGTAATAATCTTTGATGTGGCACCTTATAAAATCCCTTCTGGAAATCCAAGTACAGTAAGTCTAAGAATCACACGTCTACAGGTTCCCCTTTATCCACTGCGCATGTTACTCCTTCAAAAAAACTCCAATAAATTGGTTAAACATGATTTTCCTTTCACAAAACCATGCTGACCCTATTGCCTTGAGCTCTTCTAAGTGCCCAGCTATAAGCTCCTTAATGATCGATTCTAATAACTTCCCCACAACAGACGTCAAACTAACTGGCCTATAGTTTCCTGTTTTCTGACTCCCTCCCTTCTTGAATAGAGGGGTTACATTTGCTATTTTCCAATCTGATGGAACCTTCCCAGAATCTGGTGATTTTTGGAAAATTGATACCAGCGCATCAACTGCCTCATTAGCCACCTCTTTTAAGACCCTAGGATATAATCCATCGGGATCTGGAGACTTGCCAGCCGGCAGCTCCATCAATCTGCTCAGTACCGTTTCCCTAGTGATTTCAATTTCACCAAGTTCCTTTCTCCTGTTCACCTCCTGATTTACAGCTATTACTGGAATGTTTTTTGTATCCTCTATAGTGAACACAGAAGCAAAATATTTGTTAATTTCTTCTGCCATTTCCTTATTATCTACTATTAACTCCAAGGAGAACAATCCCCAGTTTATCCAATAACTGAATTCCCTCACCCCTGGTATCATCTGGTAAATCTCTTCTACACCCTGTCCAGGACCTAAACGTCCTGCCCAAAATCAGGTGCCCAGAATTACTTACAATGAAAGTCACCATAGTCCAAGAGGACCATAGGCTGCTCTCTCATTAGAGAGAGACGACTGGTAATGAGTTTAACTGAGGGTCTCCATACCTCAGGCGAGACTGAGAAGGTGGGGCCTTCATGGATGACCTCACCTGGTACAGGAGTTGAACCCATACTGTTGGCGTCATTCTGCAACACAAACCAGCCGTCCAGCCAACTGAGCTAACCGAACTGCCCCAATACATACATTGCTCCAGCTGAGGCCTAACCAGAAATTCATGTACACCATGTCCTCAGCCCAACCACCTTCAGCTGCTTCATCAGTGATATTCTTTCCATCATAAGGTCAGAAATGGTGATGATCGCTGATGATTGCACAATGTTCAGCACCATTTGCGACTCCTCAGATACTGCAACAGTTCATGCCCAAATGCAGCAAGACCTGGACAATATCCAGGCTTGGGCTGACAAGTGGCAAGTGACATTCGCGCCGCACAAGTGTCAGACAATGACCATCTCCAACAAGAGAGAATCTAACCATCGCCCCTTGTTGTTCAATGGCATTACCATCACTGAATCCACTATCAGCATCCTGGGGGTTACCATTGACCAGAAACTGAACTGGACCAGCCATATAAATACTGTGGCTACAAGAACAGGTCAGAGGTTAGGAATCCTGCGATGAGTAACTCACCTCCTGACTCCACAAAGCCTGTCCACCATCTACAAGGTACAAATCAGGAGTGTGATGGAATACCCCCTCCATTTGACTGGATGAGTGCAGCTCCCAGAACACTGAAGAAGCTTGACACCGTCCAGGACAAAGCAGCCCGCTTGATTGGTACCCCATCCGCAAACATTCACTCCCTCCACCACCGACACACAGTAGCAGCAGTGTGTACCATCTACAAGATGCACTGCAGGAATTCACCAAGGCTCCTCCAACATTCCACATTCCAAACTTATGACCACTACCACCTACAAGGACAAGGACAGCAGATAGATGGGAACACCACTACCTGGAAGTTCCCCTCCTAGTCACTCACCATCCTGACTTGGAAATATATCGCCGTTCCTTCACTGTCGCTGGGTCAAAATCCTGGAACTCCCTTCCTAACAGCACCATGGGTGTACCTACACCACATGGACTGCAGCGGTTCAAGAAGGCAGCTCACCACCACCTTCTCAAGGGCAACTAGGAATGGGCAATAAATGCTGGCCCAGCCAGTGAAGCCCACATCCCGTGAATGAATAAAAAAAAACCTCAACATTGTAAAAGCCAAATGACTCAGTTTTCCAGTATAATGATCTGCTCTGCTGATCTGTGCTAATGCTCAGACAGTCACTTCCTCTAGGCAGGGTGATGTGACGTAATGTGGTTAAGTTGGCATGCATTGAAAAGAAGTATCTTCCCCAAAACATTCCTAAGGAGGATCACCAGCTATCATCCATCTGATTGATCTGGCTAGGCTTAAAAGGCATCTGTGTTCACCTGCATAACAACTGTCAATGCACCTCAGAGGAGTTCATTGTACAAGAACTGAAAAAAAAAATGCACTTTTGTTTAATATTTGCTTTATAGTATTTGCGCATCTGGGCTGAAATGATAAACCGTGTGCTAGAGTTATAAAATGAAAATGGAAATTCTGCCAGTTTAGAATTACAGCCATCACCTTCATCAGAGCTAATGTTAAGGTTTTATGGTCACATTAGCTGCTTTCAAGTTGAGCTTGGCTGTCAGGGTTTATTTAAAGCCAACAGCAACACCTTACGAGATTCCCTAAAGCTACCAGTGGGGAAAGACCTTTATCTATATTTCAGAATTAAGAAAAAGATGAAAAAGAAAATGAAAGTCAGGGGAAAACAAGTGAACAATTTTACTAGATTTGAAGTTCTTATTCTAGTTTCCAAAACCCTCCGTGGACTTGCCCCTCCCTATCTCTGTGACTCCTCCAGCCCTACAACCCCTCTCTATGTTCCTCTAATTCTAGCCTCTTGCAGATCCCCCCAGCTTTTGAGACCATGCCTTTCACTGCCTGGGCCCTGAGCCCTGGAATTCCCTCCCCACTCTGGCTTTCTATCTCTTTTAAAGAGCCATGGGGAAAGTGCAGAGCCATGGCAATAATGTCATAGCTCCACTCAAAAGTTCCTTCCCCATAGTCCTATAGGTGTTTTCCCTTCAAGTATTTATCCATTTCTCCTCTGAAAGTTGCTATTCAATCTGCTCCCGCCGCCCTTTCAGCCAGCGCCTTCCAGATCACAACAACCTGCTGCGCAAAAACTTTCCTCATTGTGCCTCTGGTTCTTTGCCAATCACCTCAAATCTGTGTCCTCTAGTTATCGACCCTCCTGCCACTGGAAACCGTTTCCTTTTATTTAGTCTGTCAAAACCTTTCTTGATTTTGAACGTCTCTATCAAATCTCCCCCGCACCTCCTCTGCTCTGAGAAGAACAACCCCAGCTTCTTCAATCTGTCCACACAACTGAAGTCCCTTATCCATGGTACTACTTTAGTAAATCTCTCTGCACCTCTCAAAGGCCTTGGCATCCTCCCTAAAGTGTGGTGTCTATAATTGGACACACTACTCCAGTTAGGTCATAACCAGTATTTCATAAAGGTTTAGCATAAGTCCCTTGCTTGTGTACTCTATTTCCCTATTAATAAAGCCAAGGAAGCCTATTTGGTTTTGACCAGCCTTCTCAACTTGTTAATGCATTTCTTAACGTCTCTCTCAAATATCTCAAAATTGGTTCAAATCCTGGGCATTCGTTTTCAACTGCTGTGACTCGGCATCAATAACCATTTTTACACAGAGAAGATCCAATAAACAGCGATGTAAAGAAATCAGATCTGTTAACGTTCCATCGCCCTCAATCCCCTTTCTTGTGATCATTTAATTTTTTGTGATCGCCCAATTGGTGTTGGCAAGCGCTATTTTTGTACAAATCCTTGTTTTTACTCTTACGAGTGGCTGACATGTCCTGGACTATATGGGGGGGGATATTTAAAATAATAATACCTGCCTCATGAACAGAATTTAAGAACAGGAAACCCCAAAAGTAGCAAGGTAGATAGGCTTATGCACAATTGCAATCTGCATTTGAGTAACAAATTCAGTGCAAGTTTCCTGTGTCTCAACATTTCCATTTCCTTTGAGATCGTTCCAAATGGTTTTTCAAATCAACTTTACCACAGAAAATAGTCATGATACAAGCTGCTTGTTATCACCAGAGTATTCCCCACCATCAGTACTTAGAACTTTAGCAAATCTAACTTCATGATGGAATGGGACAGGTTTTCCTATTGCTTCCTCTTGGCATATTGGGACACTGAGAACAACATATGGAAGGAAAAACAAAATTAAAATAAGTGATTTTGACAGAACAATTACAGAGAAACTATTTCTTCTGGCAAGTAGGTCAGGAACCAGAGATCATAATTTTAAAATAATTGGCAAAATAACGAGAGGGTGTAAAGGTTTAGGTTGAGTTCGGAAGTCACCGATTACCCAAAAAAAAGGTGGTCAAGATCATAGATGCTTTAAAAGTACGAGTGAGTTATTAAGAAGCAACAGGTTAAATATGATGCATTAGCTAAATAGACAGACCAAGTATATGATCTATGATAGGTGAGGACAGCTAACTGGTTCCAGAGAGTGAACGGACGGATGAAGCCTATTGCTGCAGGTTAGGTCAGCAGTCCCTTGTCTGTTCTGATCTGTTCTCCTCTTTTATTCTTTTTCCACTCAAACTAACCAAGTTGCCAGGAAGCTCTTCCCCTGGTCCCCAGCCATCTGAAGAAGGCAGCTGGCAGGTGAAGATTGCCCCCTTAATCCCTAAGCAACCCTTAATATAGTTTAATTCTAGGGGCTTGTTGTTAGCCCCATGTCAATCACATGTCCGGATAGCCCTGGCCAATGATCAAAGGACAGGTGCCCAAGGTGTCACCTCCCCACTGCCCATCACTTTGGCTGAGGTTACCGTCTAACTTATCTCTCGTTGGATGCCATTTATTAACTCCTGCCAGGCACTCATATAGATAAAAGGGTACACAAGGCACCACAAAACTCCCTAAGTGCACCTGCTTTCTTTTGCCTCAGCTAGGGATTGTTTTTGTGTTTATGAGAGAGAAAAGTGGCCTCATGCTGTGTCTACTAACTCCATAAGAGTTCTTTAATCTTCTGAAAAGTGCCATTTTTTACAAGGGGAATTGAGGAGAAATTTCTTCACTTGGAGGATTGTAACGAAGTGGAATGCACTACCTGAAAGGATGGTAGAATCAAGTCCCATAGGAATGTCTAAAAGGCAATTGGACATGTACTGGAAGAGGACTAATTCTCGGGGTTATGAGGAAAAAGCTGGGTGTGGCACCGAATTGGACAGCTCTTATAAAGATCCAGCACAGGTATGATGGGCCGAATAGCCTCCTTCTATCCTGTAAGATTCCATGATTCTATGAAAATCAGGCAGGAGGGATTGTGCCTTGCCCCAGTAAACTTGAAACTCTTATAAGATTAAATCCACCTTACTTTGTATTAGTACTTGCTGTATGAGCACTTGCTCCATACAGGTGCAATATTTTTATTTCTCAAATGTGACTTCTGCCACCCAGTTTGGAAAAGTATTTGTGAATAACCCAATTTCATTGAGAACAACGTGCACAAAATTGGAATCAGGTGGACAAGTTGAATCCTTCAAAACAAATATCAATTAGCCGAGAGGGCACACGTACGGTCAAACTCAAAGGAACCAAACCTAGGATGGACATCAAGAAGGCAGTCTTCACCAAGCCATCACATGGAGTGGACGCAAAAGTCAAGAATCTGTGGATGCTGCCATGGGGGAACAAAGCTTCCTCCCTGATTGATGAGCTAAGTGGAGTGGCCTGTGTCACTTATATTGCTTGATGGGCCGGGTGCCCTGCTTCACTTGTAGCGATTGATGGGCTGAGTGGCCTGCTTCACTTGTATTGCTTTTGTGATTAAATACTGCTGTAATCCGCTTTCTTTCTGCTCAGGTCCACAGTTGTGGAATTAGTCAACAGTTGACTGCTTTCCAATTTCAGCAATGGATAAAGAGACTGGATCCTTGTGATATTGGGCAGTATTGTGGATGCTTGATCAACTTGAAATCACTGCAACGTAAAGTGATAACCTGCTGCGGAGATCAGGGGCCGTTGCATTGATTCTTGCCATTAGTTGCTGCAGAATTGAAGGGCCGATCATTATCATTAACTTACAAAAACTCAGCTCACCTGAGCTCTGAAAACTCCACATTGTGGCTGTTAAGTTGCAAGTCTTTCTGACCACAAATGTTAAAATTATTTTGAGAAACCATGTTAAACTTGTATTGACCCTTGGTGAGACCACACCTGATCCATGCAGAATTTTTTGCTGATCGGGTGAGCCCGCGTCCGACTCGATCAGATGTGAAATCGCGCGAGATGACATTGGGTGAATGTCCCAACGTCATCTCGCGCGATATTTGTCAGCGAGTGCACATGGGCGTCAGCCGTGCCCGCCGACAATTAAGAGGCCAGTTAAGGCCATTAAAAAGGCAGTTGACCAAGATGTCACGTTGCCCGGGCGATTTCCTGCTCGTCACACGGGCAAAACGGGCAGGCGGGGAGCCAACATTTCGCAAAACCTCATCCAAGGGCGGGATAAAAAGGGTCAGCGGCATGGCCAGTGTGAGTAGTGAGGAGTTTTGGAGATAGTTCACTGCTAGTTGTTTATTGGTACTTGGCAGCTTCATCTCTGTTAAGGGCTTATTTCTTAGCATTTCCAGGCTTCATTTCAGGACTTATTGCTGTCCCCAAGGCCCCCAGAGGATTCAGACCATGTGGACCCTGGCAGGTATCAGGCAGCCTTCTGTAACCCTGGTAATGGGGATTGTTTTCTTCATTTGTAACACCTTCTGTGAGGAGGGGCAGAAGAGAGAGGAGACCAGGTGTCCCGATGCAACTTCCAGGGGAGGGACCTGTGGGAGGAGAGGCGCAGGCACAAGGGGCACAGGGCCAGCAGGTAGTCCAAGGCAGAAGGGGCCCCAGAAGATGCCACTATCCTGCTGCCAGGGTTTACAGGTGGCGATGCAGCTACCTCAACATGTCCGAGGTGCAATGCGGAAGGAGGCTCCGTCTCTCCAGGGAGACTGTGGCCTCTGTCAGGTGATTGTGCCCGAGATCAGCTCCGACTGTGTGGGTGGACACCCCCATGCCAGTGGCACTGAAGGTTGCAGTGACCCTCAACTTCTATACCTCTGGCTCTTTCCAGGGCTCAGTGGGGGATCTGTGTGGAGTCTCCCAATCAGCTGTCCACAGTTGCGTCAAACTGTGTTTGTTCAGGCGAGTACTGACCTTTATTCACTTCTGTAAGGACAAGGCCAGCCAGGCTGAGCGAGCCAGAGGCTTTGCAGTGATTGCTGGGTTCCCCGTGTCCAGGGTGCCATCGACTGCACACGTGTGGCCATCAAGGCGCCAGTGGGTCAGCCGGGTGCCTTCGTCAACAGGAAGGGCTTCCACTCCATGAACGTGCAGATAGTGTGTGACCACAGGATGCAGATTCTGCAAGTCTGTGCAAGGTACCCAGGCAGCTCCCATGACGCTTACATCCTTATATCAAATTGGCAGAGGCAGCCACAGGCAAGAATTCATAGAGTGTATTCGGTACAGTTTCCTCGAACAATATGTTGTGGATAGTGGATATCTTGTGAACAGTGATCAGGCTATTTTGGATCTGGTAATGTGTAATGAGGCAGGTTTAATAGATGATCTCAGAGTAAAAGATCCCCGAGGAAACAGTGATCATAACATGGATAGAATTTAGCATTCAGTTTGAGAGTGAGAAACTTGCGCTAAACTTAAATAAGGGTAATTATAAAGGAAGGAGGGGCAGAGTTGAAGGGAGTGGACTGGGAGAGGACATTCGCAGAAAAGGCAGCTAATGAACAATGGCAGATGTTTAAGAAAATAGCTCGTGACTCACAAAAACAATATGTCCCAGTGAGAAAGAAGGACATTAGGAAGGGGATAAACCAACCATGGTTAACCAAGGAAAGTTAAGGATAGTATCAAATTGAAAGAAAAAACATACAATGTGGCAAAGATTAGTGATATCCCAGAGGATTGGGAAAGTTTTGAAAACAAAAAAAAATAAAGAGGGAGAAAATAAACTTTGAGGCTAAACCAGCAAGTAATATAAAACAGACAGTAAGAGTTTTTAAAAATATATAAAAAGGAAGAGAGAGCCCAAAGTGAACATAGGCCACTTCGAGAATGAGGCTGGGGAAATAATAATGAGGAACCAGGAAATGGCAGAGGAGTTGAATAAATACTTTGCATCAGTCTTCACGGTGGAAGACACTAATAGCATTCCAAAAACACTAAATAATCAAGGGGCAAAAGAGGTGGAGGAAATAAATACAATAACTATCACTAGGGAAAAAGTACTAGAGAAACTAATGGGGCTAAAGGTTGATATACTGGTATTGGAGGCAGTCCAGAGAAGGTTCACTAGGTTGATCCTGGGTATGGAGGGATTTTCTTATGAGGAGAGGTTGAGTAGGTTGGGCCTGTATCACTGGAGTTTAGAAGAATGAGAGGCGACCTTATTGAACATATAAGATTCTTAGGGGGCTTGACAGGGTAGATGCTGAGAGGTTGTTTCCCCTTGTGGGAGAGTCTAGGACCAGAGGGCATAATCTCAGAGTAAGGGGGTGTCCATTTAAGACAGAGATGAGGAGGAATTTCTTTTCTGAGGGCAGTGAATCTGTGGAATTCTTTACTGCAGAGGGCTGTAGAGGCTGGACGTTAAGTATATTCAAGGCTGAGATAGATTTTTAATCAGTAAGGGAATCAAGACTTATGGGGGAAAAAGCAGGAAAATGGAGTAGAGGACTATCAGATCAGCCATGATCTCATTGAATGGCGGAGCAGACTTGATGACCGAATGGCCTACTTCTGCTCCTACGTCTTATGGTCCTATCCTGAGACACTCCCTGGTGTCGAGGCTCTTCAGTGCTCCAGCCTGACTGAATGGATGGCTGCTGGGTGACACAGGCTATCCATTGGAAAGGTGGGTTCTGACCCCTCTCCGCCACCCAAGAACAGAGGCAGAGCAGCGCTATAACAGGAGTCATACCTCCACAAGGGCAGTGATAGAGAAGACCATAAGCCTTCTGAAGATGCTCTTCCGATGCCTGGACCGGTCAGGGGAGCACTACAATACCCCCCAGAGTGGGTGTCACTGATAGTGGTTGCATGCTGTGCTCTCCACAATCTGGCACTGGCAAAGGGGGGACCCACTGGAGGAAGAGGGTCTTGACACAGCTGCACAGGCCACAGAGGATGAATCCGGTAGTGAGTCAAAAGAGGAGCACAGTGAGGAGAATGCTGAGGGCCTGGAGGCGGATTTCTGTAACCTCTAGGGAGGCAGGGACACCTTGATCCAACGCTCCTTCAGCTAGGCTGCCAAGGAACCGCTACCACCTCATGCCAGGGCTGCCGCCTCTATCCTGGGATGTCTGAAATGCCCTTGTCATGTGAACCTAAAGTCCACTCAGTGCCTGTGCAATAACGTTTAGAGCCCTCACATCCAGCATTACACACTGGCGGTACCAAAAATAAAAGGTGAAGCTTACTCAGGCCATCACAACAAAAGCAAATTTAATGTTGTCACATTGAAATCCCATCGATGTGACCATGGTGTTGATGTCCACATCAGTAGGCATATAAACCAAACATAATTGAACAGAAGGTCACCCGTGAACAGTCCCTCTTGTGCTCATGGTGCCTTAAACTTACGTTAGCGAGTGCTACATCTTGGTGCTTCCCACTGGCTGGCACTGGCATTGGAGACAGCCTGCTGTCCTGTTGGCCTTGATGACCATGGCAGTCGTCCTCTGGCCAGTGGAGCCTGTGCTGGCCCTGCCTGGGAGAGAGCAGCCAGTTCCATGGCTGGCACCTCCCCAGTCGTTGCAGCCTCATCAGATGCCATGGTCACTGGTGGAGTGGCAGAGGAACTGGCTCTGTTATCCGGAGTGCCCTGAGAGGAGCCCGCAGAGACGACAAGCAGCTCGTGTGCCAACGTGAGGTCGCTCTGAACCTCTCTGCTCACTAGTGATGGACGGGCACCTAGCTGGGATACTGGGTGCATCATCCATCTCCCACACTGGCACTGACCACCTGAGGTCATTGCCTGTGTGAGGGTTGCAGGTCCGAGCGCAACCCCAGGAACCCCTGATTCTGTCCCTGGAGCTGCCTCTCCATGAGAGTCGCCACTCTCTCAATGGAGGGGGCAGTGCGCTCAGCCATGAGGGTCAACGCAGTGCTCATGCTCCGCATGGACTCCTCCACAACAGAGACCATGGAAAGCAGACCCTCATGGATCTCCGCCAGATCCTCCCACACATCCCGCTGGACATCCAGCATCTGCCGCTTAATGGACGACTCCAGAGGCTCATCATCTGCCTTCGACTCAGCATCATCCTGGTCTCCAGCAGTCCTCCAACTGCCAGCATCCTGGCACTCTCTGCCTCCACCTGCGCCTCAAGCAAGTGTCAAGTGCCCTCACAAATGTGCACCGATGATGTAGCTGATGATCTAATGACCATGCTCTGGTGCCTGGTTCAGAGAGCGGGTGTGACACAGATGCAGATGAAGTGCGGCGGCCCTCTGGTGTGAGGGGTGGCTCTTCAGGGTTCTGCGATTGAGTGTGTGCTGTCGAATCTAAGGGAGAACAAGGGCGCGTCATTAGCTAAAGTCATCACACTGTCACTGTGCATACCAGGCACCCTGGTGAGACAATGGAGATCTGCATCATGGTGCCATCGTCTTTCAATGATCAATGGGAAATCCAGTTTTGAGGCTCCCATCAATGAAGAGACTGCACAAGAATGTTTGCACCATCCGAAACTCTCACCTCTGTGCACTGCACTCTGACCTTCGTCTGACACCCCAGCCTCTCTCTGCGGCCGCTTGCACATGGAGCGTGCTGGCTCTGGAGCTCAAGGGTTCCTGGTCAGCAGCAGCAGGTTGGGCGGGTCTCCTCCGCTTATCTGTGACCTCTCCAATTGGCTATAGTTTGTCTTCTCCTGAAAGGACAGAGGAGCAATGATTAGTCTGCTCTCTACCTGCAGCGCCATTGCAGCCTGGCCAACCCCAGCTGAGGAGCATCTTACAGGTCACACCTGAGTTGTGGCCCTCGAGCTACCAGTCCAAGCAGCCAGGGCTCACCCCCCTTGGCCAGCTTCGTCATTGACAGTTGGCACTCGGACTCTTAACACCCCTGAGCTCCACGGAGGGACGACCAGGCCTAAACACTTCAACACACTGATCCATTCCAACATGATACTCACCCTTCCTGAGTGCAGCAGGTCATTAAACCTCTTGCGACACTGCACCCATGTGCACCGCACCGTGTCATGGCTGCTGACCTGGGCCGCCACCTCCTCCCAGGCTTTCTTCATCAGGTATGGTGGCCTCCTCCTTCCGCCCCTTGATACAAGCATGTCGCTCCAGTAGCACGGCAAGGCACTTATCCAAAAAGCCGGGGGGCAGGGGGGTGGGCCAAGTGTCCACCTGACCTGTCCACCCGCCTATCGTCTCCGGCCTCTGTCGAGGCCACAGGTACTGTCTCTAACATAGGCTGCGTACTGCTTCACCGGCAGCCGTCAAGGGGCCACCTGTGCTGCTTTTAGACATTGGACCCGGCACACGACACGGCCACGCCCATGCCCAGCCCTTCCCGAGCAATGGGAAGCTGCGTTTCACGCTCACCGGGCCTTCATTGGCCGGCCAGCGTGAGGTCACGGTCGTGGGCTGTTCGCAGGTGGCAATCCCAGGCCTGCTGATGGCGCCTGCCCGCCGACCTGAAAACTCAGGCCCAGCTCTCCGTATTGCAGAAAAGGATATTGAAGTGTTGGAGAAGGCGCAGAAAAAATACCAGAATGGATGGGATATATTCATCAGGAAAGGCTGAACAGGCAGGAGCTCTTTTTCCCTGGAGAAGAGAAGCCTGAGGGGTGACGTGATGGAGGCCTTCAGGATTATGGGAAGGTTTGAAGGGGTAGACAAAGAGAAGATGCTTCCATTTGCAGGCGCCACCAGACTAGGGCCACAAACATAAGATAATCACTAACATACCTGAATAGGGAACAGAGGATAAAACTCTTCACCCAGAGAGTTATGAGAATTTGGAACTGACTACCACATGAAGTAGTTGAGGCAAATGGTGTTGATGTTTTTTTAAGGGGAAGCTGGATAAACATGTGACAGAGAAAGAAATGGAAGGATATGCCGATAGGGTTTAATGAAATGGGGTGGGAGGAGGTGCGTTTGGAGCATGAACACCAGCACGGACCAGTTGGTTGGAGTGACCTGACTCCCGGCTGCAGGCTCGAGAGCTGGAATTTTCCAACCCTCCCGTTGGCAGGGTCTTCTAGTCCCGCCAAAGTCAACAGACATGCGGATGGCTCATCGCACCTGCCATGGGGGAAGCCACTGCACTGGGGCCAGAAAATCTTGGCTGATGTCTTTTTCCTCTTCAGGCTGTTTTCTCTCTTTCACGCAATTTGCACTCGAGTTTCACGCTTTAGATTTTCCTGCCTACTCCTGCTTCTAGTTGTATGCTCGTATGTTCCAATAGGCACCAATCGAAAAGGGTCCCTGCTGGTGTGAAAGTGATGCCAATCCTATGTCTTATGGTCTTATTTAAGACCAAGATAGATAGGTTCTTGATTGGTAAGGGGATCAAAGGTTACAGGGAGAAGGCGGGAGAATGGGGTTGAGAAACTTATCAGCCATGATTGAATGGCGGAGCAGACTCGATGGGCCGAATGGCCTAATTTCTGCTCCTATGTCTTATGGTCTTATCAGAACATCTAGACTTTCCTGTTTCAAGGCGCTTTCTTAAATGGACAATTTTAACAATTCCAAACAAAAAATCGACTTTGCAAGAGATTAGTGCGTGTTATTT
This sequence comes from Cetorhinus maximus, assembly GCF_964194155.1. Taxonomy (NCBI): domain Eukaryota; kingdom Metazoa; phylum Chordata; class Chondrichthyes; order Lamniformes; family Cetorhinidae; genus Cetorhinus; species Cetorhinus maximus. The sequence continues at coordinate 27,903,475 of NC_135905.1, forward strand.
TTAAGACACTGCACAGATCCACCATCAACAGCTTCTGTTGGTGAATAACGATGAATGCCCTTCAACTTCTATTACAGGTGAATTGGTCATGTTTCTTTCCCCTATGACCCTGGATGATGATGAGTTTCCACGTTTGCTGCTTCAAGTAGCGTTTGACATTTATATTTCACTTAGCCAGCATGGGGTATGCCCCAAAACTCATCGGCACGCTTGTGTGACTCAAAGCAAAAGACCGCAGCATGCTGAGGTGAGGTACCCAGAACTGAACACAGTGCTCTAGGTGGGGTTCCATTACAGGCACATGAAACAGCATTCATTGGAAGGCCCACAGAGGTTCTGCTGTACTTTCGTTCCCCACAGTGGAAGGTTTTACATTTAAATTGGAAGGGCCTCTTTTTTGCCTGGCAGCGGGTGAAACTGTGATAGTTTCCTCACTTAGGGCTCAATTATAAAGAGACCTATTGATGTTCTGGGACCTTGGTTTGCCTTAACTCACGAGCCCCCACCCTGTTTTAGGCAGGAACCCAATTTGCCTGTGGATCAAAATGGTGCACAAGGGTCAGGGCAATGTGAGGAAGTGTGGGAACCCAGTCATCATTATCTGCCGCTCTGCCTGGTATCTACTGGGTGGATCAGTTTAAAATTGATCCCTTTTGCCTTTTTTGGTGCAAATGCTAAAAAGGGTTCTCCAAACTGAGGTTGGGATTGTTGTTGTGAAACTGAACGTTTCTGCTTTTGCAGAGTTGTAATGTTCCAATTCTCAACACCATGGCATATTTCTGCTTTCTGACTATTGAAACAAGAAAATGAAACTATAGCTCTCGCTTTCAACAGTGCTTCTCCCCCCTGCCCCCCACCAATGTCCTCACCCCTAACACCGCCCCCGCCCCACACCACCCACACACATAAACATGGCACATCAACTTTCAGCTTCTCAGCAGTTTCAAAAGGAACGCAGAGAGGCAATAAACATTAGAATTTGGCCAACCTCTCTCACATTTACACATACATCACACTTGGCATAGACCCAGAGAAGTTCACAACAACTGTACCTTGTATTTGTATAGCGCTTTTAACATAGTCAAGTGCCTCAAGGCATCTAATGAGGCCATTATCAGACAATATGTGACACTGAGCCGTATTAGAAGGTATTAGGGCAGATGACCAAAAGCTTGATTAGTGAGATAGGTTATCAATGGCATCTTAAAGGAGAAAGAGGGTAGAGATGGGGTTTAGGGAGAGAATTCCAGAGCTTAGACCAGCCGCCAGTGGTGGAGCAGTTAAAATTGGGGACGCTCATGAGGCCGAAATTGGAGAAATGCAGGTATTTCAGAATAGTCTAAGGCTGGAGGAGATTACAGAGATAGGGAGGGATGAGGCTCTGGAGGGATTTGTAAACAAAGATGAGAGTTGTAAAATTGAGGTGTTACTTAACCAGGAAGCATTGTAGCTCAGTGACCACAGGTAATGGGTGAACGGGATGGGGTGTGAGTTAGGACAAAGGCAGCAGTGTGCTGTCTTAACCACAAAGTGGACAAAGAGGATCTACTTTCTGAAGCGGCAAGAATCCCCTTTACAAAAGGTCTGTTTACAAAGGTCCTCTGATTTTATTCTGAGTGGTTGATATACATATTAGCACTCCTGATTGAGTTTCCCACTAAAAGAATGCATATTTGGAAACTAGGTATGTAGCACAGCCCATGCTGCACAATGCCCTTTATACGTAGAATTTTACAGCACAGAAACAAGCCATTGGGACTAGTTGGTCCAAGTTGGTGTTTATGCCTTCTCCCAGCCGACTTTATCTAACCCTATGAGGCATAATCCTCCAGGCCTTTTTCCCTCATGTACGTATCCAGCTTCTCCTTAAATGCCTTGTGCGTCCATGCGATTTGCCTCAGCTTACTCCCTTTAGCAGCGAGTTCCACATTCTCAATCCTCTGGGTAAAGAAATGTCTCCTGAACTCCTTATTGCGTTTATCGGTGAATACCTTACATTTAAGATAAGGTAGTTTAAAGTCAGTGATAGGGAAGTTATTGGAATCTTTATTCAAAGATATCATAGAAAAATATTTGGAAACTGAAAACAAGACCCATTCATTCTGACATATTGAGATCACTCGTTTGCAGAACCCACCCTGATATCTTATGCAACGTAAACAGAATCAATTTGATAAACAGGAAAACACTTTAGAATAGTGGTTGAAAAAGCCTAAACTTCAAGGCTTTTGTCTCATCTCCATTCCATAACCAATAATGAGTGCAAGAACAGAGTTTACACAGGTGAAGCTGTCTGTAAAAGTAGAACAAAAAGTTTTATTTCTGGAATTCTTTTTAACTCCTAGGAAATTAATTTTGATATAAAAAAATCGTACAGCTTTAAATTTAATTAAAAACATAGTATAAAATGACTTCATATTCAAAGTAATTTACATATATTTTTGAATAATTAATAGACATTGTTAACAAATATAGATTGTACATTTTTTTATTACATAAAATATATAATGCGTACATTATGCCCAAGAGTCTAAGCTATTTATAATTGCACAGTATCAAATAAGAATATTATACATCATCCATATAGGATGAAAGGTTACAGTAGAACAGGTTAATTCGGAGGGAGAGCAAAAATGTTATGAAAATTCAGTAAAATAAAAATCTGATAATTTACATTCTTTATAAGCCATCAATTCTCGACCAAGTCAGAGCTGAATTTTATTGTTGGAACCATTAGCCATCAGTCATGTGTTGTCCCATCATAGTAGCCTTACTGTAATCAGAAGCCCTTATTAGGATTACACTGCCTATAGAAAAGCTTTGGTTTGCAATTGTTCTGAATGATGGAACTTTTTTAGCACCATAGTCATCTTTGTTGATTTGTCCATGCAGAAAGACATTGGCTGTGATTTTCCGGCCCCCCCTATGGTGAACTCCGCTGGGGGGAATGCGGCGGCCCAGGCACCAGTCCATTGACTTTCGGGAGGACCGGACGATCCCGGGGGTGGGTGGAGCTGGAAAGTCTCGTCCATTGTTTACAGGGAGAGAGGAGGATCAGAGTTTGTTTTGTGTAATCGAACCTCCCTCCCCGCAAATGCCAAATGCATATAATGCCTTTCACATGTTTCTTATTACCCCTGCGCTAATAACAATTAGTCACCAACGGATAAACTATTAACTGGTGACTCCCACTATTGCATGGTCAGGACAAGAAATGTGCAGTTCCCCAACTTAGAAATCACAAAAGCAGTTGCAATTGGACCCATAAATCAGCCTGAGAGAACATCTTGCATTTATATAGCCCTGTACAACTCTTGGCCTCATGGAAGCATCTCAAAGCACTCCTCGCACAATTAGCCAAGGTTTCACTTGTCAAGGTTGCCAACAACCATGGCAGCTATTTTGTTCTTGTTTCCCATCCCTCACTGAGTTTACCCATGAGCAGAATTTTTTTTTTTATTCATTCACAGGATGTGGGCGTCGCTGACTAGGCCAGCATTTATTACCCATCCCTAATTGCCCTTGGGTTCAGAGGGCATTTTTAAGAGTCAGCTCCATTGCTGTGGGTCTGGCATCACATGTAGGCCAGACCAGGTGAGGACAGCAGATTTCCTCCCCTAAAGGACATTAGTGAACCAGGCGGGTTTTTATGACAATTGACAATGGCTTCAGGGTCATCATTAGACTATTTAATTCCAGATATTTATTGAATTCAAATTCCACCATCTGCCCTGGCGGGACTCGAACCCGGGTCCCCAGAGCATTACCGTGAGATTCTGGTTTACCAGTCCAGTGACAATACCATTACCGCCAGTTTATGAAGCTTTGGTGATTGTGGTTGCAGGAAGAAAGCTAAACGAGGCACCGGGAGAACTTTGAATAGCGCCATGACACCTTCCACATCCAAACAGAAAGAAGAGCTTCTATTTAAGCGATGCCTCTCACAACCCCAGCATGTCCCGAAACACTTAAGATCCAACGAAACTGTTTTAATGTAAGAAACGCAGCAACCAATATTTGCACAGCAAGATCCAACAAACAACAATGTGATAATGATCAGATGATGTGTCTCTGTGTTTTTAAGGACAGATACACCTCACAGGTAGGGGTAGAATTTTCAAGAGAGTTAAAGAGAGTATTGGCTTTAACATGAATCTGATCAGTCAAAGCTGTAAACTTCACTTGGCCTCTGCTTAAAATGTTTTCAATGAGTCATTTTGCCCTTGAAAAAATGGTATTAATTGGAATTTTACTTATTTAGAATATGTGGTCTGCGATAAGGTTCCTTCAGGAATGACTGAACAACTTGGATCCCATGAGATTCGGGAATCCTTACCCTGGATCACTTGCTGTCGGTTGAGGGATAAATATTGGCCAGGACGATGGGGATTACTCCATTGCTGTTCTTTGAAATAGTGTCGTGGGATATTTTATGTCTGCCTGAGAGGGCAGGTGGGGCCTTGGTTTAACATCTCATCCAAAAGACAGCACCTCTGCCAGTTTAGCACTCCATCAGTACTGCACTGGGCCTGTTAACCTAGCAGCAATGCTCAAGCCTCTGAAGTGAATTCAAACCCACAAGCTTCTAACTGTGTGAAGAGTGTATCACTGCTGACACCTACCATCCGACAGACAGGCAGCATTTTATACTTCACCCAAAGGACAGCACTTCAGATGTTGCAAATGGGCCTCCTGTACTGCTCTGGTTGCATGATCAGTTTGCTTGCTTAAGTAGGTAAGACTGGAGTAAACGGAAAGGGGGTGTGCAGTGGCCTGAAGGAGTGCACACAGCTTCAGCCTTGGCGAGAGATTAAACATGGTGAGACAAAGCTTGTGTGCACTCCACACGCTTACCCTCACATTTGGGGAATTATCAGTTAGTTCCAATGCTGGAAGCGTAGATACTTCCTGTGAAATCATGAACCTGTTGCTGATCAGCGTGTTTGTGTTTGTTAGACACGGCACAGAGGGAAGAACCCTGTCCCAGTGTGTAAAAAGGCTGATGGACAAATGGACAATCACAGCAAGTGATCCAGGGTAAGGATTCCCGAATCCCATGGGATCCAAGTTGTTCAGTCGTTCCTGAAGGAACCTTATCGCAGACCACATATTCTAAATAAGTAAAATTCCTATTAATACCATTTTTTCAAGGGCAAAACGACTCATTGAAAACATTTTAAGCAGAGGCCAAGTGAAGTTTACAGTTTTGACTGATCGGATTCATGTAAAAGCCAATACTCTCTTTAACTCTCTTGAAAATTCTACCCCTACCTGTGAGGTGTATCTGTTCTTAAAATCTAAAAGTGCAGGAAATGTACAGGAGGTGCATCAGATTCTGAAGGATGAAGACTGGTGTAGTTCTGATACAAGATGCACACCTGAAGCAGTAACCTGATCTTTTCTGTTTCCAGATGTTGGCGTACCTGCTGCTTATTATCGGTTTTTAATCCAGATGTACAGCAATTGCAGATTTTGCCTTTCTGACCCTCACAGCTATGTTCACTGCAGCTCTTGCAGCTGTAACTTGCTGTGGAAGGCAGGATGTTGCACAACTGCTGTAAACATGGATGATATCTCTTCATATGTGGCTCTTCACTCACACCTTTTGCTCCTCACCTTCATTGCCCTTCCTTTGTGGCCGCAACTTCACTGTCTCTGGCAGTGCAGCCAGCAGTGCTGAGCTGTCAGCAGTGCCACAGTAATAGCACTTACACCTATGGTATTGTCTGATAAGGTATTGTCTGATAAGGCTCCTGTGTAGAGCCTTGGGATGTTTTACTGTGTTAAAGACGCGTTGTTTAATTACTGCCATTAATGGTCAGCCTGTAGGGTGAGCAGGTCTGAGAGGAAATGACTGAAACAGCCACACTGTGGGTGATTGATCTTAATGACTCCTCCAACATATAGTTTACCAGCTCAAATCACTCCCATGCTGCTCCCTGTGAAACAACATTCTAGTTGTTTGATGTGGCTCTTGAGGGTAATCTTGCACAAAGCTAATAGTGTTGCTCTCTGTTTGAAATCAATTTTAACCTCATCTGCAACAACAACAAGTAAAAGATGATCTTTGCAGCTCACAAAGCTGGTGTCTCTCGTCTGCTTACCTATAACCAGTGTTTTATTGACCAATCTTGTGCCCGTGAAATATTAATAGGTAAATATAAACATATCAACTGATAGTGTAACCTCCCCAAGTTTGGTTGTGTACACCAGACTTTAGGTGTGAAGAGTTTTAACCATCCTTTATTTTCTAAAGCTTAAAGACATAACAGAAACCTGCTATGTAAGTCTGATATCTTGTTTTCTGAATTCCATTTAAATAGCTTAAAGTACTCCACCAGTATAAACATTGGTTTAATTTTCGTAAAATAAAACTGAAGCAGCTTTTCTGAACTACTGCAATAAATCCTCCTGCATATTGCCCGGCCCTGAAAGTAAGTTTGAGACCAGGTTTGATCTCCGAGTGTGATTGTTGACACACTGTTTTTCCTGATGGCTTTGCCACGTGTGTTCAGTTACAGTTTGGGACTGTGTAGACTGGCAAATAAAACTGTCGAGCAGAAATCCATGCTGGACTATAAGTAGCCAGAGTTGTATTTCCCCCAGCCGCCCCCCATCTCCTCCCACCACCCACCCCACTCCCCCCCACCCCAGCCAAACCAATAGCAAATTTTCAAACTTTGAATTACTTCATTTGAAAGTGTGTATAATTTGACTAGAATGTGCTAGGACATTAAAAGGAAAAATATGTAGCTTTACAGTGATTATAGAATCAAAGAATGATACGACACCAAAGGAAGCCATTCAGCCCATCTTGCCTGTGCCAGTTCTTTGAAAGAACTATCCGATTATTCCCATTCCGCCCCCTCCGCTCTTTCCTTGTAGTCCTGCAAATGTTTCCACTTCATGTGTTTATCCAAGTCCCTTCTGAAAGCTGCTATTGAATCTGCTTCAACCACCCTCTCTGGCAGCACTTTCCAGGCAAAACTAGCTGAAAGACTCAGCTTTAATCTGATACATTTTCAGTCTTTACATCCTAATGGTAGCTCTACACTAAGGGGAGGTGGTGGCGTCGTGGCATTGTCACTGGACCAGTATTCCAGAGACCCAGGGTAAAGCTTCGAATCCCACCACAGCAGATGGTGGAATTTGAACTCAATTTTTTTTTTAAAAACTGGAATTAAAAGTCAGATGATGACCATCCAATAAAAACCCACCTGGTTTACTGATGTCCATTAGGGAAGGAAATCTGCCATCCTTACCTGGTCTGGCCTACACATGACTCCAGGCCCACAGCAATCTGATTCTTCAAAAAAAAATGTCCTCTGAACAAGGGGCAATTGGAAAAAAAAAACAAATTAAAAATAAAACTGCACCCAAACTTCTGATGTGTTCCTCAGCTGGTAAGGCTCCTCACCGAGAGCACTTCATTGGAATATTGCCTCTAATGGAATAATGTAAAGAAAAGCCCTTTCCCATTCCTACATTGAGATCCAAATGACCTGTTTAATTACCCATCTTGTAAAACCAAGAAACTGTTATTCACTGCTGTTCAGAACACTGCTGTTTCCTGGTTTCAACAATGAAACTGAAAAACATGTTGCTCTGAGAAAAGATGCTTTGCACGCACATCCAACCTTTTGCAATAATAGCCCACAACTACCGTTCTATGCACCTTAGTGTATTACAGACCGTGCTGTTTGACACCTCCATTTTAAATCGCTTTCAAATTCCCTCCGCCATCTCATACCATCCAATTCCTCCTCCCTCTCGCCCCACCCCCCCAAGCTCTGTAATATACTCCAGCTCTGCGCTCCTCCAATTCTTGCCTCTTGCTCATCCTCGATTTTCATCACTCCATCATTGGCAGCCATGCCCCCAGCTCTCTGGGCCCTTAAGCTCTGGAATCTCGCCACATCTCGTACTCCTCCCTTTAAGGTGCTGCTTAAAAGCTACCTCCAATGCAGGTACTTGTCAAGTTGTTGTCGATGTATACATTGTTAGGAGCACAGCAAAAAAATTTTCAAACAATGTGCACTTGAAAAGAAAGGGTTCGTTGTTTCGGGTTTATATTGATAGCTTTAACCAAAAACTGGATCAGAACCATTAGACATACCTGTAACTTTCTGCATCAAGCCCTAGGTCAAACTTTTTAGTGACTTCTGATTTTTAAAACTAATCAGTGCTTGTCTCAATCATTCAGGAATCCTGTTTCACCCTAAGCACCCATAAACACTGTTATTGATTGAAATTTGCTCTTTGGTTATATAGAAAAGAAAAATTAATGTTACCATCAACATCAACCATAATACTGACAGACAATAGTTCGTACTTGCAGCTGCGATGGCACAACCCACTGGAGACTGTTCTAGAAAGTGAAATGTTGCTAAATGGGAAACACTCGATCCCCACAATGTCACAATAGAAATAGTCGGCTTTGAAAATACAGCGCTGCTTTTTTTGCCAAAGTTTAGCAAGTTACCTCCGCATGGAACTTCATTTGATTAGTGAGGCAAGTAACTAGTTATTTAGAATCCAGCGTTTTCACTGACACTAGGGGCTTACACCAGATTTGGGAATGAATCATTCGTCATGCGTTAAGTATAGAAACTCAACAGGATCTCAGGTGTTGGACCAAGTTATTCATCTCTTCCCAACCCCTCCTCCCTTCCCAACCCACTCGAGTGTGTTTGGGTGGAAATTGTTCATGTTGGCATGACAGCACAAAAGCCAGCGACGAAAGACTAAAATTTCCTGGAGAGGTAGTTCTGACAAAATACTGTTGCTGTGCAGGAATGTGCTTGTTTGGAAGAGCATTTTTTGACATAACTAAATCATCTCCTTGAAAGCGGCGAGTTGTACACTTGCACCTGCGCACTCACCCGCACCAGCTGCCGTGGGGCACATCCGTGTGAGATTTTCATCTTGGGCATGAGGCCAATGATCAGCCATCCTTGTACTGAATAGCAGAGCAGCCTCAGAGAGCCGTATGGTCTACCCCTGCTCCTATTTCTTCTGTTCTGATGTGAGGCATGCCTCTCTGACAGAGACTGGATCTGGCTCCGAATCTGGGTTTTGATGGTCCAAATGAGTCAAGTGTTAGACAGTGATTGCTCACATCTGGTTATTGCGGGTCAGGAGGGGAAGAGAGAGAATACAGCTGGGGAGACCTGTACAGATATTCCATGCATAGGCAGACACACATTACACTAGCTAATTGCTTAATTAGCTTTGTAAGCAATTTAGCCAACTTACACCAATATACTCAAGTGTATTGGCGGTAATACTAACTGTTGGCGATTTCCAACATAGCCTGATTTTTACATAAAACTGCTGGAAGTTACATGAGTGGAATGCATTTCATCTTGTGTCTGTTCATCATTGTTTTCTGTCAGATGGTATCACCTTTCTAGTCACCTGCCACAACAGCCATGATCCCAAACGTGGCACATGCCAGTTTACGCCTGCATCACTTCGGGGAGTCGGGCACTAGTTCTGTCAAAGGAAAAAGAGTAAAAGTAGAGTCAACTTAGGGATTTGTTGTTCAATTGTAGAATTGTGGTTCCTACTACTTCTGCCTACCCTTGTCAATGTCATTGATAATTCCACTTATGGATTATTTACCTGTAGATCAGCAGGGATGCACAAACCCTCTTTGAAGCAACAATTTTGTCTGGTGCCCACGATGGTGGAAAAATTCCTTAAGTTATCACGAAGCATTGAAAACTCAGTTGGACTTCCGTTCTCCCAAGATTACGACTAAGTTTTATCCAGGCTGGTGGAGCCTTTGGAGAAAGAGGGAGGTCCTTCATGTAAAGGGCGGAATTTTCACCTCGGAGGTGAGAAACGGGAGGTCCTGAACCAACCCCTAGGGGGAACAAACCGTCACGAACCTGGGGTTTGGACCAGGGCAGTTCCTTAATGGGCATGGGGGTTAAACACCCTATCCAGTTAAGGGCAGCAGATGAGCTCAGGAAGGCCTGCCAACTTCGGAGGAGCAGCCGACTGCAGTTAAGGGTAAGGAACTGAGAAGCTGCTTCAACTTGAAGATGGCCTCTCAACAACTTTTTAAGGATTTAATTAAAAACAGAAAAACAGCCAGGTTATCACGTACATAGGGATCCGTTTTCTGCAAACAAAAGGAGTACGTTCAAGCCTTCTTTGAATTACCCAGAGGCTTGGGAGCCTATAGTTGACCGTTGCTTTCTCCATGGCAACACCTCAGCCAATCAGAGCCGACTTGCCAACCAACCAGCACACTTTTGTCCTGTGATCGTTTGAAATTTGGCTTTCTTGCCTTTGCCCTGATGAGTGTCGGATGAAAAGCTTTGGCAATATTCAGTAATGAATGTAGTATATTGGCAGTGGCCACCCATTCGTCCATGAAAAATAGCACATTCACAAATAGCACATCAGTTTTGCCAAAGTTTAGGGTTGATGAAGTTGTAATGTGGTTATGCAGTAAGGAGATTTGCACTGAGAGTGAGAGCAGAAATGTTGGACAATATTACGAATTTCAGTTCTGAGGTCATTTTGCATTTGAAACTTTCTTAGCAGGAAGTGGTTTTTAGTGGCATCCTGGCTCCGTGAGATAGCTTCTCACCAAAGAAGTGGCTTTAATTGTGAAGTAGAATACCTGTATTTCCTGCTACCTTTTGGTTTTTTTTTATTAAAAATATTTCTCTTTTTACCTCTGCACAACTTTCAACCTCTTTGCTGCAATAGTTTATGTTCCCGAATTGACATTGTAAGTGTACCGCTTATTTTCTACATAATGGGACTACTGTGTAATCGTGTGTTTGTCAAGGTGAGAGGGGTTGCTGGTTTTTCTCTTTGTGTGCTCAGGGTCACCAGGAAGTGGTGCTCAACAAGATAAAAACATTGGGCAGGATGTAAAACCTGCCAACAAGTCGCTATCATCCATCGTACACTGTCACACAAAGTCAAAATTACCCACTCTGCATTTGCACTGTCTCTTACACATAGCAATCAGAGATCTTCACCCAATGAAGCATTGGATTACTTCTGCTTCCTTTCTTGCTAACCTCCTCCGGCTCTACAACCCTCCGAAGACTCTGCGCTCCTCCAATCCAGCCTTTTGCGCATTTCAGATTTTAATCACTTCCCCTATTGGCTGCCATGCCTTCAGCTGCCTGGACACTAAGCTCTGGAATTTCCTCCCTAAACCTCTTCACCTGTCTATCTCCCTCCTCCTTAAAACTTATCTCTTTGATCAAGCTTATGGTTTCCTGTCTTGATATCTCCCAGTATGGCTCAGTGTCAGATTATGTTTGATAACGCTTCTGAGAAACACCTAGGGACTTTTTACTCCCTTATAGGCGCCAAGTAAATGCAAGTTGTTTTTGACCCTTCGGTTCAATAGATTTAGAAATGTGCTCAACATTTAAGTAATACTCGACAGGTAATTTCTTACTGCGATGCATTGGTTAGTGTGCACCTAGCCTCACCATCTCTGCAAAAGTTTCTGGTTGTTAACCACAATACCACTGCCCGTCCAGGTACGTGCGCAGTTTGTACAGCTCACTGAGTGCAGTATTTTCACCTCTCCATTGAACTCTGGTTTCATTTGGGTGTTGGCATATTCACGTCTAACCAGGATAAAATGTAACTTGAACAACTATGCATTGTCTAATCCTGTTCCCAAACCAAATGAGTATCTCTTTCCTTCTCTCTTCAGCAAGTAGGTTGAAAATGTGTTTGAGTAAATTTGAAAAATGTTTCATGGCAAATGTTTCACACAAGAAATGGGGGAGGCAATGATATAGTGGTATTGTCGCTGGACTAGTAATCCAGAGACTCAGGGTAACGCTGTGGGGACCTGGGTTCGAATCCTGCCACAGCAGATGGTGGAATTTGAGTTCAATTAAAAATAAATCTGGAATTAAAAGTCTAATGATGACCATGAAACCATTGTCAATTGTTGTAAAAACCCATCTGGTTCACTAATGTACTTTTAGGGAAGGAAATCTGCCGTCCTTACCTGGTCTGGCCCTACATGTGACTCCAGACCCACAGCAATGTGGTTGACTCTTAGCTGACCTCTGAACAAGGGCAATTGGAGATGCGCAATAAATGCTGGCCTAGCCAGCGATGCCCACATCCCATGAATGAATAACAGAAAATAATCTTCAGCAGAGTTCTGTCACAAGAACACTCTCTGCCCTCAAGCTCAGGCCGTTCTCTCTTTCCTCTCCCCTGCCTCACTCCCTCTGTCTTGCTCTCTCTACTCTCCAACTTCTCTCTCATTTACGTCCACCCGAGAGGGGAGGAAGCCTCAGTTTGACATGTCATCTGAAAGATGGAACCTTCAGCAGTGCAGCACTTGCTCAGTACTGGCACTGGGAATGTCAGAGTAGATTTTTGTGCTCAGGTTTCTGGAGTGGTCAGCATGCTACCCACTGAGCCAAGACTGATAGCTAAGAATTCAGAGGTTGCCCAAGTAAGAAATTTACAGGAAATCCCACTGTTTGCTGCCCTATACACGCATGACCGATTTTGTAAAATGCCCGCGCATGCAATAGATGGAAGGAAGTAAACTTACCCAATACTGGAAAGAATCGTGGCGCTGTCTCAGGAGAAAGTGGAGTGTTGGGTTCAGAGAGGAGATGGCGATCAGATTCTGACTGAAGTCGGCTGATGCCTGGTGCTCTTGGTTTCACTTCTGAATTTTGAGTTGGAATTTCCTCAAATACTGGATTCTCCACACCTATAGCCTCACTGTAAAACGGGAAAACAAAAGTGACTGAATTCTTCATTCGCTCATTTTGGACCCGAGCTTATTTAATTCTCCCAGTTAGTGCAAAACAAGTTTGATCATCTCAGGGTTATTTCCCCAGTTTTCTGCATCGTTATCTTATATTTCACAGGAAATTATGACTGTCTAATTTTCGTTTCACTTGCTGGGTATCCATAAACCCAAAGAGCAGGATAACCTACATCGAGTTCAAACTTGTACTCGCCCTGTGATACTTCCCACCAGTCAGTCAACTGTGTTGCCCTATTCCTCCAGGCCAGTGCCATTTAAAATGGACACACCAATGGGGAAGAAGTAAAAGGCAAAGAGTAACTGGACAAGCCAAACGTCATGACAATAATCCCAGCAACAGGTTGTGGTCCGGTCCTGGGTTCACTCTGTATTAACGAGAGGGCGGAGAATTGCACTGCAGAAAGACCTTCGTCACTCCTGTTCTTAGCAGCCATGAGAGTGGCCTAGGGTGACTCTACCCCTCTTCCCCCTCTGGGAGATAGCAAATCTCCAATTTAATTAACCCTATGGAGAATGGCTGAATCGAGTTCCTTTGAGTGCTTGTGCAACATTATAGTAGAGTGGTGAAGTACTGGTCCACTCCACCAAATACCCAATGTTGCTGTGGCTATGTGGTAACAGGAGAGAAATAACATTAAAAATAAGATTTATCAGTGATTTGCCCATTTACCCTCCCTGCCTTTACTGTAAGCACTTCCTAGTGGACACTCGTTGACTTGCATTGACTTAAGTTCCGTGCCAGGATTTTATGGCCCCACCATGGCTTGTCTCCCCATTACCCCCCCCCCCACTCCCCTCTTCTTCCCCCCCACCCGGCAGATGCAGCGAGCCATTTAAATCTCCATTCAGTTCGGCAGAACCACAATATCCTGCCAGGCGGGAAGGGCTGTAAAGTGCTGGCCCCTGGAACCCTGACTCTATCCTGTACAATAGGGCAAAGAAAAGGAGAAAGCTTCCTAAAGTTCAAAAGAAAATTTTGAGGATAAGAAACGTACCTATCCATCCGGACAAGCTCATGGGCTCCTGCAATGAGAGACAAGTGAGGTAAGAATCATGTGCAGATTGCAGCAGCAAGGGCACAACTGATTTAAAGATTTTCAAATTACACATCAATTACATTGAGTCTACAGCACAGAAACAGGCCATTTCACCAACTGGTCTATACTGGCGCTGATGTTCCACTTGAGGTTTCATCACACACTAGCAGCATAGCCTTCTGTTCATTGCTGTCTTGTGCTTATCTAGCTTCCCCTTAAGCGTATCTGTACTATTCCATTACAGATTAAAGGTCTGTTTCCACTCGTAATTTTTGACAACATTGCTGACAGCAGTTTGCTTTCTACTACTCTGGCTGTGTCATGAGATAATGTGGAGGTGGAGCAGGAAAGTTCCGTCGGATGCCTGATTACAATCATCTGAAACCTCTGCGATTTCTATAATGCTTTCATCAAACATTGGCGGGGATATTGCCTGTTAAATTACGCTGATTAGGTTATACTTTCTCCCACACTTAAACCACAAGTACAAGCATTCTTAACCTAGGTTGACACTGACTGCAGTGCAGTTTTGAGGAGCTGCACTACAAATACAATTTCAAACCATGGCCCTGTCTTAGCTCTTGTAATTATTCAGGTAGACCTCAAACACTATGAACAAGAATATTCTTCCCTCAGCCAATGCCAGCAGGAACAGATTAGAAGCTCATTCCTATTCCAATTTGCTGCCCTATGTGGCATCTTGCTGTGCATAAAATGGATTCCCTGTTTGCCTACATAACAGAAATACAGAATTTCCAGGGTCGTTCATTATGTGTGAAATGCGAGCTCTGAAACACAAGGGCCCAGATTTCCCAGCCTCCGAATGGTCAGAGACCCAACGTACCCTGCAAGATGCGCTTCGGGATTCCTTCAGAAGCCGCAAGGCACTGACTCCATGGGAATTTCCCAAGAAGTTTCAACTTCCAGTGGGCAATACCTCAACTCCCCAGAGCCTTGCAAATAGTCTCCAGCTCGGAGACTTCAGATGGTTCTGACTTACTTACCTGGATAGTTATCCAGGAAATGTTAGACAGTTTAAAAAAAACCTAGTCTAGCTCCTGATCCCCCAATCACTCATACTGACCCCCTTGATCTTCCCTGAATTCCCCCCTCTGACTTGACCAGACCAGTCCCCACGCCCCGACTATCCCCTGACCCTCCGAACCCCCCAACGACCTGACTCTACCCACAACCACCCAATTTCCCCCTGACCCAACCACCACTCCGACCTACCTGCCATCCTACCGACTCACCCACCACACCCACCCAGCCCCCTTACCCACTGACCTTCATTCCACAGCTTTTCAAAGAAGCTTTAAATGCCTCAAAGCAATCGTCATAGCACAAGACGAGGAGGAAGATGAGCCACGCCCCCTTTATACAACGCCGGCTGCCATATTCTGGTAAGCAAAGAGTTTAAATGTCCCAAACTCTGGACTTACCAAAATACAGGAACTAATGCCATTAATAGGGGACGTAGCTCATCTCCCCCAACGACCCAGCACCCACGAAGAAGCTGTTCCATTTCAGGTACGCTCCGCATTTCGGGGAAGCCGGGATCGGAAGTCCTGGCCAAAAATGTGGAGTTCTGGCATGGCGGAGAGAACTAGCAGTGGAATGGCAATCCAACGGTGATCGTCACACCTCAGAAGACTCGGGCCAGATGAGGGTTCTACATAAATGCAGATCTCTTACATTTGATGACATTGGGAGACCTTCATTACTGTAAAC
The DNA here is from genome assembly GCF_964194155.1 of Cetorhinus maximus. Lineage (NCBI taxonomy): Eukaryota > Metazoa > Chordata > Chondrichthyes > Lamniformes > Cetorhinidae > Cetorhinus > Cetorhinus maximus. Next base: position 27,919,030 of record NC_135905.1, read on the forward strand.
AGGAGAATCCATAGAGGGTTGATAATGTCACTCAGCCTAATTTTCGGAAGTATCTGGTGATGAAGTGGACACTCCCCTGTCATTCAAGTGCCAGAAACCTGGTTGGAGGCAAATACCTGTCACCACACAAGTGGCACCAGAAAATCAGTCACTATAATTTCTGCTCAGCTTCACAAGGAAATAAAGCAGAAATACACATAGGTGGACCTGAGAGTGTGTCAGTGACTATGGGGGGGGGGGTCCCAAAGAATGTGGCAGAAATTGCAGGGGGTCCCCGGGAGTGTGTCCGGAATTCCAGGGGGTCCCCGGGAGTGTGTCCGGAATTCCAGGGGGTCCCCGGGAGTGTGTCTGCAATTCCAGTGGGTCCCCGGGAATGTGTCCGGAATTCCAGGGGGTCCCCGGGAGTGTGTCTGGAATTCCAGTGGGTCCCCGGGAATGTGTCCGGAATTCCAGGGGGTCCCCGGGAGTGTGTCTGGAATTCCAGGGAGTCCCCGGGAGTGTGTCCGGAATTCCAGGGGGTCCCCGGGAGTGTGTCCGCAATTCCAGGGGGTCCCCGGGAGTGTGTCTGCAATTCCAGGGGGGGTCCCCGGGAGTGTGTCCGCAATTCCAGGGGGTCCCCGGGAGTGTGTCCGCAATTCCAGGGGGTCCCCGGGAGTGTGTCCAGAATTCCAGGGGGTCCCCGGGAGTGTGTCCGCAATTCCAGGGGGTCCCCGGGAGTGTGTCCGCAATTCCAAGGGGTCCCCGGGAGTGTGTCCGCAATTCCAGGCGGGGTCCCCGGGAGTGTGTCCGCAATTCCAGGGGGTCCCCGGGAGTGTGTCCGCAATTCCAAGGGGTCCCCGGGAGTGTGTCCGCAATTCCAGGGGGTCCCCGGGAGTGTGTCCAGAATTCCAGGGGGTCCCCAGGAGTGTGTCCGCAATTCCAGGGGGTCCCCGGGAGTGCGTCCGCAATTGCAGGGGGTCCCCGGGAGCCTGTCAGCAATTGCAAAACCTCCCTAGGAATGTACCAATATTTGCAAAGCGTTGCTGCAAGCGTATGCACATCCTGTATGCCCGTAACCACTGGGTCGCAACTCTGAAGCACTCACCTCGCCCTAGGTAACAGCACCTGTCCAGGGTGCTTGCATTTTATTTAAAATGTTGCTATTTATTGCAATTAACATTGTGAAGCCTGTGATTTGCAGAGCTGCTGTGAGCACAAGTTGATTTTTCACTTACTTCTCCTGGTGGTTGCACCCTGCCTCTGTTTGTAAATGAGGAGCATAATCAAGGGCAGTGACAAGATGCCAATCACACATCCCATGGTGGCCAGTGCAGCTGCTGTGGCTGGGGAAATAATCAGAGCACAAAGGGTTAACCTATGTGGATTACACCACAGTGACACATACAGGAGTTGAACTGAGGAGTTAAACACATCTGCAACATTACCAAAGGACACTAAAGCACAGAAGGAGGCCATTGTGCCTGTGGTAGAGCTATCCGGTTAGTCCAACTCCCCTCCTCTTTCCCTGTAACCCTATACATTTTTTTCCCTTCAGATATTTACCCAGTTTGTGGGCTTGACAGGGTAGATGCTGAGAAAATGTTTCCCCTCATGGGGGAATCTAGAACACCGCTTAAAAAAAGGGGGGGGTCTCCCATGTAAGACTGAGATGAGGAAAAACTTCTTTAGTGTTTGGAATTCTCTTCCCCAGAGGGCAGTGGAGGCTGGGTCATTGAATATATTCAAGGCTCAATGAGACGGATATTTGACCCATTAAGGACGCAGCATTAATGATGTAGAACAGAAAATTGTGGTTAACAGATTATGCATTGAGTAATATCTTGTTTAATCGGGGCTGTTTGTCATGTAATATTTTTCCCAGTGCTTTTTTCAGTTTCACTGAGTCATTCTGAAGGTGATTAAAGTTCCAATACGGGAGTGCAGCATAATAACAAGTGCCCTAAGGCAATACAGAGTAAATAGATTGGAACTTGCAATGTGCTTCAGAAAAAAAACATATTTCAGTCGCAAAGCAAGGTCTGAAAACTTATGAGTATGAGATCTTCCTTGCAATTGTGACATCTCATCGAGAGTACTCAACCAGCGAATATGCCCTGAGGTGTGCAGTAAAGCGGAGGTTTCCCGTTTGACGTGATGCTGTTGTCATCTCGGGGCCCCATGCGATGGGTGAGAAGCTGAGAGTCACTTGGCTGCAAACAGGTTGCTTTGGTCTGACACGATGGAACTTGTGGCAATGCCAAAGATGATGGTAGCTTTGGTATTCCCAGTATAGGGCTGGGAGGAAATTGTGGCTCACTGTTCTCCTTAGAACAGAGAAGGTTAAGAGGAAATTGAATCGAGGTGTTTAAAATTATTTAGCTACAGTAAATAAAGAGAAACTGTTCTCAATGGCTGAAGGGTCGGTAACCAGAGGGAACAGATTTCAGAACCAAATGTGACAGGTTGAAACACTTCCTTATGCAGCAAGTGGTTAAGATTTGAAATGCACTGCCTGATCAAGCAGTGGATACTGTTCAATATCGGTTTTCAAAAGGGATTTGGACGTATACTTGAAGGATAAAAAAAATGCCAGGGACATAGGGAAAGAACGTGGAAGTGGAATTAACTGGACTGCTCTTTGAAAGAGCTGGCACAGATTGGATGGGCTGAAAGGCCACCTTCTGCACTGGACTATCCTATGATTCAATGATTGTGGACAAGCAATCGGCCAACGCAGTTTTAGGGGAAGTGTCAATAGAGTCGATAGAACTGGGTGACATCAATGTCTGTACAGCCGCTTATCCTTTGGGGAAGATTTTACCCTCGCCAGGCGGGCGCGGGAACGGCCGCAAGACTGACCCCCGCCCGCCATCAGGCTCCAACCGTCATTTTACGTTGGCTGGCCAATTAGCACTAATAGCCTTGGCACTGCCAGGGTGTGGGGGGTGGGGGGGAGAGGAGGACCGTGGGCGCTGAAGTGTGTACATGCGCAGGGGGGGAACTGGCAGCTCCCTGAAGGCACAGAGCTGCCTCAGGGAACCGAAGGATTTTAAATTCCAAAATAAACTTCTTGCCTATGAGATAAACATGTCCCCACACATGACTCAGTCACACAAAGAGGGACATGTTAAAAAAAGGACGTTCAAAAACATTTATTGTGTTTTTTTTTTAAGTAAGCGTTGGAAACCTCATCCCGCCCGTGGATAAGGTGTCATTAAAAATGCAAAGGCCGCCTGGCCCACTCACCCACCCGCCAACCGACCGGTTGAGCGGGCAGCAAAAAATACAACTTAATTACTTAAGGGCCTTAATAGGTCTCTTAATTGTCAGCGGACGCACTGCCCCCTCTCTCACGCGTGCCCGCTGACTATAAGATTGCGAGAGTGCGCGATGAGGTCAGGATGCCCGCCCGGTGTCATTGCTCACTGTTTCACTCCCATCCCAGTCGGGTGCATGCCTGCCCACGGGGTGAAAAATTCTGCCCTGTGTCTGTAGCCCCGCTAGGGAGGGGCAGCAGGGAGGCGAGGAAGAGGAGGGCGTACTGAGGGACCCTGGAGAGCGATGGTGCAGGGACGGGAAGAGAAGCCACTGCAGGAGACGATCAGATAGGGACAAGCGGAGCGAGCTAAGGGCATCCCCAACCAGCCGGACAGCGGAAGAGAGGCGTTGGAAAGAGCGATGTAGTCGAAAAGACTACAGAGGGGTATAGAAGGAATAGTTAGTCACAAAATAAACTGAGAGAGTAAATCTCTTACCTTCCGTGCCTGCTTCTACACTTGCATCGCGAAAAGTGCACTTTTGTTCAGAGGTGCGAGTTCCATTTCCTGTTTTAAAAAAAAAGTAAGAGAACATTGCAGCAGTTTCTTCACGACTCAGTGTCAGACGTAGGCACTTTGTACACACAAATGAGTGAGGCCATTTGACTCACCGAGCTCATCCTTCTATCTAACTGTCAAATAATTCCAGACATTTTGCCCCTTCTCCCTTAATTGGCAGATTATCCAGGTACTGATGACACTTTGTGCAAATACGTACTTCCTGACATCAGTCCTGAGCTTTTCCTTTTACCAGTTTAACGGAAGAAAGAACATGCATTTATGCAGCACCTTTCATGACCCCAATGTCCAATGTCCCAAAGCACTTTACAGCCAACTAAATACTTTCTGAAGAATAGTCACTGATGCAACGTAGTCAAATTTTGCACAGCCAGATCCCAAAACAGCAATGTAATAAATAACCAGATAATTAATTTTACTGCTGTTGATTGAGGGATAAATCTGGGCTAAGATATGGGGACAACCTTTCCACCTGTGTACTACTTCTCCTGCAATTGTGTAACTTAAGATAGCTTTCTGTTCCATTCTGTGTCTCCTCTACCTCTTAAGGCTGAAATGTCTTGAGTTTCTCTAAACCTTTGCTCAAACTTAGTGCAGCAACAGGGGTCAGCCTTGTGGCCAATGTTACATGACCTGCAGGTTTACATTGAGTGAGGTGCAGCAGAGGATGCTGCAAAATCTGGGATTGCCCAGTAGGAGCAGAGAGAGCTTGTAGCTGTTGGCTGTTATGGAGGTGATGCTTGGGACTCCGATCAAACACTGTAATGGCCTCTTTCATTTGGGGAGAAGAGTATACCTCCTCTCTATCTACACAGAAGCTAGTTTGAATTGTATTGTCCCCAAGTAACATTCATGCCAGGCAATGACCATCTCCAGCTAGAGAGAATCTAACCATTGCCCCTTGAGGTTCTATGGTATTACCATCACTGAATCCCTCATTATCAACACCCTGGGGATTAGCATTGACCAGAAACTGAACTGGACTAGCCATATAAATACTGTGGCTACAAAAGCAGGTCAGAGGCTAGGAAGCCTGCAGCGTGTAACTCACCTCCTGACTCCCCAAAGCCTGTCCACCATCTACAAGGCATAAGTCAGGAGTGTGATGAAATACTCTCCATTTGCCTGGATGGGTGCGGCTCCAACAACACTTAAGAAGCTTGGCACCATCCAGGACAAAGCAGCCCCGCTTGATTGGCACCCCATCCACAAACATTCACTCCCTCCACCACTGATGCACAGTAGCAGCAGTGTGTACCATCTACAAGATGTGCTGCAGGAACTTACTAAGGCTCCTTAGACAGCACCTTCCAAACCCATGATCACTACCATCTAGAAGGACAAGGGCAGCAGATAGATGGGAACATCGCCACCTGGAAGTTCCCCTCCAAGCCACACACCATCCTTACATGAAAATATATCGCTGTTCCTTCACTGTCGCTGGGTCAAAATCCTGGAACTCCCTCTCTTATAGCACTGTGAGTGTGCCTACAGCTCATGGACTGCAGTGGTTCAAGAAGGCAGCTCACCACCGTCTTCTCAAGGGCAATTAGGGATGGGCAATAAATGCTGGCCTGGCCAGCGAAGCCCACATCCCGTGAAGGAATAAAAAAACATGCCAATAGCTAATATTCCAGATGCATTGTTAGCAAAGAATAGTGATTGTGTCAGAAGCCTGATTGGCTCACCCTGAGTGGTGCTGACAGTTACATTATGTTGAATTGTCCCTTCAGGTACTGAAATTTATTGAGAAGTGAAAAGTTGCATGTTCTGACGATTACCCTGCAGTCGCATCTGTCTCCACGTATGTAGAAATGGGAGATTTACAGAGAGGCAGCTCAGACACCATTCGGCATAATTAGTTCCACACCTTCAATCATTGACAGAGCTTTGATTCAATTTAGGGGATCACCTTGCCAAGAGAATTGTGTCTCTTCGCAAAGTGAAGAGGGAGGATATTCAGCCTGTTCACAGTAGCTGCAGTTAACCCACCTTCCTCTTTGACTAAGCTCTTGGGCAGCTACCCTAAAAATCTCCTGAAGTGGTTTGGTGTCAAATTTTATATGTTAACGTTTCTGTGAAGCACTTTGCGATATTTCACTAAGTTAACGGGGCAATATTAGGGGAGATGGTGATGCCACTGGACTAGTAATCCAGAGGCCTAGGCCACTGCTCTGGGGTTCAAATCCCACCATGGCAGCTGGTGGAACTTAAATTCAATTAATAAATGTGGAATTGAAAGCTAGTCTCAGTAATAGTGACCATGGAATTATCATTGATTGTTGTTGTTATCTGGTCCACTAGGGAAGGAAATTTGCTGTCCTTACCTGGTCTGGCCTACATGTGACTCCAGACCCACAGCAATGTGGTTGACTCTTGACTGCCCCCTGAAATGGTCCAGCAAACCACTCAAGTCAAGGGCAGTTGGGGATGGGCAGAAAATGCTGGCCTTGCCGGAGACACCCACATCCCATGAAAGAATAAATGAAAATGAAATGCAAGTTGTTGTCCCTGCACAGTAAGCAGCGGACTTCACCACATTGCTGTTCAACCATTTCTTTCCAAGGCGAGGATTCCCAAAACATTTTACAACCAATGATGCACTTCTGAAGTGTAATCACTGCTGAAGAATAGGAAACATAGCAAGCACTTTGTGCACAGCAAGATTCTACAAACGGCTGATGAGGTGAATGACCAGACCAGCTGTTTTTTTAGTTGGATCTTGGTTGAGGGGCAAATATTGGCCAGGGTCCCAGTGAGAGCTCCGATGCTTGGCTCAGTGGGGAGGTAGAGAGAACAACCTGACCATGGAAAAGTCATTTTCTACAGAAACATACCAGGGGTGACCTTGAGCTCCATGGTCCCGTGCACAGTCAACTGAATTTTTGGATGGTGTTTGTTTTCTGGTACTTTGCGCAGCTCATCTACAATGCAGCAGTAAACTCCCTCGTCGTCTGGCGCCAGGTTGATCAGTGTGACCCAGAACGTGCCCTTGTGATCTGAGCTCATGTAGACTCCTTGGCCCTTGTACTGCTTGTAGGTCTCCCATTTGACCGAGGTGTTACGGATATGCACCTTCTCTGCGCATGCCATGTCCCTGTTGCGGCTGAAGTACCATAACTTGGCCAAGAAGTCGTGCCTCTCCTTGAGGTGTCCAGAGATGCTGCACCTAAAGGTGACATTCAGTCCCTCTGGGCATGTGTAGACCACGTGATCACTCGATACCTTCAGCACTGTCGCCTGATCTGCAGAGGGAGAAAGCATGCATAAAATTCAAAACAAAGAAAGATGATTGTGACATAAACGCAGGCTTCACTGTTGTGCTTGCTGTGGCATGTGGGTGCTCCAAACGCAGTGTGTCGTGGATTTCCCCCTTTGAAACAATTTGTGGTGAACTACGAATCTCACCCCTGCTTTACAGGAGAAAGAAAGAAAGAAAGACTTGCATTTTATATATCGCAACTTTCCCAACCCCAGGATGCCCCAAAACACTTCGCAGACGGTGAAGGACTTTTGAAGTGTAGCCACTGATGTAGGAAACATGGCAGCCAATTTGCGCACAGCAAGATCCCACAAACAGCAATGTGGCCATGACCAGGTGATTTTTTTTTTGTGATGTTGATTGGGGGATAAATATTGGCCACAGGAAATACCTACACCACATGGACTGCAGCGGTTCAAGAAGGCAGCTCCCCACCACCTTCTCAAGGGCAATTAGGGATGGGCAACAAATGCTGGCCTAGCCAGTGAAGCTATCATCCCTTGAATGAATTAAAAAAAACTCCCCCACTCTTCTTCTACATAGTGCCTTGGGAGCTTTTCTGTCCACCTAAGAGGACAGACAGGGCCTGCGTTTAACTTGACTCATCCGAAAGAGGGCACTTCCAACAGTACACCACTACTTCAGCACCGCACTGTAAACGTCAGCCAAGATTATTGTCATCAAGTCTCTAGGGTTTGCGACTTGAAGCCACAACCTTCTGATTCAGAGGTGAGAACCAATGAACAGAAGGCGGGGGGGGTGAAAGATCAGTGCACGCTGACTCACTCTGAATATGGCTGAGTAAACTAGGGCATTTATGAGTGAGGTCTGCAGTCTAGTCCTTTCATCCAAGGCCAGTCTCTGGGCCCTGCAGCAACGCAGCACTTCCCCCAGGATTGGACGAGTAGATTTTACAGAACATTCAGTGAGGTGAGGCTCCCATAATGAGAGCAGGTCAGGCTCAAATCTTCTAGTCCCATTTCCTGTTGTGCATCCATCTGGCAAGTGTCTCACACAAAGTTTCACCTTGCTTTATTTGAAAGATAGAACTTCCGCTTATACAACGCCTGCCACAATTTCAGGATGTGCCAAAACCCTTTATAGCCAATTACCTACTTTGGAGGTGTAGCCACTGTCGAAAGGCAGGTAACAAGGCAGGCGCACAGAAAGATGCCACAAGCAGCAATGATTCTGATGTGGGTCGAGGGACAGGTATTGCTCATGATCCCGGGAATAACACCCCTGCTCTTTTTCAAAATAGTCCCAGTGACAAGTGCATCCTACCAATGAAGACAAGTTTACCCCTGAAACTTTTGTCTCCAAAACCTTTCTGCATCTAATGTGCCTCATCAGCCTTTTCCTGGGACAAAGGGCAGACTGAGTTCATTGTGTCCAGACCAGAGTAGAAAAAAGGTGACCTTAAAGACACCTTCAGTGCGAAAAGTTGGCATTTACTGGTCTGCGCCGCATACTTTCTACAGGTAGTCATTATGTTTTGGCGAGACATGAATTCAACTCAAGTTTATTGCGTTGGCACATAATTGAAAAGCACAGGGGAGAGAGAGATACAAGCATTTCCAGTACTTCTTTGAACTAGGGGGTGTCTCATGGTTAAACTGATGATGGGCTGTTTTATAACAAGAGTGTTTTGCTACATGAAACAATGTGCAATGTTTTGCCAAGACACAGCTCTGTACAAACTTCAGTTTTTTTTTTAAAAAGGCACAACCTGCACTGTTTTTGGGAGTGACTTGTCAGCTGACAGACACTTGTAAATTCTTGGCTCTGGGTCGGAGGTCAGCAGGGAGTGATTGCCTTTCTTTTATTTACTTCTACATCTAGCAGTTCAGTTTTGTGCAGCAATGCTTCTGCCTGACTCCCTCACACGTCGAAAGTGCAATGGACACAAAGTTGGGTCTTTTTTCACACATATAGTTAATGAACACAGCCAGTGCATCATTTCAAGTCATGGTGTTTTGTTCTCTCAACCTGAACTCAAGGTTGCAAAGTAGCTTTCCTGTGCAGCTAAATATCTAGAACACTGACCGGTAAACAAAGCTTAAAACAGCAGCGCGTATAAGATTGTGTTACAGCACGGAGAAGGCCATTCAGCCCATCCCACCTGCTGCTCTTTGCTAGACCTGTTCAGTTAACCCCACTCTATTCTTTTCCCCATAGTCCTGTAAATGTCTTTCCAGTTCTGTTTTGAAAGTTCTATTGTCTGCTTCACCAGGGAGAACTCCCCTGCTCTTTTGTACAGTGCATTTGGGTCTTTTACATCTGCCTTAGAGGACTGACATTTCATTCATCCAAAAGTCGGCACCTCCGACAGCATGGCTCACCCCCAGTACCACACTGGACTGTCAGCTTTGATTTTTGTGCTCAAGTCCTGACATAGGGCTTTGAACCCACAGCCTTCTGACAGCAATCTCCATCACCCAGAAAGCTCCATTGAAATCACTGTTTTTCAGCAGTTAGCCTATGGGTGGTGATTGATTTTTTTTTTAATATAAGTGTCCCATGAACACCCCTTCAGATCAGTAGCTAAGCAGAGCAGCAAATTGTGACTCCAGACCCACAGCCATGTGGTCAACTTTTAACTGCCCTCTAAAAAGGCCTAGCAAGCCACTCCGTCGTCAAGGGCAGTTATGGATAGGCAACAAATGTTAACCTTGCCAGCAACGCCCACATCCCATGAAAGAATAAAACGAGGGCCCCGTCTACCTGTTCAAGTGGGTAGAGCAGACCCCACATGGCACTCGTTCTCCAAATAGGGCATTTCCTCTTTGACCCTCACCAGCACAAGGCGATGAACTATTTCTGTGATCTTGCTGCCTGAAAATTGACTGCCTCGTTTGCCTAGATAAAATTACAGCCACTGCAGTCCAGAAGTTATTCCTGGGATGTGAAGCACAATGAGGTGCAATATAAGTGAAGGGTTTTCATTTGTTTCTTTCTGTGATGGTGCAGGCCCTTTAAGGCACATGTTTTCTATTGTAATCCCAATTCCCTAAGATTGAACTTTATTTCAGCCAGGACGCATGTTATCACTGAGCAGCATCCCCATCTCAATCCTCCTAAATGGTGTTTCTGGCATCTGCTATTAATTGCCTCCTTTAAATTGACCTTTGAATTTTTTTTTCCCTCTAACATAACATGCACAGCCCTAGACGACCTAAGCTTCCAAGCTTGAAGGAAGTGGCCTGTTGCTTTCCCTGGAGATCCAGGAATAAAGAAACAGCTGGTCCATATCAGGTTGACCTGCGTGCTGCATTCCATTTACCCTGATTCATCACCAGGACTAAATCCTTCCACCCTTGACGCGCAGGAACATAGGTTCTCTCAATTGGCTTTGCATGGTAGCCAATCCCTCCTTAAACCCAAGACTTTTAAACTAGCTTCCTCAAAACCTAGGCACCTCCACAAGTACCTTAGATTATCCTCTTTTTGTCATAGGGTTTCAGTATTTTTCTATCCTGTGATGGACTGACACGTACTTCCTATTGCTATTCACCTCTCTCATCATTGCCTGACAGTTTTCCCATATATGGCCGACAGTGCCTTTCTGAAACGTGGGTGAGGAGCATAGGATTGGGTCAGTATTTCCAGGTAGTTAAAAGCCTTAGTGTTAAAGAAATTGAGGATACTCTTCACAATATACCCGAGATATCAAGGGGTCTGTTTTAACATCAGGAAGACCTGAAATCTATCGAGCATCTTGTCACATCTGTAAGCAATTGCGTATGACATTCTCAAAAGTTCTGTTGGTCGTATTAACATCAAATATTTAACAGCATCATTTCTTTGTGATGTAGAATAAATAACGGTTGCATAAAAGTAACTGACTAATGAATGAATATAATAGAACTGCCTTCATCCAATTACGTTACCAACAGTCATCTCTAGACTCCAGTGGAGAACAGTGATTGTTGTGCAGTCAAACACGGCAGCCATTTTGCTCGGAACAAATTCCATTAAAAAGGAATGAAATGTATGACCCGGCTTAACATTTCTTGGCATTATCGATTGAAAGAGGAATGTTGGCGGCTTAAGTTGTTTATAAGTCTCCAAGCATTTGGAGATCCCTCGTCTTGGAAGGGGAGCTGAAGGAGGCCATTCAGCCCCTGGAGCTGACCTGCCCCTCAACTCCATTTACCTGGCGCTGTTTCATACCCCTTGATTCCCCTAACTAACAAAAATCTACCAACCTCAGACCTGAAACCTCCAATTGGCCTGCAGCATTTTGGAGGAGAGTGTTCCGGATTTCCACTACCCTTGAAGCACATTCTAAATTTCACTCCTAAACAGCCCAGCTCTACTTTTGCAACCAAGTTCTCTTGTTCTTGATTCTCCCCACAAGAGGAAATTGTTTCGCCATAGCTACCCTATCAAATCTTTTTAACATTTTCAATAACCTGTCAGATTATCTGATGCAATGCTTTGTGTCTTCAGTGCTGATTTGAAGGATAAACATTCAGGCTGTGCATTTTGATGAAATTAGTGAAAATAACAAGAATTGGGCGCTTATAAAACATCTCGTGGACTCATCGGGCGAGATGAAGGCTGAGGGAGTAAACCCTGACAGAAAATCTGGAGCGGAGCCCAAAGCCGGACTGATGCCCAACTGAATCATCGTTCCAGCAACTCTTGCAACCAAGCCAGTGCCAAATGGTAGTGCCCAACATTCCCTTGGACCCACTGAGGAGGTCAAGAGGGGCAACCCGATGTTTGGGCAGCCCAAGTTCTCCATAACTTGCGTCCTGGAGAGGACACTCCGTTTTCTCTGAGCACCAAGGTGCGAGATGGATGGCTGCCAGAGAAACAGCAGAAAGCACGATACTGGCAATTCATCAGTTAACAAGCAGTGACTGTTAGGACACGCAACCGTGAAATGAATGATCAGTTCATCTATTCTCGTGATGTTAGCTCAAGGAAGAACGTGGACCTGCACTCGTTGATCCTACTGCCACGTATCCACAAGAACAGGCAGGCAGAGACCAGGATTCAACTTGCCCTCGCTCGCAACTGCTCTGTGATGTCAAGCTGGCTTTTGCCCTAGTGTTAGACTCTAACCCACAACATTCTGATCAGATTACTAATGAATCCCACACATTGATGGATAAGGTTATATTTTACATGCTGACGTTAAACTGTTCTGTGTGTTGATGTCACGAGGGCAGATAGCAAGTCTTCCTCTGAGTCAACTTTCGTGATAAAAATCTCCAAAAGGTAAGCAAGATGAATCTGTGAACACAGCATCGGATCATGATTGCATATTAATATTACTATTAGACAACATGGGCAGGGGTTTGTTTTAAATAGTTTGGGACTATAGAACCCCTGGTCTAAAAGTATGACCCAGAGAGAGAGAGACAAACAGACGGACACTGTATGGGTAGATGCAAAAGGATTTACTGAAAGCTGCACTCTGGGCTGAGATCAGTAACTGTAGAGTGGAAAGCACAGCCAACAAGATCATAGTTATACTGTGCGCTGTGAGTCACACGCCGCCCACCAAGAGAGAGCACGGCACATGTGTGCATCAACTCCGCTTCACCATTGGCCAGTTCTTTATGACTGGATGGCACAGATGACTGTTCTCCTGTTGTAATGTCCTATAACACTCCTGTGAAGTGCTGTTGGGACATTTTATTATGTTAGAGGCGCCATATAGGTTGTTGAAATTACTCCTAATGTTTGTACAGCAGACTTTCAATACCAGTGATGCTTTTGCAAAGTGAACATTTTACTATTAACTTTACGATGTTGGTTGCTGCCCCTTGAATTCATTTTGCTGTACAGCAGTCCTGTGATTCCAGAGGAAGAGGCTTTGAGTGGCGGACTCAATGTACAATCATTACACTCAGAGACCTGCATAAACAGATTTTCGAAAATATCTTTTACCCATAATGTTTACAACATATGGTCTGTGTATGAGCAGTGAAAGAATTTGTATGAGTCAGTTGTATAAAAGAAGGACATTTTGGAAATCTCTGTCTAGAAGCAGGAATTTGCCTCTGCTCAATATCTGTCTTTGTGTCTGAAGCTCAGAGCCCAACACATACTCAAAGGCCAACCTTAATCTGCTCCTTTTGAATACTCGCTGCTTGTTAATTTAGCCATTCATAGCCAGCTCAACACTAAGGGTTCATTGAGAGCTGGTGCACCACAGTGTTCTGTTTCCGCTTGGTATAACTTATCCCATAGAATAGTGTAAAATTCAACACACAGTTTCAGCCTCTACCTCCACTTGTGTGTCACTGAAACCTTCATCCACACTTCTGTTCCCTCTAGACTTGGCTGTTTGAACACACTCCTGGCCAGCCTCCCCACCTTCCGCACTTCATGAATCTGAGGGCCCCCATCCAAACCTCTGCTGCCTGTACCCCTGCTTGCAACAATGCACCCATCACCCCTCTGCCCGCTAATCTGCAATGGCTCCCAGTCCAGAAATGCCTCCATTTTAAAATTTTCATCCTTGTTTTCAAATCCCTGGGTGGCCTCGCCCGATCCTATTTTTGTAATCGCCTCCGAGATCTCTGTACTCTTCCAGTTCTGGCCTCTTGCATGCTCCTCGACTGTAATCGTGCCACGATTGGAGGCTGTTCCTTTAGCTGCCCAGACCCCAAGCTCTGGAATCTCCTCCCTAAATCTTTTGCTCTTCCTTTAAGATGCTCCTTAAAACCTATGCCTTTGACCAAGCTTTTTTGCCTCTTGTCCCAATATCTCCTTATGTGGCTTGACGTTAAATTTTGTAGACGATGCTCGTATGAAGCATCCTGGGACGTTTCACTACGTTGAAAGTGCTATATAAATGCAAGTTGTTGTTGCATTTCGAGAAACAAAATTAAAATAAGTGGTGAAGTGTAGTGAATGATTCAGTGTGATCCAATAGTAGCAAAGTGCTTTTGTTGAATGCCAAGGGATTTGTCTCAATTGCAAAATATGACAAATCATTTGTGCCGTAGACATAGGGGAGAATTTTCCCCCTGCCGGGCGGGAGTGGGGTGGATCACCGCCTGCGATCGGCTGTGCGCTGTCATTTTATGTGGGCGGGGCCAAATAAGGCCCGCCCAGCGTGACGCACACCCGGAAGCTCTGGGCGCTCCCTGTGCGGGTGGGGGGGGGAGGAGGGAGAGCCGGGGCCTGCGCTCTTTCGTGCATGTGCGCGAAAGAGCGCAGAAATCTCCGAGGCACAGAGCTGCCTCAGGGAGATTAACTTCATTATGAAACATTGAAAAAAAGAATTACTCAGACATGACCCCTCAGGTGACAGTGTCACATGAGCCGGGACATGTTTATGTATTTTAATAAAAATTTGTATTTAATTTATAAACCCTTCATGAAACCTCATCCCGCCCGTGGATGAGGTTTCATGAGAAATGCGAAGGCCGCCTGGGCTCTTCACCTGCCCCCCACCCCCCCCAACCTTAAGGCTGGACGGGCAGCCCAATCGGTTTAATTAGATTATTAAAGACCTTAGCAGCCAACTCCGGTGCGCGCCCACCAAACTGAAAATCGGAATGACGCGCGGAGACGCCAGGACACACGCCCGACATCACCGCGCGTCATTTTATACGTCGGCGATTGGGGCCAGGGAGAAGATTCTGGCCATAGCGAAAGCTCGGAATATATTATATGTAAACCTTTAACATGTATATCTTTATAAATTATTGCTGATATTTACTGCCAACTGAGAATAGTTTGGGCAATGGATTGTCAAAACTCCAAAGCCACAAGTAAATTTTAAAAATTAATCTCGCATCCCCCAAAAAGGAACAAGTTACGTGGTTAAAGTTGTACAGAAAAAAGCATTTGAAGGTTTCAGCTGGGTCAGAGATGCAGCCAGTAAGAGCGGAGGATGGGAAGATTTTAAGGGGAACCCTTTTTAGGCCCCTTTTCCAGGAGGTTCAGTGTTTGTTTCCAAGCAAGAAACCTGACTGCACAGAGAGGTTGCTGAGCAGCTGGTGTGGAGGATGGGCATTGGAGGGAAAGTAAGAAATCATTGCAAGACGAGAGATTATTGTGAAATGCAGGAGGGACAGGGAGGGAAAGTTATTTTAATTTTAAGACAAATGATTCACACAAAACCCCTTTTACGGGGAGTAGTTCTGTAAGGGATTTGTGAGAAAGCACTTGCCCTTTGTGACTAAAGGGATATTTTCTGTTTAGCACCTTTCATGTATTAAATGCTCACAACTGTAATCCTGTTCAGAGGAAAAGGTGTTCCATGGTCAAACAACATTAACAATAGGGCTTTTCATCTCTGCTGTTTATGAGGTCTTCCTTTGCACAAAAAAACCCGCTTAACCACAGTGACTGGACCCATTGTATCGGAAACACTTTGAGGCAATTCGGTACCATGTGACCAGGTGCTTTATCAACACAAGCCTGTCTTTTCCTCGTCAGAGGTTAGCTGGAAGTGTTCTGACGTGACGAGTTCCTTCAAAGCTGCTCCCCAAGCAGAACCAGAACAGATGCATTGCAATGTTATAAGTCAGGAACACCAGCTAATCCTTGAGGTGGCGTGTTAGCAAGGATTGCTGCAAGTAGAAACGTCAACTCTTCTTCTCCGCCGATGCTGCCAGACCTGCTGAGTTTTTCCAGGTAATTCTGTTTTTGTTAAAGTAGAATTGTTGTCTGCAAGTAAACCTGATGGAGGTTCTACTAATTGGTGGAAGGCCCTGCCTGTTACCTGTTCAGCGCTCTTCGTTCACCGAGCCGCTTGGAACCTAAGCCATTTGCCAGAGGTTTAAGAGATTTTCAAAATGAAGCCATTTACAGGGATTGTGGGTGGGTGGGGAGGGTTGTGCTTGCGGGGGGGGTAGGGGGGCTGTGCTTGTGGGTGGAGATGGGTGGTGGTGGGGGTGTGTGTGGGTGGGTGGTGGTGGGGGTGTGTGTGGGTGGGCGGGGATGGGTGTGTACGGTGGTGGTGTGTGTGTGTGTGAGTGGGGATGGATGTGGGTGGGTGGGCATGCGTGTGTAGGTGGGGGGTGCTGTATGCATGAGTGTGTGAGTGGGTGGGTATGTGTGGGTGGGTGTAGCGCCAGAGCAAGGATTGCCTCCTTACTGTGCTGGTTTGACTCTATGACTGTGTTGAAGTGATGTTTGGTTCCTGAAGCAGAGTGATGTTTTACCCGGCCCCATCCATTTAAAGTCAGTGCTCAGGTGCTCCCTGTGGGGAATATGGTCTAAGTTGACCACCTGAGGTCAAGAGGCTCATCGCTGATGGGGGTTCCTTATAAGTAGTAGTGTGGAACAAAGAAATAGCGGAGGAACTGAATAGGTACTTTGCGTCAGTCTTCACGATGGAAAACACGAGTAACATCCCCAAAGTTCAAGAGAGTCAGAGGGCAGAGGTGAGTACGGTGGCCATTACCAAGGAGAAGTTGCTAGGAATACTGAAAGGTCTGAAGGTGGATAAATCACCTGGGCCAGATGGATTACACCCCAGAGTTCTGAAGGAGATAGCTAAAGAGATAGTGGAGGCGTTAGTGGTGATTTTTCAGGAATCACTGGAGTCAGGGAGGGTCTCAGAGGACTGGAAAATCGCTAATGTAACCCCCCTGTTTAAGAAGGGAGTGAGGCAAAAGACGGGAAATTACAGGCCGATTAGCCTGACCTCGGTCGTTGGTAAGATTTTAGAGTCCATTATTAAGGATGAGATTTCAGAATACTTGGAAGTGCATGATAAAATAGGGCAAAGTCGGCATGGTTTCATCAAGGGGAGGTCATGCCTGACAAATCTGTTAGAATTCTTTGAGGAGGTAACGAGTAGGTTAGACAAAGGAGAGCCAATGGATGTTATCTACTTGGACTTCCAGAAGGCCTTTGACAAGGTGCCGCACAGGAGGCTGCTCAGTAAGATAAGAGCCCATGGTGTTAGAGGCAAGGTACTAGCATGGATAGAAGATTGGCTGTCTGGCAGGAGGCAGAGAGTGGGGATAAAGGGGGTCCTTCTCAGGATGGCGGCCGGTGACTAGTGGAGTTCCGCAGGGGTCAGTGTTGGGACCACAACTTTTCACTTTATACATTAATGAGCTAGATGAAGGAACTGAGGGCATCCTGGCTAAGTTTGCAGATGATACAAAGATAGGTGGAGGGACAGGTAGTATTGAGGAGGCGGGGAGGCTGCAGAAAGATTTGGACAGGTTAGGAGAATGGGCAAAGAAGTGGCGGATGGAATACAACGTGGGGAAGTGTGAGGTCATGCACTTTGGTAGGAAGAATAGAGGCATAGACTATTTTCTAAATGGGGAGAGAATTCAGAAATCTGGAGTGCAAAGGGACTTGGGAGTCCTAGTCCAGGATTCTCTTAAGGTTAACTTGCAGGTTGAGTCGGTAGTTAGGAAGGCAAATGCAATGTTGGCATTTATTTCAAGAGGACTAGAATATAAAAGCAGGGATGTGCTGCTGAGGCTTTATAAGGCTCTGGTCAGACCACATTTAGAATATTGTGAGCAATTTTGGGCCCCGTATCTCAGGAAGGATGTGCTGGCCCTGGAGAGGGTCCAGAGGAGGTTCACGAGAATGATCCCAGGAATGAAAGGCTTAACATATGAGGAACGTTTGAGGACTCTGGGTCTATACTCGATGGAGTTTAGAAGGATGAGGGGGGATCTGATTGAAACTTACAGAATACTGAAAGGCCTGGATAGAGTGGATGTGGGGCAGATGTTTCCATTAGTAGGAGAGACTAGGATCTGAGGGCACAGCCTCAGAGTAAAGGGAAGACCTTTTAGAACAGAGATGAGGAGAAACTTCTTTAGCCAGAGAGTGGTGAATCTATGGAATTCATTGCCACAGAAGGCTATGGAGGCCAGGTCATTGAGTGTATTTAAGACCGAGATAGATAGGTTCTTGATTGGTAAGGGGATCAAAGGTTACGGGGAGAAGGCAGGAGAATGGGGTTGAGAAACTTATCAGCCATGATTGAATGGCGGAGCAGACTCGATGGGTCGAATGGCTTAATTTCTGCTCCTATGTCTTATGGACTTAGTTTGACAGATGCTTGTAAATCCCTGGCTCTGGTACACATCAATGTTATTGTGCTAAACAACCAAGCTTGAATAATCTGCGAACTACCGCTTCTGAAAGGAACATCTGCACATTAAATCTTCTCCCAGTCAGACACAGCGGCTCACTCTGCCCCTCTGGGTGCAGCGGAAGCCACAGTCTGCCCTGTAGATGGATGCAAAAGATTGATGGGCCAATGTCAGAGAAGAACAGGGGAGTTATCCCTGGTGTCCCGGCCAATATTAATCCCTCGACCAACATCAAAAAAACAGATTATCTAGTCATTATCACTTAGTTGTTTGTGGGGGTGTGCAAATTGGCTGCCCGATTTCCTACATTCCAACAGTGACTACACTTCAAAAGGAAGTCATTGGTTACATCTGTTGTTGGAGTGAATCACTTTGGTGTAAGCGGCAATCGTTTATTCGACCTTTTGTTTTCTAATTGTTTTTTGTCGGAAAAAAAATTCTGGGTTTTGTGTCTGTTTTCCTCCCAATTGATAAGAGTGCGGCGGGGGAGGAACTTCCTTGCTCCAAAATGGATCAAGTTCCTAAAATGCCGAGTCGTGTTACTGCCTGAAGGGAATGGAAATCGCCTGCTTAAAATCCAGGGTGAATTTTGCCGGAGGGGGTGGCACGGTGAGTTGGTACATCAACAGGCAATGACGCAGAGCGGTGGGATGTGGGTTTTTGGCTGTGATTCGTCTACACCACCAACTCCTCAATCTGCACCATGCAAATATGGAGATGCACTAAAGCAGAGGGTAGGTGCTTCCCCTATGGGGACAACCCCAGTTTGTTTCAGTTTTTAGTGCTTCCCACAACAAGAAGGGAAAATCGGAAGGAGAGTCAATCCGGAGTTGCTGTCGCGCACATAATGGGGATCGGCAACAGAACGGCCTCAGTGGAGGTTTCGGTGCTGACTCTACCAGAGGTCAATACCACCCTCCTCAGGATTACCTTGGAAAGCAGATACATCATTGTGTAAGGATTGGTTTCGAAGAGATTTAGCAAAAATACAGTTGAGTCAGTAACTAATCGGAAGGTTTTTTTTCTCTGTATTTACGGCCGTCTGTGCCTTGCTGAAAAGCAAAGCAACAAAACCATCAAGTGCGTAGAACTCCCACAATCCCATATATGACAGGACATCAACAACAAAAAGAAAGAACTATCATTAAATAGCGGCTTTCAGAAGCTTAATACCTCCCAAAGCAATTTACAGCCAATGAAGCATTTTTCTGGGAACCAATGGAACACGGCAGCCAGTTTGTACACAGCAAATTCCCAGTTATCCTGGAGGGTTTAGTACACGAACTGCCAGCTCCAGTGATCCCGTCCCCACACTGCCGTGTTATTCATCCTTGCAGCATCCAGCCTCCCCGGGCCAATTGGAAACGTACGCTTTGAAACTTAATGGGGATAATTTTCAACTGTTGGAGCAACAGCCTTTTCCTCCCCCATCTCCAATATTTTCATAACCAATAACCAGAATTATTGTAAGAAAAAATACTAAAAGCGCACACCTTATGTAACGTTCCAGTCATCTCTCTCCAGAGTTGTTCACAGCAAGAAAGTCACCTTTCATTCTTATTGACTCCGGGACCATCCAGGAGATTTGGTAGCTCTTTCTGAGTACTCCACAATTAGGTGGGTACGATTTAGACAGGCTCCTTCTGTACTGTCCCAGCAAATTCACCCTGAGCCGACCTCTCTTCCTCTGCCATTGATCCATTCTGGATCTTTCAGAGTGCCACGCTGGGTTGCTCCAATTAAGATTGTGTTGAGCCTGCTCCACTGAGCAACTATATTGGAGTTTAGTGATTCCGAGATAATTGAGCCTAATGTCTGGAAGGAAATGCTGAAAATTTTGACTGCTTCTGGCTTGTAAGTACACTGAACTTCACAATCTGTAGTAATTTTTTTGTCAAGAGATAGAGAGGTTAGTCCTAGGAAAATGGACAGCAGCCAAATTGGCAACAGAAGCATATTTAAAACTCAATTTCGTGGTATCTGAGAAATGGCCTTCCTGTACAATTATCCCCTCTGTGACTACAAATAATCAAATGTAATAGAGTGATTCATTTCTAAAAGTGAGGCAATAAACCAGGGCCTCTGTCGCAATAGCTATTTGAGAGATCTTATGGTGATGTACAGATTAGAGCAGGGAGCACTCTCGGTGCACTGGCAAATATCACTCTCTCAACCATCAGCACCTCAAATGATCAAACTGGCCTTTCATCGCTTTGCTGCTCATGAGATCTTGCTGTGCAAAATGGCTGCTGCACTCATCTATGAAGCAGTAATGACTTCAGTTCAAGAGCGGTATTCATTCACTGAGCGCTAGAGCATCCTAAGAGACAATATAAGGTGCCATTGACATAATGGAGCATTGATTTAAAAATGTAGTTATTGTGAAATTCTACTGTTAATATAGTGTTGTCAATAATAATTCTTGTTATTTAATGTATGTTTAGGGGGCAAGGTTACACAGAAACTTTAGTGTATCTTTTTTTAGTTCATTTCCTGTTGTGGTACACTCAGAAATCAATGTTCTGGCTGGAACCAGGAGCCTTAAGCCCACGCCCAACTATTGCTTGTGCAGTGATTGTTTGTATCTCACTTCTTCTCCCCCCATTAGTCTTCACATAGCAGCCAGCTTAACCGTGGTTAAAGGTTGATATGGAGGAACAAGGCAGCTACTTAAGAGTGTTGAAGCCATCATTTGACCCCTACGCATTTGCTCAGGAAATTATCTATTGACTATAGGTACTTTCAGGATAGAATCTTGAGAAGGAGGCCATTTGGCCTGTCCCACCTGTAGTTGTTCTGTGAAAGAGCTGACCAAGTTAGTGTCTCAACCCAGCATTTTCCCCATAAATCTGCAAATTAATTCTCTTCAAGTAGATTTTTTTTTGGAGTTTGGTTCCATGACCCTTTCAGGTCACCTGGATCTTAACAACTCTCTGTGTGAAAAAATGTCTCCTCATTTCCTCATGAGTTCCTTTGCCAATTATTTTAAATCTATGATATCTGACCCACTTGAGGATATAGTTTCTCCCCTCATGCTTTATCAAAAGCCCTCATATTTTTAAAATTGTTTTCATAATTATCATTTCCTTTTGTTGGACCACACCGTGAATATTGTAAGCATCTCAGTTTTGGAAGGATATATTGGCCTTAGAGGGAGTGCAGCGTAGATTTACTGGAATGATACCTAACTCAGAGTGTTAAATGACAAAGAAAGAATATACAAACTCTGTTCTCTCATTGAATAATTTCTCCTTTAATTTGTCTCACTTCCTCCAAATAAAACGTGTTGCTATGGATACCCGCATGGGCCCTAGTTATGCCTGTTTTTCAGTGGGGTATGTGGAATATTCCTTGTTCCAGTCCTATTCAGGCCCCCTCCCCAACTCTTCTTCCAGTACATCGATGACTGCAATAGTGTCACTTCCTGCTCTTGACCAGAATTCGAAAAATTCAGCAACTTTGCTTCCAATTTCCACCTTTCTCTCACCTTCACATGGTCCATCTCCAACACTTCCCTTCCCTTCCTTGACTTCTCCATTTCTGGGGATTGGCTGTCAACTAATATTTATGATAAGTTTACTGACTCCCACAGCTACCTCGACCAAACCTCCTCACACCCTGCTTCCTGTAAGGACTCCATTCCATTCCCCTTTCTATGGTGCACCTGTTCTCATAATGCTACCTTCCACAACAGCACTTCTGCTAAATCTTCCTTCTTCCTGGACTGAGGATTACCCCCCCACTATCTACTGTGGTCGACAGGCCGTGTCTGATCCATTTCCCGCTCTTCTGCTCTCACCTCTTCCCCTCCCTCCCAGAACCACGATAGGGTTCCCCTTATCCTCAATGATTGGTGAATCCAGGACTAAGGGGCATAGTCTAAAAATTAGGCTGAGACCAGGGTTGAAGTTAACTCTCTTCCACAAACAACAATTTATGTTGGGTGAATTGTTCATTTTAAATCCGATAGACTTTTGTTAACCAAAAGTATTGCAGGATATGGGGCAAAGGCACATGTATGGAATTAAGCCACAGATCAGCCATGGTCTCATTGAATGGCAGAATAGGCTGGAGGGGCTGAATGGCCTCCTCCTGTTCATGTGTTCCTGTCACAGGAATGTAACTGCTGTCTTACTTTTGTCATCAGTTACTGATGACCTGTAGGGCTCCAATGTAAAGTACAGAGAGTCAAAGGAGAGAGAAGGCAAAAAGCTTCAATATAAAGGTTAATGAATTGAGGTGTCAGCCACAACGCAGTGGGAGCACTCTTGCCTCTTGAGGCACAATGTTGTGGCTTCTAAGATCCCAACTTGGGACTTGAGCACATAACCTGACACTCCGGTGCAGTATCAAGGAAAGACGAAGCTGTCAGTTGGCTGTAAAAGACGGCGCGGGACTGTTCATAGAAGAGCAGGGGCATTCTCCCTGGTGTCCTGCCCAATATTTGTCCCTCGATCAGCATCACAAAAACAGGTTGCCTGATCATAAACGCATTCCTGCCTGTGGAAGCTTGCTGTGCGCAAATTGGCTGCCGGGTTTCCTGTATTACAACAGTGACCTCACCTCAATGCCCGTAAAACTCTTTGAGACATCCTGGGTCGCTGAGATATAAATTTAAATCTTGTCAATGCATGAAATATGTAATAGAGGGAAAGACCAAAGAATTATTTTACATCAACTTCTAGTTATGATGGCTGGCTGGAATGTTGGGTCTTTCTTTCATTCTTTCTGAGGATGAGAGTGTTGCTGGCAAGGCCATCTTTTGTAACCCATTCCAAATTGCCCTTGGGTCCAAATATTTGGGTAGCTGAATGGACTGAATGACCTTCCTCATCCACATCAATTGTGCAATCAATTTAATGCTGCTTAATAATTGCATCTTGCCTAAATGGCATTCCTATTGCACAAAAAGAAATTGGATGGTAAATTTCCATCTAATATTTAACCCATTGGGGCTGCATCTCCCTCCATCTTCCACCAAGCTTGTTATAAGACACGGAAGTCTAGCTTTTTGAAGAATTGTTGATTGGGGTTGGGAGCATTGGTATCTTATGAATATTATTGAGCTGAATAATAATTGCTGACTCATCATCATCGCAATTCGAATAATCTAAAGATCTTCAATTGAAATAAAATGTTCTTTCAGGAAATGAGTTACTCTGAGTTCAACTTAGTAACAACGTTTGGCATGTTGCAATTTTTACCCTTTTCCACTGATGCAGAGGAGACAGAATTTGGAGCTGTCCTGGGACGGTCATTGTAACATAACCAGCTCCAGCAACACGCACCTAGACCATTCACTCCAATAGTTCCATGGTTTTTGTGGCATGTTTAACTTCTGTTATGTGGTGCACTGAAGTTTTTGTCCCTTATCTCTGCTTTAGAAAAGATGCATTAGCAATTATTGGAGAGAAGTAGGTGCTTGTTGGCCGGAACGGACACGATGGGCCAAAGGGCCTGTTTCTGTGCTGTATAACTCTATCACTCTAAGTGAGCACGAGGCCGTGAATGATTTGATGATGATCGCCAACAATATATGGGAGGTGTGAGTGAACAGAGGTGTATGCTGAAGTCCAAATCATGACCATACCATAGAGTCATAGAATAGTACTGTAAGTGAAGAAGGTTGTTCGGCCCATCACATCTGTGCTCGCTTCTTCAACAAGCGACCAGTTAGTCCCACTCCCCCAAGCTTTCTCCAAATCCTTGCCAATTTTTCTCCTTTAAGTATTGATCCAATTCTGTTTTGAAGGCTGAATCTGTTTCACCACCCAACCAGCCAGTGCATTCCAGATCAAAGCCACTCTCCCATTGTGTAAAAGATTTTTCCTTATGCCACCACTGGCCATTTTGCATAAGAAATAAATTGGAGCTTGGGGGGGGATGGTGGGAGGTAGGCCATTCGACCCCTCGAGCCTGCTCCGCCATTCAATAAGATCATGGCTGATCAAGCAATCACCGTACATCTGTGCCCTCTGTTTATTGACCCATTGATCAGACACTGGAAACAGTTTCTCCTTAAAATCATGAAGTGATTAGATAGAGTAACTAAGCACCTCTATTAGATTTCTCCCAGCCTCTCTGATATTAGGAAAACAATCTCAGCATCTCTAATCTGTCCACATAACTGTAATCTCTTACCCCTGGAATCATTCTTGTAAATTACTTCTGTACCCTCTCAAAGCCTTCAGTACTTCCTAAAGTGTAAACAGCCAAAGTAAAGTGAGATGTCTAACTTCTTCATTACTTTGTGAGTTTGTGTCGTTCCTAAGAAGCTCTCTCTCTCTCTCTCTCTCTATCACTGGCAGCAGTATGTACAATTTACAAGATGCACTGCAGAATACACCAAGGCTTTTTCATGGTCCCTCCCAAACCCACAATTTCCATCACCCCGTAGGCCAAGGGCCACGGACAGAAACAAAACTTGGGAAATCAAAATGATTCATTAAGGGGAGTAACATTGTGCCCATCATTTGTTTTTTTGAATGGTACTGCTCGAGAACACTCAATAGCCTGACAGCAGTGCGGAAAATGTTTCATCTTCAGTTTCCGGAACCAAGACGTAACTTCTGAGCGGAGAAATGTACCCAATATGATTGACTGCCAGAAGTCTAAGTTGTTTGATGTTTAAAACCATTATGTATATTTTCCGCACAGTGTTTGCTAACACGTGCACAGGCAAAATTGTGAGGGAGGATGGGGAAAGTTGGAAGGTAATGGGGACAATGTTTACTTTAAAGTTAATTGAGCGGATTGCTGAAAGTATCTTTGTTGGTAAGTTTAAAGTTGGTGGGTGATGGAGTGCATGTGGATGTTCCCAATTCCAGTCAGGCTCACCCAGAGGAGGTGTTGAGCCAGTGTAAGTCACTTCTTTCGCCAAAGAGGAGGTGGGAGGGTCAAACAAAACATGATGGGCCAATCCCTATTCTATTTCCATACCTTAACCAGCGTGTGTGTGTCTGTGTGTGCGTGTGTGTGCGCATGCACAGCCAGATGAATGACTCATGCTTTGGTTCAAAATGAGTTTGGTTGAGGTAGGGGGTGAGGATGATATTTTATGTAAATTTAGGTAGAAGTTCATTGAAGAGTAATGTTGAAAGTTCCTGTGCAGTGGTCTTTGGAGGATGTGTGTGGGCTGTATATGGGGGCAGGTTGTTTGATCTGTGTATGTAGAGCTTAGACTAAGCTTTTGCTGTAATATGACCTGCTTATTTAATTTATCGTTGAATGAGGAACCATATGTTGTTTTAGAAAAGGGTTGAGGAAGGGAACAACCTTTTGCTAAAAGACTTCGGTTCTAACCTGCCTTCCTGGGCTGTGCACAAATATTTGGAGTCTGTATTTACTGAACAAAGTTTTTGATATTTTTGACTCACTTTCAAAGACCAATCCTTCAGTGCCAAGTCATTACTTGACCTGCTTTTCTGACATTTTAAAAACCAGGACAAAAACATCAGATGACCTTGAAATTACATTGTGTAATATCAACATCTGCTGTATTAATTGGCTGGATATTTTTATTAAAACAGCAGATAAGGGAATCTCTCACAAAAACAACTTGTGTGAATATAGCGTCTTTAACATCGTAAAATGCCAAAATCACTTCACAGCAGCGTTGGCAGACAAAATTTGACACTGAGCCAAATAATGAGATAACTGGGACAGGTGACCCAAAGCTTGACCAAAGAAATGGATCTTGAGGAGTGTCCTTAAATAAAAGGCAGCAAGCGGTTTAGGGAGAGAATTCCAGAGTTTAGGGCTTAGGCAGCTGAAGGCATAGCCAGCATTCGTGGATTCAAGTCGGCAATGCACGAAGGTTCAGAATTAACAAATGCACTTTTTTACCACATACTTTTACCACAGGATTGCACAATGTAACTTCAAAGCCCATAGAGTCTTGTTTTCCCATTTGATGTCCCTTAATCAAAACGCCTTATATCGAGGGACAACTCGCAAATACAACGTTAATCCAGCTCGTCAGCTCCACAGATAATAGAGGAAAAACATGCATTCATTAAAAACCCCAATTCGTCATTCAGCAGTTGTTTGAGACGATGTCCAAACTTCTTACAACAAACTTGTTTTAAAAAAAAAATAGAAATATAGCCAGAGAGTGAGACACAGGTTGAAGTGTTTCAGGAGGTTTTATCAGATGCTTTCTGAAAGTGCATTATTCTTTGGAGGGTGAATAACCCTTTTGTTTTTAGCTGTTCTGTTACATGTCTCGAGTCACAGATGTTAGGTGCCATTTTAACTCCCCAAGCTTGCTATACAAATGAGGGAGTTTTTCCAGACAGTAAGATCTGTAGTTGACTAGAAGGGGAAAGAGCTCTGGTAAAACAGTTAGTACATTGTGAGTAGGATGCTAGCTGTCCTGTGTGGGTGGGTGCAGGTCTGTGTGTGGGAGTGCATATAGACCAAAGGACGGCCTTTTCACATTCTTAAGTGTCACTTTGTTATTAAGGCAAATGCAAAGAGAAAAGGTCTATAGTCCAGAGCTCGACATTTACAAGCAACTTGCAATTAATCTCTGCAGTTTATAAGCATCTACAATTACCTGCATTTGCTTATTCAGAGCTTATTTAAGGCCATTGCCTTCAAAAGGACAGGGCAGTTGAGCAGCAACCACATCACAGAAGTTCCACAGACCCCACACTACCCATCAGCAACACAAGAGAGAGAAAAAAATAACTTCTATTTATATATCGCCTGTCACAACCTTAGGATACCCCAATTTTACAGCCAGCAAGTAGTCACTGTTGTAATGTTGGAAATGTGGCAACCAATTTGTGCACAGCAAGATCCCACAGACAGCAGCATGATAGTGACCAGATAGTTTACTCTTCGTGATGTCAGTTGAGGGACAAATATCGGCCACCATGCCGGGGAGAACTTCCTGCTCTTTATCAATATAGTGCTTGGGATCTTTTATGCCCACCTGAAGGGGCAGGCGGGGGCCTCAGTTCAACATCCCATCCGACAAGTGGCACCTCCAACAGTGCAGCACTCTCTCAGTACAGCACAGGGAATGTCTGTCTACCTTTTTGTTCCCAGGTCTCTGGAGTGAGACTTGAACCCACAGCTCTCCTGACTCAGAGGTGAGAGTGCTACCAGCTGAACATAGACATCAACTGTACTGGCACTTCTCCTTAGGCAGAATTGGAATTATTTTAGTTGTATATTGATTCTTTTAGCCGAGTGAAGCTGTTACTATTTGGCACTAATTTCAGAACTGTCAGAATGGGTATGTAAGGTTTGTGTGATCTATGGGCGGGGTGGGTGTGGAAGGTTGAAAGAGTCATTTTCAGCCACTGTGGCCAGTTCTCCACCCAAAACAATAAGGTGACAACGATGTTATTGAACAGTGCTAGTTTCAAATGTTCGAGACCCCTGGCATCCAGCAGACGAAATTTAGTTGGCAGCGTTATTTTTCTATGTGTTGTAAGAAATGTCTGTTGTGGGGGAAACAGGGGAACAAGTATTTCGGGAATTAGAGAGTTTCACTGGTATCCAATCAGGTTTGAGGAAACTTCACGTTCCCTTTAAATTCGTATTAAATTTAACTTCCTTAAGTGAAGCACTCCCTGCCTTCAGCACCCCAATCAACAGGGGAGTTTGAGTGGTCAGGTGTACAGTTATTTTGATGCACGTTTTGTCTGGTGATCACAGAGTAACATCCAGTGTTGTTTTGGGGGCACCAGTGTGAGAAAAATGAGAACACCACAAGTTGTTTGAAAAAAACAGAATTGCTATTTCAAATCGGCAGTGAGATTAAGCCAAATTTGAAATTGCACTTCTCTGTATTGGCACCATCCCAGTATAACAATCCTGTGACAATCAAAAACTCCTCTCCAATTGTTACAGTCATGCAAAGCACCGCCTTATTGTCCCACTTCTCAAGCTTACCTTGTGTAACAGTATTGAGAAGCAGGATGACAGTCCAGACGAAGAACCGGGTTATCTTGCTCTGAATATCCATTATTAGCTTCCTCCCTCCCTGCGTCAGTCTCCTTTCATCTGCTAACTTCCTTGAGTGTGTTAGTGTGCAAGAGTCAGAAAGAGAAATCTCCGGTGATGTTTACTGTGCAAGCTCTTGGCACGACTTCAAGCTGAATCTGAAGTCGAGTCCTTATGTTACTGACTGTGAACTAAAACACTGCAAGGAACTGGAAACCAGCATTTGCATGAAGGCGGAATCAAAATACTCGTTTTAATTGGCTCTTGCTTCAGTGATTGGCATTGCTGCTCACAGGCAGCAGTTCGTTTTGAAGCTGGAAGATTTAAGTTGCTGCCTATTCCCAGTTGATTGCTTCTCTACCCCATTGACAGAGATAATATAACATAAATGTGTACGCCTGCCTAGAAAGGTAGGACAAGCTTAAGCTACAGCTTGGGGAACACTGGCAGGCCAGTAACACCCCTCTGTGCAACTTTATATCATGAGGACAGAGCTACACTCAGTGCAGTGACTGGGATTGCCAACACTCATTGGACATGCAAAATAAAAACAGAAAATGCTGGAAAAGCTCTGCAGGTCCGGCAGCATCTGTGGAGAGAGAAACAGAGTTAACATTTCGAGTCCGTATGACTCAGCAGAGCTCTGAAGAAGAGTCATCCGGACTCGAAACGTTAACTCTGTCTCTCTCTCTCCACAGATGCTGCCAGACCTGCTGAGTTTTTCCAGCATTTTCTGTTTTTATTTCTGATTTCCAGCATCCGCAGTATTTTGCTTCCATCTCATTGGACGTGTCCCTGGAGGTTTAATCACAGGACCTCCCATCTCCAATTGCCCCTCCCAATCAGACAACCTTTTGATTTCCATCTCTGGTAATTATTAAAAAGTGTTCAAAGAATTATTTTTTAAAAATCACAATTTGTTTTCATGCTCCAATGATTGTTCTCCTTGGGTGCTGCATGCATCGGTGTCCAGGGGGTTAATTGTCCACTCCTGGTGACTCCTGGGCAATTCTGGAGAGCTGGCAACATTGGGTGAGGCTTCAGACCATTTAACGTTGAATCGCTTCTGTTGCAATGGGAAAGTAAAAGTCTACATGAGTATATTTTTCCAGCAGTGATGAATTTCTAAAGAGGAGAAGCGAATGTTTGGTACGTGTGATTTTTTTGCAAGCAGTATTTGAGGTGGGACACTGAGTGTGCTGCACCAAACTCCTGCCCTGCTCCCCTGCATGAGCATTTTGTGTTCCGAAGTGACATTTCAAAGCATTTCTCCTTCTTAAAACAAAATAATCATTTCTCTCTGGTGGAATTATTATAATTGTGAAAACAAAGGTCCAAGGGTCCAGTTCCCATCGTTGGCGACCTAACCCTAGCTTTGCTGCCTCTAATTTGTGAACTGAAACTTTTGCTGACACACAGTAAATCCCACACTGTGCTTCTTTCAGGGTTTACCAGATACAGACAAGCTCACTATCACATCTGTCATCAACCCTGATCCCATGCCAGGTGGAAGATCCTTCTAAGGCTGAGCCACCTCAGTTTGGATGCACTACTGGAGGGAGTTAAGCTATTACTGGGCCAGAGAGCATGGTGGACACAAGCTCATGTGTACATCTGCAGCCAAGAAAGTGACATCTCACAGGGGACCAAAGAGAGAGATGATATTTAAACAGGACAAGATAAGCTTACATATCAATACAGTAAGATACAGTGGGAGAAAATGGGTTCAGGATTGCCGAGGACAATGGTGAGCAAGCCTTTCGATTCCAACAGCCCTGCCTCTCCTCCATCTCTCCATTGGTCACCAGACATGCCCACCTTCACAGCCAATCAGAAAGCCAACAAGCTCTTCAGTACCTGATTAAATGATCCCTGTGCAGTAAAACTCTATGGCATCCCAAGAAAATTCAAGTTACAAAATGGGGGAATTTCTTTGCTGCTATAGGTGTCAGTGTGTGCCAGTGAAAACTGGCACTTGCTCGGTACCTAGGCCCCACTTGCACCAAGATCTAACCCTAATTGGCAAGTCTACCTGTGTCATTCAGCAGTACTTAGTGCTGTGGACCGGGGAGAGGCCAAACTGATGGGTTTTTTTGACAGACTTGCATTTATAGAGCACCTTTTGCAACCTCATGTTGTCACAAAGCACCTTCCAGCTAATGAAGTATTTTTGAAGTGTAGTCAGTGCCGTAACATGGGAAATGCAGGACCCAGTTTGCGCACAGCAAGCTCCCACAAACGGCAATGAGATAATGATCTGATCATTTGTTTTTTGCCATGTTGATCGAGGAATAAATATTGGTCCGGACACTGGGGGGAATCTCTTCACCTGAGAGGGTAGATGATGCCCAGATTGATATGGTCACTTTTGTGGAAGTCAAACAGCCTTTTTCCATCTCGAATAAATTTAAAACTAATCAACAACGACGATCAGGGAAAAATTTTTTTAAAACCATTTATTTTTGTGTTGCTCGCCGTGATTATTCTCCCCAGTGTTGCTCACAGCCTTGTCCTGGAGATTAATCTCTAATTCCTGGACAATCCTGGAGACTTGGCAACTCTGCCCTATTTTAAATAAACAATCTGTCAGCTACTTTAGCAAGGACAAAGTGAATTGACGTGTATGCGATTGCTGTTACACAATGGAACAGAATTACAGGAGACCAGGCTAGTACACTTCTGACAACAGTTCCAATTCTCAGGGTCAGGGTTTTTGGAATTGGCAGGGGGGGAGGGGGCATTTCCGGGACCTTGGCCCCGGTGAATGGGGGAATTGTGTATAGCCTGGAAATTCACTTGGAAACTCAACGCTATTTTGTACAGCCAACCATTGCCGTGAGAATATGGAGCTCACTACCACATGACTGTCTGAAGTCAATAGCATAGATACCTTCGAGGGGAATAGAAGACTTTGTCAGTAGGGTGAAGTGAAGAAGGCTTGAGAGGAACATAAGTGCCAGGATAGACTAGTCGGGATGAAAACAAAAAGCTAAAAGCTACTGCGGATGCTGGAAATCCAAAACAAAAACAGAATTACCTGGAAAAACTCAGCAGGTCTGGCAGCATCGGTGGAGAAGAAAACAGTTGACGTTTCGAGTCCTCATGACCCTTCGGCAGAACTGAAGTATAGTTAGGAGAGAGGTGAAATATAAGCTGGTCTAAGGTGGGGGGCGGGGGAAGAGAGTTTTTTTTTCAATAATTTATATAGATTCTTCTTTTCCCACCTATTTCCATTATTTTTAAATCTACAACTAATACTTTGTTAGTCTTTCCACCCCATCCCCACTAGAGCTGTACCTTGAGTATCCTGCTATCCATTCTTAATTAGCACTTTTCTTAGATAATATCACCACCTTCAACACCTCTTTGATCCTTTTGTCTGTGACATCTTTTGATTATCTTCTCCTATCACTGCTTGCTTATCTCCACAACCACCCCACCCTCAACTTCTCTCTCCCTCCGCCCCCCACCTTAGACCAGCTTATATTTCACCTCTCTCCTAACTATACTTCAGTTCTGCCGAAGGGTCATGAGGACTCGAAACGTCAGCTGTTTTCTTCTCCACCGATGCTGCCAGACCTGCTGAGTTTTTCCAGGTAATTCTGTTTTTGTCGGGATGAATGATCGGTTTCAGTGCTGTAAAATTCCATGGAATCTCAAGCAGCTAAGAGTTACAAAGAAACAGGGGGAACTCTTTGCTGCTTGTGCTGTTTGCAGTTAGAATACAACATCTTGGTCTCACTTCCACCAGGATCTGACCCCAGCTGATAAGTATGCCCGCGTCACACAGCAGCGCTTAGTGCTGTCGGGGGTTGAGTGAGACCAAACTGGTGGGGCTTCTGATGCAGAAGAGAGTCCCGCATTTCTACATGCAGCATCTTTCGCAACCTCTGGATATCTCAACGCTCTGTATAGCCAACAAAGTATTTTTGAATTGTAGTCACCGTTGTAATGCAGGAAATGCAGCAGCCAATTTGCACACAGCAAGCTCCCACAAACAGCAATGTGCTAATGACTAGTAAAGCTGTTGTGTGTGATGTTGACTGAGGGATAAATATTGGGCAGGACACTGGGGATAATTCCCCTGCTCCTCTTCACAATAGCGCCTTGGGGGTCTTTTACATCCACCTGAGGGGGAGACGGGGCGCGGTTTAGTTGGTCACATTAGCTGAGTTTGTACTCCCTCATAGTTTTCCATCGGAAAATTACCTACTTCCTTCCAACCCTACCTATTCTCAGTTGTGATTGGTCATCGTTTCATATAAAAGTGAGCCAACCAGGCAAGTTTGATACAAATATTTGGCAGATATTACACCCAAGTCTGTCACCTGAAGTGTGACCTGGAACATTTTGCTAGACAGGATATTTTCTACAGACTGTGCATTGCTCTATAATGTACACAGGAGGGTCGTAACTATGTGAAAACAGAGTGCCTCTGTTCTGACAATATATCACTGGTCTTCTGTAATATTACAGTGCACCCTTCTCAGGCTAACATCATTAAAGGGCAGTCTGACTGCCAGTAAAACTCCTGCTGGGAAGTTGCGTAAATTGTAAGGATGAAGAAAAAGAAAATATCAGTATATTGTGTTCAAGATGGCAGGATATTCTGGGACCTAGCTGACCTTTGTAAAATGCCCAGCTTTTCATTTTTTGTCTTTTGTGTTGTACCCCGAACCTGCTGAATGCGAATGTCAGGATGCAACGCTCTCCTAGCCTCACTTAACAGGAACATTTTTGCAGCAGCAGCAGGAGGAAGCGGAAGTGAAATAGTTTCATAATGAGATTTGCGAAATCTGTTCCTTTTGCACAGAGTGACAAACTTTGCACGTAATTAACATTATTACAGGGTATTGACTTCAGAGCACAACAGGACCAGGATTAAAACATCTGCCTGGAAGGAAATGGCTTGGCCTCATACCGTTCATTAGAATCTGGGGGATCCATTTGTATCGCTTCCTCATTGGGCTAAAGGGTGTGGAAACAGGCATATCCATGTTTGACTAACAAATACCTGAGTTGTGAATAACAGCCTGCATGGACGTGAATCAGTTCCCTTACAAACAGACAAAAACCTTCAATGCACTTTGAAGAAGACAAAAATCCAATCGTTTCCAGCCGTAGTCAATTCACCACATGTTTCAGAGGGTTGTGGAGGCATTATTTTCAATACAAAAACAAAAATACCTGGAAAACTCAGCAGGTCTGGCAGCATCTGCAGAGAGGAGCACAGTTAACGTTTCGAGTCCGAATGACCCTTCAACAGAACATTATTTTCAATCTTGGTTACTCCCATCTAGATTAGTGTCCTACCAGGTAGTCTGTTCCACTTGTCAATCATTATTGGCTCCACTCACCATGGCTGCACTCATCTATCTAACTAAAAATCTTCAGTTTGATCATTTTTTTGCCTTTTTCTAACTTGAACACCTGTCCTGCTGTCAGAGTTTAGCTTGACGATGTGTTCCTGGATTACCTTTTCTATACAGATTATTATAAATCAGGAGTTGATGCTATCATTCAGATTCAAAAGCTTTACTGTCTTAGACTCCCTTTGTGGAAACGCACACTGATTGCTTTCATTTATAAGCAAATACTCGGAGGTTTTGCATTCTGGTTTTCTGACATGGGGGATCAGCAATGATTGACAAGTGGAACAGACTACCTGATAGGACGCTCGTCTAGATGGGAGTAACCAAGATTGAAAATAATGCCTCCACAACCCTTTGAAACACATGGCAAATGACTATGGCTGGAAACTATTGGATTTTTGCCGCCTTCAGAATGTATTGAAGGTGTTTACCTGTTTGTAAGGGAATTGATTCATGTCCATGGACCCTGCTTCTCTATTACAAAACAAAAACCTGGAAAAACTCAGCAGGTCTGGCAGCATCGGCGGAGAAGAGCAAAGTTGATGTTTCGAGTCCTCGTGACCCTCCAACAGTTCCATGCCTCCAGGATCCAAACTGTCCTCTTTTTCCAAGTTTGGTATCATCTACAAACTTGAGGCCATTTCCCATTGAGCTTCTGATGTTGAAAAGTGCCCTGTTTCAGATTGTGTGCTTTTACTTTACCAGTAATTTAGTGTCTCTTCAGGGAAGTTCCCCTTCAGCAGCGGAGAGTACAGCAGCGCTCGGGCAGCTGGTTCCATTTTACAGCAGGAGCTGCAAACTCATTCAAGGATCAACGCCTTCAGAATACAGGTTCAGCTGAAAGTGTGAAATGTTCTAGACTTGTCAGTGTCTAAATAAAATGAATACAGACCTACAAAATCAGAAACAAGGAGCTGAATAAAAATTGCAACACAAATGGGTCATTCAACCCAACGACATGAACCATAATCTTCATTCCATATGCCATATATTCTTATTCCCACTATCCTTCAACCAGCCATCCAACCCTTCATGTATATTAGTATAGCCTCTGCTTCCATCACATATTGCATTTCAGAGATTTGTAATCCTCTGTGTAAGATTCCTTTCCCCTACTCTCTAAGCTCCCCTAAAGCTCTTGCATATAACCCTTACATCCCCTTGGTCTAGACCCTGTTTTTCCCCCCACCCCACCACACCCCTAACCCAACTCGGCCATTGGAAGCAGCCTGATTTTTATCTTCTCCGTCCCATCTCTTCATCATTTTAAACATCTCCACAACAACAACAGCAATTTGCATTCATTTCTACCCGAGGCACTTCACAGGATTCGCAAAATTTGACACCGAGCCACATAAGGAGATATTAGGACAGGCTTGGTCAAAGAGGTAGGTTTTAAGGAGCGTCTTAAAGGAGAAGAGAGGCAGAGAGGCTTGGGGAGGGAATTCCAGAGTTTGAGGCCTAGGTAACGGATCCAGTTTCTGGGAGGTAACACCGCAGTATGGTTATCATGTTAAATCTAAGTGCTGTGCCCACAAGCCTCCAACACCTTGGCTAATATTAGAAACTCATCATGTGAACAGTCATTTTGTTTATCTGTTCCAATAATCTGTTCAGTGTCAAATTGTGTTGTGATAACACACCTGTGAAGAACCTTGTGATGTTTTGCTATGTTGCAGGGCGCTATACAAATGTAACTTGTTTTTGTTAAGAATGGAGTACCCTGGGGTAAGAAACACTGCAACCGTCCTTGTACTTAACCCCCTTTTGCAGAAGCATGATACACATCTAGCTGTTTTAACACTTGCCTCGGACTCGGTTTCCTGTACATCTGCATGTTTATCCTGGCAGCCACTGGGTCTCTGACTGCCAGGGTTATTTATCTCTTTGGCCTCCACACATGCAGTCCTTCAGCATTAAGCAGCCACATCACTTCAGACTTTAGAGCAGTTAGCCAAGAGTTTCTGACGCACTGTTTCCCATCCCCACCCTTCGCGGCCTCTGACAGCCAAGCCTATAGTGGGCCAGGGAGTACACAGAATGGGTAATCAGCTGCGGATTGTGAAGATTGGATACTTGGGTAAGGTTTCTGTCCACAGACCTTTAGGGAATTTTCACAGGAGGTGGACAATGAGTGCGGCCGATTGGTCGCATTAATTTTTTTAAAAGTTCAACAGATCTTCTTAAATTAAGTCCTTGGAGGGCGTGGAGATTGAGGATTGTGGGAGGTTATTCCAGACTTTAATAGACCTCAGGGGAGGGGTGGGATGGAAGGAGTTAGCAAAGGAAGCACACTGGGGCTGCAGATTGGAAACTCTTCGAGCTTGGTCACTTTTGGGCTTGATGTACTGCTCAGAAATATTTAATTGTTGATTCAGGATTTTAGAGAGGCACATCAGCCAGTGGGCCTTTCTCCCTTCCTGGAGACTGTGCCAACCTAGCCATGGGACCAACTGGGGAGGCACTGGTGCCTCACGTTTAGCTGTTTGTATCAAGGCGAGCTGCCTGGCACTGAAGTTCCTCAGAGGGTAATGTTTTTAACAGTATATGGGTCCCAAGCAGCTATGCGGCCCCCGAGGTGTGATCAGTCTAGTGTTAGGTGCAGCATTTCATTCACTGTGGTTGTGGAGTGGTGGAACTTGCGTTTCACGAAGCAAAGCACCCCAGGGATGCTGTGGAAGCTGCAAGTGGAAGTTGACTTTGTGCATGTTCAGGGGTTCAGGTGTACATCACCTGGGCATCCACAAAAATCCCCCCCTCCCCCCACCATCCCCCCTCCAAAGCCTTTTTTCCCCTTGATCCACAGACCTCCCAAAAATTCTACCCGGAAACCTTGTCAATCTTTTGATGGTGAATGTTCATTCTAATTACAGCGTAGGCAAGAGTATTGCTGTTTATCTTTGCCAAAAGTACAGGAACTGCACATTTATCTTCAGTCGCACATTGGAGGGGATAGGCAATAGAAACCAAAAAATACATTTTCAAATTGGAGTGCAGGAAAAGAGAGATTGGAAGGTTTACTCTCAAAAACCTTCAAACCTGGCAAGGCATGGTGAGAAGACTGAATTTCAAAAAAAATGCAGATGGAACCTTTGACTTTATAAATACAAGCATAGAGTACAAAAACAAGGAGATTTCAATATTGACAGTGAGGATTACAGAGCCAAGACAGATGGATAAAGCTGAAATATAGATCAGTCATGATCTAATTTTTAAAAAAAATTTGGCCAGGGGCTGTTGGCATCACTGGCAAGGCCAGCATTTGTTGCCCTTCCCTTATTGCCCTTGGGAGCAGTCAAGAGCCAACCACATTGCTGTGGGACCAGAGTCACATGTAGGCCGGACCAGGTAAGGATGGCAGATTTCCTTCCTTAAAGGACACTGGTGAAGGTTTTTATGACAATCACTGGTAGTTTCATGGTCACCATTATTGATTCCAGATTTTTTAAAAATTAATTGAATTTAAATTCCACCAGCTGCCATGGTGGGACTGGAACCCATGTCCCCAGAGCGTTAGGCTGGTGTTATGAACAATGTATGATTTTAAGTTGAATTTATATATATTTATTAAGAAAGGTGAATAAAAAAGGTTTCAGTTTGACTTAGGTTTTGTTTATGAACCTTGGTGCCTGGGAGCCTGGATAGACTTATCACTGAAAGGTTTCAGGTGTGTGTGTGTATATATATATATATATATATACATATATGCATTTTTAATGAGGCCTTAAAACCTCTAAA
Organism: Cetorhinus maximus; assembly: GCF_964194155.1. Lineage (NCBI taxonomy): Eukaryota > Metazoa > Chordata > Chondrichthyes > Lamniformes > Cetorhinidae > Cetorhinus > Cetorhinus maximus. Next base: position 27,956,219 of record NC_135905.1, read on the forward strand.
GTGAAAGAGATGGGTTAAAAGAGGTTGAAAATTCATCTGGGGGGAAAAAAACACAAAGTAGAAAAAGCTTACTGTTGCCTAGCGACAGTGATCCAAGGACACAGACACAGAAAAGACAGGAGTTAAGAGAGGAAAGTTCATTGTGTGTCGGAGAGAGAAGACAAGGATGCTAAGCTCTCTGAGAAGAAAAACTGCAAGACTGGTGGGAACAGTAGCTAACTGAATAATCAGCTATGGGACTGGGTAAAGCGATCAGTTTAGCAGAGGTGCTGCTGGAGGACTATTTAAGGAACTCATTTGTTTGCTCTGCAGTTGGAGAAACAGTGGGCAGAATTTTGCCCTTGGTGGGCGTGCAGGCCCCACCGGCTCGGCGGTGGATGGACAGCCGACCCCCGCCACCATTTTGAGTGGGCGGGCCAATTAAGGCCCGCCCAGCGGCCTTCCCAACAGGAAATGCTATGCGCTTCCTGTGCGGGGGACGGGGGGGAGGGATTCCCCATCTGTCAAAGTGCACACTGCTCCCTGAGGCAAAGTCCTGTCTCCGGGAGATTAGTGACAGTCTAAAAAGCTTTAAAAATAGAAAAATAAAAAGATTATTAACATGTCACACGAGATGGGACATGTTAATAAATATAACATTTATTAAATATAATATAACATTTATTAAAGTTTTCAAAAACGGACATGAAACCTCATCCCACCGGTGGATGAGGTTTCATGTATTATTAGAAGCCCGCTGGGGCTCCTGGCCTGCCCACCAGCCTTAAGGTTGGACAGGCAGCTCCTTTACTTACTTTAATGATCCTGTCAATGGCCTCAATTAGCCATTGACAGGTCAGCGGGCGGACCAGCTGATTTCGCTGTCCGCCCACCTTCCTGAAAATTTAAAGGGACTGGGATGACGTCGGGGGTTCCTCCCAATGTCACCCCGCGTCATTTTCCCATCGGCGAGTGGGCCCCACCCCCAAATCGCCAACGGGAAAATTCTGGCCAGTGAGTTTGGAGTGCAGTTTTTGGGTGTTTTGGGGAGAGACCACGAGTTGGGTGAGAAGCATCAAGTGAATGCCCAGGAATTCACTGGAAGAAGACTGTTTGCAACCGTGCCAGTCCCAAGCAACAAGTCTTTTTGTATCAAATTAGTGGTAACTCTTCACTGTTTTGCGTGTCTGGAAAGATATTACTCGGGTAAAGGAATAGCGTGAGTTTAAAGAGCCTTCTTGTGTTTGTATTGAGATCTTTCCAACCTTTTTATCTGGTGTAATATAGTTCACTTTTCTTGTTTAAATAAATATTTTATTCTTTGTATTAAAAGTTCATCAGCAGGCTCCTGTAAATTTTTTTCTGTCATTTTCCTCCACTGTTTCCCCAAAAAAAAAGCTAGGATCTATCAAGCCAGGTTTCACTCTGGGATCGGACTTGTCCAGTGTAAACAGCAGCTGGGATCGTAACACTGGGCCTCTAGTTTACTAGTTCAGTGACATTCCGACCACACCAGCATCCCCACCCACCCCCTCCTAACCTGAAAGGCAAAACAAGCTGGAAGGACTGAATGACCTGTTCCAATACAAAAGCCAAATACTATGAATGCTATAAATCTGAAAGAAAAATCTGAAAGAAGATGCCAGAAATGCTCAGCAGGATTTGGCAGCAGCCATGGAGAGAGAATGAAACTCAGCATAAGGTCAAGGAAAGCACTTTGTGTTTCAATTAGTGTTTTACTCCATATTGAGTTCAACAATTTCAGATCGTAAATCCTGCCCCCATTTTGCTTCATTTTTCTTTGCGTTTTGATCTTAATATTATTTTCCTCTTGTTTTCGCTTGCGGACAGCAGCTGTTTGCTATCCTGCCGTTCACACCTCTTGACAAGGCTCTTTGTTTCTTTTCTGTCCCATTACCTCTCCCTTTGGCTCTGCCATCAACTCTTTTTTTTTTAATCGTTGAACTTCCCCTTTCTTTCACTCTATCACAGACCTTTCCTTTTTGTTCATTTTTAAACCCTTCCCCATTTCACTGGGTTAGAAACCTAGTACATCTCTAACTTTTCACAATCCCGATGAAAGGTCGAAGACCTGAAACATTGGGCTGAATTTCTCCCCCTCCCCTGTCGGGAGGGGTTGTGCGGGGGTGGGCGGGCGGGAGCGAGCACGAACCCGATCGGAGCCCCCAATCGGGTACGCGCCACCGTTTTACATCGGCGGGCCAATTAAGGCACCGCCCAGCGTGACGCTCGCCCGGAAGCGCCGTGCGCTCCCTGTGCGGGCAGGGTAGAGGGGAGGGGATTCTCTGAGTCCAGGCCAGCGCCCTTTCACGCACATGGACACGAAAGAGTGCGGAAAACCCCCTGAGGCACAGAGGTGCCTCGGGAAGATTTGTTTAAGGTTCAAACCTTTAAATAAAGACGTGTCCCCTCATGTGACAGTTTCACATGAGCTGGGTCACGTCAAGGAACATTCACTCAAAAATTTATTTAATTTATAAACACTTCATGAAGCCTCATCCCGCCCGTGGATGAGGTTCCATGAAAAATGCCAAGGCCGCCTGGGCTCTTCGCCTGCTCCCTCGCCGACCTTAAGGTTGGACGGGCAGCTCAGTTAATTGATTCAGTTAAGTTTTAAACAGGCCTTTGACAGTTCGGTTGGCCTGCATCCGATTTAGCTGCGCGCCTGCCAAACTGAAAGTCTAAATTATGCGCCCCCGACTTCACCGCGCGTCATTTTATGCGTCGGCTAGCAGGCCCAGCCCCTGCTCACCGACCGGAAAATTCTCCCCCATTATCTCTGTCTCACCCTCTCTTCCAGATGCCGCCTGACCTCCTGAATATTTCCAGCATTTTCTGTTTTTATTTCTTCCTCTTCCCCTCTTCCTCTCCCTGTTCCCATGGAAGACAACCAAGCACGAGACATGGTGATGCTGTGTTTGTGGCCTTGGGATGTCCACCGCGGTGGGAAAAACAAACTCGCATTTAGATAGCGCCTTTCACAACCTCAGGATGCCCCAAAGCACTTTACAGTCAACGAAGTATTTTTGAAGGGTAGTCACAGTTGTAACGTAGGAAATTCAGCAGCTAGTTTTGCACACAGAAACTCCCAAACACAGCAGTGTGATAATGATCAGACAATGCGTTTCTGTGGTATTGATTGAAGTATAACTAATGGCCAAAACACTGGGGATAAATCCCCAGCTCCACTTCAAAATAGTGCTGTGGGATAAAAGCAAAATACTGTGGATGCTGAAGATCTGGAATAAAGACAGAAAGTGCTGGAAAAACTCAGCTGGTCTGGCAGCGTCTGCGGAGACAGAAAACAAGTTAACGTTTCGAGTTAGGATTGGGGTCATGCTTGCGGACTGAACGGAGGTGTTCTGCAAGGCTATCACCCAGTCTGCACTTGGCTTCCCATTTCAATTCGCCACCTTGCTCTCATGGTCACATTCCTGTCCTTGGCCTGCTGCAATGTTCCAGTGAAGCCCAACGCAAACTGGAGGAACAGCACCTCATATTCCGATTAGCCACTTTACAGCCTTCTGAACGCAACATTGAGTTCAACAACTTTAGATCATGAACTCTCTCTTCCATTTTGTATGTTTTTTTCCCCTTGGTGCCAGTCTGTATCTTGTTCTCAGGTTTGCTTTCAGACAGCATTGACTTTTATTCTGCTGTTTTGCTTCCAGACAGCTATGACCTTATTCTGCTACGAACACCTACTCTGCACCAATGCTTTGTTCCTTTACTACTACCTTTCCCACTCTTTTTGCCTTTTGTTCCATAACATCTTTGTAATTTAATCTCCCCTGCCCTCTGACCTATCCCTGACCTTGCTTTTTTGCTCCACCTGACAGTCTCTCCCCCCCCCTCCCTTTTTCAACAGCATAAAACCCATCACATTTCTGCCTCTCTTCAGTTCTGAAGAAGGGTCAAACAGACTCCAAACATTAACTCTGTGTCTCTCTCCACAGATGCTGCCGGACCTGCTGAGTTTTTCCAGCACTTTCTGTTTTCAGTGCTGTGGGATCTTGTCAGTTGGACATACGAGGCCTTGGTTGAACCTCTTATCTGAAAGACTGCACATTTACTAGTGCCGCTGCCCTGCCCAGTACTACACTGGAGCATCAGCCTTGTGAAGTGGGCCGTAAAACCTGTACCTCCTGACACACAAGCAAGCTACCAACTGGGCCATGTTGACACAGCAATTGTTGAGGGGCACAACTTCTCTCCCAGGGTCAGAAAATATAAGGGCTTTCTGGTAGGGGTTGTTGGATCTATCCAGTTATAAAGAAAGGCTTCTCTTTCTCTCTCTCTTATTATTTTTCTCACTTGCAGTCTCTTTCTCTCAGTCTTTCCCTGATTTGCCTCTTTGTTCACTGTTGATTTCTTGTCTTTGATTAGTGGATTAGTTAAGAAGGGGATCTTGTCGGACTTAAGTGAAAATAAACAGAAACGAGTTATAAACGTAAGAAATAGGAGCAGGAGTAGGCCAGCTGGCCCCTTGAGTCTGCTTGGCCATTTGATAAGATTATGGCTGATCTGCTACCTCAATGCCACCTTTCCAACTTACCCCCACATTCTTTGGTTCCCTGAGAAAATCTATCGATCTCAGTCTTGAATATACTCAACAACAAGCCTCTGAACCAGAGATTCCAAAGATACGCAACTCTGAGCGAAGAAATTTCTCCTTATCTCAATCTGAAATGGCTGACCCCTTATCCTAAGGCTATGACTCTTAATTTTAGACTCTCCAGGCAGAGGAAACAACAAATCAACATCAACCATGTTGATAAGAACGTGAGAACCAGATATTTTTGCTAAACCAGAGGCAGAGAAGAAACGAAAGAAAGAACTGTGTGTGGTGCACACAGGCCATGATTGGAACAGTCTGGTGTGAAATCAACTCTGACCAAGAGGGAGAGTCCTCAGTCTGGCAGAGATGACTAGACTGGGTGAGGAGCAGACTGAAATTTTGAAGAGGAGGACTGGCCACTGACTTTCACCTCTGACACGTCAAGTTTGTCCATGGCCTCCTGGAGTTTGCCTTATGGATTCCTGGAGTTTTTCTTGATGATTGGTCTGGTGGATAATTCAGGCATGGATGGGTTTGAGGCTTTTCTTACTTATTGAAGTGGATCAGGGTTTGCAGGAGAGCCTGTGGGAGTTTGTTATTATCTATAGAGGGTTCTCATCTGGACTGGAAACCAGTGAGGGGAAGTTCATGGGTTACGGTTGTATCTTTGCTACCTTTGTCATGGGACAAACATGAACTTGTTTGGGAATGAGAGGCAATTTTCAGTTTTGGTTCCTGTAGAGAACTTTCCAGAGTGTTGCTTTTCATTTAGCTTTAACCCCCTGGCAAAGTTTCATTTTGGCCCTGTAGAAAGTGTATTCCCCTATAGGAATAATTTACACCTCTATAAATGTGGCAGAAGCTTTCTTCTGTGTATAAACTTTTTTTTATTCATTCATGAGACGTGGCCATCGCTGGCTAGGCAGCATTTATTGCCCATCCCTAATTGCCCTTGAGAAGATGCTGGTGAGCTGCCTTCTTGAGCCGCTGCAGTCCATGTGGTGTAGGTACATCCACAGTGCTGTTAGGAAGGGAGTTCCAGGATTTTGACCCAGTGACAGTGAAGGAACGGCGATATATTTCCAAGCCAGGGTGGTGAGTGACTTGGAGGGGAACTTGCAGGTGGTGGTGTTCCCATCTATCTGCTGCCCTTGTCCTCTAGATGGTAGAGGTCGTGGAAGGTGCTGTCGAAAGGGCCTTGGAACCAACCCTTCCGATCTCACCCTGAGTTATCATGATCTTGCTGGAATGGGTGACAGAAGCAGATTCAGTTGTAACTTTCAAAAGGAAATGGAATATATACTTGAAAAGGAAAAATTTGCGGGGCTAAATTTAAAAGTGCACCAGCAGATAAGATCGGAGATTGCAAAAATGGTAAAAAGACCAAGTTAAAGGCTGTGTCTGAAAGCACGTAACAATTGTAACAAAACAAATTAATTGACAGCTCAAATAGAAATAAATATGTATGACCTGATAGCCATTACAGAGACTTGGCTGCAAGGTGACAATGGCTGGGATCTGAATATTCAAGAGTACTTGACATTTTGGAAGCAGAAAACTAGGAAAAGTTGGAGGGAGTAGCTCTGATAATTAAGAATGGCATTAGTGCAATAGAGAGAGATGACTTTAGTTCTAAAGATCAAGATTTGGAATCAGTTTGGGTAGAGATAAATAGTAAAGATAAGAAGTCACTTGTGAGAGTGGTTTGTAGGCTTCCTAATAGTAACCACACTGTAGGACAGGGCATGCAGAAGAAATAAAGGGGGCTTGTGAGAAAGATATGGCAATAATCATGGGTGATTTTAATCTACATATGGACTGGGCGAATCAGATTGGCAAAGATAGCCTGGAAGATGAGTTCATAGAGTGTTTTCTGGACAGTTTCTTATAGCAGTACATGTTAGACCCAACCAGAGAGCAGGCTTTTCTAGATCTGGTAGTGTGAAACAAGAGGGATGAATTAATAACCTTAGAGTAAAGGCACCCCTAGGTAGCAGTGATCATAACATGATTGAATTTTGCATTCAGTTCAAAGGAAAGAATGGTAGGTTTAAGACTAGTGTTTTAAACTTTACAGGAACATAGGATTTAGGAGCAGGAGTAGGCCATTCAGCTGTTCAAGCCTGCGCTACCATTCAATAAGATCATGGCTGATCTGGTTGTGGTCTCAACTCCACTTTGCTATTTGTCCCCCATAACCCATGACTCTCTTGTCTATCAAAAATCTGTCTAATTCTGCTTTGAATAAATTCAATGATCCAGCCCCCACTGCTTTCTGGAGTAGAGAATTCCAGAGACTAATGATCCCTTGAGCAAAAAAATTTTCCTTCTCTCCGTCTTAAACAGTAGACATCTTATTTTTAAACTGTGTCCCCTGGTTCTAGTCTCTCCCACAAGAGGAAATGTCCTTCTGCTAGCCACCTATCAAATCCCCTCAAGATCTTTTGTTTCAATAAGATCACCTCTCATTCTTCTAAACTCCAATGGGTATAGGCCCAACCTGTTCAACCTTTCTTCATAAGATTGGCCCTCTTACTAGGAATGAGTTGAATGAACCTTCTCTGAACTGTTTCTAGTGCAATTATAGCTTTTTCAAATAAGGAAACCAAAACTGTACACAGTACTCCAGATCTGGTTTCACCAAGGCCCTGTACAGCTGCAGTAAAACTTCCCTACTTACATATTCCATTCCCCTCGAAACAAGCAGCCACACCCCATTTACCTTCCTAATAACTGTACCTGCAGACTAACTTTTTGTGCTTCATGTGTCAGCACACTCAGATCTCTCTGTACCACTGAGTTCTGAAATCTCTCTCCATTTAAAGTGCAAACGGCTTTTCTGTTCTTCCTGGCAAAGTGTACAAGTTCACATTTTCTCACATTATACTCCATCTGCCAAGTTTTTGCCCACTCGCTTAACCTGTCCATATCCCTTTGCAGACTCTCTACCTCCTCTTGACAACTTACTTTCCTACCTATCTTGGTGTTATCAGCAAATTTAACTACCATAGATTCTGCCCCTTCGGCCCTTATCCAATCATTGATATAGATTGTAAATAGTTGACGCCCCAGCACTGATCCCTGTGGCCCTCCATTAGTTACAGCTTGCCAACCTGAAAAAGACCCATTTATCCTTACTGTCTACTTCCTGTTAGCTAACCAATCTTTTATCCATGCAAATACGTTACCCCCTACACCATGCAATATTATCTTGAATGGCAACGTTTGATGTGGCATCTTATCAAATGCCCTCTGGAAAGCCAAGTACAGCACATCTACAGGTTCCCCGTTATTCACCTTGCTTGTTATTTCCTCAGAAAACTCAAAATAAATTAGTTAAAAATGATTTCCCTTTCACAAGCCCATGTTGGCTCTGCCTGATCAAATTATGATATTCAAAGTATCCTGCTTTAGCCTCCTTAAGAATGGATTCTAGAAATTTCCCTATAACAGATGTTAGGCTAACTGGTCTGTAGTTTCCTGCTTTCTGTTTCCCTCCTTTCTTGAATAAAGGTATCATATTAGCTATTTCCAATCCACGATAACCCTTCCAGAACTAAGGAATTTTGGAACATTATAAACAATGGCTCTGCTATCTCTGCAGTGTAAGGAACATATCTTTTTATTTTCTGTTGGACTATGGATTGGGTTTGCAATGGCTGCAGCTTGAGAGACATGTCCACTGGAACGGGATGAGAGATATATATAATGTTGCAGACCTGGAACAGAGTGTTAAAGAGGGGGTGGTGCCAGAAAGGAGTCCTGGACTTTGTGCTGTCTGGGAGGGTGGTGGAGGCGGGTTGCCTCACATTCTTTAAAAAGTACCTGGATGAGCACTTGGTACATCATAACATTCAAGGCTATGGGCCAAGTGCTGCTAAATGGGATTAGGTAGGTAGGTCAGGTGTTTCTCACGTGTCGGTGCATACTCGATAGGCCGAAGGGCCTCTTCTGCGCTCTGTGAATATGTGATATGGGGAAAGACTGGGGAAGTAGGAAAAATTGGATAGCTCTTCTAAAGAGTCAGCACATATGTTCTATTCAGTGAAGGCAGGCAGTGAAGGACAGAACTGGAGCCAATCTTTACACCGTTGCATAAGTTATTCTTTAGATACATATTGCAAACATGCACCTTCTAACCCCACAGCCACAGGTTCAGTCTGCTCCTATTTGTAAGAGCATAGGTGAATCCCCGGAGCACCATCTGCATATAATTACTGTCCAATTAACAATGAGTACCACTGTGCCAAATAGCCTCCTGTATTGTACAATTCTATGACTAACCCGTATTCTGTTCATTACAGGCGACAACTACAGTACGTGTAAGTATTTTGGATGAGAATGACAATCATCCGGCATTTCAGCAACAACAGTATGAAATCACTTTAGATGAAGGGCCATCTACCTTGAATTCTTTCAACATAACAGTGAGTGCAGCGGATCAAGATGAAGGCCTCAATGGAACTGTTACATACGATATTGTGGATGGGAATATCTATAACACATTCACTGTCCACAATGTCACAGTGAGTATTCAAGGTTACAGTTGAAATTCCCTTTGCAGTCAGGAGGAGGTTAGAGACGTGAATTTGTTATGTGTTGGGGTTGGGGAGGGGATGGTGAGGTGGAAGGAAAATCACTAGGCTCACCGTGCAAGGTGAAATTGTGAATGTAGTCATAAAGCTTTCCTTTGTTTGGAGGCACCAGTTTATACATTGGAAGCATATAGAGAGCTCTGTTCTGTGAGCTGCAGACTTTTGACATCAGGAGAGCAAGAGTAAGCGCACACTCTCTTGTCACATGAAGAAGACTCCAATCAAAGTTTCAGAAGTTCCTAGGTTTGTGGACATAACGTTAAGTGCAGTCATATTAATTCCTTGTTCTAGGGTCAGATCAAGGCAGTGAAGGAATTGGACTATGAGATTTGCCATGGCCGCTACACCCTCATCGTTACAGCCACTGACCAGTGTCCGAATCCACTCCGCCGCCTGACCTCCACTGCCACAGTAAGTACTTCAACAGAAAGGAAAAGCTTTGACTCAAGAGCCACCTATTCATTAAGGCTGAAAGTGAAACATCACCAAGGCGATGCTCAAACCATCCGCTTGGTCCCTGCAGGTTACTTTGAAGAAAATTGGAGGGACTTGCATTAATATAGCGTCTACATATTAGAGGGGTACATGGACATCATTCTGCTGTATAGTTCACGAGCAAGGCTGTGTGTTTTAGAACATCAATTCAAGAAGTTAATTCCTGAAACATAATATTCAATTCTGGGATGGAATTACATTCCAGGGACCTTAAGTTCCTAAGGGGCCACGTCTGTGCTGGAACAATGGCCTTCGTTCCTTCATTTACTTCTGGTAAATTCATTCTGGTTATGCTCATCACCTATCTTCAAGCTTAACGAATTGATTGACAGATGTAGCCAGAGTTTGGGAGGTACAGATGCTATGGAGCAAGCGGATTGTCACATACAGTTAGTGGGAGGAATAAAAAAGTACAAAAAGTGGGTGTAGGGACAGATACTTTGGAATTAGATTTTAAGGTCTGATCGACCCAAGCCCAGAACCCCACCCTGTCTGGAGTCTGTGATAAGTTGGTAGGTCGCTGCACTAGGCCAGAACTCTCCAAGCATTTTGGGTTCTTGGGCTCCCTCGCTGACTCTGGAGACATGCAGACCACACAATTTAAATCAACACTTAATTTGTACCTATCTTAAGCGGTGGTGACGAACCAATCAGCAAATTGGTTGTTGGCCTCACGGCAGCCCCTGGATGAGCCACACAAGAACTAGGAGCAGGCCATTCGGTACCTCAAGGCTGCTTCACCATTTGATAAGATCATGACTGCTCTGCGTGTGGTCTTGACTCCACTTTCCCGACTGTCCTGCATAACCCTTGACTCCCTTGTCGATCAAAAATCTGTCTAACTGGCCTTGAAAATATGCATTGACTCAGCCTCCACTGCTGTCTGGGAAAGAGAATTCCAAAGACTGATGACCTTCTCAGGGAAAAAAAATTCTCCTCATCTCAGTCTTAAATGGGAGAACTCTCATTTTTTAAACTGTGTCCCCAAACTCTAGGCTCCCCTACAAGGGGAAACATCCTCTCAGCATCTATTCTGTCAAGTCCCCTCAGGATCTTGTATGCTTCAATAAGATCATCTGATCAAATCTTGGCCAGTGACCCCTCTCTTTTCTCCTCCAGCCAGTGACAGAGTTTATGGTTTCTCATAGACCACTGGCATCGGTGAATGATTTAATTTGTCTAATCTAACAAACTGCTTTTTATTTGAATTGAATTTTTTAAAAATTATTTGTTCATGGGTATGGGCATCACTGGCTGGGCCAGCATTTATTGCCCATCCCTAGTTGCCCTTGAGAAAGTGGTGGTGAGCTGCCTTCTTCAACCGCTGTAGTCCATGTGGCGTAGGTACAGCCACAGTGCTGTAAGGGAGGGAATTCCACGATTTTGACCCAGCGACAGTGAAGGAACAGCGATATATTTCCAAGTCAGGATGGTGAGGGGCTTGAAGGGGAACTTCCAGGCACTGGTGTTCCCATGTCTCTGTTGCCCTTGTCCTTCTAGGTTGCAGAAGTCACAGGCTTGGAAGGTGCTGTTGAAGGAGCCTTGGTGAGTTGCTGCTGTGTATCTTATAGATGGTAAACACTGCTGTGACTGTGCATCAGTGGTGGAGGGAGTGGATGCTGAATAGGGTACCAAAGTGGGCTGCTTTGTCCTGGATGGTGTCAACCTGAGCCTTGTTGGAGTTGCACTCATCCAGGCAGGTGGAGAGTATTCAATTACACTCCTGACTTGTGCCTTGTAGATGGTGGACAGCTTTGGGGAGTCAGGAGGTGAGTTACTCGCAATACTTGTTACTTGTGAGGGACAGTAGCACACTTGGGTCACTAACTGTGATTGGGGAGAAAGCACCTTTGATTCCACCTCTTCGATTGGAGTAAAGTTTAATCAGATCACAATACCCAAGACAGAAATCGAAACCAAGTTTGCTCTTGAAACATAAACGTTTGCACAAAACGTTTCAGTCATTAGAATTTAAATGATAAATCTGTTTTTTTCTCCTGTTGCAGGTAAGTGTCAATGTGAATGATGTTAATGATGTAACTCCAAGGTTTCCTCATACTTACGAGGGTCCATTTGACATCACTGAGGGTCAACCGGGTCCAAGAGTGTGGACGTTCCTTGCGGAAGATGAAGATCCGGGCCCAAATGGGCAAGTAGAATATAGCATCATAGCAGGAGATCCCCTTAGTAAGTTTGAGCAAAGTAAGTTATGCAATCTGTAAAGCAAGGGAGCTGAACTATGATCTACACACTATACAGGAAATATTAATGGGTTCAATATCAAATAATTAAAGCTTGTGTTTTAACTTTGATGAAAAGTTGAGGCCAATAGTTTGAACATCCCCAAGGGGAAGCGAGCACATGAGGGAGAGTGAGATGAAGTAACTGAATAGACCATGAAAACAAGGGGCAAAAGAAGTCTATAAGGTCATGCAAGCAACCATGATTTGGGGATTCTGAATATTCACAGGCCCCTTACTGTGTGAAGTTGAAATAGATCATGAGTCAGTAACTGTCAGTAGTGTGGAGTAATGTATAAGAGAAAGACTTGCACCTTCAGAGTGCCAGCACAGACACGCCAGGCTGAATGGCCTCCTTCTGTGCTGTAACCATTCTATGATTTGCAAAGCACCTTTCACGACCCAAGGGATGTCCCAAAGCACTTAGCAGCCAATGAAGTACTTCTGAAGTGCAGTCAAATGTTCTAAAGTAGGAAACTTGGGATTTGTACACAGCAAGCTGCTACAAACAACATTGAGATAATGATAAGATTTGTTTTTGTGATGTTGATTGAGGGATAAATATTGGCCAGGAAACCAAGGAGATCTCCTCTGCCGTACTTCAAAATAGTGCCAAGGGATCTTTTAGGTCCACCTGAGAGGTCTATCTAACATTTCATCTGAAAGACAGCAGCTCCAACAGTGCAGCACCCCCTTAGTACTGAATTGGAAGTGTCAACCTAGATTCCTGTGCTCAAGTGCTGGAGTGGGACTTGAACCCACAAGCTTCCGACTCAGAGGTGTGGGTGCTCCCAACTGAGATACGGGTAACAGAGTGCATGCAGTGCCCATCCAGTTCAGTCAGTTTTTGCAAAAGTCATAGCCTTCAAGCACTGCCCAAGGTTGCTGATCAAAGTCAATTGTAGCACAGAAGTCAGGCCCACTAAAGCAAGGAGATGTTGTCCATGATGGATAGATTCATTCTGAGGGTAATAACCAAAGACCCATATGGGCAGAATATTGTTATCGGCGTGTGGGGGGAGGGCCGACGTGTAAGATGATGTGAGATGATGTCGGGCGTGCGCCCTGACATCATCGCACGTCATTTCGATATTGCGTTTGGCGGGCGCCGGCCGAACTGTCAATGGCCTATTAAGGCCATTAAGAAAGTAGTTGACCTTATTAACAGGGCTGCCCGTCCAACCTTAAGGTTAACGGGCAGGCGAAGAGCCCAAGCAGCCTTCGCGTTTTCCAGGAAACCTCATCCAAATTAATAAATAAGTTTTGTAAACTTCACAAACGTGCCCCAGCTTATGTGACACTATCGCATTGAGGGGACGTTTTTAAATAATTTCTTACTTTATGATTTAAAAACTTTTATTATCTACTTAATCTCCCTGAGGCAGCTCCGTGTCTCGGAGATTGCTGCGCTCTAAGAGAGCAGGCCTAACTCCCCCTCGTTCCCCCCACCTGCACAGGTAGTGCTGAGCGCTACCGGCCATGTGTCACGCTGGGTGGGCCTCAATTGGCCCGCCCGCATAAAATGGCGGCGTGCAGCCAATCGCGGGCGGCAATTGGCTCCACGCCCACTCCTACCCAGCCCGCCCGCCATAGGTAAGATTCTGCCCTATGTGGCAATTTAGAAAAGCACAGTTCCCCTTTAAGAAGAATTGAGAACATTTTTGAATTATAAAAGCGTTCACAATCTTTCAGAGGACATTTGCTACCTAATTTATATCATTTCTTGCCATACTGTGCACGTCCTGTGCACAGTGCGATTGCGAGAGACATGGGGTAGGAAGATTTGCAGCAGATACAATACACAAGGGTTATATCACTTTGCAAAATGGTAGGAAAGAGAGAAATGGAGAATGGAGAGATCAGCAAAGGAGAGGAACAAATTCTGATGTGTGCAGCTCCTTATTCGCTGCCACTCTGTGATCAATCCCAGTGTCATTTTATACACAATGGACTGTAGATATTGCCTGAGGAACAGAGACAGGCTTTCCAACCAACATTCCCTTTTTTTGATTTACAGATGAATTCATTATTTCTCCAGTGGAAGGGGAGCTTCGTGTGAGAAGAGAAGCTGAGTTAGATCGGGAAAGCGTTGCATTTTATAACCTAACCATTATGGGCAAAGACAGAGGAACACCAGCTCTGAGCAGTATGGTTAGTCCTTAACCTGTTCATACTCCCAACACCTTGTTCTGATATTAGCACATGACATATTCCTGCCACCAACCTTCACTTGTTGTAGATCGCACAGGTTTTTAGACAGCTATTTCTATCAGGCAATGGCCTGCGCTGTAGGTAAGTATAGGCAGATTAATCCGCGTACATCTCTCCTTCCATTATCTGTTTGTTCTCAGTCCATCAAACAAGATTTTAAAGTCTGTCTGCTTTCCTCCTTGCTCAATTCCTTTCTCTCTCTCGTTTTTTTTCTTTCTTTTCTACTCTTGTTCTTTCACTCTTCCCTCCTTTCTCTCTTTTCCTTCAGTTACTCCCGCACAACAGGCTGTTGTTTCAGTCATTAGGAATTTTCAGGGATTATGACCCAGATCAGACTGCTCAAAGGCACCCTGGAGAGGTCTAGTGTCGCTAGAAGTTTTCTGACAATTGCTCCAGGACATTTCCCCTTCACCCACCAGAGAAGAAGTCATGAGCCAGGAGATTGAGATAAATCGACATAATAGTGAATTCTGTGGATTATACCGAGTGATTAAATTGAAGATCCTCAAACATCCACGACAGCAAATTCGAAGTTTCATCCACAATATCATATCAATCTTAACGACCAGGCCCAAATTTCATTCAAGAATCCTTTAACCTGCAAGCCATGTTCTTGAGCTTTATAGGCCTGATCGGCATTTATGACGTGAGATGTTTGAACCGACATACGATTTTCAAGATATTTGGATAAATTTTTTTTATTCATTAATGAATTCATGGGATGTGGGCTTCGCTGTCTGGGCCAGCATTTATTGCCCCAGATCTGAGTGGCTTACTAGAGTAAGAGTCAACCACATTCTGGGTCTGGAGTCACGTGTAGGACAGACAGGATGACAGATTTCCTTCTCTAAAGGGCATTAATGAACCGACAATTGACAGTGGTTTCATGGTCATCATTAGACTTTTGATTCCAGATTTTTTATTGAATTCAAATTCCACCATCTGCCAATTCCGGGTCCCCAGAGCATTACCCTGGGTCACTGGATCACTAGCCCAGTGACAATACCACTACGCCATCACCTCCCTTCAGATTGATGGTAAGGACATGGAGTGTTATTTCTGCTGATTCTAATGTCCCTTTTCTTTCTGTGACTCAGCTGGAGTATTTTATCTGATTCTGGATGTCAATGCCTGGAGATTTACTAGGATGGTACCAAGGATGAGGAACTTCAGTTCCATTGAGAGACTGGAGAAGCTGAAATTGTTCTCCTTTGAGCAGGGAAGGTTCAGGGGAGATTTAATGCAGGTGTTCAAAATCAAGATGGCCTTTGATAAAGTAAATAAGGAGAATCTGTTTCCACTGGCTGAAGGGTCAGTGAACCGAGGACTCAGGTTTAAGGTAATTGAAGAGAGCAGATGAGGAACAAGTTTTTACACAGCGAGTTAGTTGTTAAGATCTGGAATGCGCTGCCTGAAAAATGAAGCAGATTCGATAATAACTTTCTAAAGATAGGTACTTGAAATGGAGAAATTTGTAGGACTATGGGGAAGGAGCAGTGGTGAGTGAGACTAATTAGATTGCTTTTTCAAAGAGCTGGCAGAAGCAGTTGAATGAACTCTTCATGTACTGTAAGATTCTGTGATTCTATTTCATGCAGATACTGGTCGAAGTGCGTGTCCTGGATATAAATGATAATGATCCTGTGCTCCAGAACATGCCACGGAACTGCACCATCAGTGAAAACACAGCCGTGTCTACAAGCATTGCCCGAGTCCTGGCTACCGATATTGACAGTGGCCGCAATGCTCTCCTCACCTTTGGTATCACCACAGGAAACACTAAAAATGCCTTTTTCATTAATGAAACAGTTAAGTAATTTATTGGCTCAACTGCATGGATGTGATATCATTAATGTTAATAATGAAACAAACATGAAGTGCTAAGTTTCATTAACCCATTGCCCCCTGTGCTCCGTGCTCACTGTCCTACATTGTTTTCTAGTACAGCAGATAAAATTGTTATCCAAATGTTCAAATCCCTCCACAACCTCACCCCTCCTGTTTCTGTGACCTCCTCCAGCCCTACAACCCTCCTAGATATCTGCATTCTTTTAATGCCATACCTTCATACGTCTAGGCCTAAAGCTCTCCCCCTCTAATACCTCCACATCCGTCATTGGGAACATGCTAGAATTCATTATTAAGGAGGTTGTAACAGGACATGAAGAAAATCAGGCAGGACTAGTAGGGTTTCGAGAGGGAAATAATGTTTGACATATTTATTGGAGTTCTTTGAGGATGTAACAAGCAGGGTGGATAAATGGATAAACCAGTGTATGTGGTGTATTTGGGTTTCCAAAAGGCATTGGATAAGGTCCCGCATAAATGGTTATTGCACAAGATAAGAGCCCATGGTGATCGGGGATGATATGTTAGCACGGATAGAGAAGTGACTAACTAACAGGAATCAGGGAGTCGGGATAAATGGATTTTCAGTTGGGCAAACTCTAGCTAATGAAATGTCACAGAGATCAATGCTAGGGCCTCAACTATTTCGATCTATATTAGTGACTTGGATGAAGCAACAGACTTATTGTAGCCAAGTTTGCGGATAATATGAAGACAAGTAGGAAAGCAAGTTGTGAGGAAGATACAACGAGTCTGCGAAACTATATAGAAAGGTTAAGTGAGAGGGGAAAAAAATTGGCAGAGTATAATGTGGGAAAATGTGAGGTTGTTTACTTTAGCAGGAAGAGTAGAAAAGCAGAATATTATTTAAATGGAGAGAGACCGCAGAATGGTGAGAGATCTAGATGCCCTTGTACTTGAATCACAAGAAGTTAGCATACAGGTACAGCAAGTAATTAGGAAGGCAAATGGACTGTTGCCTTTGTTGCAAGGATGATGGAATCTCAAAAAATGGAAGTCTTGCCACAGCTGGACATGGAATTGGTGAGACTGCACCTGGAGCACTGGGTACAGTTTTGGTCTCCTTACTTAAGAAAGGATATAATTGCATTGGAAGCAGTTCAGAGAAGGTTCATTAGGCTGGTTCCCGGGGTGAAGGGATTGTCTTATGAGGAAAGGTTAAGCAGGTTGGGCCTATACTCATTGGAGTTTAGAAGAATGAGAGGTGATCTTATTGAAACATGTAAGATTTTGACAGGGCTTAATAGGCAGATGCTTGGAGGATGTTTCCCCTCGTGGGAGAATCTAGAATGAAGAGTCACATTTTAAAAAATAAGGGTTCTCCCCTTTAAGATGGAGATGGGGAGGAATTCCTTCTCTGAGGGTCATTAGCCTTTGGAATTCCCTTCCCCAGTGTGCATTGAAGGCTGGGTCATTGAACATATTCCAGGCTGAATTAGACAGATTGTTGATATACATGGGAGTCGAGGGTTATAGGGGTCGGGGGTGGGGCGGTGGCAGGCAGGAGAGTAGAGTTGAGGCCACACCCAGATTAGCCATGATCATATCGAATGGCGGAGCAATCTCGATGGGCCAGATGGCCTACTCCTGCTTCTTGTGAGACTATGATCTTAAGCTACTTGTTAAAACAGCTTTTTGACTTGCCATAATGTCTCCCCTTTTGGGTCAGGGTCAGTTTTTCTCACAATGTTTTTGCGAAGCATTTTGGAATGTGCTACTACATGAAAAGTGCTATATAAATGCAAGTTATTGCTGAAGTATTGTTGGTGTTGGCTGTGTTAGAGTAAGGTTTCTTTCAGTATAAAAGGCACACCAGCATGGGTCAGTCTGCAGCATATGTGTCCGAAGGTCGTGGGTTCCACTCTACTCCAGGATTTGTGCACGTCACCTTGATTGAAGTGTGATTCGAAATGCTTCTTGCATGGGTATCTGAATTGATTATTTGTGATCCCTTGCTCATATTAATGTCTCCTGTGATTTCTGTTACAGACTGGTGCCATCTATGTCAACAGACCATTGGATAGGGAGCAGACAGCTGAGTATCGACTCACCATCACAGTCAAAGACAACCCAGAAAATCCTAGACATGCTCGAAGAGTAATTATTTTAAACACTATCAGACAGGCTGTTTGCTGCTAATAACCACATTACCATCTTAGCGTTTAGAGATCCATCAAAGATAATCTTTTTTATTATAATTTCACTAGGATGTGTGTATTTATTAATGATGTTTATATGGAATCATAACATGATATAGAGTAGTTTAGATCATTGTGAATAAGTGGAGGAGTAGACCACATGGGCCCTCAAGCCTGCTTCCACCATTTAATAAATCTATGCCTGATCCTCGATCTAAACTTCACTTTCTCGTCCTGTTCCCCTCCCTTTTCCTTGATTCATTTCGAGTCCAAGTATATATCAATGTCAGCCTTGAATATACTCAACGACTGAGCAGCGACGGCCCCCTGGGGTAGACAAATCAAAGATTCTCCAGCCTCTGAGTGAAGAACTTCCTCCTCATCTCAGCCCTAGATGGCTGCCCCACCTCCTCCTGAGACGATGGGTGGGATTTTCCGGACCATCCGGCCCTGCCGGAAGTCACCGGACTTTTGACTGGGACGCCGCACATCACCGGCGGCAGGTCCCGCCCACGGGCAAGGCTGGAAAATCCTGGTCGAGCCCCCGAGTCTGCCCTGCCACGTTACTGTGTCTGCCACAGTTTGATTACTGTCTAGAGTTTTGAAAGACCGATTGAATTTATCGCACTCCTCAACTCCGTCCCCGTAGCCTTGCAGATGTTTCTCCTTCAAATGTCTATCTGTTTCCACTTAAGTCCGAACTGTTGGTGAACCTGTTCCACGACCTCTTTAGGCAGTGGAGTCCAAATTAGGACAACTCACCGCGCAAAAAGTCTCTTCTATGGTTGTTTTACTAGTTACTTTAAACATTCCAGACAACATAGGCCAGAATTTTACATTGGTCGGGCGGGCTCATTGGGAGCGGGCAGGGGTAGTCCCGGAGTCAACCACTGTCTGCGATCGACGCCGCACCACGGGCCAATTAAGGCCCACCCTGCGTGGATCTCGAGCGCCAGCGCCGAGCGCTACCTGTGCGGGCTCCATGCCTCAGGGAGACTGAAGCGCTTTTTTTAAAAAAATAGATAAAGACACGAAAAATTTAATGAAACATGTGCCCTTATGTGACTGTGTCACATGAGATGGGACAAGTTTTTATTTTGATAATTTATTTAAGTTGCATTGGCTTTAGGAAACCTCGTCCCGCTCGTGGATGAGGTTTCTTAAAAAACGTAAAGGCCGCTTGGGCCTTTTCGCCTGCCCGTCCACCATAAGGTTGGACAGGCAGTGTAAAATTCAACTTAATTACCTAGTTAATGGCCTTAATGGGCCTTTCAATTCTCGGCGGACATGCAGCCGACTCCGGCGCGCAGCTGCCGAGCAAAACCTCGCACGAGTTTGCGATGACGTCGGGACGCACGCCCACAGGCCGAATGTAAAACTCTGCCCATAGGTCCAGAGAAACGGTGTCAGGGATCAGAGGATGTAATTATGAGAAGAGATCTGAAAATGTGAAGATGTATTTGCTGGAGCAGAGAATGTTAAAATAGAATCTAATAAAAGCTAACTTCAGAATTTTACAAGGTTAAAAAGTGAAAGATTATTTCCACTTTGCAGCAGGTCAGTAACAAAGGAGCATAAACTCAGATAATAAAAATAGAAATTGCGAGAAAACTCAGCAGGTCTGGCAGCATCTGTAGAGAGAGAAACAGAGTTAACGTTTCGAGTCCGTATGACTCTCCTTGATACCAGTCTTTTAAAAGTTAGGGTTAGGGTCGAATGAAATTTTTGGACTCAAAGCCTTATTAGAATTGATAGGGTTTTCACTTGACAGGGTTATTAAAGGCACAGAACCAAGATTGAACTAAGGGACATATTGATCATGATCTAATTGCATTGTAGAATATGCCCAAGAGGCTGAATGGACTCCTCCTGTTCCCATGTTCCTAGAATATAAAATTCATCCATGTCAGGTCAATCACAGCATTGAGGAAGGAATTAGATAATCATGAGAAGAAGGAAGATACCAATGAGCAGGATAATGATATTTAGGTAGATGGATCTGACATGGAGCCAGCCCAGGTGTGATGAAGCCAATTGTCTTCTTCTGAACTGGAATTTTCATGATTCACTATTCAGAGAATTCCGATGACTTTATAAGCCATAAGATCAAAATTTAATTTCTCTGCCACAGAGAGCTGTGCATGCTCAGTCGTTGCGTAATATGGCTCATTTATGCTTACATTCATACGCAGGGACCTATTCTTTGCAAACAAAAGGAATATGTTAAGCCTTGTGTCTGTTTTGAATTACCTCGGAGCTTGGGGAACCTATAGTTCCCCTTTGCTTTCTCCGTTAACTCTTTGGCCAACCAAAGTTGACTTGCCAATCAATCAGCATCTTTTTCTCCTGTAGTACAACTTGAGGTGATTGTTTGAAATTTGGAATTCTTGCATTTGTCCTGATGAGTGCAAGATGAAAAGCTTCAGCAACATATGTCTCTTTTCAGCAATATTCAAAACTTAATTTGTTTCATCGGACATCTGAATCTCAAGATTGGATTACTTTTTTGAACTCATTCCAGGACATTTTGCTGTTAATGGTCCTTTTTAAGTGGCTGTTTTGTATCCGCTTCTAAGCTTGGAGTAGAGTCCAATGCAGGAACGGACTGTCAACGTGTCTGTGATACACGCCCTGATGGGATAATCAGCTCGGATAGATTATTAATGAGTATTTTTCAGTGAATTATTGACAATTTCTGCTGCATGTGTGTATCTGCTCTTCTGAGCAGAGCAGAGCAATCTGGGGACATTTGGGAGTAGAAATTGCAAATGGATCACTTTCGGGCGCATAACCAACTGGGCATACCCAAACCAGGTGTCCTGAGGCTCACCCGAAATCGGGTCTCGAACTTCATTTCAGTACATTGTGTGAACGGTGCCTGCCCCACCTCGAGTCAGCTCGTCCATTTCAAGGGTTAAATTTTGGGCTTCAACCGACAACGACAACTTGCATTTATGTAGTGCCATTAACAATATGTTAACTTGTGTTTCACACAAGTGCAATCAAACAAAATTTGCCACTGAGCCACAGAAGGGGATATTAGGGGAGGAGGTAGACTTGAAGAAGCATCTTATAGGCAGAGAGGCGGAGAGTTTTGAGGAAGGAATTCCAGAGATTGGGCTCGAGGCATTGACAGCACAGCTAGCAGTGGTGGAGCGATTAAAATCGAGGATGTGCTAGAAGCCAGAATTGGGGGAGCGCAGAGGTTCCACAGAGGTATGGGGCTGGAGGAGATTACAGAGATAGGATAGAGCAAGGCCATGGAGGGATTGGAAAACAAGTGTGAAAATTTTAAAGTCAAGGTGTTGCCAGACTGTTAAAGGACCTCAGATAAGCCCCATCGTAAAGGACCTTGAGAAGGGGGTAGTCGATTGTGGAGCAGCAGCAACCCTTGGACTGCTAAAGAGCTGGGAGGAGGATCCTCACTCCTAGTGGGAAGGAGCATCCCTGCTCTCCCTGTACAGGGTCCTCCACTCCTCCTGGCTACACATCAAACTTCAACTTCAAACTTTTGCTTACTTTACTGGTGGTGTTTACCCATATTTTCCCAGCACCTGCACTACTCAGCAGTGTCCAATTTAGGAAAAGAATCCTAAACCAGGCACCAGGCCCTTCATTTACATATATAAGGGACCTTGCATCTATTCAAAGCAGCCGTTGCCAGGAGTGCCTGAAAAATCAGCCAATCCAAATTTGTGGTGCCCTTGAGGTGCAGGAGACAGTGCCATGAATTTGGTAATAAAAACAGAAAAAGTTGGAAATTCTCAGCAGGTCAGACAGTGTCCGTGGAGAGGGAAACAGAGTTAATGGGTGGAATTTTATGGCCCCATCACAGCAGCGGGCCATTCAAAAGTCAATTGACTTTGGCAGGACCATCAAATCCCGCCAGCATAGAATTCCACCCAGTGCTTCAGGTCAATGATCTTTTGTCAGAACCAGGCGTCTGGTACTACACCCAAGAAACAGAGTGGGATCCAAATCCTTCTCCCCCTTTGAGTCATAACTTTCAATCTATTTACCGACAATTTCCTATTCCCATTGTTTGTTTTGTGCGACTGCCAGAAGATTGGGCAGGGGTGTGACGGAGAAGGGGACTATAAGAAGGAAATTCTGAATGAGTGGGACCACATGAAAAAAATGACGCATATCAAATCAATCACAAAGGAGTATTGATGGAGTTTGTTTATTTCATGTCTTCATACACACTTTTTCCTATTTTGGGGAAGTGCTGGAAGGATTAGCAGGCTGATTATCAACCTGTTTGAACCAAGCCATGAATGCTCCTTCTGTGGCTGACAAGTCCCAGAAGGGGGACTTGAACCAGGAGCTTCTGGCTCAAGAGGCAGGGGTGCTACCCACTGTACCACAAGACAACCTCAGTGATGGAGTGACTAGGCTATAAGACTTCCTCTTCAGTGAGTTCTGAGGTGCTTGGACTCTTCATGTTCATATATATGGTTTCAGAATATTGTCTCTGTCTTACCAGGATTCTGACTTGCTGACTGTCTCAATCGCGGATGAGAATGATAACAGTCCTGTGTTTACTCAGAGATCATACCAAGCTCAAATTCTCGAGAATCCAGAAGCAGGTAGGTCGCTCGTTACAAACAAAGTATGGAATTGGACAGAATCTTCTAACCCGAATTCCTCAGGTTGTGCTCTGATAAAAGGACAGAGTTAGCAAAAATCCACTTCACCTTTCCAGTCCCATGCTTTCCCTGGTTGGCGATGAGCACGCTTTGTGCTTTCTACAAAGTTAGGCTCCCTTCAGTTTCTGAATTTTCTGGAATATGGATAATCAAGAATGTTAACGCATTAACCTGGTTTCCAAAACCTCCAGCCAGCTCTATTTTGTCAACAAGTTTCCAGCAATCCCTGTCAACAGCTAGAGATCCCCATGACTTTGTGTGGAAAACTCTCTGCTCTAGTTACTTCTGGTTAAATTATGAGGAAAGATTGCATAAATTAGGCATGCATTCCCTAAAATATGGAAGGTTAAGAGGTAATTTGATTGAGAAAAAGAAAGCCTTGCATTTCTATAGCACCTTTCAGAACCTCAGGTCTTTGCCGCTAATGAAATATTTTTTTAAGTGTGGTTACTGTTGTAATCTGGGATTGAGGTTGTCAGGATTTGAAAAGGAATTAATCGGGTAGATCGAGAGAAACATTTTCCACTTTTGGAGGGAGCATAACCTTAAAATCAGAGCCAGGCCATTCAGGGGAGAAGCTAGAAACATTTCTTCATGGTAGAAATGTGGAACTCTCTCCCACTAATCATACCAGCTCAATTCTTCATTTTAACTCCGAGATCAATAGATTTGAGCGAGTCAAGGAATATGGAGTTAGGGTACAGATCAACCAGACCTCACTGAATGGAAGAACAGATGTACCTGAATGGGCTGGAAGGTCTCCTCCTGATCCTATCGCCCTAACACCCAAACAGAAACCAGCTGAAGTTTCATTGCTACCAGAAAGACTTGTATTTTTATGGCACCTTTCATGCCCTTGAGAGATTCCAAACCATTTTACAGACACTTTTTGAAGTGTAGTCACTGTTGTAATGTAGGAAATACAGCAGCTAATTGGTGCACAGCATGCTCCCACAAACACTAATGTGATAACACAAGAAATAGGAGCAGGAGAAGACCATTCGGCCCATCGAGCCTGCTTCACCCTTCAGTACGATCATGACTGATCTTGGGCTTCAACTCCAATTTCCTGCCCGTTCCCTGAAAGACCAAAAATCTGTCTATCCCAGCCTTAAATATATTCAACAATGAAGCATCTGCAAAACTCTGGGGTAGAGAATTCCAAAGAGTCACAACAATTTGAGTGAAGTAATTTCTCCTCAATTCAGTCCTAAATAATTGTGCTCTTATCCTGAGACTGTGCCCCCATGTGATTGCCCCAACCAGCAGAAACAATCTCTCAGCATCCCCCTGTCGAGCCCCTTCAGGATCTTTTGGATTTCAGTGGGATCACTTCACATTCTTCTAAACTCCAGAGAATATAGGCCCAATTTACTCAGCCTCTCATCATAGGACAAACCCCCTCATCCCAAGGACCAATTTAGTGAACTTTCACTGTATCACTTCCAGTGCAAGTATATCCTTTCTTAAATATGGAGACCAAAACTGCACAGATAATCTGATTCAGTGACATTGGTTCAGCAGGTTAATATTAGCTAGCACACTGGGGAGAATGCTATATCTCTTCAGAGCAGTACCATGGCATCGCTTCAGCCCACCTGAGATAGGACCTCAGTTCAATGCCTGCCACATCTGAAAGATGGGACCCCCAATGGTACAGCCAACAGAGAGAAGAATTCCGGCAATCTCAATTCTGTTTTGCAGAGCAGGGAAGCACTGACCAATAGTAACTCCTCAGCCAGCATCCAAGGGATGTGCTGTCCTTCAGCACTGCACTGGGTGTCAGCCAGCTATATCTATTCTATGCTCAAGTTTCTGGAGTGGGAATTGAACCCACAACCTTTTGACTCAGGCAAGGAGCACTACCCACTGGGCCACGGTTGAACATGGAGTCAGAATAATTGTCCATCTCTTGAAGGGAACTCGGCGAAATTGGACAGATTCAAACAAGAGGAAGCCTAAACCACAAAGCTCCACCCCACTTGCCCGTATTATGATCTTAAGAACTGATTTCAGTGGTATCACTGTCATATATACAGAAACTGTTCAAAAATTAATGTGTCACTGACCAAAACCAAAGTATCTTACCTCATTGTTTAATTTCTAGGCACACAAATAACCATGATAAATGGGCCCATTTTAGCATTCGATAATGATGAAGGACCAAATGCTGTGGTCAGTTACCGATTACAGGGTAACAGGACTGAATTCTTCACCGTAGACAGGAACACTGGTGAGTTAATTCCCCTTCTGTTATACAGACCAAGAAAGGAAGACTTTTTTATTTCATAGTGTTTAACAAATCCTGCAGAAACATCCTCGAGCATTTCACAAGCGCTGAATTATTCTGATGCCCACTGATTGTTAAGTGGGCAGATGTTGCTGTCAATTTGCTTACAAACTGCAGTGAGAAGGATGACCAGGCAACCAGGCTTCAGACACCGTGTAGTAGGCTTCATAGTCTTGAGTACACTAGCAGCAAGTCTTTATTAACAATTCATGACTATATAGATATATACAGTAGAGGGTAGAGGTATGGAGCTGACTCCATCCTAGGCCTTTACACATCTCTGTCCATCTCTAGACTGACCTTGGCTCTGGGTCATGCGCCTTCTTACATCACTGTGCGGGCGGTACGGTACTCAGTCCCACATTAACCCTGTATGTGCCGGACCCTATGACTGCAGTATTGACTGAGGAACAGCCAGACGGTTTGTTCCTTGGGCTAATGTCTCATGCAAAAAATGGCAATCCATCAGTTGAGGTCACTAGTGATAAAAAATAATCGGTGAGAGATGGAAAATAGCAAACTTGCTATCGGCCATTTTACTCTCACACAAACCAAGATCTTATCCCCTTGAGTTTCATTCTCACTCTCAGTTTATGATGGAAACTCCACTCCCTGATATGTAGGCACATAACACATCCAGGGTGAGGTAAGATTTAAGGGTTTTGCAGATCTGGAAGAGACCATTTGACCAGAACCATAGTTCAAAAAATACTAATCTGTACTCTAAGGTTCTATGACCCATAACCCTCTTAAATGGGTTTCTGTGCCACATGCTTGGACCCATCAGGAAATTGAGTTCCGACATTGGAACTGTTTCCAACATTGTACTGAATCATTCAAATGCAAGCTAAAATCTGCAGGGCTTTGAACCTCGGTGGGCGCATGTGTTTTGGATTAAAGCAAAATACTGCGGATGCTGGAAAAATTCAACAGGTCTGGCAGCTTCTGTGGAGGGAGAAACAGAGTTTCAAGTCCAATATGACTCTTCTTCAAAATTGTCCATTGAATGTTAAGTTCAGGACCCAAGCTATTGGGTCCTTCCAGCCTTACTTTCCCATGTGTGTAATGCAACAAAAATATTGCATCAAAGAAGGAAATAGTTAAATTTGACTAGTTTTCCAATAGTAAAAATCCAAGAATGTCCAGTGAAGAGAAAGGGATGTGAGTCAGGGATGGTTGAAGGGTTTAAAAAAAAGCCCTTAATCTTGAAAAGAGGACAATGAGGGGGGACCTTATTGAGGTTCAGCAACAATACCAAGATACTAAACATAGCCAGAGCTGTCAACTGCTGGTAAAAGGCAAGGTGAGGACTGATGATAGGAGGCGCTTTTCCCACACAGACTGAGCAATACTTTGAATGGAACAAAAGCTAAAACTCTCTTGGTTCAAAAGGGTAGGATTTTAGAGGAGCATTAAGTAGATGGATGAATCCGGTGGTGCATCTATACTTGTCTTTCTTAGGAAACAGTTATGTTGGCGTAATTTATTTTCAATTATAGCAGTTTATTCATGGCATTTTTGGAGGTAGAATTGATTTATATTAGCTTCTAGGAATTGCTCAGATATTCTGTAACTATCATCCCTATCACCAATGACGTGATCATTTTAATTAATTCATTTGATGACTTTTGTCCTTTAAACATTTTCCAGGGATTGTTTCTGTGGCACCAGGAAAAAGCATTGACAGGGAGTCGTTACCCAATGCAAGCCTGGAGTTTACCTTGATAGCGGAAGATATTGGCCTGCTGAAGAGTGTGGCTGGGCTTGTAATAACAGTCTTGGATCAAAATGACAACACACCGGTCTTCACCCCTCCTTCAATGACAGTCCACGTTCGGGAAAACAGCCCCTCAGGTGAAATAAGTTATTACAGGGTCATAAGTGTCAATGATCAGTTGGCACAGACTCGATGGGCTGAAGGGCCTCTTCTGCACTTTGTGATTCTGAGATTCTGTGAACTGCAATTCCTAGGCTGGCTAGTTGACAAATGTCAGGTAACTTGGAAGCTATAGTTTGGAGAGTTGGAAATTGCCTACATTCAGTGTGTACTAAATTGGAACACACATTGAATGCGACAAGGGAGTAAGCCTCATAAATTTCCTTGTGTTTGTACACTCTTTCATTGGTGCTACTAGAAAATTAGAAGAATATAAATGAGAGTTAGCCCAATATGGGTGCTGCCCTCTTCCATCCCATTCCCCATCCTACCTTCAACCGTTTATCTAGTTTTGCACCCGTGTCCTCTGTTGTGTTCTCAAGTTTGATGTATTTAATCTTGCTCCTTGACTTAAACAGTGCCGCTTGCAATCATGGATTAAACTGCCAAATACTCGCATCGTACAGATTGCAGAGCTCATGGTATAAGCTCACAAATGGTCCATCCCACCTCCTTGGAACGTAAGATAGCATCATTCTTCTAAAATCTCCTTGTTGAAAGTTTTGGCGGCTAAGGGATCCATGGTACCTGGGAGCTGGATCTGATAGGATGGCACATCCACCTCTCTGCTGGCTGCAAGGATCCCAAATGAAATTGCCTACAAATAGACACATAACGTATACATATAGACATCTACATATAGATTGGACAAATCCGATTGGCAAAAGTAGCCTGGATGATGAGTTAACAGTGTTTTATGGGACAGTTTTTTAAAGCAGCACATTTTAACAGCAAACAGAGAGCAAGCTAAACTAGATCTAGGGGGGATGTGGGAAAGTCTTTTCACCCAGAGGGTTGTGAGGGTCTGGAGCTCACTGCCTGAAAGAGTAGTAGAGGCAGAAACCTTCAACTCATTTAAAAGGTGTCGAAATACGCACCTCAAGTGCCGTAACCCGCAGGGCTACGGACCAAATGCTAGAAAGTGGAATTAGGCTGGGTGGCTCGTTTCTTGGCTGGTGCAGACAGGATGGGCCAAGTGGCCTCTTGCTGTGCCGTAAACTTTCCATGATTGCATGAATTCCGCAAAGATGAGTGGCAGCTCAGAAGATTGGACAGAATAAAAAGAACAGCAAAGAATGGCTAAAAGATTAATAAGGAGGGAGAAATTAGAATATGAGAGAAAGCTAACTAGAAATATAAAAACAGATAGTAAGAGTTTCTACAGGTATTTAAAAAGGAAAAGAATAAGTGAAATGAGCCTTGGTCCTCTAGAGAGTGAGAATGGGGAATTAATAATGGGAAATAAGGAAATGGCGGATGCACTGATCCTCTTTGCTGTAGAGGATACAAATGACATCCGTAACCAGAAATAATTATGAATCAGGAGGTGAAAGGGAGGAACTCAAAATAATTACAATCACCATGGAAAGGGAACTGAGAAGTATTTTTTTTATTCATTGGATGGCATTGGCCAGCATTCATTGCCCTTGTTCAGAGGGCATTTTTTTAGAGGGTGTTGTGGGTCTGGAGTCATGTGTAGGCCAGACCAGGTAAGGATGGCAGATTTCCTTCCCTAAAGGACATTAGTGAACCAGATGGGTTTTTAATTACCAATTGGCAATGGGTTCATGGTCATCATCAGACTTTTAATTCTGGATTTTTTATTAAATTCAAATTCTGCTATGTGCTGTGGTGGGATTTGAACCCAGGTCCTCAGAGGATTACCCTGGGTCCCTGGAATACCAATCCAGCAACAATACTACTATACCACCACCTCCCCCAGATTATTAAAACTAAAAGCTGACAAGTTCCCAGGTCCTGATGAACTTCATCCTAGGGCCTTAAAAGAAGTGGCTGCTGAGATAGTAGATGCATTGGTTTTAATTTTCCAAAACTCCCTAGATTCTGGAAAGATCCCATCAGATTGGAAAATAGCCGGTGTAGCTCCTTTATACAAGAAAGGAGGGAGACAGAAAGCAGGAATCTACAGGCCAGTTAGCTTAACATCTGCCATTGGGAAATTGCTGGAATCTATTTTTAAGGAGGTTACAGTGGGGCACTTATAAAATCTCAATACAATCAGACAGTGTCAACATGGTTTTGTAAAAGGGAGATCATGTTTGACTAATTTATTAGAGTTCTTTGAGGAAGTAACAAGCAACGAGGATAAAGGGGAACCTTTATGGATGTGGTGTACTTAGATTTCCAGAAGGTATTTGACAAGGTGCCACATCAAAGGTTACTATGCAAAATAAGAGCTCATGGTGTAGGGGGTAACATAGCATGGATGGAGGAGTGGTTAGCTGACATTAAACCAAGAGTAGGCATAAATGGGTCATTTTTGTATTGGCAGGATGTGACGAGTGGGGTACCACAGGGATCAGTTTAGGCTGGAGCCTAAACTATTTATGATTTATACCAATGACTTGGATGACAAATTGCTAAATTTGCTGATGACACAAAGATAGGTGGGAAAGTAAGTTGTGAAGAGGACAAAAGGAGTCTGCAAAGGGACATAGATTAGTTACGTGAGTGGCCAAAAATTTGGCAGATGAAGTATAATGTGGGAAAATGTGAACTTGTCCACTTTGGCAGGAAGAATAGAAAAGCAGCAAATTATTTAAATGGAGAGAGACTGCAGAACTCTGAGGTACAGAGGGATCTGGGTGTCCTGGTACATGAATTAGGAAAAGTTGTGTGTAGGTACAGCAAGTGATTAGGAAGGCAAATGGAATGTTGTCATTTATTGCGAGGGGAATGGAATATAAATGTATGGCTGTTTTGCTACAATTGTACAGGGTGTTGGTGGGACCACATCTAAAGCACTGTGTACAGTTTTGGTCTCATTTAAGAAAGGATAGAAATGCGTTAGAAACAGTTCGGAGAAGGTTCACTTGACTGATAGCTGGGATGGGGAGGTTATCTTATGAGGAAAGGTTGGACAGGCTGGGCCTGTACCCATTGGAGATTAGAAGTTTGAGAGGTGATCTTATTAAAACATATAAGATCCTGAGGGGACTTGACAGGTTGATTGCTGAAAGGATGTTTTCCCTTTCAGGAGGGACTAGAACTAGGGGACATAGATTAAAGATAGGGTCTCCCATTTCTGACGAAGATGAGAAGAATTTGTTTTCTCTCCGAGGGTCATGAATATTTGGAACTCTCTTCCCCAGAGAGCACCGGAGGCAGGGTCAATGAATATTCTTAAGGCAGATGTAGGTAGATTCTTGACTAACAAAGGAGTCCAAGTTTATCAGGGGCAGTCAGAATGTGGAGTTGAGACCCCAGTCAGATCAGCCATGATCTTACTGAATGGCGGAGCAGGCTTGAGGGGCCAAATGGCTTACTCCTGCTCCTAACTCATATGTTGGTATGAAATTGATTTGGAAATTCTCAACCTGGTTCTTGGTGACGATTGTTCTGTTGTGGCCCATAATTGAGCACGAAATCGGGAGTCTGAATCAAAGAGGTCACAGCGATTGAGGTGACAGGACAAGTCAGGTTCATGCAGTACAGTGCTGAGGGCTGTCGGTTACCACCATTTTCTTTTCTAGCATTTGCTCATGTGGAGCAAAAGAGAAAGGAAACAAAGCAACAGAACCCATGTTCATTTATTATTACTGTAGAATCCTCATCTCTTGCCTTGGTTTAAGTTCAGTGTTGTTTCCCGTGAATCTTAAAATAAAATGTGCATCTGCAGTTGTTCAGTATCTCAAATTGGAAGTGGCATCCAATTTCTTACGCTAAGTGTTGCAAGTCCTAACTCATGCAAACCAGACAATACAAAATAAAATATTATTTTCAACTCTTCTGATGTTTGAGTGGCTTGGCTATAGCAGAGAGAGAGAGAGAGAGACAGGCTGGGAAGATTCCTCGGTCCGCTGATATGCTCTGGACTATTATTAGCAAAGCCACAGTTGGCTTTCAACACCCCTGGGTTGATGGGAAGATATGACCAGGCTTCCCATTCCTGATTGGGAAGAGCATCAGTGCCCATCTCTAATCCTGCTTGCATTTACTGCCCAGGCAAAGAGCTCAGAGTGATGACTCACAGAAGACAATAGGCTCCTAAAGGTCCAAAATTGGATAGACTTCCCCTGCACCACCCGCCTCACCCATGCAAAAAATCTTTCTTCAATTTCCCTGTGGTCAACACCATCGCTGGCTGAAACGGCGGCCGGAATTTTCCGACCCTGTTGTGGTGGGACCCACTGCAGGACATTCGGCGGCCCAGCCATGAGTCCATTGACTTTCAGCGGGACCGGGCAATCCCGATGGAAAACCCCGCCCGGTATGAGGACTCCAAGCCATGCACATCATCTTGAAACCAGCCAATGAGAAATAGGAAAGTGCGGCCCCGGTGGCTCTGTCAAATTTGCTCTCTTTTGCTGTTCATAAGTGGGCACAGGAGATAGGAGTGGACCATGTGGCTCATCGAGCCCACCATTCAGTATGACCATAGTGATCTTGGTTTACAACTCCACTTTCCAACCTGCTCCCCATATCCCTTGATTCCCTACTCCATCTGAGAGAAGCTTAATATTTTCCTTAACCTGAAGAAGATTGATGCATTGCTGTGTTTTTTTGTGTTGTAGGTTTTAGTGTTGGCCAGGTAACAGCCACAGATGCAGATATTGGTGTCAACCAGCAACTGAGATACCGGATAGAGGGAGGCGCCCAGGATAAGTTCATCATTGACCCCCGCAGGGGAGTTATTAAAGTGGCCAGTGGCGTAACGGTAGACCGAGAGGAAAGGGGCTCCTACACACTGATTGTGGTAGCGATGGACCGTGGTACCCCGCCACTGTCAGCTAGTGCCACTGTGAATATTGTAATTGATGACAGCAACGATTGCCGCCCCGAGTTTATTAACCCTGTCCAGACTATCAGCATCAGTGAGTCAGTGACCATTGGTACCATCATAGCAAACATCACAGCTACAGATCGGGACCTGCAACCCCAACTGGAGTATTACATCATCGAGCTTGTTGCCAAGGATGACACTGATGAAGAGGTACAGGAACAGCAAAGGGCCTTTGACATCAATTTTCAAACAGGTAAGCTTGGCGAGGAGCAAAAACAGAAAATACTGGAAATACTCAGCAGGTCTGGCGTTTCTGGAGAAAGGTCTTTGTCCCAAAACGTGAACTCTATTTCTCTCTCCGTCAGTGCTGCCTGGCTTGCTGAGTGTTTCCAGATTTCCTGTTCTTATTTCAGAATTCCAGCACATGTAGTATTTGCTTGACTTTTACGAGGACATTGCGTTTTTAACAACAAATAACCCCATGAACGAGAAGCCAAACAAACCAGTTCAAAAATAATCAATACTGCCCAGAGAGGTAATGGTTTTGGATTCCGTCAGCTCCTCCTCACACCTGAGACTACTGCAGATCACAAAGATGATTTTGAACTAACATCTAGATCACCTGTCACAATGATGAACATCCCTCCCAAGAGAGGGAAGAATAAAGGCTGTTAGTGTGCACCCCATTCAGTGATTATAAACTTCACCCCCGGCACAGAGAACATTTATCCCACTAACATGCTTGTTATTTTTTTTGTCCAGGTGCTGTGTTTGTAAGAACCCCTTTGAACAGGGAGCTGGTAGCTACCTACGAACTTACGATATCAGTACATGACAATGCCAGTGATGTAATCAGTCATTCTGTCAGCATTCCCAATGGTAAGATTTGCTCACTCAATTTGTAAGTTGTCAGTTCAGAACAGCACAGCTCATGTGGGAAGTGACATCTCTTAACTTCTGTGCCATACTGTGTCCAGTCTTGCTATGGAAGTGAAATGCTTTGAAAGCTTCTGTACATGAAGAAAGCTGCTATTTTGGAATAAAGCCGTGAGCTTAAAGAATATAGGAGACAGTACAATGAAGGTTCACCGGGTTGGACCCTGGCATGAGAGAGTTGCCTATGATGAGAGCCTGAGTAAATTGGGTCTCTATTCTCTGGAATTCGGAAGAATGAGGTAATTTCGTTGAAACATTTAAGATTATGGAGGGGCTTGAAAGGATAGACACTGAGAGGTTGTTTCCCCTGACTGGGGAATTTAGAACAAGGGGGCACAGCCTCAGGATAAGGGGCCAATCATGTAGAACTGAGATGAGGAGAAATATCTTCACTCAAAGGGTTGTGAATCCAGATGGGTCATGGGTTCTCCTTCACTGAATATATTTATAAGGCTGGGATAGACAGATTTTTGGTCTCTCAGGGAATTAAGGGATATGGGGCGTGGGCAGGAAGGTGGAGTTGAAGCTCAAGATCAGTCATGATGGTATTAATGGCAGAGCAGGCCCGACGTGCTTTATGGCCTCCTGCTAGCCAACTACGTCCTTTAAGAATTGAGGAGGAAGCGAGGCATTCTTGTTATCTTACGTTTTACCAGATGGTTTTATTGACATGAGGTACGGTTGTTGTGTTATCATGGGGATAGGATTAGAACTATCTACTGTTAGCTGTTAGACAAGAGACAATGAACAATCTTGATAGGGTGTCCTTTTCAATCGTATTTAAAGCATGTAAGCCAGAACTCCGAGGGTAAGATGTCAGCGTATTCCTGGAGCAAAACTGGAGATGCTGAAGGCAAAATGCTACGAGACTGATCATCTCAGAACTTGTGGTGTTAGTTAGATTGTATACCAACAGCTGCTTAATTCCATTCCAATTTAACTTATTTATGCTGCCTTGTAATTTCTTGTAATATTTATAATAAATATTCAAACAAGGCTCCATCTAGAATCTTAAATATCACAGAACTGAATCTAATATTTTTAAGATGTAAGGGAAGGGATCAAGTCCCAGAACAGTCTCAGGACTGGTCCCTAGCCACCAAGTGACTGAATTAACATGAAGGACTAGAAAATGGCATCTTTAAAAGGAGGTGACCTTAGAGGGGGATCCAAAATGGTGGAGGCTGTCAAAAAGATAAATTGGAGTTTTATCTAAGGGGGACAAAGGGGCACAGACTCCAACTGGTACAAGGCAAATTTAGGGTTGAAATTGGGAAGCTCATCACATTTTTTTTCTTATTCTTTCATAGAATGTGGGCGTCACTGGCCAGGCCAACATTATTACCCATCCCTAATTGCCCTTGAACTTGAGAAGTTTGCTAGGCCATTTCAGAGGGCAGTTAAGAGTCAGCCACATTGCTGTAGGTCTGGAATCACATGTAGGCCAGACCAGGTAAGAATGGCAGATTTCCTTCCCCAAAGGGCATCAGTGAACCAGATGGGTTTTTGCAACAAGCGATGATAGTTGTCATGGTCACCATCACTGAGACTAGTTTTCAATTCCAGATTTATGAATTGAATTTGAATTCTACCAGCTGCCTTGGTGGGATTTGAACCATTGCCTCCAGAGCATCAGCCTGGGCCTCTGGGTTACTAGTCCAGTGACATTACGCCATTGGAGTGCAATCAGTACTTAAAATGGACTTTCAAGGAGGATTGCAGAGAAGATAACCCTGTGATTATTTAAGGACTGTATATTAGTTCTGTACAGTGGAAGATGAATTTACAACTGACGTCAAGAAGTTTATCACATAAAGATTAATTATGAGGGGTTGGTGGTGGTACGGTCAGGTCAAGGGAACGAGAACATCCGAAATAGAAGCAGGTATAGGCCATATGGTCCTTCGAGCCAGCTCACTATTCAGTAAGATCATGGCTGGTCCATCTCAACATCGCAGCTCCAACCTATTAAATCCATCATATTTCACCTCTCTCCTATTTTTACTTAGTTCTGTTGAAGAGTCATTCGGACTCGAAACGTTAACTGTGTTCCTCTCCGCAGATGCTGCCAGACCTGCTGAGTTTTTCCAGGTATTTTTGTTTTTGTATTAAATCCATCTATTTCTTTGGCCTATTTCAGCAAAGCTAACAGTAAATGTCCTGGATGTGAATGACAATCCTCCCCGGTTCAGACCATTTGGGGTGAATATTTTCACCGAGAGGATTCTGGAAGGAGCAACGACTGGCACAACACTGCTGTCTGTATCGGCCGTAGATCCTGATAAAGGCCCCAATGGACTGGTCAACTACGAACTCCTGAATCTTCCTCCCGGGGACTACATCAGACTGGAGGATCCTGCAGCAGGTGAACACTGGGGAGAGAATTTTGAAAATACCCTATCGATATTAGGTCCAGAGTAGATCACAACACACTTGCCATCATTGAACGCCATCTGTCACAAAGTTTACCCAACTCACTTAATCTATCAATGTCCCTTTGCAATTTGTTGCTCTCATCTACACTATTCACTGCCAGCTAACTTGCACTCTTTGAAATTTAATATTCTTGCGTCTGCCCTGATGAGTATAAAATGAAAAGCTTCATCAACATGTCTCTGTTTCCGGCAATATTTAACTTGGCGTCCTCAATAATTTGGATATATGAAGTGCAGCGATTGTCACTGTTTACGGGGTTTCGGCACAGAATAGTTTGTAAACTTCTATTTAAGCCCCGGATGGGGATTTGATACATGGCAGAACTGATGTCATCTGAGCAATTGTCTTTAATACAGACTTTCCACATCACTACCCCCCCCCACCCCCTCCCCATCCCATTCCCACTTCTCCCGGCAGGGAAAATAGTTGCAAGCAGGACGGTGGATTACGAAGAGGTTCAGTGGCTGAATTTCACAGTGCGAGCGGTGGATCATGGATCACCACCTCGATCTGTAGAGGCTCCGGTTTCTTTACAGATCGTGGACATCAACGATAACAACCCTGTCTTCGTGGAGTCTTCCTACCAGGTAACTGTGTCGTCCCTGTGAGTAACATGTAACTCATGACTAATTGTCATACGTCTGAACATGAGAAGTTGGAGCAGGAGTGGGCCGAGTGGCCCCTCGAACCTGCCCCTCCATTCAATAAGATCACAGCTGAACTTCGAACTCAACTGCACTATCTCACCCTATCCCCATATCCCTAAGTGCACAAAGAACTGTTGATCTCAGCCTTGAGTAGACTCATGACTGAGCATCCACAGTCCCTCTGAAATAGAGGTGAGTGTAAAAAAAACAAATTCTCCTTATCTCTGCCCGAAGCAGCTGACCCCTTATCCTGACCCCTAATTCTAGACTCTTCCACCAGGGGAAAGCAGCGTTGACCCTGTCAAACCCTCCAAGAATACGTGGCTGATGCAAGATTTGACATTACACCTGTGCCTTATAGAAATGCACAAAATGGTAGGATGTAGGCTGAATAAGTGGAATACAGGCACAATACCCAAAATCCAGTGGTCCAAAAACTAGGCATTTTTCTCCCGGGAGATCTGGGCACAACTCCCGGGATAGAGTTAGCGCGGGAACGAAGAGGCCATTCTCAGACTGATCCCAGACGACTGAATCTGTGAGCATTGCACAAACTCTCGTGGAGAGGCAGCTCCAGGGACAGAATCAGGGGTTCCTGGGGTTGCACTCGGACCTGCAAACCCTCACACAGGCAATGACCTCAGGTGGTCAGTGTCAGTGTGGGCGATAGATTGGGCACCCAGTATCCCAGCTAGGTACCCGTCCATCAGAAGTGTGCAGGGAGGTCCAGAGCAACCTCACGTTGGCGCATGAGCTGCCTGTCGTCTCTGCGGGCTCCTCTCAGGGTGCTCTACATGATGGCAGCAACTCCTCCTCCCCTCTGCCAGTGATCGTGGCATCTGATGAGGCTGCGGCGACTGGGGAGATGCCAGCCATGGCATTGGCCACTCCCTCCCAGGTGGGCCCAGCACGGACTCCACTGGCCAGAGGATGCCCGCCAAGATCATCAAAGCCAGCAGGACAGCACAAGCCAGCAGGCTGCCTCCAATGTCGGTGCCAGCATTTTGGGGGCACCAAGACATAGCACTCGCCAACGTAAGTATAAGGCACCAGGAGCACAAGATGGTCACAAGTTATCTTCTGTTGTTCAATGTTTTGTTTATGTTTTACTGGTCTGGGGTTGAAGACCGGAGAAGGTTCTGTTAATTTGTTTTGACTGTCAACATGAGATAAATTTTCTTTTGTCCTAATGGCCTGAGTATGCTTCACCTTTTTTATTTAATGTGGTGCAGGTAACGCCAGTCTGTAATGCTGGGCGTGAGTGGCTCGAAACTTGGTTGCACAGGCACTGAGTGGACTTTGGGGTCAAAGGAAAGGGTCATTGCAGACATCCTGGGATGGAGTTGGTAGCCCTGGCGTGAGGTGGTAGCGCTTATTTAGCAGCCGAGCTGAAGGAGCGTTGGATCAAGGTGTCCCTGGTGTCCCTGCCTCTCTGAAGGTTACCGAGGTCTGCCTCCATCTCCTCAGCATTCTCCTCCCCGTGCTCCTCTCCTGACTCACCACTGGATTCATCCTCTGGGGCCTGTGGAGCTGCGTCAATATCCCCTTCATGATCAGTGCCACCCACTCTGGGGGGTATTGTCGTGCTCCCCTGACCGGTCCAGACATCGCAAGCGAATTTTCAGAGGACCTGCGGATCTCTCTATTGCCGCCCTTGTGGAGGCTCCTGTTACATCGCTGCTCTGCCCCTGTTCTTGGGTGGTGAAGAGGCGTCATGAGTCATCTCTCCAACGGGATAGCTCTTGTCACCCAGCAGCCATCCATCCAGTCAGATTAAAGCACTGAAGAGCCTTGGCACCTGGGAGTATCTCAGGATATATTCATTATGGGAGCTGCCAGGGTACCTTGCACAGACTTGTAGAATCTGCATCCTGTGGTCACACACTATCTGCACGTTCATGCAGTGGAAGCCCTTCCTGTTGACGAAGGCACCCGGCTGACCCACTGGTGCCTTGATGGCCACATGTGTACAGTCGATTGCACCCTGGACACGGGGGAACCCAGCAATCGCTGCAAAGCCTCTAGCTCGCTCAGCCTGGCTGGCCTCGTCCGTATGGTAAAGAATTAAGGTCAGTACCCACCTGAGCAGAGCTTCTGTCACCAGCTTCACACAACCGTGGACAGCTGATTGGGAGACTCCACACAGAACCCCTACTGACCTCTGGAAAGAGCCGGATGCATAGGAGCTGAGGGCCGCTGTGACCTTCAGAGCCACTGGCATGGGGTGTCCGCTCACACAGTCGGAGATGATCTCGGGCCCAATCATCTGACAGATGGAGATCACTGTCTCCCTTGAGAGGTGGAGCCTCCTTTCACATTACACCTCAGACATATTGAGGTATCTGCGCCACCCCCTGAAAACCCTGGCAGCAGGATAGTGGTGTCTTCTGCAGCCCCTAACACCTTGGACTTCCTGCTGACCCTGTGCCCCTTGTGCCTGCGCCTCTCCTCCCACAGGTCCCTCCCCTGGAAGCTGCATTGGGACACCTGACCTCCACTCCCTTCTGCCCCTCTCTTCCTCCTCAGGAGGTGACTCCAGCAGAGACCACAATCGCCACTCCCAGGGTAGCAGAATGCTGTCTGATTCCCGGAAGGGTCCACACGGTCTGAATGCTCCGGCATCCTCGGAGACACAAAGGAATTCTAAGATGAAGCCTGGAAATGCTAACAATGAAGCCCCGAACAGAGATGAAGCTGCCAAATACCAATCAGTCACCAGCAGCAAACTACCTACCAAACTCCTCACCACTCACCCTGGCAAGGCTGCCGACCCTTTTTACCCCGTCTGTGGATGAGGTTATTGAAATTGTCAGCTGGCCGCCTGCCCGTTTTGCCCGTTCGACGAGCGCAAAATCGCACGGGCAACGAAAAATCTTGGTCAGTTGCCCTTTTAATGGGCTGAACTGGCCTCTTAATTAATGGCGGGCATGGCTCTGTCATCCGCGTGGGTAACCACCGACCACAATATCACGTGATAATATCGGGACGCTCGCCCGACATCATCACGCGCTAATTTACGCTCAAGTGGTTCGGGCGTGGGCCCACCTGCTCGAGTGTAAAACTCTGCCCCTCGCATTGTGCGGGGGGCTGCACCTTCTATACAAAGCAGCACAAGGAAGAGACAAAGAGACACCAGACTTGTGATAGATACGAGAACCAGAAAATGTTTTTTTTTTTCAAACTGAGAGCTTAAAGCTGTTGCGAAGGGACGGGACTTCAGTGACAGTAAGGCCAGCAAGTCCTTTCGAAAAGTTCCAGGAATGAACCCCTCGCCCCGCCCCCAAATAACAAATTGTGCATTTCCATTTGCGTGGGTAGCATTTGTTCACTGATTTGCTGCCAGGGGCTGGACTGTTCAGACCCATTTACCCTCCTTTTTAAAAAGAAGAGAACCTGCCTGTTCCCCCAAAATCCGGGAAAATCCAAAATACGACATGGCCTCCGCCCCCAGGGTGGACAATCGGGCCTGAATCAACACTGGGAGCTGCCAACCTCAGCCACGGCCATCAGAAGGTATCTCCTATCCACAATGCACCCACCGCGGGTGGAGCTCGACTCTGTGCAAAGGCTCACAACAGACAATATTGAATCGGCAGCCATCCCTCCCGGCTTGCATTCCCGTTGAAGTGAGAGTGGATCAGCCACTCTCGATATTCCCTGTACTACAGGCAAAATCAGTGATGACAACCAGACACGCCTCGCATGGTAACGTGGGCCTTTGCTGGTCTTTGTAGCTTCTGACTGTTCCCTCACAGTCTCATGCTGCTGTCATGTGAGGCGTTGGCACTAATTAATTTCTCTTTCTCTAACTGGGTGATGGTACAGAAGACAGTGCCCGAAGATACCTCCTTGGGCATCGTGATTCTCCAAGTTAGTGCCGAGGACGCAGACAATGGCCGGTTCTCGCAGATTGAGTACAGCCTTGTGGACGGAGAGGGAAGGTTCGGAATCAACCCCACGACGGTATGGCCCATTTGATAAAGCGTTTAAAAGGATCCTTTTGAGAAAAGCTTACTTCCTGGGGATACGGGCTCCTATGGTGAGGTCAGTCTTTATTGCCCATCCCTAATTGCCCTTGGAGAAGGTGGTGGCAACCTTCCTTCTTTAACCATTGCAGCCAGGTGGCGGTACACCCACAGTGCTGTTCCAGGGTTTAGAGTTAGGTAGAATATACAGCACAGAAACAGGCCATTCGGCCCACCCAGTCCATGCCAGCACTTGTGCTCTTTACAACTTGTCACAGAATAAACGACCATGAAAAATGCCAGATTGTAATAAAACACCAACTGGTTGATTCATGTCCTTCAGAGAACAGAACTTGCCACCCATACCTAGCCTGGCCTAAACACCACTCCCACCCCATTCTGCAGGGTTGACTCATAATTCGCTCTCAAGCGGTCCACTCTGCTGTTATCGATCGCTATAAAAGAGCAACTAGGGATGAGCCGTGAATGTGGATTTGCCCCTGTCACATGCATCCCCAAAACAAATTTTTTAAAAGTCGCTCATAATTTCTTTAACTGGGCTTTATTTTTTCAAACTTTAACCTTAGGGTTTACATCTGTTATTTCAGTACCTAGATTATGGAATTATGCAACACTGAAAGAGGCCATTCAGCCCATCATATCTGTGCCAATTCTTCGAAAGAGCTATCCAATTCGTTCCATTCCCCTGCCCCTGCCCCCATAACCCTGCGAAATTTCTCCCCTTCAAGTATTTATGCAATTAGCCTTTGAAAGTTATTATAGAAACTACGAGCAGGAGTAGGCCATGTGGCCCTTCGGGTCTTCTCCGCCATCCAATATGATCATAGCTGATCCTCTATCTCAATGCCACATTCCTGCTTTCTCTCCCTACCCCTTGATGCCCCTAATATCCAAAAAATGATCAATTTATTTCTTGAGTATACTCAAGTGACCCGGCCTCCACTGCCTTCTGTGGTAGAGAATTCCACAGGTTGACTACCCTTTGAGTGAAGAAATGTTTCCTCATCTCAGTCCTAAATGGCCTGCCCCATATCCTGAGATTGTGGCCCCTGGTTCTAGACTCCCCAACCAGGGGAAACATCCTCCCTGCATCCAGTCTGTCTAGCCCTGTTAGAATTTTACACATTTCAATCAGATCCCCTCTCATTCTTATAAACTCTAGTGAATACAAGCCCAGTCAAACCAAACTCTCCTCATACAACAGTCCTGCCATCCCCAGTATCAGCCTAGTGAACCTTTGCTGCACTCCCGCTATGGCAAGTATATCCTTTCTTAGGTAGGGAGACCAAAACTGCACGCAATACTCAAGGTGTGGTCTCGCCAAGGCCCTGTATAACTGCCGTAAGACATCCCTACTTCCAAACTCAAATCCTCTTGCAATGAAGGCCAACATAACATTTGCCTTCCTAATTGTTTGTTGCACCTGCCTGTTTACTTTCATTGACTGGTGTACAAGGACACCCAGATCCCTTTGTACATCCACATTTCCCAATATATCACCATTTAAATAATACTCTGCCTTTCTGTTTTTCACACCGAAGCGTATAACTCCACATTTATCCACGTTTGCCCACACACACAACTTGTCTAAATCACCCTGAAGCCCCCTTGTATCCTCCTCACAACTCACAACCCTGCCCAGTTTTGTGTTGTCAGCAAACTTGGAAATATTGCATTTGGTTTCCTCATCCAAGTCATTTATATATATCATGAATAGCTGGGGTCCAAGCACTGATCCCTGTGGTACACCACTAGTCACCATCTTCCATCCAGAAAAAGACCCATTTGTTCCCACTCTCTGTTTCCGGCCTGACAACCAATTGTCAATCCATGCCAGTATATTACTCCTTCGATCCCATGTGCTTTAATTTTGCCCACTAGCCTCTTATGTGGGACCTTATCAAAAGCCTTTTTGAAACCCAAATTCACCACATCCACTTGTTCTCCTTTATCTA
Source organism: Cetorhinus maximus (assembly GCF_964194155.1). Taxonomy (NCBI): domain Eukaryota; kingdom Metazoa; phylum Chordata; class Chondrichthyes; order Lamniformes; family Cetorhinidae; genus Cetorhinus; species Cetorhinus maximus. Next base: position 27,997,904 of record NC_135905.1, read on the forward strand.
CTCTACTAATTACATCCTCAAAAAACTCCAGTAGATTAGTTAAACATGATTTCCCTTTCATAAACCCATGCTGACTTTGGCTAGCCCTGTTGATATTTTCTAAGTGTCCTGTTATCACATCTTTTATAATAAACTCTAGCATTTTCCCCGCTACTGATGTTAGGCTAACTGATCTGTAATTCTCTGTTTTTCTCTCCCTCCTTTTTTAAATAGTGGGGTTACATTTGCTAACCTCCACAATCTGTAGGAACTGCTCCAGAGTCTGTAGAATTTTGGAAGATGACCACCAATGCATCCAATATTTCCAGGGCCACTTCCTTTAGTACTCTGGGATGTAGATGATCAGGTCCTGGGGATTTTTCAGCCTTTAACCCGTTAATTTCTCTAGCACCATTTTTTTTACTAATACTGATTTTCTTCAATTCCTCCCTCTCACTAGACCCTTGGTTCCCTAACATTTCTGGGAAATTATTTGTGTCCTCTTTTGTGAAGACAGAACCAAAGTATGTGTTCAATTCTTCTGCCATTTCTTTGTTCCCCATTATAATTTCCCCCATTTCTGACTGTAAGGGACCCACATTTGTCTTCGCTAATCTTTTTCTCTTCACATACTTATAGAAGCTTTTACAGTGAGTTTTTATGTTCCCTGCAAGTTTACTCTCATACTCCAGTTTCCTCTTCTTGATCAAACTTTGTGTCCACTTTTGCTGAATTTTAAACTGCTCCCAATCCTCAGGCTTGCTGCTTTTTCTGGCAATTTTATATGTCGCCTCTTTGGATCTAATACTATCCCTAATTTCTTTTGTAAGCCATGGTTGAGCCACCTTTCCTATTTTATTTTTGTGCCAGACAGGGATGACTAATTGTTGTAATTCATGCATACGTTCCTTAAATATTAGCCATTAGCTATCCACTATCAACCCGTTTAGTAAGGTTCCCCAATCCATCATTGCCAACTCGTGCCTCACACCCTCGTAGTTCCCTTTATTTAGATTCAGGACCCTGGTTTTGGATTCAACTTCTTCACTCTCCATCCTAATGAACAATTCTATCATTTTATGGTCGCTCTTCCCCAAGGGACCCAGCACAACAAGATTGTTAATTTATCCTTTCTCATTGCACAATACCCAGTCTAGGATAGCCTGCTTCTAGTTGGTTCCTCAACAAATTGGTCTAAAAAAACCATCACGTACACACTCCAGAAATCCTCCTCCACAGTATTATTGCTAGTTTGGTTTGTCCAATCTATATGTAGATTAAAGTCACCCATGATAACAGTTGTACCATTATTGCATGCGTCTCTAATTTCCTGCTTAATACCTTCCCTTACATCTCCATTACTGTTTGGGGGCCTATAGACAACTCCACTAACATTTTCTGCCCTTTAGTGTGTCTTATCTCCACCCAAACTGATTCCACATCATGATTTTCCAAGGCAATATCCTTCCTCACTATTGCATTGATTTCCTCCTTTACTAACAGTGCCACCCCACCTCCTTTCCCTATCTGTCTGTCTTTCCTAAATACTGAATACCCCTGGACGTTCAGTTCCCATCCTTGGTCACCCTGCAGCCATGTCTCCGTGATTGCAACTATATCATCACCGTTTATATCTATTTGCGCTGTTAATTCATCTACCTTATTGCGAATGCTCCACGCATTAAGATGCCTTTAGACCTGTCTTTTTAACGTTGTTAGTCTTTTCAACCTTATTAGTCATCTTAACTTTATTTTGCACTATGACCCCATTTGCTTTTCGCCCCTGTTTTCTCTGCCTTCCACTTTTGCTTCTTACTTTTCTGTCTTTCGTTTCTATCCTTGTTCCCCCCTCCTCTGCCTCCCTGCTCAGGTTCCCATCCCCCTGCCTTTCTAGCTTAAACCCTCCCTGACAGCACTAGCAAACCGCTACCCCCCCAACCCTCCACCACCACTCCCTCCGAGGACATTGGTCCCGGTCCTGCCCAGATGCAACCTGTCCACCTTCCCCAGAACCGGTCCCAATGTCCCAGGATTCTGAATCCCTCCCCTATACACCAGTTCTTCAGCCATGTATTCATCCGATATATCCTGTTATTTCTACTCTCACTAGCACGTGGCACTGGTAGTAATCCTGAGATGACTACCTTTGAGTTCCTACTTTTTAATTTACATCCTAACTCCCTATATTCAGCTTGTAGGACCTCAGCCCTTTTTTTTTTTTACATATGTCGTTAGTACCAGTATGTACCACAACCACTGGCTGTTCACAGTCCCCCTTCAAAATGCCCTCTAGCCGCTCTGAGACATCCTTGACCCTGGCACCAGGGAGGCAACATACCATCCTGGAGTCTCTTTTGCAGCTGCAGAAACGCCTGTCTGTTCCCCTTACTATTGAATCCCTTATCACTATAGCCCTGCTACACTCCTTCCTCCCCTCTTGTGCAGCAGAGCCACCCGTGGTGCCATGGACTTGGCTCCTGCTGCTTTCCCCTGAGAAGTCGTCTCCCACAACAGTATCCAAAACAGTATATCTGTTAGAGAGTGGGCACTCCTGTACTACCTGACTTCCTCTACACTGCCTGGTGGTCACCCATCCCCTTTCTGCTTATTCAGTCTTTACCTGCGGTGTGACCACCTCACTGAACATGCTGACTCCATAACCTCAGCATCTCGGATGATCCACAGTGAATCCACCCACAGCTCCAGCTTCAAAATGCAGTTAGCCAGCAGCTGCAGCTGGACACACTTCCTGCACACATGGTTGCCAGGGACACTGGCAGTGTCCATGACTTCCCACATAGCGCAGGAGGAGCATATTGAATCTGCTTCCATCACCCTTTCAGGCCGTGCGCTCCAGATCTTAACAACTTGCTGCATAAAAATCTTTCACATCATCTCACCTCTAGTTCTTTTACCAATCACCTTAAACGGTATCCCTTCTGCCAGTGGGAACAGTTTCTCTTTATCTACTCTGTCAAAATCCTTCATAATTTTGAACACTTCAATCAAATCTCCTCTTGATGTTCCCCACTGTAAGAACAACAATCCCAGTTTGTCCAGTCTCCTCACAAAACTGAAGATGTTTTAATCCCACATATTTAAAGATCAGTGCAGCTATACTTATATTTAAATTACATGAATAATTTAGAATATGTTATTAATTTAATGAAGTACTTTTCAAGTAGACAATTACATGTTGCCGAGCTGTTAACATTGCCCATAATGCACTAAGGAGTTACATCCCATTGTGGTAATGAGACAGGGAGACGTGGTTAAAATGTGAAGATTATTGAAAATGAGTAGAAATTGCAATGATAATTATTTTATGTTCCTTTTTACACAAAGGGGGACATTTACATTCTGGCTGCCCTTGATCGGGAGAAAAAAGATCACTACACACTAACGGCCGTTGCCAAGGACAACCCAGGTGATAATCCGAGTAATCGCAGAGAGAATGCTGTCCAGGTAACTCCTCCACACCTCCTGACAGGCGATTCCAATTGTTTCCAGCTCCTGGGCGAATCTACAAGGGGATGCTATTGCGCAAAAAATATTCTGACACTGAATCCTCTGTAGTTACCACACTGGGCACCGCACTGTAGGAAGGAAATATTGGCCAACACAGAACCACCAAAATAATACCAATACTAAAAAGATTAAGTTACAAGGACGAGGTTTTGTATTCCCTTGAGTATAGATGATTAAGGTATAATCTGATTGAGGTGTTTAAGACAATTAAAGGATTTGATAGGGCAGATAGGGTGAAACTGCTTCCTCTGGTGGAGGGAGTCCAGAACAAGGAGGCAGAACCTTAAAATTAGACCCTGGCCATTCAGCAGTGATGTCAGGGAGCACTTCTTCACACACAGGGTAGTGGAAATCTGGAACTCTTTCCCTCTCCACCCCGACCCCACCCCAAAGCTGTTAAGGTTGGGAAATAGGAAATTTCACAACTGAAATTTAGAAATCTTCATCGGCAAGTCTATTGTGGGCCACAGGACAAAGATGCATAAATGGAGTTAAGGTACAGATCAGCCATGATGTACCTGAATGCCAGAACAGGCTCAGGGAGCAAAACATCCTCCTCCAGTTTTGATGCTCACCGTCCTTGTTCTCAACACCTTCTGGGCCTCAGTCCAAGACCTCAGCCTACCCTGTTGTTGCAATCGCCTCTAGCCTCATATCTTCTCTCACATCCTCCTCTCTTCTCTTCATTCCAACACTAGTAAGACACCCTTTAGCCCACTCTCTGGCACTCCCTCCCAAAGCCCCGTCATCTCATCCCTTCTCTATGCGCATCCATCTCAACACTAATCTTTTCAACCAAGTTTTTATTCTCCCCTCCTAACCCCTTCCCCCGTGGATCAATGAGCTTTCTCCTTTAACCTTCCAGTTGATGTTAAAAGCATTGTAGAAGGTGCAGATTGAGGGTAAGCACAACAGCCCCACAGCATGTAACAATACCCCCCAAACAGAACACTCTACACAACAGCCCCACAACATGTAACAATACCCCCCAAAACAGAACACTCTACACAACAGCCCCACAGCATGTAACAATGCCCCCCAAACAGAACACTCTACACAACAGCCCCACAGCATGTAACAATACCCCCCAAACAGAACACTCTACACAACAGCCCCACAGCATGTAACAATACCCCCCAAACAGAACACTACACAACAGCCCCACAGCATGTAACAATACCCCCCAAACAGAACACTCTACACAACAGCCCCACAGCATGTAACAATACCCCCCAAACAGAACACTCTACACAACAGCCCCACAGCATGTAACAATACCCCCCAAACAGAACACTACACAACAGCCCCACAGCATGTAACAATACCCCCCAAACAGAACACTCTACACAACAGCCCCACAGCATGTAACAATACCCCCCAAACAGAACACTCTACACAACAGCCCCACAGCATGTAACAATACCCCCCAAACAGAACACTCTACCGACTGTGAAGGGAACACAGGCGGATAATTCAAAGGAATCAAACGATTTTCAAGATAATTTAACATGATGTATATTTAAAAATGTGAGTATTGCTCAAACAATTGAAGCATTTGGTTTATTGAACATGTTGCCACATATGTCCAAGTGAAGGCGCTGATTTGGTCATCAACATACCAAGTATTTCAAAATACAATAAGCAAATTGAAGGGAATCCTACACAACGTGTTTCAATATCCTTCCAGCTCCAGTCTAAGGTTCCAGAACCTTCTGTGTACATAAGTCTTCCATCTATGAACAAAGACGATTGACCACAAGAAGGGGCAAACTGTTCAAATGCCACTGCGAGATAAAAATACTTAACAATAAGATGTGTTAAATTTATCTATCATTGACTTGGCTCTCACTATAATACTTAATACTAGTGAATTTAAAATTGCAATTGCCCTTGAAGCTTAAATAAAGATGTGTCTTTCTGCCTTTGACCTCCTTTGAATAATGACACAGTCCACCTGAACTGCTGGGTCAGGTACATTCAGAACAGTTCAACAACTTATGTGATTGTACGTCATTCCCTCAGTACTGCCCTTATGTGACTCAGATTGTGATCTCACAACTGAGACGGCGCTCAAATCTACATCCTTTTTATTAATTGTTCTGGGTGTCGCTGGCTAGGTCAGCATTTATTGCCCATCCCTAATTGCCCTTGTTCAGAGGGCAGTTAAGCGTCAACCACATTGCTGTGGGTCTGGAGACACATATAGGCCAAACCAGGTAAGGACAGCAGATTTCCTTCCCTAAAGGACATTAGTAAACCAGATGGTTTTTTTATGACAGTCAGCAATGGTTTCATGTTCGTCATCAGACTTTTAATTCCATATTTTTTATTGAATTCGAATTTCACCATCTGCCGTGGTAGGATTCAAACCCGGGTCCCCAGAGCATTACCCTGGGTCTCTGGAAGAACACAACCGAGTCATACTGGTACATCACACACGTACCCTTTGTTCTACCTCAGCCTCCAAACCACAAACATAAGAGTCTTGCATTCACCTTATTGCTAATTATCTCAAAGGAAAATGGGCCTAAAAAACCCTAAAGAGAATGTATTAACACCATGAGGCACTTACTGGGCAGTACAGTGCTTCTGAACTTTGATCTTCAACCTCTAACCTGGATAGGAGCTAACCAAGACAGATGGATGAAAATCTGTTCTAACATGAAGCTGTCCTGATCTTGGGCAAAACGAATGGGGGCAGTCACAAGCAAGATGCCAGAGAGGTTGGGAACATACACCCATTCCCAATTTGCAACAACAGCTCAATACAGTTCAGACCAGTACTCTTATTTCCCAATTTTAACTGTTTTTTTCCTTCTGGGAACTTATCTTTATAATAGTGCCATAACATAATAAAATGTCCTACGGCATTTTGCAAGAAAATTATCTAACAAAACTTGACACTGAGCCACATAAGGAGGACATTAAGGCAACTGACCAAAGGTTTGGTCAGAAAGGTAGGGATTAAGGAGAGTCTCGTAGGAGGAGAGAGAGGTGGAAAGGTTTAGGGAGTGGTTTCCGGAGCTTAGGGACCAAACAATTGAAGTCACGGCTGCCAAGGGTGAAGCGATTAAGATCAGTATACTGAAGAGGTGAGAGTTGGAGGAGTGCAGAGATATCGCAAAGTTTGGAACAGAATCATCGTGGAGAAGGAGGCCATTCGGCCCATTTGTGTCTGTGCCAGCTCTCTGCAGGAGAATTCACTTGGTCCCACTGCCCCACCCTTTCCCCCCCCCGCCTCGGCTCTGCAAATCTTTTTCTCTATCCAGATAATTATTCAGTTCCCTTTCGCAATCCACAGGCAGTGCATTCCAGATCCGGGAGGAGGTTGCAGAGATATAGGGAGGGGGGTGAGGCTATTGAGGGATTTGAAGACCAGGATAGGGATTTTAAAATGAATGTGTTACCAATCTGAAAGCTGTAGGCCAGCAAACACATTGCGCACAAAATGACAGTATCACTTATAAAAGCAGCAAGAGCAGCCAAAGGTGAAATGAAAGTCAAGGACTAATCTCCAGATTTTGGCACTGCCCCTTCAAAATGTTATCTGCATTTTTATGCTAACCAAGAGCCTGGCCTCCGTTCCATTGCTTGGCACTGACAGTAAGCTAAGAATACATAACCGATAAATTCAAATAATATTTTTAAAGGTTTCAAAATAAACTTTAAAAGGAACAGGATGCTTTCATCACAGTCCTATCTCTGTCCAAGGCTTCGTTCCTGTTGTAGAACATTCTTCCCACGCCAGTCTGCTGCCTACAGATTGAAACATCACGTAGGAAAGGACACAATGTGCTAATGACATCAGTGAGAGGGCTAAATGTCAGAAAAGGTTGCCAGGTGAACAGACCCTTTAAATTTATTTGATATCTTTTTTGATTATGAAACTCGCTTCATATACTGAGCTTCCTGATCGGGTGTGAATGGTTCAACAACAGACTCTCGATTGTCAATATCGATCGACTCTCAGGATCCAGGTCAACTCACATCCACTTCTCAGCACTGCTGATGTTTCCAGTGATCTATTTTAATTTCGATTAGCAGGAAATCGGAATAACTGAGCTCTCCCTCCGATTCTCCACAATCCTGGAAAATCTTCCCTGTAATCCTTCTCACCGCCAAGCACAAGATCCCAAAAGACTGTGGCACTGTCACAATTGGAGCTCGGAAGGCTGAGGTCGAATTGTAGAATAGATCGATGGGTGTAGGTAGTGAGCGATTGGGACCAAAGCCGGATATATGGAGTTGACATACAGATCAGCCATAATTTAATTGAGCGGCAGGTCAGGTTCAAGGGGTTGGATAGCCTCCTGCTATTCCGAAAGTTACTAACTCAGGCACATACGATGTTGATGGCCAAAAGATTGAGGCCAGCTGGACATGAGAAATAGGAACAGGAATAGACCGTACAATCTACACCCTGCTCCATCACTCAGTACGTTCATGGCCGATCATCTACCTCAAGTCCACTTATCCCCATATCCCTTGATCCTCTTAGTATCCAGAGCCTTTTAATTACTCAGTGCCTAGACTTTCACAACCTGCTGGGCTGAGGAATTCAAACATTCAAAAGCCTCTGAATGAAGAAATTTCTGGCCATCTCAGTCCTGCACAGCTGACCCCATATCTTAGTCTAGATTGGGAATATCTCCAAGAAGCTGGACACCATCCAGGACGAAGCAGTCCACTTGATTGGCACCACATCCACTCCCTCCACCACCGACGCACAGTAGCAGCAGTGTGTACCATCTACAAGATGCACTGCAGGAATTCACCAAGGCTCCTTCAACAGCACCTTCCAAACCCACGACCACTACCATCTAGAAGGACAAGGGCAGCAGATAGATGGGAACACCACCACCTGGAAGTTCCCCTCCAAGTCATTCACCATCCTGACTTGGAAATATATCGCCGTTCCTTCACTGTCGCTGGGTCAAAATCCTGGAACACTGTCCCTAACAGCACTGTGGGTGTACCTACACCACATGGACTGTGGTGGTTCAAGAAGGCAGCTCACCACCACCTTCTCAAGGGCAACAAGGGATGGGCAATGAATGCTGGCCCAGCCAGCAAAGTGCACATCCCATGAATGAATTAAAAAATCACCAGCCAAGGAAAACTGCCTCCCTGCCTACCTTCCTGTCAGACCCCAAGATCAGGTCACTATGTCTAACTGCCTCACTCTAATAATGTAAGATTTACATTTATATAGCACCTTTCACAACCTCAGACCATCCTAAAGCCCTTTAAAGCCAGTGAAGCACTTCTTGAACTGTAGTCACTCTCCTAAAGTGGGAAATGTGGCTGTCAATTTGCACACAGCAAGCTCCCACAAACAGCAATGAGATATTCACCAGATTTTTTTTAACAATGGTATAGGTACTGGCCGCGGGACATCAGGAAGCACTCCATGAGTGGCCTTGGGACCCTTCATGTCCACCTGAGAGAGCCGACGCCTCCTCAGTTTAACATCTCATCCAAATAATCAGGCATTTGATTGGACAAAGCCCACAGGTGGCAAAATCTCACCTCTTCCCCTGACCACTGGTGTTTCAACCCAGCCAAAGGTTGTTCTGCCTCTTTCACCCCCTTTTTTTTTTGAAAAAAGTTTAACCACTTTCCTAGGATTGCATCACTCACTTCTGAGAAGTGAAAGAGGAAGTGGTTACTTTTGTAATGTGTCAAGTTTTTTTGCAGACGAGTAACAAAGGGCTTTATGCACCCTCCCAAGTGATTGGCAGAGCCAAAACAAGAGGACACCAATCTTTTTTTGTCAGTAAGCTGCAGCTCTGTATTTTCACTTATTTAAAGTTATGGAGTTGGGGGATGGTGGAGTTTAGTTTCCAACATTTCCCAATCCCATTGTTCCCTGAGGTTTACCTCTGACAATCCCTGCCTGACCTCTCTTTGGGAGGAGAGAGAATGACCTGCATTGGTAGAGCACCCTTCACTACCTCAGGATGTCCCAGAGTGCTCTACAGCCAATGAATTACTTTTGAAGTGTAGTCAATGTTGTAAAATGTAGGATAAACGACAACTAGTCTGCACACAGCAAGCTCCCACAAACAGCAGTGTGATAATGAACGGACAATCTGTTTTCGTGATGGTGGTTGAGGATAAATACTGGCCAGGACACCAGGGAGAACTCCACTGCCCTTCTTTAAAATAGTGCCATGGAATCTTTTACATCCAGGAGACCAGATAGAGCCTCGGTTTTAACGTTTCAAGAGAGTAACAGATGAGTACTGGGCTCTCCACACATTTCTTTGCAGACTCCCATGATTAGGTTGTGTGTCAGACAAAATGGATCAGCAGAACTTGCCTCCAGTCTCTAGTCATCAGGAATAATTAACTGGCATCTTTTCGTTTATGCCACAGTTAAGCGGTGATTGGAATTCCACACAGACTCTTCATCAGTATACATTGATATATTGGCAGCTCAGATCATCTTGAATTAATGAGTGTGAACCATTGCAAAGATACAGGCAGATTCACACCCAGCCTGGGGGTACCGCCAGGAAATAGACTTGTCTGGAAGAGCCATTTTGCCCATTTAAGACTGGCTTGCAGCAAGTGAAAAGCAGATCTGTTTTGAAACTCAGCCGTGTAGTTTGGGCTGTTTTTCCACCCTGGCTACCCATTGCGTAAAGTGTGCCTGAGGTGCTCCGGTGACTGGCAGCTCCATCTCTTCATGCTCCACCTTTTGCATGCTGTCGGGGTTTCCTACTGCAGCCCCTTCCCAGTCCCCCTCCCCTCCTCTTCTCTGCCCCCTTCCCCACGTCCTCCTTCCCTCCCTGACTCCCCCAGCCCTTCAAATTGCTGAACTAAAAGGGATGCAGAGGATTCTATGCCACTTGGTTAAGGTCACTTTGGGACATGGGCTCTGAACTTATGCTGTCACAATTACCATGACCTACTGGGGATAGTGCGCTGTAATATCAGCCCCGCTGCTCCCTGATCCACGACAAATGCGAAAAGTTTGATCAAACCACCAGATTTCCCCAATTCTACCTGACTGTTTAACTTAGGTTAACAGAATACAAGCACCAGGTTTGTAAACTTAATAAGTAAATAACTGTTTATTAAACAAACTGTCCTTAACCAGTGGCAAAAGAAAGAAATATGAACTGCTAACTTCTAACAGTATAATTTAAACTCTACCCCCTTCTTAAATCCCTATATATACACACACACACGACACATGAGACTAACAAATTGTGGATTTTAAGGGTGGGATAAAACAGTTCAATAATACCAATTCCAGAGTACAGGATTCGATGGGTTGATGTTGATCGATGTCTTCCAAATTCCTTTCAGTTCTTTGTTGATGACACGAGGTGGTCTTCCAGCACTTTCAATATTTAGTTCACTGGTTGAGTACTTGCCTTTCAATGTCTCTAACAGTGATTTTCCCCTTTGCCTCTTGACAGGGGTTTTCAGAGAGAGAGCAGGTTATAGAGATATGAGGAGAAAAAGCTAGCTAGCTATTATTGTGGAATTACTGGAATCTTCCACACAGGAGAAAGAGGTTTTAGGTCTTACTCCTTTCAAGCTGGGAGCTATTCTGCTGTCCTGTCCTCACACAAAACCTGGTCACCTGATCAGGAACCAATTAAAATGGTGTTTCCAGGCAGCTCCCATGGTCCAGGACTCCTTTCTGGCACCACCCTGTCTTTCATTGCACACTCTGTTCCAGGGCTGCAACATTGTACATACCTCTCATCTTGTTCCAGTGGACATGTCTTTCAAACTGCAGCCATTGTAATCTTAATCTACAGTTCAACAAAAAATAAAAAGATATGTTCTTTACAACAGTCCAACAGAAATAAAAAATATGCTCCTTACGTGTCTCCACCCTTAAAAGAGATGAAACGCCATTTCAAAATGCATTTCATCACAAGGCATGTGACACATGGACAACAAAACACAAGACTTACTTTCATTCATCCTTCCTCCCCTTATACAATCTTATACAATCTTCAGAATTTCTTAGCCCTTTAACTTTTTTTAGTATTTTACATCTGGGACAAGCATCTGCGGTCACGCTATCTTTACTGGCAATGTGAACAATCTTTACATTGAATGGTTGAAACAATAGTTTCCACCTAAACAGTTTTGCATTTTGAGTTTTAAACTTTTCAGTGAACACCAGCGGATTATGGCCAGTGTAGATTAGTGTTTGGTTGTTATCGTGTCGGACATAAACTTCAAAGTGTTGAAGAGACAACAACAATGCTAGAGTTTCTTTTTCTACCATGAGTCCTTCCTCTGAAATTGATTTAGTTTCTTGGAAAAGTACCCCACCGGCTTCTCTACCCCTAATTGGATCATCTTGTAATAGGACTGCACCTACCCCCAAGTCACTAGCATCAATTGCCATTTTCAAAGGTTTGGTAAAGTCAGGGGCGGCCAACACTGGTTCATTTATTAAGACTGCCTTCAGCTTTTCAAAGGCTGCTTGGCATTCTGCTGACCATACCACTTTTGCCTGTTTTCTTAACAAATTGGTGAGAGGTACAGCCATTGTGCTGAAGTTAGGCACAAACTTCCAATAAAACCCATGCATTCCCAAAAATCTCAGGATTTCTTGTTTAATTTTAGGAATGGGGAATTCTGTTAGAGCGTTCAGTTTTGCTGTTCTTGGCAACACTTGCCCTTGTCCTACAATGTGACCCAGGTAAGATACCCTTGCTTTTGCAAATTCGCTTTTGGCTAGATTTATGACTAAGCCAGCCAACTGCAATTGCTTAAACAGGTCCTCTAATTGTTTTACATGTTCTTTCCATGTGTTACTATATATTATGACATTGTTTAAATAAACCACACAGTTAGGTATTTCAGCTGCGATTGATTCATAAGTCTCTGAAATGTAGCTGAGGCGTTTTTAAGCCCAAACAGCATGACTCGACATTGATACAACCCACTCGGTGTAACAAAGGCAGATATTTCTTTAGCCCTTGACGTTAATGGCACTTGACAGTACCCCTTCAATAGATCCATTTTAGAAAGAAATGAGGCACTGCCAACCCTATTGATGCAATCTTCTAACCGAGGAATTGGGTACAAATCTGTTCTCATTACTACTTTCACTCTCCCGTAACCTATACAAAGTCTAGTAGATCCATCTGGCTTAGGAATCAATACAACCGGTGAACTCCAGCCACTTTGGCTAGGCTCAATCAATTGATTATCCAGAATATATCGAATCTCTGTTTCCAACTGAGCTTGTTTTTCTGGGCCCAACTGATAATGATGTTGTTTATCGGCACTGACTCTCCTACGTCCACGTCCACGTCATGTTTTAGCTAATGTAGTACATCCACGTGTATCCCTACAAATTCCCTTATACTTCCCAAGTAACCTTAGATCTTTCCTTGGTCCTTCCTCTTAATATGAGAACACAGTGTCTAACTGTCCCAGTATTGTCGTATTGGTGAGTCGGGTTGTAGGAGGTTCGCTTTGGGCACTGTCTACTTCTCCTTATACCTTGCCCTTATTGTCTCTCATCCTCCGCTACTCCTACCACCTGGCACACTTGCTCTATCTTATCGTCTTCTCTGCGATGATAATGCTTCAGCATGTTTATGCGACATAACCGTTTCTTCTTCCTACACTCAGGAGTATCTATCAGATAAGCCACTTTACTAACTCTCCTAACTATCTTATAGGGGCCACTGAATTTCATTTTCAGGGGTTCACCCTGCAAAGGTAATAACACCAATACTTTGTCTCCTGCTTGGAACGTTCTAGTTGTCGCATATTTTTCTGCCTATTCTTTCATTTTGGCTTGGGAATTTTTTAAGTGCTCTTGTGCCACTTTACATGCTCCTGTGAGTCTTTCTAGAAACATGGACACATAATCCAACATGGAGGATTCGTCTTTCTGCTTTAGGAACTTTTCCTTAATCGCTTCTAATGGATCTCTTATTTCATGGACCATAGATCAATTCAAATAGACTAAATCCAGTAGATTCATTTGAAGAATCTCTGGTAGCAAATAGTAAGAAATCTAACCTTTTGTTCCAATCCTTTGGGTATTCATGGCAATAGGTCTTAACCATGGTTTTGAGAGTCTGATGGTATCTCTCTAAAGCTCCCTGTGTCTGTGGGTGATAGGCGGTAGACTTTAGTTGTTTGATACCCAAATTGCTGGTTATGTCCTGGAAAGTTTGAGACATGAAGTTAGAACCTTGGTCAGATTGTATTTCAATTGGTAGCCATAATGAGTGAAAAACTGAGTTAACTTTTCCACTACCACCTTAGCTGTAATTGTCCTTAAAGGAATAGCTTCTGGAAATCGGGTTGTCATATGCATGATTGTAAGGATATGCTGATGACCTGCTTTTGTTTTGGGTAATGATCCTACACAATCTACTAATACCCGACTGAATGGTTCTTCAAAAACTTGAATGAGTATTAAAGGTGCTGGTTTGATTACATGTTGAGGTTTACCTACTACCTGACATGTATGGCATGTTTTACAAAATTGCACGACATCCTTATGAAGCCTTGGCCAGGTGAAATGCCTGTTTATCGATGCTTGGGTTTTCCATATTCCTACATGCCCTGTCATAGGGATTTCATGTGCTACTCGCCATATCTCCTTATGACATTTGGGCGGTACCACTATCTGATGAACAACCGTCCATCCCTCATCCACAGGTCGGTGAGGGTGTCTCCACTTCCTCATCAGAATTCCGTTTTTAATGTAATAGTAGTCCGGAACTCCTCCTGCCTCAGCTTCAGTGTGAGCTGACTGTGCTGACTTGTTTAACCCTGGATCTGCTTTCTGAGTCTCAATTAATGAAGACCTGCCAAACACTTTCTTTGAATTATCCTCATCCTTAAAGAAATTTTCGGCTACTCTAACATCTGCTTGTGGTATTACTTTGACCTCTGCTGATGGACTTTGTTTAGCTATTGCCCTGGTCACCACACACGATGGAAAAATACCAGGAACTTGTTCTTGTAACTGCTGTCCCTTTAGCCTCTCTCTTACTTTCCGCAATTATGGGCCAAGCTATAACCTTCACTCCTGCCAAATCATTCCCTAGGAGTAAATCAACTCCATCCACGGGTAATTTCTTAACCACTCCTACAACCACCGATCCAGACAACAAATCACACTCCGATTGTACTTTGTACCATGGAACCGGGATATACTTTCCAATTATCCCGCTTACCAATACTTTAGCTTTCATTGATCTCTGGAGGGAAAACTAGATCCTTCTCCAGCGAAAGTGTTTGAGTAGCGCCTGTGTCCCTTAATATAGTTATAGGTTTAGCTGCATCATTTGATGAGAAAGGGGTTATCTTTCCTTTAGACAAAAACCCTTTATATCTCTCATCCACCTTATTCACTCCACCTGCATTCACAGCAGTGTTTACCTCCAGACCCTTATTTGTAGTTAAAGCTACAATTTGATCCATGGCATTTTCTTTTGAGTTCCCTTTTCGGATTCACTGTTGCAAACTCCAATAAGTCCCCTGGGCTTCCAGCATTCTGAACGAATGTGTCCCACTTTAGTATAACGGAAACACTTAGGCCTTTGAGTTTCACCTTCACTCTCAGTACCTTCTTTCCTGATCTGGGGAGGAGATCCCAAGGTATTCCCTGCTATCCATTCTTTACCCTGGCTACTTGCCTTCCTTTCACTCTCCCTCTTTCTATCCTTTTCAAATTTATGGGGGTGATGGAAAAAAAGTTTAGTTTTATGGATCAGCTCAGAATCTGCAGCCATTACTGCTGCCTGTCTAGCAGTTTTGCAACCTTTTGGACTTCAGCATGGGTTCTTATTACAGAAGGTAGGGAGTTTTTAAACTCTTCAAGAGAATGGTCTCTCTGAGAACTTCATAGTTAGTTTCAACTCAAATTCAATGTAAGTTTGACCAGGTTCTTTCCTTAAATTTCGAAACTTTTGTCTGTATGCTTCAGGGACCAACTCATAAGCACTCAAAATGGCCTTTTCACCACCTCATAATCCCTAGAAACCTCCTCTGACAGTGGAGCATACATTTCCTGTGCTCTACCTATCTATTTGCTCTGCATGGGCAATGCCCAGATTTCCTTTGGCCAGTTCACTTGCTTAGCTATCTTCTCAAAAGAAATAAGGAATGCTTCAACATCCCTTTCCTCAAATTTTGGAAGAGCTTGTACAAATTTAAACATCTCCCCACGGGGTTCTGATCTGGAAATAAGTCCCGCCTCACCTACTGGTGTCTCTTTTTTAAACTGTCAGCGTTTTAAGCTGGAAATCTCTCTCTTTTTCTCTTTCCTCCTTTTCTAACTTCGTCATTTCTAACTCCCCTTGAAATGTCCTTTCTCTTTCCTTTTCTACCTGTTCCCTTTGGAATGCTCTATTCTAAGGGTATTCCTTCCAATTTCAAATGCTGTGCCATCTCTTTGATTATCTCTGCCTTCCAGCTTCGGCAGGCAATCTTACTCTTAATTTACTTGCCAATTCGATTAACCTGGCTTTTGGGATCCCTTGTAAAATCGTCAGGGCCACCTCTTCCACTTGCAGGAAAGCTTTAGCAGTTTCCAGTGCCATCTTATTTTTGACAGTACAAAGCTGATGTTTCATTTTAACTTTTATTACTTACTAAATCTGCACCCAAATCATCGTCGTCTTTTGTTCCAAAATATCCCAGACCCGAGCCCCCAAACTTTGTCATGACTCACTGGGGATCCTGCGCTGTAATATCAGCCCCACTGCTCCCTGAACCACGACAGATGTGAAAGGTTTGACCAAACCACCCGATTTCCCCAATTCTACCTAACTGTTTAATTTAGGTTAACAGAATACGAGCACCAGGTTTGTAAACTGAATAAGTAAATAATTGTTTATTGAACAAACCGTCATTAACCAGTGGCAGAAGAAAGAAATATGAACTGCTAACTTCTAACACTACAACTTAAACTCTACCTCCTTCTTAAACCCCTATACACACACACACATACACACATATGACATATAAGACACACAAATCATGGATTTTAAGAGTGGGATAAAACAGTTCAATAACACCAATTCCGGAGTACAGGATTGAATGGGTTGATTTTGATCGATGTCTTCCAAATTCCTTTCAGTTCTTGTTGATAACACGAGGTGGTCTTCCAGCACTGTCAGTCTTTAGTTCACTGGTTGAACACTTGCCTTTCAATGTCTCTAACAGTGATTTTCCCCTTTGCCTCTTGACAGGGGTTTTCAGAGAGAGAGCAGGTTATAAATATATGAGGAGAAAAAGCCAGCTAGCTATTATTGTGGAATTACTGGAATCTTCCACACACACAGGAGAAAGAGGTTTTAGGTCTTACTCCTTTCAGGCTGGGAGCTATTCTGTTGCCCTGTCCTCACACAAAACCTGGCCACCTGGTCAGGAGCCAATTAAAATGTTGTTGCCAGGCAGTTCCCTTGGTCCAGGACTCCTTTCTGGCACCATCCTGTCTTTCATGGCACACTCTGTCCCAGGATTGCAACATTGTACACATCTCTCATCCTGTTCCAGTGGATGTGTCTTTCAAACTGCAGCCATTGTAATCTTAATCCACAGTCCAACAGGCAATAAAAAGTTATGGTCTTTACAACAGTCCAAGAGAAATAAAAATGTATGCCCTTACACTATCACATTGAGGTGCAGGTGCAGCAGAACCATTTTTGAGCTGACTTAAGTTACAGCTTGTCTTGTGGGCTAATGCAGTTGTTATTTGTCGCTGCAGGTGCTGGTGACTGTTCTGGATGTTAATGACTATCGTCCCCAGTTCTCCAAGAATGTGTTTAGCACCAGTGTTTATGAGAATGAGCCAGGAGGGGCATCTGTGGTAACCATGACTGCGACAGATCTGGATGAGGGTGAAAATGCGGTGTTAAAGTATAGTATACAGGGGCCTGGTGTAGGTAAGATAAATAGTTATATAATCCCTTTAAGGGAACGATGTACATTTTATTTGAACGTTTCTCTGCTCCCTCTGCTCTTCAAAGCTCTTAGTTTGTGTGTTGCCCCAGGTGCCTCATTGCTCCAAAGTTGGTAGAGAATGGTGCTGATCTCTTCCCAAATCTTACCCACAGCATCTTGTATCCTTCTGCTCATAGACTTGCAAGAGGGACAGCTTAGCTTGCTTTGATGGGCTTTCTTCTCCTTTCCTCTGGGGGGGGGTGTCTCACCTCCACTCAGTGGCCAGAATTTTTCCGTCGGCAATTTGGGGGCGGGGCCCACTCGCCGACGGGAAAATGAAGCGGGATGACGTTGGGGGGAACCCCCGACCTCATCCCGCCCCACTTAAATATTCAGGAAGGCAGGCTGTCCACCCGCTGACCTGTCAATGGCCAATTGAGGCCATTAACAGGATAATTAAGCTAATTAAAGGCCCTGCCCATCCAACCTTAAGGTAATGTAATATTTATTAACCCCCCCCCCCCACCCAAAACAATTGTTGCACATATCCAATATCTTGCAGTGGTGCTGAACTGGCCAAGCACAGTTCCAAACTACTTGCAGTAAATAAATCATATCAACATTTCAGATTACCATTAGTGGGTGAATAAACTAGCTCCCTGTACAAGTAGAGCAATTAGAGTCAAGCAAAAATCCAATATGTCTTATTAAAACTCTTCGCAATGAATATTAAGTATAACAATTATGCACCATAACAATCTACCATTGATTGACCTGAAAGGCTAAAAATTACTGTTGTCGGTAATTGTGAATAAATTTCCTCTTCCTACTTTTCCTACTCAACCTGCTCTTTTTATTGTCTCGTACTCCATGTGCCTTGCACACAATACGCTACTCTCTAAACGTAGCTCTCTCTTCCCCACCGCTTGCCCTTCTCTCCACTCCCCCTCTTCCTCTCAGTCCATCTCTCTGTCCCCTCTTTATTTATATTTATTCATTCACGGTCTGTGCATGTCTTTGGCGAGGCCAGCGTTTATTGCCCATCCCTAATTGTCCTTGAGGAGGTGGTGAGGAGTCAGCTTCTTGAACATAACTGTGTGGCTTGCTAGGCCATTTCAGAGGGCAGTAAAGAGTCAACCACATTGCGGTGGGTCTGGAGTCACATGTAGGCCAGGCCAGGTAGGGACAGCAGATTTCCTTCCCTTAAGGACATTAGTGAACCAGATGGGTTTTGACAACCATCTGTTAGCTTTATGGTCAACACTTACTTTTTTTCCAGATATATTTAATTAACTGAATTCAGGTCACTGATGAGATATGAACTCATATTTTCAGATTTTGAGCCCAGGCCTTTGGATTCCACGTCCAGGAACATACCCACCATTGTGTACCATCTGCAAGATGCACTGCAGGAATTCACCAAGGCTCCTCAGACAGCACCTTCCAAACTCACGACCACTACCATCTTGAAGAACAAGGGCAGCGGATAGATGGGAACACCACCACCTGGATGTTCCCCTCCAAGTCACACACCATCCTGACTTGGAAATATATCGCCGTTCCTTCACTGTCACTGGATCAAAATCCTGGAACTCCCTAACAGCACTGTGGGTGTACCTACACCACATGGACTGCAGCAGTTCAAGAAGGCAGCTCACCAGCACCTTCTCAAGGGCAACTAGGAATGGGCAATAAATGCTGCCAGCAAAGCCCATAGCCCATGAATTAATTAATAAAAATTGCACCATACCCACCTACATATCCTCTCCCCCTCTCTCCCTCATACTCAAACACTGCGTCCTAGAAATTCACCTGGATCGGTTTTCACTGCACCACATGGCCTATGTGCCAAAAAGGAGGTCCAACAAACACTGGAAATGTTACACTGGGTCATCCTTTTCTCTATTCCTTTCAGAGGCTTTTAGGATTGATGAGGATACAGCCGTGATTACCACCACCCGGCTCCTGGAATCCTACGAGAGGTTTAATTTGACAGTTGTCGCCACTGACCAAGGCGAGCTACCGCTTTGGGGGTCAGCTTTGCTGAAGATTGAAGTGATTGACGTGAATGACAATCGGCCTTTGTTTATCAGGCCTCCCAATGGGACAATACTGCACGTGATGGAGGTAAGACACTCAATGCAGATGCGCTAATAGTGAGAAGCGCTCAGACAGACCGGTAACAGAAAAGCTTCACAGAATCATAGAATTGTTTCAGCGCAGAAGGAGGCCATTTGGCCCATCGTGTCAGCACCGGCTCTCCGAATGAGCAATCGCTTAGTGCCACTCCCCTGCCTTCTCCCTGCACATCCTTCCTTTTCAGGTAAGAGTCTAATTCCCTTTTGAATGCTTCAACTTAACTTCACTCTCAGGCAGAGCATTCCAGATCCTGACCACTCGCTGCGCAGAATGTTTTTCCTCATGTCACTTTTGCTCCTTTTTACTTCAAATCTGTGCCCTCTCGCCCTCGTTCCTTTCACGAGTGGGAGCAGTTTCTCCCTGTCCACCCTGTCCAGGCCCCTCATGATCTTGAACACCCCTATCAAATCTCTTCTCAACCTTCTCTTCCCCAAAACAATTCTCTCTTAAACAAGAAGATATTGGTTAAGAATAAAGAAGAATTCTAAACTCTTGAAAGACAGCATTAGAAATGGGACAGTAGTTCCTTTTTTTAGTTTTGCATATCTCGTTGCAGAGAATGTATCAGATTATCAGAAAGAGGCAGGAGAACATAAAAATCTGGAGCTAATAAAAGGCCATTCTGTCCATCAATTCCATTCTATCCAGAGCCTAGTTTCATTGGCACTGTGTACATTGGCACCGATGCATAAATCTTGTCTGTACCCATAGAAATATAAACAACTGGAAAATATGATTGGCATTCACTAGATTCATCCACAAATGTAAACATCTCCTCTACTGCTCAATTGCTTTTATAGCCCAATAAGAAATACGAGCATACGATCAAGGAACAGGAGTAGGCCATTCAGTCCCTCGAGCCTGCTTCACCATTTAAGAAGATCATGGCTGATCTGATAGTGACTTGAAACCTGTATCCAGCCTACCCCCGATAACCTATCACCCCCTTGCTTACCAAGAATCTATCCACCTCTGCCTTAAAAATATTCAGACTCTGCTTCCACCACCTCTTCAGGAAGAGAGTTCCAGAGACTCATGACCCTCTGAGTGAAAAAATTTCACCTCATCCCTGTTTTAAATGGGCGACCCCTTATTTTTAAATAGTGACACCTAGTTGGAGATTCTCCCACAAGAGGAAATATTCTCTCCATATCCACCCTGCCAAGACCCCTCAGGATTTAATATGTTTCAATCAAGTAAATGTATTTGGTTCCCTTCTAATTTTTCCAACACTATCTGCACCAGCCTGAAACCTTGCAGCTCAGGAATTGACCCATGACTCGAGACTGTGACACCTCAAGCATTTATTGTGCTCACTCTTGTTTCCTAGGAGAGAGACGCAGGATTCAATGTGTATGAGGTCCTGGCCACTGACAACGATGAAGGTTTGAATGGAGCGGTCAGGTACGACTTCCTGAAGACAGCAGTCAACAGAGACTGGGAGTATTTCAGCATCGACCCGCTCAGTGGAATCATCAGTACCACAGTCAGACTGGACAGGGAGAGGCAGGCTGTCTATAATGTGAGTGATTGGTTTGGAGTACCCTGTAATCTCCATCCTTATACATGCCACACTTCTGATTATAGTGGGAAGGAACATTTGGATCTGAGATCCATCTTCCTTGTGCTTTACTGAAAGCTGCCCAGAAATATATTGGTATCGTTTTTTGCGGTTGTGCTGACAGGGTTATAGGAAGATGACTGGGAGGAGGCCCCTCGAGAGGATAGGTGCGGCGTGGTCCCATTGGATGAATGGCCTTTCTCGTGCTGTGAATTCTGTGTAAAGCATGAGAAAAGTAACTAATCTGACCTTGACGTTTAGAATTCTTTGCAATGTCCGGTGTCTGGCCCTCAAACCACGAGCTGGAGCTAAACTGGTCGTGAAGTTCAATTATATGTTTGGTCATCTCAAAAGTCAAAACCCTGACCCATGAGGTAGTTATTATCGTGTCACCTTTGTGCCAAGCAGCTTTGGGGCCTGCATGGATTCAAGCAATCAGTGATATAACCGGGGTAAAACCAGAAAAAGATGGAAATACGCAGCAGGTCAGGGAGCATCTGTGGAGAGGGAGACAAAGATAACCTTTCAGGTTGAAAACCTTTCATCAGAACTGATTATAACTCAGCTCCTTATTGTAGTAGAACAGTCTGGTATATACAGGAACAGCACAGTGCCACCCACACACTGATGTAAGACGGCTCATGACCTAGACCTAGGGTCAGTGTTGTGTTAGCCAGAGATGCGTTAAGTCCTGGAGATGGAGAGAGAGCTCCATGCCTGTGCCCTTCACTGTATATTTGTATATAGTTACAAGTAGTTAATAAAGACTTGCTGTTAACATTTAGAACACTACGAAGACGTCTTTAAAAGACACGTTCTGCAACCAACACCATCGCAACGCTTATCTGACCTCCAAATGCAGATGTGATAAGCATCCTGTCTCGCTTCCTGGAGCCTGTCTCACTGCTCTTAATCTTCTCACTGTATAGAGTATAGCTACCGCTCATTGTGATGCCTGGTGTAAAAGAATGCTCAGTCAAGTCCCTTGCTTTGTCTTATTTCATTGCAAGAGCGAGGAACCATTCCCACCCATGCTCCCAAATGTTTGAAAATCACTGCGATTGAGCGTAACTCTTGTACAGATCTCCCTCCTGCCTGGTAATGCCAGATGCAAGCGGCAGTATAGCCCAGGTCTGATCAGCTGTGCCTCACACTGAATGTAAGTTTAACTGCAGGCTTAAGAGTCACTAAGCAAACTTGGATAGATGGCTTTTGGCCACTATTCACACTGAATACTAAGAACAAGTGAGTTTTGCTTTGTAACAAAAACAAAAATAGCTGGAAAAACTCAGCAGGTCTGACAGCATCTGCAGAGAGGAACACAGTTAATGTTTCGAGTCCGTATGACTCTTCAACAGAACTAAGGAAAAATAGAAATGAGGTGAAATATAAGCTGGTTTAAGGGGGGGTGGGACAGGTAGAGCTGGATAGAGGGCCAGTGATAGGTGGAGGCAAAGAAGAGACTGCCAAAGATGTCATAGACAAAAGGGCAAAGGGGCGTTGACGGTGGTGATATTATCTAAGGAATGTGCTAATGGGGACATTAAGGGTAGAAAGCAGGATGAGCAAGTGGCAGATGGCTCTAGTAGGGGCGGGATGGGGGGAAGGGATCGAAATGGGCTAAAAGGTGGAGATAAAACGATAGATCGAAATAAATTTAAAAATAGGTGGGAAAAGAAGAATATATTTTAAAACTTATAAATTATTGGAAAAGGGGGGATCGGAAAGGGGGTGGGGATGGAGGAGAGAGTTCATGATCTGAAATTGTTGAACTCAATATTCAGTCCGTACTTGGTTTCATTATCACCGTTGACGAACTTCTAGCCTGGTTTCCCAATATGGGTGTGTGATTATTTTGATCCTGTATCATTGCTAACAGTGAAAACCCATCAGCAGCAAATCAGTAGTTTGGAAGAGGAAACACTATGTATCTCTACCTTTGTTATCCAAGTGAGAATTGACATCACTGTGTCAACGATTGAACTGGAGGCAGAACAGGAATTATGGCAGGACTGTGATCAGTGATGACTATGCCAGTGAACGGGGTCCATTTAAAAAAGTTCACGATGAACTACAGCAAACAGAACTCGACTACAGCAAAATCTCCCAATACAAGCAAGGTTACTCCGACAGCAAAGTGCAGCGGGTGGAGGATAGTTTCATCACACACATTGTCTGAATTAAATCAATCTCATTCACTCCATCACATGATTGAGTAGGGAAATTAACCAATCATCTCTGTTTCTAGCTGGGAATAGCTTTGCCATTATAGAACAGTGTTATAGTGAAAGAGCAGAATGGTATCCGTGAGTCTTTTCTTCATAGATTCTTTATGTTTTCTCTTTATGTTTCCTTTTTAGCTGATTCTCCTGGCATATGACCTTGGGCAGCCTGTCCCCTATGAAACCACACAGCTTCTGCAGGTAGCGCTGGATGATATTGATGACAACGAACCACTCTTTCTCAAACCACCGGTAAGAGCATTTTGATAAATATAGTGAATACAGACGGATACCGGGTAACAGGTTCCAAAACTGTGAGGAATTGTCTATATTGCACGTAAGAATCTTGCAGCACAGATGGAGGCCATTCGGGCTATCATGCCTATGCTGACTTTCTGAAAGTGTCGCTGATTGGTCCCATTCTCCTGTTATTTCCCCACAGCCCTGCTAATGTTTCCATTTCAAGTGCATGTGAAATTCTTCTGAAAGTTACAATTGAATTTACCCTTTCAGAGAATTATAGAATGGTTACAGCACAGGAAGCCATTTGGCCCATCGAGCCCATGCCAGCCCTCTGCAAGAGCAACTTAGCTGGTTCCACTGGCGGAGCAGGCTCGAGGGGCTGAGTAGCCTACTCCTGCTCCTTGTGCGTATGCACCTGTAGTCCTGCAAGTTTTTCTCCATCAGTTGCTTATTCAATTCTTTTTCTCACATCCACCACTGAATCTGCCTCCACCACACTCTCAGACGTGCATTCCAGATCCTAACCACTCACTGCGTAAAAAAAAGATACTCTTCTTCTTCCGTTTGGTACTTTGGTCTATTATCTTGAATCGGTGTCCTCTGGTTCCTGACCCACCCACCAGCCGAAATGGCTTCTCCCAAACTACCCTGATCAAAAACCTGCATCGTTTTTAACACTTCTTTTGAACCTCCCATTAACCACCTTTGGTCAAAAGAGAGCCGCCCCGGTTGCTGTGACTCATACAAGAATAGAGCTTCAGAGGGACAAGGGGAGCCTGGAAATCTGTGTGAAAGTGAGATGGGATTTTCCAGTGCTACCCTGCCTGATTGTATTGGCTCATGACAGATTTTGTGTTCAGCAATATTCTAAATATCAGTGCAACTTTGGGCACAAGTTGCTTATTTTCTTCCATCTTTGTCGATGCTTCTTCACTCTTCTGAAAAATGGCTCCTTTGAATCCTGTGCCCTGTCTCACCCACCTCAGTTTACACATCACCTGCTGAACAGGCAGCTAGACCTATTCACTGGCTTCAAGGAGAGGGCTACCTCCCAAGGATTTTAATGTCTCACCATTGCTGTTGACAGCATTTGCCCTCTGTCCCTTTAAGGGAAATTGGTTGTTCACAAAGTGTGGTCGGGTACAGATGAAGCTGCCACAGGCCACGTCACCTCTTTGCTGAATCAGTGTTTATTTTTCTGTTTGAAACCGCTGTGTTTTGTTATTCATATTTAGCACAAATTTTGCGGATGAAAACACCAGGCAGCACACTTCATCAGCTGTGGTTCCGTCAGAAGGACTGTTGAACACAGAGTCAAAAGGTTTTGGCTTCAAGGCCCAAATCCAAGGGCTTCAGTGCATATTCGATGTTGGCACCTCCCTGCAGTACTGAAAGAGTCCTGTATTGTCTGAGGCACTGTCTTTCAGATAGAATATTAAACGGCCACCCCACCACACCCCCGAATCTGTCTAATCCAGTGGATTAAGTGGGTGTTAGAGCTCCTATGTTACTTTTTGAAGAGGACCCGACAGTCCAGCACAGTACTGAGCAAGTGCTACACTGTCGAGGGTGCCATCTTTCAGTTGAGGTGATAGACCAAGGTTCCATCGTGTCTGCCTGCTCAGGTGGATGTAAAAGATCCCATGGCACTATCGCAAAGCAGAGAGCAGGGGAGTTCTCCCTGAAATCTGGTTAGTATTTATCCCTCAAACAACATCATTAAAACAGATTATCTGGTCATAATCACATTGCTTTGGGGGATCCAGCTGTGCGCAAACTGCCTGCATTGCGACAATGACTACACTTCAGAAATATTTCATTGGCTGTAAAGCACTTTGAGACGTCCAGTGGTCATGAAAGGCGCTATATAAATGCGAGTCTTTTCTCTCTTCATCAGTCAATTCCACCAACTACGATCATTCATGTCATTGTTCGCAGGAGCTTTCTCTGCGGAGAATTACTGCCTACATATCACCACATGTGAAGATAGTTCACCGAGACATTTCTGAGAAACACAATAAATTACAGAGTAATAGTTTGAGGTAGGAGTAACCCTTCAGTCCATCTAGCCCACCTATCCCCAGTCCCTCAGTGTGTTTTTAATGACTGTGAAATTCATTGACAAGAACCTGCTGAGTTTCCTCTTGAAACTCTTTAAAGTTTCTTGGTTCCCCACCTGGACTGGTGATCTGTTCCACATACTTAGTATCATGTTAGCATAAAGGTTCCTCCTCCATTTTGTATTGAGGTACAATATAAATTTTTCACAACTGGTTGGCTTGCAAGCCTACTTCAAGGAACGTTAAGAGTTAACCAGGTACTTTTCCCCTGATGTTTGTTCTACAGTGCCAGACCAAAAGAATAGTTTGTATAGCCCTTGTTACCGATCAAGTAGAATGATCCGATATTCTTTGAATTTAAAAAGAGTGAGAGGTAATTTTATTGAAATGAGAGGGTTTGACAGGGTAGATGCTTGGAGGTTGTTTCCCCTGGCTGGAGAATCTAGAACTAGGAGCCTCAGTCTCAGGATAAGGCATCGGCCATTTTGGACTCAGATGAGGCAAAACCTCTTCAGTCAAAGAGTTGTGGATCTCTGGAATTCTCACAGAGAGTTGTGAACGCTCGGTCATATATTATGTTTCAAGAATGAGATCAACAAGTATTTGGACATCAAGGGAATCAAAGTCTTTGGGGATAGGGTGAGAAACTGGAGTACCTCTGCCTTAAAAATATTCAGAGACTCTGCTTCCACCGCCTTTTGAGGAAGAAAGTGCCAAAGACTCACGACCCCCTGAGAGAAAACCTTCCTCCTCATCTCTGTGTTAAATGGGTGACGCCTTATTTTAAAACAGGGATCCCTAGTTCTAGGTTCTCCCACAAGAGGAAACGTCCTCTCCACATCAAGACCCCTCAGGATCTTTTACGGGTAGGATTTTTAGTTCAGGGGGCGCCTCCGATCAGCGGGTCCGGGAGCGGCTGGAGAACAGACCGCCGACCCTGATCGGCCCCTGACCACCATTTCACGCCGGCTGGCCAATCACCGGCCAGCTCACTGAAAGCCCCCGGAAGGCAGAGAGCTGCCTCACGGAGCTGAAGGACCCAAAAGCAACAAATAAAGATTTTAAAATTCCAAAAAAAATGTCCGCGCATCAGAATCAGTCACCTGCACATGTGGATGATGATAAATTCTGTCCACACACTTTTATTTTTTTTTAATTAGTATCGGAAACCTCATCCCTCCCTTGGATGAGGTTTCCTCAAAAAGGCAAAGGCCATCTGGCCAATTCACCCGCCCGCCAACTGCACCATTGGACTGGCAACGAAAAATCTCTGCCAATTACAACCTTAATGACCTTAGTAAGCCTCTTAATTGTCGGCGGGCACACTGCTGACTCTCCCGACGTCATCACGCGCTATTTCATGCTCAAGCGGGTCAGGCATGCACCTGCACGCCAAGTGAAAAATTTGGCCCCATGTTTCAATCAAGTCACCTCTAACTCTTCTAAATTCCAGCTGATGTAAGCCTAGCCTTTCCAGCCTTTCCTCATAAGACAACCCTGCCAATCCAGGTATTAGTCTAGTAAACCTTCTCTGCACTGCTTCCAACGAACTTACACCC
Organism: Cetorhinus maximus; assembly: GCF_964194155.1. Lineage (NCBI taxonomy): Eukaryota > Metazoa > Chordata > Chondrichthyes > Lamniformes > Cetorhinidae > Cetorhinus > Cetorhinus maximus. The sequence continues at coordinate 28,025,091 of NC_135905.1, forward strand.
TTCCTTAAATAAGGAGACCAATACCGTACACAGTTCTCCCAGATGTGGTGTTACCAGTGGCCTGTATAACTGAAGCATAACCTCCCTACTTTTGTATTCAATCCCCCTTGCAATAAACAATAGCATTCCATTAGCTTTCCTAATTATTCCAGTGAGGTTCCACAGGGATCGGTGTTGGGTCCCTTGCTGTTTGTGGTATATATAAACGACTTAGACTTGAATGTAGGAGGGTTGATCAGCAGATGACACGAAAATTGGTGGGATGGTAAATAGTGAGGAGGATAGCCTTAGATTACAGGAGGATATAGACGGGCTGGTCAGATGGGCTGATCAGTGGCAAATGGAATTTAATCCGGATAACTGTGAGGTGATGCACTTGGGCAGGACAAACAAGGCATGGGAATACACGATGAATGGTAGGACCCTGGGAAGTACCGAGGATCAGAGGGACCTTGTTGTCCACCAGTCCCTCAAGGGAGCAAGACAGGTAGATAAGGTGGTTAAGAAGGCTCATGGGATACTTGCATTTTTTCGCTGAGGTATGGAATATAAGAGCAGCGAGGTTATGCTGGAACTGTATAAAACACTGGTTAGGCCACAGCTAGAGTATTGTATGCAGTTCTGGAATCCCCATTATAGGAAGGATGTGATTGCACTGGAGAGAGTGCAGAGGAGATTTACCAGGATGTTGTCTGGGCTGGAGAGTTTTAGCTATGAGGAGAGATTAGCTAGACTGGGGTCATTTTCCTTGGAGCAGAGGAGATTGAGGAGGGACATGATTGAGGGGTATAAAATTATGGGGCATAGATAGGGTAGACAGGAAGGAACTTTTCCCCTTGGTGGAGGGATCAATAACCAGGGGGCATAGATTTAAGGTAAGGGGCAGGAGGTTTAGAGGGGATGTGAGGAAGAATTTTTTCACCCAGAGGGTGGTGGGAATGTGGAACTCACTGCCTGAAAGGGTGGCAGAGGCAGAAACCTTCATAACATTTAAGAAGTATTTGGATGTGCACTTGTGATGCCATGGCATACAAGGCTATGGGCCTAGTGCTGGAAAATGGGATTAGAATAGTTAGGTACTTGTTTGACTGGCACAGACTCGATGGGCTGAATTTTCCCCCCGTCGGGGGCGAAGTTGAAGGGCGGGCACGCACTGGCGCGCTTCCAGTCGGCGCCCCCATTGGTGCCATTTTATGTGGGCCAGCCAATTAAAACCTACCCAGTGTGACGTCCACACAGAAGCGCTATGCGCGCCCTGTGCGGGTGGGGGAATCCCAAAATCGAGAGTGCGCTCTTTCACGCATGCGCACGAAAAAGCGCATTCATCTCCCTGAGGCTAAGTGCTGCCTCAGGGAGATCGGCTCAAAATGTGAAAAATCTAAAAATAGAAAAGTAAAATTTCCCTAAAATGTCCCTCCTGTGACAATGTCATATGAGTTGGAACATGTCCATAATTTTCACAACTTTATTAAAATTCTTTAAAACCTACATGAAGCCTCATCCCGCCCGTGGACGAGGTTTCGTGCTTTTCCTAATTCGCGCCGGGGCTCCTGGCCGACCTGCCAACCTTAAGGTTGGACGGGCAGGTCCTTTAATTACTTAATTGACCCTGCCAATGGTCTCAATTGGCCATTGACAGGTCGACAGGCGCGCAGCTGATTTTGCAGCGCCCCCGCCTACCCGAGAATTTAAATGGGGCGCGGTGACATCGGGAGTTCCGCCTGACGTCACCACGCGTCACTTTACGTGTTGGTGAGCGGGCCCCGCCCCCCACTCGCCGACACGTAAAATCCTGCCCGATGGGCCGAAGGGCCTTTTTCTGTGCTGTAGACCTGGATGACTAGGGGCAGAATTTTATGGGTGGCGGAGCCCACACGTCAGCGCTTAAAATGTCGAGCGCTGACATTGGGCGAGCGTCCCGACGTCTCCGCACGCCATCGCGATATTTAGCTGGGCGGGCGCACGATGAAGTGCGACGCGCGCCCGCCATTAATTAAAGGGTTTGTTAAGGCCCTTAACTCGGCAATCGACTGATTTTGAGGCGCCCACACAATCTTCGGGTTGGCGCACAGGCACAACAGGCAGGCGGGTAAGTGACTTTTTAACAAAACTCTTCCACGGGCGGGATATGTGGGCTCAGTGGGGTTGTCAATGTTTTATGTGAAGTATTTATTGCAGCAAGTTTTTTAAACTTGCCCGTGTGATCGGTAGCAGTTCAGAACGAATTCCAGCAGCTTTCTCTGTACTTTGAAGCTTCAGCTCAGCACTTTGCAGTCAGGAATCTTTATCGGGCCTGCAGCTTTCCGGAGGCCTCCATTCAGCCTGGGTATGGGTTCTGACATCTCCACTGGAGGCAGCTTCTCTGAGGAGGAAGGAGGGATAGAATAAGGAGGAGACCAGGACTGGACAATCAGCCTCCAGGGGAGCCACCTTTGGGAGGCCAGGCGCAGGCACAAGGGGTGCAGGGCCAAGAGGTTGTCCAAGGTGGAAGGGGCCGCAGAGGACACCACTATCCTGCTGCCAGGGTTTACAGGCGGCGAAGCAGCTACCTCAATATGACTGAGGTGCAGTGCCGAAGGAGGCTCCGACTGTCAAGGGAAACAGTCAACAGCATCTGTGAGATGATTGGCCCTGAGATCTCTCCTAACTGTGTGGGTGGACACCCCATGCCAGCGGCTCTGAAGGTCACAGTTGCCCTCCACTTCTATGCATCTGGCTCCTTCCAGGGCTCGGTGGGTGATCTTTGCGGTGTCTCCCAATCAGCTGTCCACACTTGTGTCAAGCAGGTTACAGACGCTCTGTTCTGACGTGTATTGACCTCCATCCACTTCCGTTGCGACCAGGCACAGTGAGCCAGAGGCTTCACGGCCATTGCTGGCTTCCCCCGTGTCCAGGGTGCTATAGACTGTACACATGTGGCCATCAAGGCACCAGCAGGTGAGCCCGGTGCCTTTGTCAACAGGAAGGGCTTCCACTCCATGAACGTGCAGATAGTGTGTGACCACAGGATGCAGATTCTACAAGTCTGTGCAAGGTACCCAGGCAGCTCCCACGACGCCTACATCCTCAGACACTCCCAGGTGCCGGGGCTCTTCAGTGCTCCAGCCCGGCTGGATGGATGGCTGCTGGGTGACAAGGGCTATCCCCTCAGAAGGTGGCTCATGACGCCTCTCCACCATCCAAGAACAGAAGCTGAGCAGCGGTACAATAGGAGCCACGGCACCACAAGGGCTGTGGTGGAGAGAGCTATCGGTCTTCTCAAGATGTGCTTCCAATGCCTGGATGCTCAGGGGTCGCACTCCAATACCCCCCAGATCACGTCTCTGTGATAGCGGTAGCATGCTGCGCTCTGCACAATCTTGCGCTAGAAAGGGGAGACGCATTTGACGATGAAGACCTTGATGCCCTGGATGAGGCTGCACATGATGAATCCAGCAGTGCCTCAGAGGATGAGGAAGCACAGGGCGATGATGAGGGGCAGCACGCCGACCCACTAATACACCAAGGAGGCAGGGACACCCAGGAGACTTTAATCCAACGAACCTTCAGCTCCACACACATAGATCAGCAGGACCAGCATTGCCTGGCGCTTCCACACGTGGCACTTAGGTGCTACATCTTCCACTTCATCAGCTGCAACTAAGAGCTTAGTACAGAAACATCAATGTCCACTCAAACACTCATGATATGTCTGTGAAACATACAAATGCAGCACAAAGGAAACACCCTCAGCCATGGTCAGAAAAGTGGACTTTATTGCCACCAAAATAAACAACAAACATCTCTCTGACGTACAAAATGAAACATTCCCTAATCTCGGGGCAACAGAAAAGCACCAGTGAGAAACCTGTGGTGTGCCTAACGTGCCTTAAGCTTATGTTTGCGGGTGCCTCGTCTTGGTGCCGCCCCATCGCTCGGAGCGGAGTGGCTTGTGAGCCAGCCTACTGACTCTGCTGTCCTGTTGGCCTCGATCACCTTGGTGGACATCCTCTGGCCTGTGGAGCCTGTGCTGGCCCCGCCTGGGAGGGAGTGGCCAGTTCCAGAGCCGGCACCTCCCCAGTTGTCACAGCCTCAGTGGATGCAACAGTCACTGGCAGAGGGGAGGAGGAGCTGCTGCCCTCATCCGGAGGGCCCTCAGAGGGGCTCGCAGAGACGACAGGCAGCTGCTGCGCTGACGTGAGATCACACTGGATCTCCCTGCTCACTCTAGAACCGGGACACTTGGGGTCCAGAACATCTCCCACATTGCCAATGACCACCTGTGGCCATTAGCGCTGTGAGGACTTGCAGGTCCGAGCGTAGCCCCATCAGAAGCTGATCAATCCGTTGGAAGCCCCTCGCCATGAGAGTCGCCAATCTCTCAATGGAGGAAGCCTGACGCTCTGTCCTGAGGTTCATGCCATCACTGACACTCTGCCTGGATTCCTCCACCACAGAGACCAACTGAAGCACGCCCTCATGCAACACTGCCAGATGCTCCCATGCATCCGGCCGCTTGTCCTGCAGCTGCTGCATGGCGGACATCTCCAGAGGCACATCATCACGGCCTGACTCAGCATGTGCCTGGACCCCTGCAATCCTCCGGCCGCTGGCGCCATCGGCACTCTCTGTCCATGCCATCTCTTCCAGCGATTGTGAAGTGCCCTCTCCACTGTGCCCCGGGACACTAGCCGACGTTACATTCTCCACTGATGTGGTAGTCGCTGCGCTGGTGCCTGGCTCACTGAAATGGTGTGACGCGTGTGCCAACTGATGCCCCTCAGGTGTGGAAGGGGGACTCTGGACGTCCTCCTGGCGGCCATGCGGTGGTGATGCTGAAATTAACAACAAGGACAGTGGATCAGTTAGCGTTCAGTCAGTAACACCTTTCATCCCTTCCCCCCCCCAGCCTCATAATACGCTCACCCTTCAAGTACCTAAGGAGACGAACATTGGTGGGGTGGTAAATAGTCAAGAGGGAGCCCAAACATTACACGCGCATACAGACAGGCTGGTCAGATGGCCTAGGGAATGCCACATGGAATGTTACGTGGATAAGTGTGAGGTTATGCACTTGGGCAAGACAAACAAGGTACGGGAATACAGGAGAAATGGTAGGACCGTGGAAAGTAAGGACGATTACAGGGATCTTGCTGGGCAGACCCATTAACGTAGCAGAACAGGAACACAAGGCGTTTAACAAGGTAAAAGCCAGACTTGCCTTTATTAGCCGAGGAATAGAATGTAGGAAAAGGGAGGTCATGTTGCAAGTGCAGAAAACGCTGCCGAGGCCACAGCTACACTTCTGCGTTCAGTTGTGACCTGTGCTTCATGGGAGGGATGGGATTGGAGTGGAGAGAGTTTAGAGGTTCCTGACCAGGATGCGTGCTGGCCTGGAGAGTTGGAGTTATGAGGAAACATTGCATACACTTGTAACATTTGCCGTGGAGTACAGGAGATTGACAGGTCACATTATTGACCTTCATACCGCTATGAGGGGCATAGATTGGGTGGACAGAAGGTAACATTTCCCCTCGGCGCAGGGATGACTAACGTGGTGGCATTTATCTAAATTGAGTGCCATGAGGTTGACAGGTGAGGTGCTGAGGACCTTTTGGACAGAGTAATGTGGAACGCACTGGCTGAAAGGGTGGTGGAGGTACAAACCCTCCTAAGATGCAATAAGTATTTGGATGTGCAGCAGCGATGCCATGGCATGTTAGGCCATGGGGATAGTGGTCAGGAATGGGATAAGGCGACTTTGGAAGGTGATGGAGACGCGCATCCTCAAGGGGCCGAGGGACATTTATGTATGACCCACACGTCTGACTGTATCAGTCTGTGAATGAGCAGTGTTGCTGCATTAACGATTGCAGCAATCATCAGTGCTTTACATGGTAGGAAGACAGAGTGGATGGGGCTGTGGGCCTCAAATACCTGGCCGCTGCACCCCAGCCTCGCTGACACCTGCTGACCTAGCCGCTTGGCTCCTCCCCAGCGCCATGGCCTGCTCCTCATCGGTGGTGAGGTGCCCACCACCAGTCCACAGACACTCCCTCATATTGCTCTCACTTTTTTCCTGCAGTACAGAGAACACCATTTATTGGGGCTGATCGCTCATGTACTCTGCACGCGCATGCCGCATCCCAACCACAGTGGCCCATCTGAGGCCTCCAGCGGCTCCTGTCCACACTACTGGTGATCAGTCACCAAAAGATAGTACGGCTGCTCCCAACCCCCTCCCCCAACGGCCAACTTGGACACATTCGGCGTCCATCACTTTCAACAACACACGGGTCTTAGCGCCCATGGCAAGGAGGCGCAACTAGGTACGGCGCCAAGGTCACCAGATGGCTCTTGGCCACGACATCTTAAGGCTCCTCTTCCACCATCTCATCACCGTCAATAAGACATGTGTTGGAGTTCCGAGTATGTGTCTAGCTGCTTCCCCTGCAGGTTGCCCCCAGACTACTCAAGTGTGACAAACACCAACACATGCTGTGGAGAGAACCTATCTTCTCGTCAACCACTAAGGCTGATGTAAGCACGGTCACTATCTGTTTGCCCACCCAGCGTGCGCCAAATGCCCAATGCAGTAACGACACTATGACGTGGGGGAGAGGGGGGCTCAAAAGCTAAGGCTACCTGCTGGGTAAAATGGCCAAGGCCGACATGGTCCTCACCCTTCCACAGCGCAGCAGATCATTGAAGCGCTTGCAGCACTGGGTTCCTGTGCACCGCACAGCATCTTGAGAGCTTACTGCCTCCGCCACCTCCTGCCAGGCCCGCCTGGGCACGTGGGGGGGCCCTCCTCCTCCCATCCTCCAGAAACAACACCTCCCAATGATTTGACACCTCTTCCAGGAGGGCAGCAAGGCAGACATCGGGGAACCGAGGGGGCACATTGGCCCCCCACTGGCCTACCCTGCAGCCTGCCCCCCTCCTCCTCCTCTGCCCTGACCTCCTCTGGAGCCTGGTCGTTGGCCATGGTGAACAGCCTAAAGGAGGCTGCCTGGCCTTTCTTTATACAGACTGCCGGTTTCCCATTGGAACCGCGGTCTGAACACACCCACAGCCGATTTGAATTTCCCGCTGAACACGGGAGTCTGAAACGCAGTGGGCGGGTCTTAATTGGCCGCCCGCACAAAATGGTGGCAAGGCCCGTTTTGCCGGCGGCGATCGGCTCCACACCCACCGCCGATTGGGTCGGGCGGGCCCGCCCGACAAACATAAAATTCAGCCCTATGACTCTATTTGCTGTACCTGCATAGTAGCCTTTTGCGATCCATGCACTAGGACACCCAGATCCCTCTGCATTTCAGAGCTCTGCAACCTCTCACCATTTAGATAATACGCTTCTTTTTTAATTTTTCCTGCCAAAATGGACAATTTCCCATTTTCCCACTTGCCAGATCTTTGCCCCCTCACTTGACCTATCAGCCTTTGTAGGCTAGTCCTGCTCCAATGTTCTTTACGTTCCTAACACATCTCTCAGAAATATCTCGCATGGTGAATGTCAGAATGCAAGTTCTCTCTTTACCTCAGCTGCAACAACACATTCCATTGGTGCATCTTCCTGTGCTGAAAAGAAAGTTGTTCATTTATTTTTAGCTCCTTATCAGATCCCAGAAAGATCACCAAGTGGTTCACACACTTTCTAGTTACATAGGGAAGAGTGCACATTGGACAATACCCCTGAATTGGAAAACATTCCTCATGGGGAAGGGAACGAAGGCTGGCTGGAGGGATGATTGTTAGTGCTAAGGACGTTGAAAGGATGCTTCAGCTTTAAATGTTCTCACTCCTTTTTCCTCTCTCTCTGTATGGTACGTTGCTAACCCAGTGCTGCACCTGTGTTTTATTAGAGGAGTTTGCAATACCAGCTGCTCTTTGTGCCCGAACACTCTGATCCATCCACCGTTGTGGGGAATGTCACGGGAGCGATCGATGCTGATGAAGGATCCAATGCTGTGGTCTATTACTTCGTAGCAGGTTGGTTCCCAGGCAGTTGAGTTGTGCCCTCATTGCTTACCTAAACCTTGCATCTGGTCAACTAGCTAGTGTAATCATTGCCAGCACCTCCTGCTCTGACACTGAAATGATTGTACCTTTGACACTTCCAGACTGCGCTAATCCAGCACAGTCCTTGTCAGCATCCTATCCCCTACTTCCATAAAATCTAATTTTTCCAAAGCTCTGCCATCTTGAAACCTGTCCTGCACCGTGTCCCATTCATCCATGACCATTGCCTACCCTCACTGACTTTCACTGACTCCTAACATCATAGATTTTGTTGAAATCCCATATCCTCGTCATTCAAATCATCGCATTCCACAACCTTGCTCACCTACTTCTGTGAGTTCCTCCAGCCCTATAACCGCTCTTAAAGGCTGCCATCTGTTCAACCCCCTCCTTTGGTAGCAGAGACTTCAGACACTTCGGTCCAGATACTTTGGAGCCTTGGAACTCATTTCTTCAGCCAAGCTATCCGTTGCACTTCTTGATCTCTCTCTGCATGACACAACATCTGTTTCCAACATCCATCCTTGAAGTGTTGGAATATTTCTCACCTTAAAGGTGCTGTACAAATGAAAGTTGTGATATTGAAACATACACCAGTTTGCCCCATTTGCAACCTTCACCCTCAATCCTGTACTTCATTCTAGAATCTCTGGCGAGCAATATTTACTGCATCATTTCCCTTCCACACCAGTACCCGTGCCCAATTATGGATGGTGTCCTACAATGGACCCAAGGCATCTAAGCTTCTCAAATTAATTTAATCCATAATCCTTACTGCCAATGAACATAGATAACTTCTTTTCCTTTAATTCCACTTCAAATGTTCACTCCCCCCACCACCAACGCACAGTAGCAGCAGTGTGACCATCTACAAGATGCACTGCAGCAACTCACCAAGGCTCCTTTGACAGCACCTTCCAAACCCGCGACTTCTACCATCTAGAAGGATAAGGGCAGCAGAAGCATAGGAACACCACCACCTGCAAGTTCCCCTCCAAGACACACACCATCCTGACTTGGAAATATATCACCGTTCCTTCACTGTCGCTGGGTGCAAATCCTGGAACTCCCTTCCTAACAGCACTGTGGGTGTACCTACACCACATGGACTGCAGCGGCTCAAGAAGGCAGCTCACCACCACCTTCTTAAGGGCGATTAGGAATGGGCAATAAATGCTGGCCTTGCCAGCGATGCCCACATCCCATGAAAAAATAGCAAAAAGATCCCAGCTGGATTTGAGCTCTAGACACAGAATAGGATGGCAAACATTCACAGGTAGCCTTGGCATCGCCAGGAATTATAACGACACCTGTAAGGATACTGCTGTGAACAGTACAGGTGTAAAATCACAGGGAACGATGACAAACATTCTTGAACATTTCAGTTTATTAATTATATTAGAACAGGGGACATGAGAAAAATGGTTCTTTGACTAACAAATTGGGTAATGAAGAGCCTGTTAATTTTTCAATTGGTGTGGGAAAACAGGACATCACAAGGGTTAACATGTTGGGCAACCAATGGCAGGAGTGTGGGGGGTTGGGATTTTGGTGGCAGATGTAAAGAAACCTCCATAAGACGTTGAACCAGAGTTAGCAACCATACCCCAGAGGTGGATGTATGAAGAGCTTAACACGTTTTTAATCTATAGTAATGCAGCATCACCATTTAATGTAATTGCCATATGACTGCACAAGATGAAATAACTTATTCAACTTGTTTGTTAATGTAGCTGGAGATCCAGATAATAACTTCCATCTGAAGCGGGATGGGCTGCTTAAGGTGTTGAATGATCTGGACCGAGAAACCAACCCGTTCTACACCATCATTGTCAAGGCCTCCAGTAACCCGAACTGGAGGCCTCCGAGGGGGCACAGCCAGCTGTTCGACCCCAGCACTGACCTCACCCTACAGGAAGTCCGCATCTTCCTGGAGGACATCGATGACCAGCCGCCCAGGTTCATAAAGTCGGAATACACAGCCGGTGCGTTCTCAGATTTCACTATCGACACCCCATGAGTTGGCACATTTTGGTAGGAAGAATAAGGACATATACTGCTTGAATAATAAGTGTCTGAATGAGGTAGAGAAGCAAAGAAATCTAGGAGCACAAAGACATAAACCACTGAAAGTAGCAACACAAGTTAATAAGGCCTTTTTAAAAAAACATACATAGCACTGTGGTTCATTTCGACACAGATAGAACTGAAAAGCAGAGAAGTCACATTAACCTTGTATAGATTTTTCTTTGGTGAAACTTGGAGAGCTGTGCACTGTTCTGGCCTCCATGTTAAAAAAAAACTGGATAGAGGCACCAGAGAAAGTGCTAAGTAGATTCACAAGGATGATACTGGAACTGAGAGGAAAGGCTGAACAATCTGGGGCTCTTTTACTCTGGTAAAGAGAAAGCGGAGGGGTGACCTAATAGCAAACGCTTTCATCATCTTAAAAGTCCTCTATGGTAGACATGGAAAAGATGTTCCCATGTGTTGGTCGTCTAAAAGTGGAGGCCATAAATCTCAGGTAATAATTCAGGAGAAACTTCTTTATCCAGAGAACGGTGAGAATTTAAAACTTGGTACTGCACAGGGTGGTTGAGGCAAATGGCATAGATACATTTCAGGGGAAGCTAGCTAGACATACAAAAGAGAAAGGAGTGGAAGGATATGCTGATAGGGTGAGATGAGGTACAGTGGGAGGAGGCTTCTATAAACAGTGGTATTGACCAGTTGGATTGAATGACCTGTTTCTGTTCTGTAGGCTGAATATAAACTTTTAGACACTGTTTTCCTATTGTCTTTTTTCATTAATCCCTTAATTAAATGCTTAAACTGGGGATGCTGCAGCGGCTAAACTAATCACAGATTCGAGAGGGAAAGTTAGTAGCTTTATGTTCACAGTAAAATAACTGCAAGTGCGACTATGGTGTGTTGAGACAGGCCTCTTACAATGCACTATCAAAGCTCCCAGGTTTGGACAGATTTCTGTCTTTTATGGTAAATTCAGCCGCTTGCCGTGCTTTGCTTGTTAGAAAGTTAGTAACTATTCAGAGAAAATGAAAGAATGGAGAATAGGCTTTCCCAGCATTCACTGCAGTAAGGAAAGTCCTCTATTAAATGTGTAACACCTAATGCCATAGCCAGTTTGGTGTCCGCATGATGCTTTAAGAAGCACTGCAGTCAAACAATAACCAGTTTGATCAAACCTTTGATAGTCTTGTGTCTGCCAGAAAAAGATCATCTATCTTGTTAATTGATAGTTTGCCCCAAACTAAATCAAAAACATTGTTGCCCAATAGAAACAACTGCCTCGCTGCAGATGTGATTGGAAAACATTGACCCACATTAATTTCAGTAAAAGAAACCTTCTGTACACTCAGGCGGCACAGGTAAATGTGTATTTGTACCTAACAGGCATCTACCTCTGATCAGTAATGAAGGAAGTGCAAAACCCCTACACTGTGCTTCCTATCTCAGCATTTCACCACGAATGCAAAAAAAGGTTTCAGTTCACATGAGAATATGAGTATTGAGGCCACAGGACCGATGACGACATCCAGTACTCTCTAATCAGGATTTCAAATCAGCCATTTCTGAATTCCCAATTAGCCACGAGGCATGTGCCTCTAACGTTTTGGATAACCCTCATCTAAACAGGGCAGTCCTGTTGTTGACATCTGTGTTCGCATCCAAGTCGCTATTTTGAAAGGCTAAGCTCCATTTCTGTTGCTGGGATTCACCTACAAGAAAAGATGAGCTTGTTTGGGGCCGAATGGCTTGTTCCTAGCCCAAGGCTGTAAATATCTGTAAGATGTTGCTTTCCTGGCATTGTGATTGTGATTGCCTGCAAATTCCACTGGTACTGATGGATCTTCTTGCTGTCTGTAGGTGTTGCTACCGATGCTAAAGTAGGTTCTGAGCTGATCAGAGTGGAGGCTTATGATGCTGATATTGGAAACAACAGCCTCATCTTCTATCAAATTGTTAACATCCGCTACATTCAGCTACAGTTCAACGAATCTGAAGATGTTGGGAATGTCTTCATAATTGGTAGGATCTTGAGAGATATGCGGTTCAGTAGACCATGGCGTCCCTCTCTCTTGCCAGCCACACTTGCTGCTGTGGGACCTTAACACCAAGCTCTTGATATGACTGTGTGCCAAAGTTGGGACTTAACAAGTTGGCGTGAATTTCCTTTGTCTCAGATTTTAACAAAAACTTGGCATGTAGAGAAACAGCCCAAGGCACTTCACAGGAGTGTAATGGAATAAGACCAGATGCCAGGGAGGAGATATTAAAAGGGGTCTTCAGAGGATTGATCAAAGCTGGGTTTTAAGGAAGAAAATGATCACTTCATTCGGCCCAAACAATGATCACTTTGCCTGCAGCCACCTGGAGCCTAGCTCTGGAACTCCCTCCTTAAAACCTCTGCCCCTGCACCTCTCTCTCCTCCTTTAAGACAGTGCTTAAAACCTACTTCTTTGACCAGGTATTTAGTCACCTGTTGTAATACCTATTTATCGGCTCAGTGTCAAATTTTGCCTGGTTACCCTCCATGGAAGGAAGTTATACTTTGTTAAAGGTGCTAATAATTGTAAGTTGTTACAAATGAACAGGAACTGAGGTATCTGGAGTGTACAGTCCAGACTTGTCTCATGTGGCCCCAGTGCTTCAGCTCGGGTATCCTCCTCGAAGCTGTAGGGGGAAATTTGCAGAAATGAACCAATTCCACTGAAGATCAGAGTGAGGAGGTTCATAAATCAGGCCTTCCCCCAATCCCACTTTCTCCCTCACTTTTCTGTTGGGCTCAGAGCCAACTCAAAAGGTGGGAGTTAGAGGGTTACAGCGGGAAAGTGCGTTGCCAGTGGTGCATACTGTTAGTTTGGTGGCGAGAGGCTTTTGGACTATCCATGAAGAATCATGACTTTATCATCTTTGATTCTCTCCCAAAAAAATGACATATTTACGAAAGAAACTGAAAGGATCAAAAATATAAGATATCCTATCCTCATTCAACCAAGGTACAGTGTCAAAGTAGATTAGGGAATTTCATAAAGTCTAATTAGACAATTTGATTTTTAATCAAATCATAGTTATTTGAGTTTGTAAAAGTGATTAACCTCCATGCACCTGTGTCCAATAGATATTGGATGTGGACTTATAAGAATAGGATTCTTTACAACATTCACATTCTGAAGTGCTGATAACTTCTGCTTGTTTTGCAGGGGAGCAGGATGGCATTGTGAGGACATTTGACCTCTTCACAGCCTACAACCCTGGCTATTTTCTGGTGGACATCATGGTTTCAGACCTAGCTGGACACAACGATACATCGGTGATCGGGATTTACATTTTGAGAGATGACCAGCGTGTCAAGATTGTCATCAATGAGATCCCAGAGAGGGTGCGGGAGTTTGAAGAGGAGTTCATTAAGTTGCTTTCCAACATCACTGGAGCCATAGTTAACACAGATGACGTACAGGTAATGGACTCTTGGCCACTTATTCAGGCCACTGAAGCTCACTCAGACCAAGAGTGGCGAGTGCATCATCCTCACCCATATCTTGCAACGAGATAATATTTTAATGCACCGACTGTTTTATGTAGGGGTGTGTGGCAATTATGTCACTGGATAGGTAATGCAGAGGCCGAGACTAGGCATCCAGAGAGTGAAAGTTCAAATTCCACTCCCCAGCCCAAGACTGCTGAAGGCAGGCGGAGGGAATGCAGAGGAAAGGACAGCTGAAAGTGCGGAGTAACACACTGGTGTGCAGGGCTTGAGTAGGGTTGCCAACCCGCCGGGACTGTCCTGGAGCCACTGAGAGTTAAAGGTTAATGTCCAGCATACTGCTGCAAGTACCTGAGAAGGAAAATCAAAGGGGCCTTAAAAATAAATTGTGCATTTTTAAAAAAGTTTCTTTAACTCTTGTTCACCAGTTGCAGAAATGTTAGATAATTGGGGATTAAAAATTGCTGTTTGATTGGCAGGCAAGAATCACCCAATCAGGTAATGAGGAGACAAGTAGCTTTCCCATTGGCCATGTGATGTCAGGGCACATTGACAATCGATGTGTCAGGCAACCGATAGCGGCAGTGTGGGGGTGGGGCAGCTGAAGGCAGGTGATCACGTGAAGCACCTCCAGGAACATGCCCAGCCGGAGTTGGCAACTGTCTGGAGCAGGTGGACAGACGGCTAACAGGCTGGTGTAAATCAGCATGTGAATGAGAACCAGTGCAGCGAATAGCAGAGATTGGATTGCGGGAGAGTTCTCAGCAAACTTAGGATCAGTCAACTGATAACGTGACAATATCCTGCAGCCAAGGGTCACTGATGGGTAAAAGAACTGAACACAGCAAAACTCCTTCGGTACTGACAAGAGTTGACGTTTCGTGTCTTTCTTTACAGTTTCACGTTGATCAGAAGGGCCGGGTCAATTTTGCCCAGACGGATGTTCTGATCCATGTGGTGAACAGGGAAACTAACCGGATCTTGGATGTGGAGAGGTGAGTTGACTGCTTTACTCCAGGGTGTGGGCTGTCTTTACCACTGCGATTAGAACTGAGTACTCATGATCCCATCAAACTCCCAAAGGCACCTGTTTTCATAGGTTCTCTATTTGCCCAATAGTTCACAAGAAAGTTGCATGGAAGTGGAATGTGGGCAGTTAAAGGAAAAAATGCCCTGATTGGCTGAAAACAACTTGCATTTATAATAACGCCCTTAACATGGTAAAACCCTCCAGAAGTTTTACCTGAAGTTTCAACTTGGAAATCTGGTGCCTGGAACAAAAAGGAAGATGAGAAATAAATGGGAGACATTATGTGGAAGAAACCCAAGGCGTAGTTGTCACCTTACAGGAAGCGGCAAGTTATGCGATGGCTGCAGTTGACTCCGCTTGATGGTGGCTGGAAGGAAAAGAAAGAACTTGCATTTATTTAGCACCTTTCACAACCTCAGGGTGCCCCAGAGCACTTTGCAGCCAATGGAAACGCTACGATGGATTTGTGTGTTTTTTTTAATTTAAATGAATCCATGAAAAGTCTACAAACCAGTTGCTGAAACGTTAAAAACCTGCAAAGCAACAGTTGTCAGCTCGTCGAGAACAGCAATGTTCGAAACAGAATTGTGGATCTCGGATCGAGGGAAGTGATACTGGCGGAGTGTACAGCCTGGGGAGATGGTGCAAGAGAATATCCTGTCTGATTTCGGCCACTCCACTACCAAAAAGGCAAAAGGGTTTTGGAAATCATTCAACTGGACAGGAAAGAGGATTGTTCCGAAATAAAAACGGGAAGTTCCAGAAAGCCTCAGTAGGCCTGGTAGCATCTGTGGAGAAAGAAGCAGAGTTAACGTTTCAGGTCCGGTATGAATCCGCTTCAGAACTGGATTGTAGTGAATCTTGGACCTTTGGACTGAGAAGAGGCCCATTTGTTCTCCTGGTCTCAGAAGACAGTTTATCAAAGACCAAGGAGACGATGTTGACTCATTTAAAAACTGAAATTCTAATTGAATTATGTCAGAGAGATATTTTATTTGGAACAGGGGAAGGGGAAACAGGTGCATGATTTAAAAAAAGATTAAGGAAACCAGACAAGTTAATTGAGGAATTGCTCACACTTCACTCACCAATGAATGAATGACCCTCTTTTGGAGCAAGCATCGACTCCACTGACACAGTCAGCACAGAAATAGATTCACTTCATTTAACAGGGGCATGATGCAGGGGGAAGGTCACTCTGGGACCCAGGGGGTGGGCAGTCTCTCTTTTTATCTGAGTGATGCATATGAGGAAGCAGGCATTTTTCTGCATTCCAACACTATTAAACTTGTACATGAACCGTTTACAGTCGGATAATGGGACAAATATTCTGTTATATGCACTGAGTCTCAGATCATGAATATTCAGACATTTCCCCAGCATTCTTAAACTTCTAACAGAACCTGGGTTCATGTAGATGAGAGCTCAGCTGTTTGCAATACAGTATTTCTCTGCCATATATGGTGCCAATTTCAGTTAGGATGAAACTTCCTCCACCCTGTCCCAAAAACAGACCTCAAGCTCAGTCGCAGTGGACCATTCCGTTCTTGCTAATGACTGTCCAGTTACTGTTGAATTCTACTTTTTTTATTCTTAGGATGTGAGCATTACTGGCAAGGATAGCACTGATTGCCCATCCCTAATTGCCCCTGAGAAGGTGGTGGTGAGCTGCCGCCTTGAAACACTGCAGTCCATGTGGTGTAGGTACAGCCACAGCACTGTTAGGAATTTGACCCAGTGACAGTGAAGGAACGGCGATATATTTCCAAGTCAGGATGGTGTGTGGATTGGAGGGGAACTTGCAGGCGGTGGTGTTCCCATCTATCTGCTGCCCTTGTCCTTCTAGATGGTAGAGGTCGTAGATTTGGAAGGTACTGTCTAAGGAACCTTGGTGAGTTTCTGTAGTGCATCTTGTAGATGGTATACACTGCTGCTATTGTGCGTTGGTAGTGGAGGGAGTGAATGTTTGTGGAAGGGGTGCTAATCATGCTTCTTGAGTGTTGTGGGAGCTGCACTCATCCAGGCAAGCAGGGAGTATTCCATCACACTCCTGACTTGTGCCTTGCAGGTGGTGGACAGGCTTTGGGGAGGAGTCAGGAAGTGAATTACTCACTGCAGAATTCCTAGACTCTGACCTGCTCTTGTAACCAGCGTACTTAGATTTGTGCTATGTGATCTGCACTAACGGAGAAGAATTGTGGCATTGGAGCAGAGTGAATCAGATACATGTTCTTTAGAAGCACCGTTACAAATTATTACATTTAACGTAGTGAGCCAACCTATCTGCTGTTAGCTGTAACACTCTCTCCTCTGATTCAGAAGACTCCAGGGCAGAATCGAGGCTGATGGCGCCAGTGCAATACTGAGGAAGTGTTGCAGTGCTGAAGATTAGACATTGTAACAAGGCCCCTTCTACCCTGCCAGGTGCATGAAAAGATCCTGGGAAACTACAACTGAGAAAAGTAGGGAAGTTTCCCTCATGTCCTGGTCAATTTTTATCCCTTAACCAACGTCACCCAAACGGGTTATCTGGTCATTATCATGTTGTGGGCGCTGGGGGCTTGATGTGCTCAAATTGACTGTGGTGTTTCCCACATCCAAAGGACTTCATTGGCTTTAAAGCACTTTGGGACAACATGAGGTGGTGAAAAACACTAGATAAATGCAAGTCCTACCTGTGTGAAAGAGAGGTTGAGACTATTGGAATCCTTTCCTGTGATCATTATCTAGTTCTGGGCCCTCCCACATGTACACGCTCTCACTCTGGGATCTCACCCACGTTCCATCTTCTCACAGAGAAAGGAGAGGCAAATAAGACAGTTGAGTGTGGTCCTGTCCTTGTTGTACATCTGAGTAGCAAGTCAACAGATAAACATCAGGAGCATGGACTTTGGCTATTATTTTCCTGGAATGCTGAAGCTAAACATGGCAGTCCCACCCCTGCCATAGCTGCGATCAGTTGTCCAGGACAGGCTGGGAATCAAACCTGGGACCTGTGTGGTATGGTGGTTGAATGCTCCATCACACAATGCCCTTGATTGTCCCCACAGAAGGAAAGTCAGAATGTTGAGCCTTCAACACTGTGAGATTCTGTTGCAGGGTAATCCAGATGATTGATGAAAATAAGGAGCAGCTGAGAAATCTCTTCCGGAATTACAACATCCTCGATGTCCAGCCGGCCGTTACCGTTAGGGCAGCTAACGACATGACGTCTTTACAGGTAACGTTGAATTCTATGGCTAGGCGTTAATATAAGTCACAGGTTTTCTGTCATTCGAATGCAGACTGGAACCTAGGCTGCCAAAAGAAACTTTAAGGCACTTACCACAATGATAGGCCAGTAGGCTACCTGCATGTAGGTTGCATTCCAAATGTCATCTCTGTCTGCGAAAAATTCAGTTGTATGTAAACAAATTTAATTGTGGCTTTCCAAAGGGAATTGGATAGTTATGTGAAGAGAAAAAAAAAATTGCAAGGCAACAGGGAAAAGGCAGGGGAGTGGGACTAGCTGAGTAGCTCTTACAGATAGCAGGCAAGGACATGATGGGGTGAATGGCCTTTTACTATGCTGGAACCATTCTACGATCCTAGCTGCAGACCCCACCCCGCCCACCCTAAAAATTTGTCCATGCAGCAACTCTTTTCCAGGGGGCTGCTAAACAACCTCCAACACAATGTTTGTCTTGAAGCTAATAATGTATATCATAAGAAAATATTTTTCTTTTAAAATAGAGGTTTAGTCTGCGGGTGTGTCTTAATTGGATTAATGCCAGCTAGTCTGGGTGCCTTTGATATGTACTAGTTTTGATATGTAAGGGTACATTTGCATTTTTTGAATAGAGCATTCAAGAAGTGGGGTGAAAACTGATGCTTTTCTAGCAGCTATCAAGCCATATGTTTATATTACTAATAAAATTGGCACTATGAATGGGGTTTCACTATTAAAAGGTGAAGTTCAAAGAGGCTAGTGAGACAATGTGAATTTGAATTTGATCAGTGGTGGTAGGTATAACATCAGTAGTTTTCGGGTGTGCAGGGCAGAGGCAATGTAAGATCAAAAGGCAGCTGCAAGCATCCAACTGGCTCCACAGTGAAAAGAACTTCATTTTGAATTTGTAAGGTGAAAATGCTTTGCCTGGTGTTTGGTTAAGTCTATGGGTTGCTGATGCCTTAATGGAGATTAGTTTGGGAATTTGTTAAAAGTTATGATAGTAGCAATTTGTAGCCATGTGTATATATATTTTAACCTGTGTAAATCAATAAAATGTTTCACTTAGTTTAATGTAAAACCTCGAGAACTGGTGGTCTGATTCCTGAATTTAGAGTCGCATCTCAAACATAACACTTAAAATTATTGGTTATGACAGTTGTTTAGAATTTCCCTCTGGGATTTTTAAATAACTCCACTTTACCAACTGCATCAGTCATAACAATGTTCAAGAAACGCACACTGGTAACAAGACACAACTGTGGTGCCATATCGGTGAAGGACATAAAAATCAGTATGCAGTGTACACACCTAAAACTGGCTATCAACCTCTCTACCCCACCACCTCTACAATTACCCAAGGGAAGCAGTCCTTCACCAGCTGAGTTGGCTCTTAATCTCCACACATGTACTGAGACTCGAGGCCCAATATCGGGTGCATTTTGGGCCTCCCTGTTTTGGCCCAAGGACAGCACCCCGTGCGCCAAAAAAATTAGAGCACCCAAATTTCTACCCCATCATTTATTTGCTGCCCTTTAGAAAGAGGTGCAGCTTATAATTGAGCCAATACAGAAATTGTCCTTGGTGGTGGGATGCGGTGTGTTATTTTTATCATGTTATTTTTTTGCATTCCTCATCTAGTTGCTTCTCACGACTAGTTGAGAGCACATGCAAGAGATGTGATTCCAAGGCCTTGTCAATCCACTGTCATTTTTTGTATCACCTAGTCCCCTACTGGTACCATCACTTCCTGATACCGCCAACTGTCACGGCCAGTAAAGGCACCAAATTAAGCCATGTTTAAGATGATTAAAAGGATTTGACAAGATATATGCTTCCTCTGATGGGGGGAGTCCACACCAAGGGGGCAGAACCTTCGTATTAGAGCCAGGCTGTTCAGCGGTGATGTCAGGAAGCACTTCGTCACAGAAAGGGTAGTGGAACTCTCTCCCCCACAAAAAAGATTGAGGCTGGAGGCCGGTTGAAAATTTCAAAACTGAGATTGTTAGATCTTTGGTAGACGAGGGTTTTAGGGACACAGAAGCAAAGCAGAAACATAGAGCATAGGAACAGCCATGTTCAAACTGGGCTCTTGGCCTGTTTCTGTGCTGTACGTTCTATGCATTACGATACGATTGCTTCCTTAAAACCTTCTTAAAACCTACCTCTTTGACCAAGCATTTGGTCGTCTGACCCACTACCTCCTGATGTGGCCCGGACTTTGTTTTATAATGCTGCTGGGAATCCCCTCGAGACATTTCATCATGTTTAAGACGCTATACAAACACAAGTTATGGTTATTGATGCAGTGTTATTACTTCATGGACTGATTTCTTCACACGTTTTATTACTCACTGCATGTTAATGGGTCAGATGGGGTTTTGTGAGGTGATTGAGAAGATGCTATGACTATTGCTGGTCACCAAGGCCCCAGGAATCTTTAATCCAGCTCCAAAAACTGGAAAGGTTCACTGAATTAGTGTCTCTCGGCACAAAATTCGCATGTTGGTATTTGTAAATCTTACTCAGTGGAGCATTAAATAAGTTTGCCATCTTCTGTCCTGGCTGTCTAATGATGCAACAGAATTGGTGGTGAATCATAACAATCAATCTCCATCAATTAGTCTATGATTAGTCAATGAATAAACATTTATAACAGTATCCACTGCATGAACATGCACTTTGCATTTAACATGGCGGTGGCATAATGGTATCGTCACTGGGCTATTAATCCAGAGACCCAGGGTAATGCTCTGGGTTCAAATCCCACCACGGCAGATGGTGAAATTTGAATTCAATAAAAAAAAATCTGGAATTAAAAGTCTAATGATGACCACGAAACCTTTGTTGATTGTCCTAAAAACCCACCTGGTTCACTAATGTCCTTTATGGAAGGAAACCTGCCTGGTCCTTACCTGGTCTGGCCTACAGACTCTCAGCAATGTGGCTGACTGTGAAATGGCCTAGCAAGCCACTCAGTGGGTGGCAATTAGGGGGTGGGCGATAAATGGCTTAGCCAATGATGCCCCCATCCCATGAATGAATAAAAAAAATTACATAGTGACGATACTGCAGGAAAGGATGTATTGTATGTGACACACTTAGTGATATTTAGAGGTAATGGAAGGTGCTGTATAAATCCGAGCTCTCTCTCTCTCTCTCTTCCCCTTTTGCAGATGGCGATAATTATTCTTGCAGTTTTACTGTTCCTGGCTACCATGCTCTTCATCTTCATGAATTGGTATTACAGAACAGTGTAAGTGCCATCATTGTTCACATTTATATTACACAAACAATGAAATAAACCATTGGATGCATTTGCGTGTGTGAGACGGGGGTGGAATTTCCTCGAAGCCATTCCTGCTTCGCCATCATAACTTTGCAGTTTTCCAGCAAGTTAGAGCGGAAGAATGGGAACAGCTCGGAGGACACCGTGGTTGAGACAAACAGAAGTTGGTCATCGTACAGGCAGAGGCTAACCGGGGTTTGATTCGGTGTAGAGGAAATTCCTTCAAAAAGACTCTGCGGTATCGCAGCAGCCTGTTCGGTCCAGCTCCTGCTGTGCTTCAGCAGCTCTTAGAGAGGGTGAATGCCGACAGCCGCTGCTCCTGCTTTACTCAGAGACAGGTTGGATTCAGGGAGTGAGGAGGCTTAAAAGCAGCAGCGGAAGCCAGGACTGATGGGGGAGTCACCACTCAAATATCACATGGCGAGAGTTGCGACTGAGGGGAATGGTCTGGTAGAAATGCGAGAGAACAGAGGAAGAGTCTTTGTGCGTGTGTGTGTGTGTGCGTGAGCCAATGCGAGAGCTGAGTGAATATAATCTTTGTGATGTTAAGAGTCTTGTATTTTTGGGGGAGGGACAGAAATTTCATCTGAAGTAGGGGTGTGAAAAGGATTTTAATGGATCAGCTGTCTGTTTATGGACCTCATCCACAAGCCAGTGGAAAGGATTATAATGGGTATATGATTCCCTTGTTGCCCCGATTTGTTCCCATGTCAAAATTCAAAGTGCTGCCTGGGGCGATTTATATATGACTCACGTTGTACATGAGTATATACAGCCCGTGCAGAGATGGAATGAGTTTCAGGCACTGTGATCGAACGAGACCCAGTCCTTTCAAAGGGGATCACCGTCATTGGATGGTTGTTGACATTATTTTTGAGTGGAGCTTGTGAAGACGAAGGTTAAACTACTTTATCTCTGTCACTTACAGCATGTCCCCCGGTTAAGGCAGAATAAAACAATATATTTTAAGTACATGTCATCCCACATAACCTGCACCCTAACTGAACCATGGACCTGTAAGGGCTCAGCCAGCTCTGAAGCCATGTTTCTAGGGGAGTCCACTACACAAATGGTGCCTGTTTGGACAGCTGCCTTTGTATTGGGTTTAGTCGAGTACCAGCGTCAATAACTGCTGACACATGGATCTCACACAAACAAAGTCAACTTGCCACAGACCCTGGGCAGAACTGGTCCAAGAACAGCGCTCAGCCTTAGCAAATCTGGCAAGTTAACAGTTGACTGGCCTATCGAGTGTATAGCACCAAACAGTGGTAACCCCCCCCGGCCGGTTAGTTAAGCATTGAGCTTCATCTGTGACACGGTGCTGTTTAGCATTTATGTTAAGGGCAGGGAAAGGCTTCTTCTCCACCTCTGCATCTAATCCAACTGCAATTTGAAGTCCAGTCTTCCTCCTTAGCAGATTATTACAAATGTTTGTCTCCCTCTTATCGTTCTTAGAATGGTTACAGCATAGGAGGAGGCCATTCGGCTCATTGTGCCTGTGCTGACTCTCTGCCAGAGCAACTCAGCTAGCGCCAACTACCCGACCTTTACTGGTAGAGAAGCATTCTTTTTCCTTCTTCAGGTCTTCATCCAATCTTCCACCACACTCTCAGGCAGCCCTCTCCAGATCCTAACCACTCACTGGGTGAAAGGGTCTCAAAATGAGTGTCCTCTGGCTCTCAGCCATTCGGCTAACGGGAACAGCTTCCCTTTATCTACTCTGACTAGAGCCCTCATGATTCATCAAAGCTTCTCTCAATCTTCTCTTCTCTAATCTATCCATGTAACAGACGGGGAGGGAGGAGTGAATTTAAGGTGTGTTTTGAAATAATTTTATAACTATGCCCTCATTATTGCAAATGGTACTTCCCCTCAAATTAATAACCTGGCTTCCACTCACCTAGGCCATTTAGTACTTACATAGTTTAACGTGATCACCCCGAATCTAGGTTGGAAGACTTCTCTAATCTCCCCTCAACAACTCATCTGCTTTACACTTGGGCGCAGTACTTGCTGACCTTGCCTGTACTGACCTCAATCTGTATGTCAGTGTGGTGACAAGTGCTTCCCTTTTTATTCTAAATATTGAAACAGTCTTTGTTTATTGCCAACAGACACAAGAGAAAGCTGAAGGCTATTGTAGCAGGCTCCACTGGTAAGCAAAGTACTCAGACTTGTCAGTGTTTTCAAGCACATTCCATGTTAAAAAATATGATCAGTAAGTAACACTCCAAAGTTTGGGATCAGCAGGTTGAGGGTGAAGCCCCCACTGCGAAGCATCAGCAGGAAGATAAATGAACTAGTGGCACAAAGACGGAGAAATGATTTAATCACCGTTACAGAGACATGGTTACATGATGACCGAGGTTGGGAAATAAATATTCCCGGGTGTACCCTGTTTTGAAAAGACAGACAAAATGGCAAAAGAGGAGGGGTAACCCTGATGACATAAGGACATGAGTGAGAAAGGATCTTGGCTCAGTACGTCATGAAACAGAATCAATAGGGGTGGAGATCAGGGATTGCAAGAGTCAGAAAATGCTGGTGGGAGTAGTTTGGCACGGATGGAGGATTGATTAGTGGATAGGAAGCAAAGAGGGTTAAACAGGCATTTTCAAGTTGGCAGGTTGTGACTAGTGGAGTGCTGCAAGGATCAGTGCGAGGCCTTTAGCTATTTACAATCCATATAAATGATTTAGACAGAGACAGAGAGTAATGTATCTAAGTTTTCTGACACTACAAAGCTAGGTGGAAATGCAAGTTGTGAGGAGGACACAGACAGGCTGCAAAGAGACATAGACTGGTTAAGTGAGTGGGCAACAAGATGGCAGATGTAGTATAATGTAGGGGAAGTGAGAGTTTGGTTTTTACTCACTTTGGTTGTAAGAATAGGAAAGCAGAATATTTTCTTTAAAGGTGTGAAACTTGGAAATGTTGTTGTTCAGAGGACTTGGCTGTGTTGGTACAAGGAACAAGGAAAGTTGACATGCAAGGGACAGAGGGTTTCAGATTCATGGAGCATTGGGACCAGTTCTGGGGAAGGCAGGATCTGTACAGGATGGATGGTGTACACCTGAACAGAACCGGCACACATGTCCTTGCAAGAGGATTTGCCAGTGTTGTTGGAGAGGATTTAAAGTAGATTGGCAGGGGATGGGAACATGAGGGCAGATTCAGATAGGACAAATACAGAACAGGGAGCGAAAGACAGAAAATTAGCAAGTGACTCAGAAAGACAAAAAAAAGCAAAGGTTAAAAAGTGTACAGCACAGGGATTCGGCAGTGTTAAGAGGTATATATTTAAATGCAAGGGGTATCGCAAACAAAGCGCGATGAGCTGAGGGCACAGACACGTGGCAGAATGGTATCATTGCTATAAACGGAAACTTGGCTTAAATGGGCAAAAATAGCAGCTCAACATCCCTGGATATAGAGTTTTCAGGCAGGATAGAGAGGGGACTTAAAAAGGTGGAGCTGTAGCATTATTGGTTAAACAATCAATCACAGCTGTGAGGAGGGATGATACACCAAATGAATCATCAAGTGAGGTTATATGGGTTG
Source organism: Cetorhinus maximus (assembly GCF_964194155.1). Lineage (NCBI taxonomy): Eukaryota > Metazoa > Chordata > Chondrichthyes > Lamniformes > Cetorhinidae > Cetorhinus > Cetorhinus maximus. The sequence goes on from NC_135905.1 coordinate 28,049,692, forward strand.
AGCTTATAAGTAAAAAAGGGGGCAGCCACACTTATTAGGAGTGTACCGTAGACCCCCAAATAGTGAGCGGGAGATAGAAGAGCAAATATATAGGCAAATTTCTGAGTGCAAAAACAAAAGAGCATTAATAGTTGGGGACTTCAACTATCCTAATATCAACTGGGATACAAACAGTGTGCAGGGCACCAAGGGCACAAAATTCTTGAACTGCATACAAGAGAACTGTTTTTCCCAGCACGTAACAAGCCCAATGAGAGGGGGTGAAATTCTAGATTTAGTCTTAGGAAATTAAGCTGGGTAAAATGATGAAGTATCAATGAGTGACCACTTTGGAGATAGTGGTGACCAAAATACAGTTAGATTTAGCATCATTATGGAAAGGGATAAAGGTAGAACAGGAGTAAGAGTTCTAAATTGGAGAAGGACAAATTTTATGAAGCTGAGAGGTGATCTGGTGGAAGTGGACTGGTTACAGCCACTTGAAGGGAAATCAGTGACAGACCAGTGGGAGGCATCCAAAAGCGAGATCTTCCAGGCACAGTGTAGACCGACCCCCACAAAGAGAAAGGGTAGCACTGCCAAATCTCGAGCCGCCTGGTTACCTAGAGGCATAGAGCGTAAAATAAAGCAGAAAAAGAAAGCTTATAACAGTCGCAAAAAAATGAACACGCTAGAGCGCCTAGGGGAGTTTAGAAAATACAGGGGTGAAGTTAAAAAGGGAATCAGGAAAACAAAGAGAAGATATGAAAAAATATTGGCAGGTAAAATCAAAGAAAACCCAAAGATGTTTTATCAGTTTTAAGAGCAAGAGGATAAACTCAGGAACAGTTAGGAAGGCAAATGGCCTTTATTACAAGGGGATTGGAGTACAGGAATAAAGAAATGGTGCTACAATTGTACAGGGCTTTGGTGAGACCAAACCTGGAGTACTCCGAGCAATTTTGGTCTGCATTTTTAAGGAAGGATATATTTGCATTGGAGGCAGTACAGCGAAGGCTCTTTATATTGTTCGCTGACATGAGAGGGTTATTCTTTGATGAGAGGCTGAGTAAGTTGGGCCTGTTTTCTCTGAAGTTTAGAAGAATGAGTGGTGATCTCATTGAAACATCCAAGATCCTGAAAGGACTTGACAGGGTAGATACTGAGATGTTGTTCCCCCGGCTGGGGAACCTAGAACAAGGGGGCACAGTCTCAGGATAACAGCTGATCATTTCGGACTGAGATGAGGAGACGTTTCTTCACTCAAAGGGTTGTGAATCTTTGGAATTCTCTACCCCACAGGGTTGTGGATACTCCACAGTTGAATACATTTAGACGGATTTTTGTTCTATCAGGGAATGAAGGGTTATGGGGAGCAGGCAGGAGAGTGGATTTGAAGTCCAAGATCAGCCATGATCATATGGCGAACGGTGAAGCAGACTCAGCCGGTCGTATGGTCCACTCCTGCTTTTACTTCTTATGGACTTGTGCACTTACTTTGTCTAACGTTTAAGTGATGTTCTAAAGGTGTACTGCACAGTCAGAGGCATCGTCTGTTTGATTAGGTGGATTAGATCCCATGTTCCCATTCAAAGAAGAGCAGGGGATTCTCCCAGTGATATGGCCAATGTTCCTTACTCGATCAATATTACTAAGAAACAGATTAGATGGGCATTTGTTTACTTGTCGTCTGTGGAATCTTGCTTTGTACAAATTTGCTGCTGCAATCTCCCTACAGCGACTGCAACACATCCGAAGCTTGTAAAGCACTTTGTGTTTACCATCTCCTCTGCTATCTCATCGTTTATAGGGCTTTAATGGAATGCTGCCATTGTCAAACAAGTGCTAGTTTCCACACTGGATGAGGAGCTAGGCATAAACTGCAAATCCTCTGACCAAACAAGCTCTGTGTGACCTTATCCTGTGTTTATGTAACAACATTTAGACTTTGAGGCCTCATTGAGACACTATTCGATCTGAGCAGCAAATACATAGGGCGGGATTTTCTGGTCCCACAAGTGGCAGGAATTATCACGGGCGGGACAGGAAAATTTGGAGATTGACTTTTGGCTGCTGTCCAGAATTTCCTGCCCCATCCATGACAGTGCCCACTGCTGAAGGGACCGGGAAATCCTGGCCATTGTGTATTGCATGGTTTAAGAATTATGTCCTTATAAAACAGCTCGTCCTTTAGTTCACCATAAGCAACACTAAAGGACAATTCACTATTTCTGGTTGAAAGCCCTGGTTAAGGTAATAATCATGGGAGTTAGTTCATCAGTATTCATGTCAAACTTCCCTACTCCCAAAAGCACCACCTGATCATAGCTTCCCTTTCATTTAGTGAATCTATTTGTAGTCAGACTGTTTTTCCCTCTTTGCATAATTCTGTGTGTTGCTTTCTGCTCATTTTTGTGCTCGATAGCCTGAAGGGGCAGGAGCAGAATGCAGCACATGTTGAGAGCCTCACAAGTTACACGTGTTTCTGTTTAGGTAACCAAGGGTTTATGGACATACTGGACATGCCAAACACGAACAAGTATTCGTTCGAAGGGTAAGTGACATGAAGGTTTAGTTTTTATTGCCTCCACTTCCACATCCCGCTTCACTGATGAGGAGGTAAAGAATGAATTGGGGCAGACATAAATTATGGGGGCGTTGTAAAGCTAAAATCTCAGGAACCTGTGTTCCCAAGCAGCTAATTGGCAACAGGTGTTTGGGTGTCATTGCAAACAGAGAGGGACGTTCCCTTTGTTTTCCCTCGAATTGACATTTTTGATCCAGTATTTCACCTCTCCCAGGAGATCACGTGGCATCTAATGGATAGGGAGTGTCTTAATCCTGATGCATTGTCATCAGAACTGCATGTGAAAAATGAGATAGACCAGATAACCTTTTCCTGACTGACAATTAATCCACGTTCTCCTTCTCGAAACCTATTCCGAACCCATTTTATGTTGCACGAAAGTACTGTTTGTGTCACCTGATCCTAGGACTTTGGGGGAATTTCACCAAATTAATTCTACCTTAATTAAAAGCTAATTGCCACAGATGTTCAGTAAGTCATTTGAGGTTTTCCACCTCAGGTTTGAGTTAGATTATGTCTGATGAAGCAACCTAGGGTTACATAAAGCCTTTAACATAGCAAAATACCATATGAACTTCACGAGTATGATCAAAATTGTACACTGAGCCACAAGAGGCGATTTTAGGATGGTGCCCAAGAGCATTACCCAAAGGGGCAATACTGGAAAGTGTGCAGGCTTTTAATACTACCTTAATCCTGCTATATGTAAGGCAGCAGTCTCACTCACAGTGAAAATCTCTTGTTGCAGGGCAAACCCAGTCTGGCTCGATCCTTTCTGCAGGAACCTGGAACTCGCCGCTCAGGCTGAACATGAAGATGACCTGCCAGAGAATCTCAGTGACATCACTGATCTCTGGAACAGTCCAGCCAGGACCCACGTATGTTCACTTGCCACGATTATCGTCCCTTTGTGCCGATTGTTGAACAGCAACTTTCTGCTCAAATGTATCGTAACAGGAGCTGAAGGGAGCAGATACATTTGATATTCTGTAAACACTGCTGAGGATGTACTTACTTGTTAAGAATTCCTGACAAAATAATCAGTCAGATATCTTATTTCAATTGGTTATTCACAATCTAAGATGCTGATTTATTTTGAACTCTGGGATGGGGAGAACACGCGTCTCCTCGAGGTCACCAGGCATCTTTCCAATAGTGCCAACAATCCCAGGATGGGCAGCATTGTAAAGCCTATGATTCTGCTTTCAAGTTGAGAGCCCCTTGTGCAATAAACTGGGATCTCACCCTGTAGGTCTGCATGTCAATCACAGACTAGTGAACCCACAGCGACCCATCAATGAAGGATAAGCTAATGGCAGAAGGCGTTGCGTAGATGTTTCTCCTGAAACTGATTTTTAATTGCAAAAAGGAAAGTGTGTGCGCAGCAGTCACGTCCTGTCACCCCAGTCCATGTTGAGCTTACGAGAGTAACAACCAAACCCTTCTTTAAATCGGTATAACATCTGAGATCTCAACAAATGTAACCTTTCCTTTAAAGGGTACATTTGGCCGTGAACCACCCACATCTAAGCTGGAGGACGATCGATATTTGCGTGCAGCCATACAGGAGTACGACAGTATTGCGAAACTCGGACAGATCATGAGAGAAGGCCCCATTAAGGTATGTTGGACCCTGCATTCTTATTATTCAAAGTATTTGTAAACCGTTGTAGTATATTGAGCAAGATGATGGAAGGAGATGGATCTAGCACATTGGGGGTTGAACAAAAATTACCCCTGCCAATATTTTGTATGTTTTTTTAAAAAAAATTGGAAAATGTAAATATTGTGGTGAATAGGGAGAAACTGTTCCCAGTGACACAAGGATTGGCAACCAGAGGTGAGTTGAGGAAGATCTGAGTAACACAGGGAGCTGCTATGAGGTGGAATGCACTGTCTGAGAAGGTGATCAAAGCAGATTCAATAATGACTGTCACAAGTGAAGTGGAGGAACACAATAGGAAAGTAAGAGCAAATGGGATTCATTAGATAGCGGATTCAGGCATGAGGGGCCAAATGGTCTCCTGTGCTTTATCATTGTTATGCTGCTATTAATTATCCCGTGAAGACTAGATTTCCGAAGGAACTACTATTTAGAAGGGGCTGGGACCTCCACAAATATTGAACAGAGAGATTGAGAGCACGAAGCTGCGAAGGTTTAGCTGAGCTCCCAAGTATTCCTGAAGCTTACCTGCTGTGCATTACCTCAAGGGCTCCCTCTTGAAAGTGGTTCTGGATGACTACCTGCGGCTGAAGAGGCTGTTTGCAGCTCGCCTGGCTCACAAATCCGCTGCCAGTGGGGATCGGTCATCCATGGTGGAGGTACAGCTGGTGTGAAACTGGCCAGTTTGCAGTGTGAAGTGTGGCTTGTCACTTTAATCGGAGTAGTGTGGAAACCGGGTGTCATGTCGTTCAGTATGAAGTGCCATGAGTTTGTGAGGCCAACATAGTGAACAGGGAGCTGGAGGAGAGGGCATGACACCACTCTAACTGCAGGCCTCAAAGCTAATCATTGCACATTCCTCTTCATATTTATCACTCCCCTTCAGACGGCCCCTGGATTGGATTACAACCTAAAGTCTTAACGTGAATCCACTCCCCTGCTCAAAATAATCTTACAGTTCACTGCAGTTACCCGTGATTTATTCTGCAAAACTAGTGAACTCTCAAGGCCTTCATGATAACCAACCAAAATCTGCATCAAACTCGAACATTCTTGGATTGTGACGAGGACTGTTGAATGTGAACTGCCAGTGCATTTCTGGTAAGACCACACCAAATCATGATTCACGCTGTAGCTGTGAGCCTGGAGAAGCATTTGACTTAGCTGGAGGGAGTGTTCCTCCTCTCGCCAGTCACTGACCTGCTCTGTCTCCAGGCACAATGTCACCAGGGACCTACTAATGTAAAATGATTCCAATGTGCATCAATCCCTGTGCACTTTTTGACCCATTTGCCTGCAGCACTCTACAAGCTAATGTGAGAGACCAAAAGGGTTGTAATCCAAGCAGCTGGGTAACAAGGAGGGGTTGGTTTGAGATGGATCCCTCTCTATTGTGTTTCTACTTTCAGAATCTCACTTTGCTTTTTAAACACCAGCCCATCTGAATGATGAAGCTCAGTTTGTATCTTTCAAAATGTTCCTCAGCTCAGTTGTAATAATGCTTGATACTGCCACAGATTGTTAAAAAATAGACATTCTCTTAACAAATCAAATACAATTCTTGCCTTATCTACTGCATGACCAGAGGGATAAAATGTAGTGTTTAAAGGATGTGTTACAGAAATGTTGGTTAAAGGGAAGGGGACAGCTAAGTCGCTGTTTGAATCCTTGCAATTTGACTATTGATCCCTTACCATGCACTGAAATGGTCGCTTTATAAAAGTCCCATCCTCTGTGACAATGACTGTGCTGCATTGCCACTTTCTGTCCTCTCAGCAGCTTTTGACACCGATGCCCACATTGTTGGTTTCCTCTGTTGTCCAACTGCTCTGGGACAATGTGCATGTGGTTCAACTCAGCCCCATTGTAACCACAGCACCTTCAACAATGGTCTTGCTTCTCACGGTGCCTCAACTCTCAGTCCTTCCAAATTCCATCCTTGGGCCTCTATCCTCCTTTTGTTTAACGTGTTGCTCCTGACATCATCGCCTAACATCATACATTGAGCCTCTTGAATACAGCGTTATGGCCGTGTGAGGAGGGGTGAAATGACTTCCCTATTCTACCACTCCAGATCTGACCATTACAGGGTTTTTTTGTGAATTTAGAGAGGCTGTGCTCTGCTGATACTGCGGGAGTCCAGCGATTTATGCTTTCAGGTTATAAAGAATTAGTCAGGTAGGTTTTCTGAGGTTAAACGAAAGACAAGATAAGTTTATTGAAACTGTTTCCCGAATTTTAAAAAACTAGGTAAATCACAACCACCACTCACACATCTCTCACATTCCCTAGGCCCCACACACACACTAGTACTGATGGTAGGATAAGAGGATAGGCTTAAGCATCTTTTACAGTTCCTGAAGATAAAACAAAGGAGTATATGGGTAGCCGTTCTTTGACTGTCTCGATATGGTGATTCCACACTGCAGCTGTTCTGTTCAGTTGTCTCCTGGGTTTAGTTGTATGGAGCAGATTTCCACGTTTTATTCCCAGAAAATTTCTGTTTGCGGTAGATACCTCTTCTCAGAATGGTTACTTTGCAATTCTGGGCACAATATTTTCAAGAGAGAGACAAGAGAGGGCAAACGGTTTCAACCTCTTTTCAGCGCAGTATTCTGACATCTCTGGCTAGGTAGATAATCCTTAAAATCCTGGTGGCTGCTTAATTCAAGGGGAATTTGATTAATCCAGGTTTGCTGCATTCATTGTTTTTAGAACAGGTAATTGCATTTTAATGTATCATCAGGATAAAGCCACAGGAGATGGGGTCTAATTCACATTACCAAATGGTTTAAATGGCTGTTCCTTTTCATCCCACATGATGAATGCAAGTTTGCATATTGTAGCTCCATTGTCTTAATGGGATTACAGTTCATTAAAATCTGGCCGGAAAAAGAATTAGAAAATTGTATCTTTTTTTTTGGAAAAAACATCTTCACAACAGTAGATAGCAAAGTAGCTGAAAGGTAACAGGTGGGATTGAGATGTCGGAACACTCTGCAGGAACAGAAGGCTCCCAATTGCAGTCAGGAACATAAGCCAGGGAATATGATACTTACTGATGGGTGATAGCTACAGTACTCTCTTAGCTTACAGAACATATACATTTGGTCTTTTGGTTTAAAGAATGAAAGGAGAGATGATAACATCTGTATCGAGGTGGTGTTCCCTGCAACTGAAAATCCCACTTATTTCACAAATGGTCTCATTTGAGGACTGAAGGCATAAGTGCAGCCTTATTCCACCCCATCCTCAATTTATTTATTCTCCATTTGAATTTTTCTGAACGTAGAAATAGTTTCTTCACGTCTGCCTCTGCAAAATATATTACTTGGCACTTGGTCTGGAGATTCCCTCAGCCTTCTCTTCCCTAGAGGAAAATTTCAGTCTCTCCATAGTGATATCAATAGGGGTTGGATGTTCGAGTGTCTCCATGTTTTTGTAATATGGAGATCAGAGTTGAGTGGATGCTTCTGAATTCTTGAGCTCCCATTGACTGACAGTAATGGTTTGTGTATCTGCTGAGTTTTTCCAGGTAATTCTGTTTTTGTTTTGGATTTCCAGCATCCGCAGTAGTGTTTTGTTTTTATCTCTGTGTATCTGCAGTACCCCATTCAGCATGTTCCAGCCCATATGGTCTCATTCTCCTGACTAAAATTCAGCAGGTCATAATTACCAGTGTTGAAACCCTGGAAGCTGCTGCCTGTGTACTTGAAATTTTACAACTTGCTGAGCTCAGTGATCGAGATGGGTGTGTGCTTAGTGCAAGCTAAGGATCTGCACTAGACTAATACTCCGGTTTTCATCCACTTCTTCCTGCCCCTCCCCCAGCAGCTGATTCCCAGTGACATGGAAGACGACGATGAGAAGCCTCCCAGTCGTGGAACTCTGAGGTTCAAGCATCGGCACCCGGTGGAACTGAAAGGCCCTGATGGCATCCATGTCGTGCATGGCAGCACTGGCACCTTGCTGGCCTCCGATCTAAACAGTTTGCCAGAGGATGACCAGAGGGTCTTGGTAAGATCCCTGGAAACCCTGAACACAGAGAGTGGGAGCTATGTGGACAGGAATGCCAAGACAGAGTCTGCAAAGTCCACTCCATTGCACAAGGCAAAAGAAAGGGTGATGGAGATTCCACTGGAGATCACAGAACTTTGACAGCAAGATCCAGGAGCCCTGAACACAAACAATTGTTGGAGGGTGGCTGTTGAAAATAAACAAATGTTGTCTAGGATCACTTTTTTTTTGCAGGACCATTCTGCCACACCCCACTCTTTTCTGCCCCACAACCCACCCACCAACCCCAATGACAACAGCAACAGCTTCCCTTTTTAAAAACCACTGCCACCAACATCCTCTTCTGCCCCACCCCACCCCCACTCCCCATCCGAAAGTTGACTTTGCATGTATGGAGGAGTCCAGGTGAAGCAATGCTACAAGCCCAGCCAATATTTGAAGCAGGGTCCTGGAGTACACTGGGCTCCAATGTAAAGCTAAGTTATAGTGTAGTGTATAATCTATTACATGGAACATAACACCTCCTCCATTGATTTCATAAAGTCATAGTAAAAATACTTAACACCAAAATAATTAACCACAGAAATCAAGCATTTATTTTTTTCCCCTTCAGTTTGATATCATGAAACCAACAGAATAAATAACAAGTATCTTAAATGAGCAATACTAGACTCTAAACTGGATATTACAAAGATACAAACCTGACTGGGAGGGTACAGCCTGCTGGTGGATTGAGCCTGCTACACACTCCTGCCCACACATTTCTGAGCCCACACTCATAACTTCTCAGAAAAGAGTGCACGGCTATAAGTGCAACAAAACATTTGGAAAATTCTCTGCCCCCATTAGAAACCAGCCCACCTCTTACTGAAGATGAGCAGCGCCAATAGCCAAACAATACATTTCAGAAAAGAAACAGAAAATGCTGGAAAAACTCAGCAGGTCTAGCAGCATCTGTGGTGAGAGAAACAGAGTTAACATCGAGTCCAATACGACTTTTCTCTCCACAGATGCTGCTAGACCTGCTGAATTTTGCTTTGATAACACATTTCAGGAGCTCATTAAAGAGACAACCCATCAATATCTTACCTAGTCCAGCTTATTTTAAACTCATGTCCACCACAGGTACTCCCCATTCTGACAAACCATCATGCTCTCTGTAGGCATACAAACTTGTCCTTACGTTTTTTTCACTCACTTCCTGTCAAGTCTCTTCTGCCTCTACACTGCCTTGAATGAAACAAACCAGTTCTTTAAGCTTCGAATTTTAGCTCTCTTTCTGAAATTTTCCCAAGGCCATTCTATCACCTATAGTAACGGGACCAATACCAGGCACAGTATTCCAGATGTGTTTGAACCAGCAACTTGTGCAATGATGCAGTACATATCAGGTGATTTCTTCATACAACCCAACACCCTCTTCGTTTTGGCTACAGGTTCAGGAGCAATGCAGAAAAGCTAGGCATTCCATGCAACACTGGCATCCTACAATCTCAGAACTCCTTTCAGCTTCAGTGTATTCTCTGTTGGCCCTATCTCTATGCATCCTGTACTCTTTTCCACTTTAAATGCCAATGTTTGGTCCATTTGTTTGTATGTCTCAACCGTCACGACACACATGTTAATAGACACATTTACTGACCTTAGCCCAACACCACTATCTGGGTGCTTAAAGCAAATGCCTAGTACTGATTCCTTGGGAGGGTGAGGGGGCAGGTCACCACTGGTAACTTGCCTCCTGTCTGATCCACTTCAATTTTGCCTGTGTGAGTGACCCAGTTTCTAATCCAGCATGGCAAACTCCCACCAATGCAAATTGCTACCTTGTCAAGACAATTATCACAAGGTCCCATATCGAAGACTTTCCGAAGGTCCAGGTACACGTCAACAGGATTCCCCTCAGCCTGGTAACTTCTTTAAAACACCAACACCTCCCTGGCGTTATCTCCATTACCAGAAACTGCGTTGAGTACCACACCCCTATTTGGAAAAGGGATGTAAATGGCAAATTAACCCACAGGCAGGAGCAAGTTACCAGTGGTGACCCCTACCCCTACCCCAGGAATCAGTACTAAGCACACCAACATTTACTGTTCACAGTAAGCTCCCAGATCGTGGGGTTGGGCCAATATTACAACAATTTACAATAGCCATATTACAGCCATGACCACTGAAGGCAGAGTGGCCGAAATGAACAACTTGCCCAAAAGGCACTCTTCAGAGAACAAAACCAAAGGAGGATCCATCGGGATTGATCACTAAAAGCTTGCTCAGGAGGTAGGATTCAAGGAGCATAAGAGAGGGGGGGTTTTAGGGAGGTAACTCAGTTTACACCCAAGAAACTAAGTCAAATATTACACATTTTGGGCTTCACAAGTGCCCTGAAGTTATAGTGGGCTACCAGTGTCCAGTGCTAAAAAATCAACTTCATGCCAACATTATTTAAAACTGTTATATTCCTCTCAACAGGGAAGCAGTGAACACTAACTCCCTGCACAATTTCAAGGCTACAGTTGGGTACAAAGTTACTGGTTTTTTTTTAAATAAATGTGTAAATTTTTACAGACTTGTAAATAGATTTGCTATAAATTGTTAATGTGCATCATCTGGCTAGGTGCTAAGATGAGAGAGAGTAATTGGAACCTTGAATGTTAATTTTGTTTGTCTAACCACAAAAATACTGATTTGAATTGTGCCTCGTGATTTTGACTAATTTTATCTCAACCTGTATTACATAATCATTCTTCACCACAGGCTCTGTGTTGGAGAATATGGAAATGAAATCAGGTCAGGTGCCCATGAGTTATGATGTGTAATTCCTTTGAAGCTGGTATGCACAGGGGATTGAAGAACTGGGAACGGAATGAGATACACCATTAATGTCTGTTTTCTGAGCCTTTGCCAACTCTCTCAATGTTGAAGCAAAAACTGTCTTTTGTGGGTGGTAAGGATCCCATAGCAGTTTGCATGGAGCGATACAGTTGATCCAGCGCCTTAGACATCAGTCAACACAACCAAACACCAAAGTGGTCTCGTATCCATCTACCCAAGTCACTATTGCAAATAATTCATTGAGTGAGACACGGTGAGAAGATCTGGCATATTAAGGAGCAACCTGAATTATACTCATTGCATTGCCAAGAACTTCTGGTGAGAACCTTCATTGCATCTAAAGTACAACCTTCGCAATAACACTGACAGACAGAGCTCCAGCTTACAGGGTTCTGCCAGCTCACCGAATGGAAACAGCTGGGGTCAACCCTCCTTGGACAACTTCTATTAGCTCTATTGGCCTGAACAGTCAATTAGAAAAAGCAAAGCAAGACATTGAATTAAAAAATATTCACTGCACGATACGTGTATCATTTTAAACAGGGAGCAAAGTAAAACGTTAGATTCAATGCCACATGGGTTACACAGTTGTGTAACTCTTCAATGGGCTTATGGAGAGAAGAGAGTAAGATTTGTTTTGATTTGTTCTGGCACAGACACAAGCGGACCAAATGGTCACCTCGAGTGGAATGAACTTCTGTGTTGCTGAGTTTGCAATTGAAATATTGTGCCTTTGTGATGCAAGCACTTAGGTCTGATTAAACTTGAGAAAATTACAATAGAAATGGATGGAATTATACAGAGTTTGTGGCAGGGGCTGAAGACGATGGTTTTCAATGGTTAGCTGGAGGAATTTACAGCTCATCCAGGAGTAGATGTCAGACAAGTAGTCTGAGAACACCATGGCAGTGAGGAGAGACCCATGGGCCCATGGAAAAGCTCCTCTCCGCTCTTTCAAATTAAGGCCATTGGATCATTTAAGTCCAACCTAAAGGGAAATCTGAGCCTTAGTATTAACATTTAGTTTCAAAGCTTCCCAACACTGCAGCACTCCCACAGCATTGGAATATCAGCCTAGATTGGCAAGGGTGCCTTTGGAAGCAGTGACAGAAGCAGCCACTCCAGATAAATGTAAAATGCTCCTTTGTGCCTCATCAGGAATTCCCACAATCTCCCCCTTACAAAAATTATCCCATCACTTAGCTGTTCCCCCCCACCCCCTCCCTCCTCCTCAACCAATTTAAGTGGGAAGTGAACTGGTGGCATTTAAGTGAGCCCCAACTTTAAACTATTCTGGGCATGAAAATTAAGCCACGTATTCCACTCCCCTGCCCACCTACAATATTCCTGTCTTCAAATTCAGGTCATTTTTCTCCAGTCATTCTCCAAATTTCAAACATAAAATCTTCACTTGCACAGAATCCCAAGTATTGATAAATACATTAGCAGTGCAGGAAGTTACCACTGCTGGCACCTTACAAATTAATTTAAGCACAGGAGCAGGTGATTCAGCCCAAGAGATCACATAGAGAAAAGAAAACCATGCAGGAAATCAGAAACAGCATGATGTTGGAAACAGGTAAGGCAGCTTCAGTGGAGAGAGAGAGAAAGAGTCAACGCAAGAAATAGAAGATCATCATTTAGGCCCTCAAGCCTGCTCTGTGATTCAATATGATCATGATGTATCTTCTCCCTAATTGCACTTTGCCAGCCACTCCACCTATGCTTCAATATTGAGACACCAAAAATCTGTCCATTCAAGCCTTCAGTTATACTCAGCGATGGAACATCCACAACCCTCAGGTAGAGAATCCCAACCATTCTCACACACTTCCTGAATAAGGTCTTAACTTTTCTCGGTCACTGACTTTTGATCGGAATGGCAGAAGATCATCGGCCTGAAAAGTCGATGTTTGTATGTGCCACACGAGGCTCCTGCTCCCGACCGTCCCCTTCCAAAGTATCGTGCTGTTGTGGTGCTGTGGCTGACGGGGCCATTCCATCGCACAAAATAACTTGCGCGCTCCAGGAATTATGGCATTTTATAAGAGTCTATGAACGTTTTCAGTATGACAGAGCCAGTTTCAGCTCAAGTAAGCAAGGAACTGCTGCCCACACTGTCCAGTCCTAACTGGCCCTTGGGTAAAGAGAGCACAAGGATGGAAGGCCACAACTCTCAACGCAGACAACATGAAAGCCTTCCATTTTCACTCTTCCAACTGAAAGAGAAAGCTCCTAACCTCTATTTACCTTCCTCTTACATTTGTCCATTACTGCCAATTCCAAAGAACTAACAGCAAGGTCACTTCACTCATCCTGCGTCCGTATAAATATAAAGGCTTACACCCACCTTTTTCTTCAATAAACAACACATTTAAATAGTAGAATTCACACCAGTGGCTGTTACGCTACAGCCTTGTTTGTGTTTCATCAGTTGAGCATTGCTGAAAAGGGAACTGATCAATGTAGGTATAGATATCAACCAACTTGGAATTTATACAGCACCCTTACCTTAATAAAACACTCAAATCTGCTTCACGTGACCATCAAACAGAACTAAACATCGAGCCCCTAAGGAGATATTGGATGGGTTAACCTCAAAGAGGTTTTAAGATACTTCTCAAAAAGAAAAGGCAGAGAAGTTTAAAGAATTCCAGAGCCTAGGCAGCTAACAGCACAGCCACCAATGGTAGAGTTATAGAAATTGGGGGTGCTTAAGAGGCCAGAATTGGAGCTAAGGGGGAGTTGGAGAGCAAGATGGTGCAGAGAGGAATAAATTGCGCTTGACTTCCACTGTCCCCACACCCACCTCTCCAGGAGGTTCCCGGTTTGCTGGGCCCTTTCACCTGCATGACAAATTAAGCGCATCAGTGCACCATTATAAAACACATATTCCTGTGTAAATAAACTGCAACTCAAACAGTGAAAATAAATTAACAGTTTATTTAATTTTAACTTCTTTTATATAAAGTGCACTGGGGTGCAGGATTGAGCACCATGCTACTGCGAAATCTAACTGAAAAATACCACTATGCCCATTTTGAGGGCATAGTTGGCTGGCAGTCCTTAATTGGAGGAGAGACCTATATGCGTCTTCAGGTATTCATACAGTACGTAGCTGATGCAGACGGATGGAATGGCTTTGAGCAAGTTTGCGGTAAATCCACGGTAGAACCCGAGAAAGCCATCCTTAGCCAAAATATTCCAGAAGTATTCCCTCATCCTTGGCTTTCTCATTCCCTTTGCGACGACTAAATGCAAATAAAAACTAACAGATCAGTGTATGTGAACAAACAATCATTTCTGAACAAACGCAAGCTAAACTTCCTGCTCTATTCGAGTGGGGAATGAGTTTTTTTTTGCTTTGTCAGGTAACATTCACTGTTCAGTATATATAGAAGTTACCCATTTGTGCTTGTGTATAAGGCAGTCATGAAGAGTGGAACTAGGAAACCTTAGTTGTCAGCCATGGTTTAGTTGGTAGCACCATCAAATTTAACAGGAGGAGTAGGCTATTCAGCTCTTGATGCCTGCACAGTTATTCAATAAGATGATGGCTAATAACCCAACTCCACTTTCACGCTCCATCCAGCAGCACTCTATCAAACTCCGTCTCGAATATACTCATTGATTGAGGGCCCACAGCTCTCAGGGACAGGGAATTCCAACTCTCAAGAGTGAAGAAATTTCTCAGTCTTAAATGGTTGTTCTCTAATCCTGGGACCGTGACAATCTTCCCACCACACCCCACACCCCGCCCCACCGAAACGCCAGAGCAACTACCTTATCAAGCCCTTTCTGAATTTCTGCTTTAATTACATTACACCTCATTCTTCTAAATTCAAAGGAACATGGCCCTACTCTCTACAATCTTTTCTCATAGGACAATCCTCTTATTCTAGGAATCAGTCCAGTAAATATTCATTGCACTCTCTTTAAAGGCAATTCGATCCTTCCTTGGGCAAGGAGACCTAAACTGTACATAATACTCCAGGTGTGGCCTCAAAACCCCATACATCTCAGTAAAGAGTTTTTTTCTCTCCATCTCTTCTCAATAAAGCCTTACATATCTTCCTCATCGTTTACTGGACTTGCATGTTTATCTGTGGATGAGGGCCTTCCAATCTCTCTGAATACCAACATTTCCCAGCCTCACCAGTTAAACATTCTGCTTGTCTATTTTTCCTACCAACTTCACATTTCTGCACATTAAATTCCTGCCCACTCATTTAACCTGTCTGGATAATTTTGTAGCCTGTGTGCTCCTCACCACTTTATTTATCACCTAGCTTTGTATAGTCAGTAAACTTGGATGCGTTACACTGCTTCTCCTCATGAGTCAATGTAGATTGTAAATTGTTGATCCAAACATGATCCAATGATTCCTTGTTTTCTGTCAGTCAACCAATCCTTAATCCATGCTAATTTTACCCGAAATCCTAAGAACTCTAATTGTGTAATCCTCTTGTGTGGCTTAAAATCCAAATACATCACATCCACTGGTTCCACGGTTATTTACACTGCTGGTTACAACCTCAAAAAAAAACATTTGTCAAACACTTTCCTTTTCATAAAATCCTTGTTGACTCTGCCTAATGATTTAAATGCCATTACCACGTCCCTAATAATAGATTCTAACATTTCCCGACCACTAATGACAAGCTAACTTCATTCCCAGTTTTCTTCCTCCTGTTTTCTTAAAGAGTGTGGTTATGTTTGCTACTTTTCAACCTAGGCAATTCTGGAGGATCAAAGCTAACATATCCACCACCTTAGTCGCTACCTCTTCGAACGCTCAGATGCAGGCCATGAATTCCAGGAGGATTTGCTTACTTTTAATTTCTCCATTTCCTTTACTAATTCCTTCACATTCCTCATTCCCACTGGACCCCAAGTTCACCACTACTGAAATGTTTGTATCTAAACGTGAAGACAGATACAAAGGGTCTGATTTTAAACTGAGGAGGTGGATTGGTTTTGAGCGAGTTAAAATCTCCAACGTGTTTAATGTTCCTCTCACTTCCTATTCCCAATTATTGCCACACTTCCTACTTCACAACACTGACTACATTTCAAAAAATGTAGTCATTTGGGCATGGTGTTTGGAACATTCTGAAGTCACCAAAACATATTCTATAAAGACAAGTCTTTTGCTCAGTACTGAATGCCAAACCAACAGCTGCTCCATTTTCTAAGAACCTCTGTTCTCTCACTCACCTTCTGCCTGCATGCGAATGTGCATTAGCATCAGTGGGTAACTGGCCAACTGCCCAACTACATTCGAAGTGGTAGCACTGCCCACCACCAGCAACATGTTGGGCCTCTCGTTCCCCGTTGTGTATCTCTGTACCCACAAGTTCTTCAGGGTCTGTCAGAACAAAATTAGGACTCTCAAACAAACAGACTTAGAAGGCAAATTGCACAAAGACTACTAAGAATATACATAATAGAAATCAGTGCGCTAGTAAAGATGGAAAATAGAAGTTTTATCGAGGGATTTAATCTAATTACAGACGATCTGTTCAAGTGTTATTGTGCTTACATTTATATAGCACCTTTCAGAAAGTAAAATATCCCAAGGCACTTCACATGAACATTAGACAAAAACCGACACCTAGCCACATAAGGAGATATGATTGGTGACCAAAAGTTTGGTCAATGAGGTAGGCTTGAAGAGTGTCTTAAAAGGAGAGTCCTGGTCTTGCTGCTTCAACTACTTTGCTATGTGAGGCATGAACAGCAAACTAACAGCACTAAAACAGACTTGGTCACTTATCACATTGCATTCTTGATTAAAATTCACTGCTCTGTTTCCCTACCTCACAGCACTTTACTACACTACACTTTACCAAGTACTTAATTGACTGCACAGAGCAGAGCACAGAGGGGGTGTTGTGAAAGGTACCATTTAAATCCAAGTTCATTCTCTTGCCCTCTCCCTCGCCCCACCCCACCCCCCTCACACTCTAATGCTACTCGTGACATTTCCAATTTGAAGGCACTTTAATGCAAGTACAAGTTGTTAGCATACTCTTCTGCACCTGCCCAAACAAACACCAACCTCATACACAGCCAAGTCAATACCAGCATAGGGGATGATTCCTAGGATATTTGGGACATAGCCCCTGTAGAAGGTGGAAAC
Source organism: Cetorhinus maximus (assembly GCF_964194155.1). Lineage (NCBI taxonomy): Eukaryota > Metazoa > Chordata > Chondrichthyes > Lamniformes > Cetorhinidae > Cetorhinus > Cetorhinus maximus. Next base: position 28,066,912 of record NC_135905.1, read on the forward strand.
TCCTTCATACTTGAATATATTGCTGACATGGGTGTAGAGTTTTCGAGGTTCCCCTGTTTTCCGCAACATCATTCTTGTTTTCAGCATCTAATAAAAGCAAAACCAATTGCAGAGTCATTAATCCCAATGATCCACATTTAATAACATTTCATTCAGAGTTTAGCACTAAATTCAAGGGTGCAAGAGTATCACTACTTCCTAGTCATCAACTCTCATACTCCAATTAAAGTCTATGCTCCAGGTAGAGCCTTCAAAAGGCATACCAATTATTCAAGGTTATATTCAAGTAATTTATTCACTATCTTGCAATTGTAACTGAGATCCCTTGTGGGTGTGGCCACTAATTGATGCCTTCCCTTTGCTCTGAGTGCTGAATTAATTTGGTCTGGTACCAACCGACCTACTGCATGTTAATCTGTCTAAAATGTGCACAAGTACACAAATTACTAAAAAGGTAGTTGACAGGAACGGCTAATGAGATATTGGCCTTTATTGCAAGGGAACTGAAATACCAAAGTAGTTATATTCGTTTATATAAAAAGCTCTCATTAAGACTCCATTTTGGTTAGACTCCATTTAGAGTACACTGCAGAGTTTATTTCTGATGCTGCACCTCCTTATACTGGCCTTTGAAAGGGTGCAGGACAGATCCAATAGCATGATATTACGGCTAAAATGACAGGTCTCACATATTAGGCTTATATTCCCTTGAGTGTAGAAGATTATGAGGTGATACAATTGAGGTATCTTAAGATGATTGAAGGATTTGACAGGGTCAAGAGAGAGAAACTATTTCCTCTGGGTGAGACCGGAACAAGGGTGTGTATAACCTTAAAATTATGGCTAAGGGTGATGTCAGGAAGCACTTCTTCACAGAGCAGTGGAAATCTGGAACACTCCCCCAAAAAGCTGTGAAGGCTAGAGGCCAATTGAAAATATCAAGAGAGATTGATTTTTTTAGTAATAAGGGTTACAGAATGAGATGGGGATAGGCAAATGGAGTTAAGATACATATCAGTCATGATCTAACTGAATGGCAGAACTGGCTCAAAGGGCTAAATGGTCTCGTCCATTCCTATGCATGAGTGTTTATTCATGAGATTTCTCATACAGGCATTAACCCATTAAAAAAAAGGCTCAACACCTCTACTGAAGCACAGAAAGGAACTCAAGGGTTTTTTTCAAATCTTTCATGGGAGACGAGCGTCGTTGGCAAGGCCAGCATTCATTACTCATCCCAAATTGCCCTCGAGAAGATGGTGGTGAGCCGCTGCCTTGAAACTGCTGTTGCACATCTGGTGTGGGTACACACAGTGCAGTTAGGAAGGGAATTCCAAGATTTTAACCCAATGACAATGAAGGAACAGCACAATATAGCTCCAAGTCAGGATGGTGTGGGGCTCGGAGGGATATTCCATTAGCATCTCAGCCTACATGCGTGGATCCTTTTGTTCAGTTCAAAGCATCAACTCAGACGCGATATCTGTTCACCTTTCTCTGTGGACAGTTTAAACTTGACCCAAATATTAATGACAATGACATTAAGAAACCCTCAGCAGTGAGCTGTGCTATACATTTGTGGTCAAGTTGAGTTGAGATTGCTTTTAGTTACAAAGAGGTAATTAAGAAATTGAACCCAAGCTAGAGTTTAAGCATTAAATAATATTCCTCATGGTAGGAACTCAATTAATTTGCAATCAGACATAGCAGTAGAGTAAGTAGATTTATGTCATGAATCCTTTTTATTTAGGGGAGGTGGTGGTGTAGTGGTATTGTCACTGGGCTGGCATTCTAGAGGCCCAGGATTTAAATCCCACTATGGCAGATGGTGAAATTCAAATTTAATAAAAATCTAGAATTGAAATCTGATGATGACCATGAAACCATTGCTGATTGTCATAAAAACCCATCTGGTTCACTAATGTCCTTTCAGGAAGGAAATCTGCTGTCCTTACCTGGTCTGGCCTGCATATGACTCCAGACTGGTTCTTAAAATGCCCTATGAACAAGGGTAATTAGGGATAGGCAATAAATGCTGACAGTGATGCCCACATCCCACGAACAAATAAATGTGGATTTGCAGGAACACATGTACACACAGAGGTACTTATTTACTTTTATTCATAGGATGTGGGCATCGTTGGTTAGGCCAGCATTTATTGCCCATCCCTAACTGTCCCTGAGAAGTGGTGGTAAGCTGCCTTCTTGAAACGCTGCAGTCCATGTGATGTTAGGCAGGGAGTTCCAGGATTTTGAGCCAGCAACAGTGAAGGAACAGCGATGTATTTCCAAGTCAGGATGGTTGAGTAGCTTGGAAGGAACTTGCAGGTGGTGATGTTCCCATGTGTCTGCTGCCCTTGTCCTTCTAGATGGCAGCGGTCATGGGCTTGGAAGATGCCATCTAAGGAGCCTTGGTGAGTTCCTATGCATCTTGCAGATGGTACACGCTGCTGTCACTGTGTGCCAGTGGTGGAGGGAGTGAATGTTTGTGGATGGAGTGCCAAACAAGCGGGCTGCTTTGTCCTGGATGGTGTTGAGCTTTGAGTGTTATTGGAGCTGTACTCATCCAGGTAAGGGGAGAGTATGCCATCACATTCCTGACTTGTACCTTGTAGGTGGTGAACAGGCTTTGGGCAGGCAGGAGCCAGCAGGATTCCTAGCCTCTGTCCTGCTCTTGTAGCCACAGTATATGGCTGGTCCAGTTCAGTTTCTGGTCAATGGTAACTCCAGGGTGTTATGGCGAGAGATTCAGCGAAGGTAATGCCATTGAAAGTCAACAGGCGATGGTTGGATTCTCTCTTGTTGGAGATGGTCATTGCCTGGCACTTGTGTGGCACAAATGTTACTTGCCACTTGTCAGCCCAAGCCTGGATATTGTCCAGGTCTTGCTGCATTTGGACATGGGCTGCTTTAGAATCTGAGTCATCATGAATGGTGCTGGACATTGTGCAAACACCAGTGAACATCCCTACTTCTGACCTTAAATGAAAGGAAGGTCATTAATGAAGCAGCTGAAGATGGTTGGGCCTAGGACACAACGCTGAGGAACTCCTGCAGTGATGTCCTGGAACTGAGATGACTGATCTCCAACAACCACAACCATCTTCCTTTGTGCTGGGTATGACTTCAACCAGCAGAGTTTTCCCCAATTCCCATTGACTCCAGTTTTGCTAGGGCTCTTTGATGCCACACGCAGTCAAATGCCACCTTGATGTTAAGGAAAGTCATGCTCACCTCACCTCTGGAGTTCAGCTCTTTTGTCCACGTTTGAACCAAGGCTGTAATGAGGTCAGGAGCTGAGTTATCCTGGCAGGGCTCAAACTGAGCAGGTTATTGCTAAGCAAGTGCTGCTTGATAGCACTGTTGATGACCCCTTCCATCACTTTACTGATGTTCAAGAGTAGACTGATGGGGGGCCATAATTGGCCAGGTTGGGCTTGTCCTGCTTTTTGTGTATGGAACATACCTGGGCAATTTTCCACATAGTCGGGTAGATGCCAGTGTTGTAGCTGTACTGGAACAGCTTGGCTAGGGATGCAGCAAGTTCTGGAGCACAAGTCGCACAAGTGTTATTGCCGGAATATTCTCAAGGTCCATAGACTTTGCAGTATCCAGTGCCTTCAGCAGTTTTTTTAATATCACATGGAGTGAACTAAATTGGCTGAAGACTGGCATCTGTGATGCTGGGGACCTCTGGAGGGGCCGAGATTGATCATCCACTCGGCACTTCTGGCTGAAGACTGTTGCGAATGCTTCAGCCTTATCTTTTGCACTGATGTGCTGAGCTCCCCATCATTGAGATTGGCGATATTCATGGAACCTCCTCCTCCAGTGAGTTGTTTAATTGTCCACCACTATTCATGGCTGGATGTGGCAGGACTGCAGAGCTTAGATCTGACCCATTGGTTATGGACTTGCTTAATTATGTCTATCGCTTGCTGCTTATGCTGTTTGGCACGCAAGTATTCCTGTGTTGTAGCTTCACCAGGTTGACACCTCATTTTTAGGTATGCCTGGTGCTGCTCCTGGCATGCCCTCCTGCACTCTTCATTGAACCAGGGTTGATCCCCTGGCTTGATGGTAATGATAGAGTGGGGTCTATGCTAGGACATGAGGTCACAGATTGTGGTTGAGTACAATTCTGCTGCTGCTGATGGCCCACAGTGCCTCGTGGTTGCCCAATCTTGAGTTGCTAGGTCTGTTTGAAAACTATCACATTTGGCACGGTGGTAGTGCCACACAACACGATGGAGTGTATCCTCAATGTGAAGATGGGACTTTGTCTCCACTGTGCGGTGGTCACTCCTACCAATACGGTCATACACTGATGCATTTGCGGCAGGCAAGTTGGTGAGGATGAGGTCAAGTATGTTATTCCCTCTTGGCTCCCCTGCAACTATGCCCTTTAGGACTTAGCCAGTTCAGGCAGTACTGGTGTTACCGAGCCACTCTTGGTGATGGACATTGAAGTTCCCCAGCCAGAGTACATTCTGCGCCCTTGCCACCCTCAGTGCTTCCTCCAAGCAGTGTTCAACATGGAGGAGCACTGATTCATCAGCTGAGGGAGGCTGGTACATGGTAATCAGGTTTCCTCACCCAGGATTGACCTGACGCCTTGAGGCTTCATGAGGACCAGAGTTGATGTTGATGACTCCCAGGGCAACTCCCTCCTGACTGTGTACCACCACCTCTGCTGGATCTGTCCTGCCAGGATGGTGGTGTCTGGGACATTATCTGTAAGGTATGATTCTGTGAGTATGACTATGTCAGGCTGTTGCGTGACTAGTCTGTGAGACAGCTCTCCCAAATTTGGCACAAGCCCCCAAATGTTAGTAAGGGGGACTTTGTAGGGTCGCCAGGGCTGGGTTTGCCACTGTCGTTGACCATCCATAGTATTTCTGCAGTAACTAATTGGTCTGCTTGCATTTATTTGATGGCAGCTATTAAGGAGATATTGGTTCTGTTGGAAACTTCAAAGTAATGGGTAGGGCTTCCTTTCAATTTTGTTTAAAGAAATAATGTTGCATCAACCTTAATACAAAGAATTGCCCCCACCCACTTAAGTCACTTTTAACATAATACAATTTTTTTCCATACCTCAACTGGGTAAGTGGCTGTTTGAGAGAATGCACCAGCCATTGACCCTGCAAGAAATCTCTCTTTAATTCCCAAATGTTCTGGTTCAACTGCTATTACAGTCTTCAGCTGTGAACACATTTCAGAAATAAGTTAGAAACCACGAGGACAATTTGGTTCTGAAACCTAATTTGGCATTTGTTACTTCTCAAAGCAGCATGTAAAAAAATAGCTCACTCCATCTATCAAGCCCACTTCAACCAGACTTGTTATTAAATACTGGACAGCTCCCCAACTTTTAACAAAACTAAATTCATCCTCTTGTATCTCCTAGTGACGCATAACTGATACTTGGACTTCGTGCTTTAACATTTTTGTTCTACAAGATTGGTTTATTTCCATTTGTTACATTAATGGGAAGTAGCAGTGTTAATATTTCAAAAATAGACCTTTTTAAAGTTGTTTTGCGCAGTGTGACAACCTGTATCCTAACATTTCTCCCTGCAACCGTCCCCCAACTCTGAAACGCCAGAGTGTGCCAATCAAACTGACGGCACTTTCTAAATACTTCACACCCCTGCCTTTGGCTGGAGGGCAGGTCATCAAGGTCAGACAAGTACTCAGGAAATAACCAACTCCCATCCTTTGTATACCTTGAAGATACTGCAACCTTTACAAATGATATTCAAGCCAGATGAAAGTGTGTCATCTGGACATGGCACTTTTAAAATGGTACTGAGGTGTAATACCTGCACCAGGTGCAAAATCTTACTGCACCCATGGATCTCCCCAAGCTCCTAATAAATATAAAGATGATAGTGATCCATAATGACCAAAACATTATACTATACCACAGATCATGCATTGTTTAGTTGCTAAATAGGTGTTTGACCTGCACAGTTCCTTCAAAGCCACTAACTTCTGCTCAATAGAGAACACTTCCCAGCAATGCTCCTAATATTTTTTTTTTGAATGTGTAGGCTATTTATTTAATAATGCGGCCTTGCAAAATATTTCAAGGGGCCGACTTTCAAATTGTGCAGCGCAGCTTAGCGGGAACATTGCTTCTCAGGTCAGCATATAACTGTTGGGGAGATGGTGGCATAGTGGTAATGTCACTGCACTACTAATCCAGGGGCCCAGGCTAATGTTCTGGGGACAGGAGTTCAAATCCCAATGTGGCAGCTGGTGGAATTTGAATTCAATTGATTAATAAAATCTGGAATTGAAAGCTAGACTCAGTAATGGTGACTGTGGAACTATTGTCATAAAAACCCATCTGGTTCACTAATGTCCCTTTAGGGAAGGGAATCTATCATCCTTACCTAGCCTACATGTGACTCCAGATCCATAGCAATGTGGTTGATTCTTAACTGCTCTCAAGGGTGATTAGGGATGTGTAACAAATGTTGGCCTTGTCAGTGACACCCACATTGCATGAGTAAATAAATTGCCATGTGGTCAAAAGTGCCGCAGGTTCAAAAGGGCTCGTTGGTTTCTGGATCCATTTAAGGCGCATCCAGCATTTTATTATTTTACATTTGCAACAAACTGCAGCACCGAGCAACAATGCAAAGCTCGAATTCGTTATCATACATACCTCCTCATAGGCCATGAATTTGAATGCTAGCTCAGGCCCAATTTTGAGAATATTAGTTAGATTCCCTCTCCACATTGAGCTTACACCCCCCTCCTTAATCATTGATTTGATGCCACCAGAAATCTTCAGTTTATTATTTCGTGAAGAATAAACCTGGGGAAAATGGTACAAAAAAAAACTATTGTGATTACAGGTAAATTAGCTAATGCTGACTAAGAGCTGAAATAGTCACTTCCACCACCAGCTGCTAGTTACCGATGTACCAATGGAGAAGAATGAATATAGGCGAACATTGGGCGAAGCACTAAATTTACACAATGCTAATATTTCATTTTTGTATCAACCTGGCAAAAGATTTCAAATTTCACAATGCTAGGTCGTTTGATGCAGTACAATTTATGTCTGTATGTAAAACACTAGATCAATTATCTGCTCATACCCTGTTTGTTTCAAATAAACTCAAGCCGCCGAATGGTATTGTATGAGAGGTTATAACAAGGAATGAACAGGCCGGGGCTCCTTTCTCCAGGAAAAAGACAACCCAGTAAAGGTCTTGAAAACGTTGAAGAGGCTCATTACAGTGGGTCCAGGGTGTAAAACTTAGAAATGTCCAGCACAGCGACCATCGAGCCTGGGGGGTCCTCTTGAAGAGAGTTGTCCCCTTAGACCCACTGCCTTGCTCTTTCCCCATGTGACCAGGTTGACAGCAGGGTTGTGATATTTAGCACCACTGTGTGAATTTGGGTAACTGTCACCCTTTCCTACATGTTCCAACCAGATATCAGTAGATCACTTGTTAACTTCAGCCTCCAGGACACAGGAAGCCAAGATAAAATGCCACCTTCACTTCGTCTAGTTACTGAAGGGACTGTGGAAAATGGGATTGAAATGGGTGGTCAAAACAAGCTCGCTGGGCTGACTGTTTGCTTTCTGTGCCCTTAACACTCAAAAGGTAACTTGTTTATATCCACATATATCCTCAATATCCACATCCTGACTAGCACACTCAGGAATCTTAAACCAGGTGCTCCAGCATCTTGAATTTGGTGATAGTTCCTTCCTGACAGTAGTCACCTAGCCAAGATATATTTTCTCTTTTTCATTCATTATGTTCAGGCTGGAGGGGCAAAATCATAGGGTAACTAACGCTCCTTTTCATAGAATGATACAGGACAAAATGAGACCATTTGGCCCATCAAGCCTCTGCTGGCTCTTTGACAGGGCTAGCCACGGGCCCAATTGTTGGGATGACAGAAACCAACCCCCTTAAAATCAACACAGCTGCATTTTCATAAGTCTACAATACCATTCCCTTATGTCAAGGCAGCAAACATCTGAAGAGACACTTGCACTTCTCCCAATGCTGAACTCCTGTAATATTAGTGCACCTCATGATGAACAGTGAGGTCAACTTTTGGGGTATACCGAAAGCATGGTTATAACAAAGTAACTCCAAGTTAGAAGCAAATAAAGCCGATTAATCATTTGAAAAGCATGAATGGCAAGTTTTAAAATTACAAGCATAGTGACAATAAACAACCCTACCTGCATCAGCACCCTTAGCCGGTCAAATGGAGCAGTCACTGTTCGTGAGACACCTCCAGCTGTGCCTCCTGCAATCAGATGGCCCCACCACTTCTCTGGTTCCTTGTTCTCCAAGAATTCCTCACAATTGGTTATGTCATCATTGATAGAAAAGATCTGCAGGGTGGGGGCGGGGCAGAAAAATAGGGAAGGGAATCATCAAGGTGGAAAATGAATTTTTTGAATAAACTTTGTTGCACTTCCACAGCTCTTGCAGTTTAAAAAAAAAAGTTAGTAAAACTTGCTAAATATTAAATGTAAAATGTTCACTGTGGTGTAAAACTTCCAGAATAACTTCAACTTGCATTCTTGAGCCTGTCACTGAACTCACATCACTTTCCAGGGCTGGAGGAAACTAACAGTGATAACAACAGCAAGGATGCAAAAGACAGCAACTTGCCTACACACAAACCTCATGCAACTTATACATCTTCTTGTAATCTTTCTTGCTTGCAGCTCTGTGATATTTCAGCAGACAATGATCCTAGGAATAACTCCTTTTTCTAACTAATCTCAAATGATTTTCTGTCTCAATTCCTCCTATTAGCTCCCGATCCCTTCCATTTTCAGAGTGTGAGCACTTCAGCTGTTTTAAGGTCACATTTTTATACCACATTTGAATTTTAGAGCTCATTATTAGCTAACCCTGCATAAAGCAGGCATCAGTGGGTGTAAAGAGTACTTCACTACCTGCAAAGCACTTTGAAATGTCACCAAGAGACTAACTGCTGTATAAATGCAGTCTTTCCAAAGTGGCGTATGCATTTATCAAGGGCTGCAATCACTCACTGTATAACCTGAGGATTCATTTTGGATACTCTACATACACTGTTGAATCGCCAGATGTCAATCATAGTTCTCATGTTGTCCTCCACTCGCATTATGTAGTTCTTCCGCCACTCATTCCAGTCTATGTCCATATAATCATTCTCGTCCAAGCTGATTAATTGCAATAATAGAAAGAGCAGTATTGGGTTTCTTGACATCTTCTGTATTGTTTTTTGTAAATACATAAATTGACACACTGAACATTAAAACATTTTACATAATGGCACAGTCAGTTCGCAGGTTTGTGCTTTTCCAATGTAAAGATCCTATGGCACTGTCCAAAGTGCCCAGGGAATTCTCCCTGGGTCCTGACCAGCATGCGCCCCCAACCAATACCAAGAACAGTGAGTTGAATTGGTCAGTTATCTCACTGCTGTGCACAAATTTGCAGCCACGCTTTGCCTGCATTACTTTATTAGAGTGACCACTGCTGCGCACGAGGGCAGTTGCTATTGTGGTGTATTAGCTGTGAAAGAATTTGGAACATCCTTAAGATCTCCAAGACGCCACCCAAGGAGAACTACTTTGCCTCCAGAACCGAGATTCAAATCCACCTCACATCTTTGATGGTTTTATGACCCCATGAAACGAAACTGGGTCGTCTCATCCCAGAACCAAAATGGAGGTTGGCCAGCAACTTTCATTGAAAGAGTGACTTAAATAACAGAACGCGGCGAGTCACTTAAGAGCAATATTAATACAAATCTGATATCAAAGCCACACAAGGAGATTTCAGGACACATGACCAGAAGCTTGGTGGATGCCTTAAAGGAGGAAACAGGTTGGCAGGCAGATGGTTTATATGGAGGGACTTCCAGAGCTCGGGTTGTAGGAAGATGAAAGCAAAGCTTCCAATGGTGCAACAATTAACACAGCGGATGTGCCAGAATTGAAGGGGAACCGATTTTCCAAAGGTGTGGAGGGCTAGGGGTGGCTACAGAGATAGGGAAGGGCAAGACTACGATGGATTTCAAAACAAGGATGAGGATTTTGAAATTGTGCTGTTGTCAGGCCAGTCCTCAGCATAGATCAGGAAGCAGAGGGGTGGATGGGTGAACAAGACTTGGTGCGAGTTAAGTTATAGGCAGGAGAGTTTTAAACAAACACAATTTCACGTAGGATGGAAGACAGATGGTAATAAACCATTTCTAATTCAGGTTTTCCTTTCTGAGAGAGGGAAATGCAATTACTGAACACCACTTATTCTCCACACATTAATGCAGATCAGTGGCAAACACTTACAGAAGTTCAGCCATCCATTAATTCATAAATTTATACTTCATGTAGTATTATAAAAAATGATCAATTCAGTGGGGCATTTAGTGTCACCATTTAGGCAATACACCAAATATTGCTACAATCTTGGAATGAAAACCTAACAGTTACACTCAGTATTACTTTGGATATATGGCACAAACGGGTCTTTCAGCCCAACCAATCCATGCCAGTGTTTATCCTCGACTCAAGCCTCCCCCCATCTCATCTAAGCCTGCCATTGTAACCATCTATTCCCTTCTCCTTCATATGCTTATCCAACTTCCCCCTCAAATGTATCCATTCTATTTGCTTCAACCAGTCCCTGTGATAGCGAGTTCCACCTTCTCACCACCTTTTGAGTAAGGAAGTTTCTTCCAAATTCCCTATTTAATTTCTTGGTGGCTATTTTATATTGATGACCTCCAGTTATGCTTTTCAGCAAGTGGAAACATTCTTTCTGTAAGCACTTCCCTCGATTTAACTATTCCCAAAATAGTCAAAGTTTCCTCAAAACAAGATAACTTTTGGGTACAAAATGCCATTTCCAGTAACCTTTTAAAATATTGGATAATTTCCATATTCTTCTGAAGTAAGCCAATAAAATGCACTGTATAACTCTAGGAAAAACTCAATGTGAATTCTTCATACGTGTCTACTAATGTTTTAAGCTGGAAGCTTGGAGCCTTTCTCTGCCCCTTATTCTTAATTTCACTTAACAGGATCTTTTCCAGGTTCCTATCCTTCCTTCGACTAGAAGGTCTGCTTGGGACTTTCTCCTGTTCTACTCCCCTGTATTCCTGGGGACTTTCATCTTTAGCTTGGAACTGTCTATCTGAGCCTTGTAGGCTGCTTCTGCCTGGCAGCTGCCTTCAAAATTGAAATCAAAAACTGCCATTTCTAATTTATTTTGTGTGTCTGTGGAAGGGTCCTGCCTGTCTGGACCCCTGTTGCTAGGCAACAGCCCAGTTTTTCTACTCTTGTGTTTGCTTAACTTCTCTCACAGTCATAAACTGTCATTAGAAATGCAGGCACCTTTCAAAGTGAAACTAAAACTCAACTTGACTTTTTCTTAACACACAGATACAGAAATACAAATAAAACTTAAACATTAAACCTAAAACTCATTCCTAACGCCCACAAATACCAATAAAACTTAAACTATCTCTATTTCCTAACAAAAGTAAGCCACCTTCTTAAACCACTGCAGTCCATCTATTGCAGGTACACCCACAGTGCTATTAGAGAGAGGTAGTTCTAGGATTTTTATCCAGCAACTGTGAAGGAACAGCGATATAGTTCCAAGTCAGGATGGCATGTGGCTTGGAAGGGAACTTTCAGGTGGTGGTTTCTGTTAGGAAGGTGGTGACGAAGGAGTTTTGGTGAGTTTGATCAGTGCATCTTGTAGATGGTGCACACTGCACTCACTATGTGTCGTCAGTGGATAGAGTGAATGTCTAAGATGGTGGATGGGGTGCCAATCAAGCAAACTGCTTTGTCTTGGATGGTGTGGAACTTCTTGAACGTTGTTAGAGCCACTCTCATCCAGGCAAGTGGGGAATATTCCATCACACTCTTGACTTGAATAATTAACAGGTTGAATTCCTGATTTCATGAGGTCTTCTATTATGATATAACTTTGGAAAAATTATGCTACAGAATAAAAGCTGGTCAAGTCAAGTAATGGAGTCTACAATCTAGGACCCTGTTAAAAATGTCAGATGCTGTGATGGGGTCTTAAATGGGTGGCTTTGAACTTTGTGCAATTAGGATTTATTTTAATAAACATTTCTTGCATAATTTCAATTGACTTACTGTTGAAGAATGTTCTTTGCATTATAAGGATTAAGACTGACATGCAGCCTTCCCATGAGATTCATAATCCTCCACCTGCTTATATTGCCTACAAACATACATATATTAATACAAAATCAAAATACTGCAGATGCTGGAAATCAGAAATAAAGACAGAAAATGCTGCAAACGCTCAGGTGTTTTTTCTCCAGATGTTGCCTGACCTGTGTATTTCCGGCATTTTCTGCTTCTAATTCACATTAATTCAACTGTATTGAGAAAAAAAAACAAAGCAAAATGCTGCCAGATGCTGGATAGCCAAACGAGAAACAGAAAATGGTGAAAATATTGAGGTCAGGCAATCTCTGTGGCAAGAAAAACAGTTAACATTTCAGGTGGATGACCTTTCATCAGAACTTACAAACTTGTTTGAGGGGTTGTAGGAAGAGGGGAAATGGCACAATCTAAGTTGCATACAGTTAATGTTGACAATGCAGCATTTATTACACATACCTGGAGGCATAAGAATCAACCACTGAATGTGGAACTGGAGCCACATGTAAGCCAGAAGGACACAGATTAACTAGTTTGGTGTTTTTCTATAACAACCTGGCAGCTCTCATGGTAATTTGCTGCTGGTTCACAAATCGGAAGATTTATGGAGTTCATTTGTACACTTGATGCAATGTTCTCCAAAATTCTTGCAAGAGACCTCTCCTACTCCCAACCACCCCCATAAATAATGACGGCCCTAGGCTTCCAGAGAGAGTCAGCATCATGTGGTTTAACCCTGAGCCATACACAGAAACATCAAGAGTTCCCAATCCTACTTAATATCCATTCATAGGTGGACATTTCTACAAAATGACTGCATGCTTCCTGTGAACCTAGCCAAACAAAGCAACCATCAGCAGTCAGTCACACTCCAGTAGCACAAAAGCACCTCTAGGTTAACACTGGACTCACCACTTCTGTTCTTTGAAACTTTTCCAAAGCCGAGCATTAGTTTCATGTCGTGCTTCATAAGGAATATCCGGAATGCTTCAAAGTCTCTACCTTCCAAACCGTCCTTTAAAGTCATTGTATTTGGAAAAGGAAATTTAAAAATAATTTTAATTTTCTCAACTCAATTCATTTCTTCTGGGAGTAAGGAGAAGGGTGAGGAGAGAGACATAGCTAGAAAAGAGAGGGGGGGCAACATGCATTCCAGTTAGAGATGGGGTTACACCTGGGTGCCAGAGGTGGTGAAGGAAAGTGTGCTAACAAAGTACACCATCCTGTCCTCCGTTTTACTCTTGACATAACAATGTACAATAACATCTTTATGTTTGTATTATTGCAAACTTGCATCATTGTGATCAGGAAATTAAACATTCTTTTTCTCAATTGAGGAAGATCAACTTTTTTTTGGAGTTATTGCAACTGTTTTCATTTACACCAGTTGCAGTAGGAACAGTTACAGCAAAGCGATTCCTATTAGTGATGCTAATAGGTGAGTGCTTTACTCTCGTAGGACATTTCCCCAGCTAATCAACTTAACAGGAGATTCCCTTTGCCAATGCAAGGTTTACAATTTAGCTGCAGCTTCTCCACACTGAATCCAATGCCCTGTTAACCAATCAGCATAAACTGAAGCACACTAGAGCTTGCCAGTCAGACTACATCTGGGGCTCTATGTGGTTGGTGAGAAGGTCCAGAGGAGAGCAACAAGAATGATTCCTAGTTTAAAGAATCACAGCTCCTCAGGGGCTCAAGAACCTTAAATCTATGCACTTTGTAACAGCATACATTTAGAGATGACCCAGAGGTCTATGTAATAATTAAAGGGACTGTTAGAGTGGCTACTGATTGGTGGAGCAAGTTCAAGTTCACAGGTTATATGATAGATTATTCCAGTTTGACAGATTGAGGAATGAGAACATGACTTTCAACTACACAAGGATAGTAATCGACTGGATGTTTGGTGGTGGTTCTTTTCCTAGAGAGAATTCAGCCAGTGTGATGGGTGCTGATTCTGCACTGACTTTAAAGAGGAGCTGGACTGCTTTTTGACTGGGGCAGAGATCTCATCAAATGGAAGGCAAGCCCATGAGACTTTCATTACCCAAAGAATACATTCTGTTCCTGGCTCTGGGAATTTCCTGCCTCCACCAGGAAATTGTGGGGTAGAGAGAATGGTTGGTCACGATGTTCCAAGTCACCATGGTGTGGGGCAGGCTTGGTGAACCAGTTAGTCTTTCCCCAACCCTCCATTTCATTACGTTGCATATCACAGAGAGCAGTCTATGCACAACACAAGGCTAGCCATCAGTAAAGACATAAAAACGTACATTATTTCCCAAGAATATTTACGGCAGTGGAAGTCATCATAACTGCATATTTAATCATGTACATAAACTACAGACGTCCCAATCCCATATCATATTTAATTTTACAGTATCAACTTCCAAAATGTAGTCACATTTAGAGAGCAATTTATAAATTTGGGTCCCTTGGAAGCCTGGATGCTACTGTAGCCAATATCAGGTAGCATATTTCAGTTTTAAATCAAGCAATGATGTTAAAATAGTGGGCGCAGCCCTTATTAAACACACACTAATATCACCAATCTGAGTGAAGTTTTTGGGACTTTGATAAGAATTGGCAGGGTATAAAGGGAGAAACATTTCCAGGGGAAGACTAGGACAAGGGGACAGAACCTTAAACTGAAAGCCAGGCCATTCAGGAGAAAAGTTAGAAAACGCTGTAAGCAAAGGGTGGTAGCAAGATGGAATAGTCCTCCTAAAGAGTTGAAGCTAGCTCCATTAATCGCTTTACGAGGCGGATAGCTTTTATGCCGTTGGCTGGCAAAATCTAAGGAGTTAAGGCAGGTGGATGTCATGATACAGATCAGCCATGATCACATTAAATGATGGAACAGGTTTGAAGATTTGATTGGCCTCCTGCTGAGGTCTTCAAGGCTAGAGTTTGTAACCAAAAATATAGACTGAATTCTTCACAGGTATAACCCTTGCTTTGTCTTATAATATACTGACATTTTAAATAAGGTGGCTTCTTCACATTTAACAGCACTGTACCTTTGAAATTTTTTCCAATTCAAGCATTAATTCTTTAGCATCTATACGACCATCCCCATGGACATTTAGCCTCTTGTAAAGATCTCTCCAAAGATCGTGTGTCGCTGAAGGCTCACCAGGGGTGCTTTGTTGGAAAATCTCTTTCATAAACAGGAACATCGTGAGGGCTCCTAAAACGCAAGAGAGAAATTTCCAACACTCCACAGATTTTGAATAAAGCAATAAGCAGGTTCTACTTCATTTGATCCACACCCCTGTTAACCAGTAGAAAAGGCCGCTAATACTTGACTTTGAAAAATGAAATATATTCCTGTTAAATGAACTGCATACTAGTTCAGGTACACCATTGTACAACTTTCAACTTCAATGTGTATGCAGTTTGCCTCAAACTCTCTCACAGCAAGTTTCATCCGTTCTTGGAAAGCTCCCCAGACAACTGAATGTCAAAGTTAATTGTGGTTAATCACATTTCAAAGGAGGGGCAAGGAAGTAGCTATGCATCTGCTTCTGACCAATGGCAACTACATGAACATCCAGTGTGCGGAGGTCACTCTCTGTCAGCAACACGCTCACCTTTAGTTCAGGATGCAGGTTGAAAGTCCATGTGAATACAATGTGGACAGACGTTCTGGAGCAGCATCAGAGGTGCAGTCCTTCAAATGGGTTGTTTCAATGGAAGCCTTGTCTGCCTACACAGCTGGACATTCAGAGCTACAATAGGAAAATAGATGTTCAGGGTGGTATCAAAAGGGATAGCGACACTTCATCCAAACTGCTGTTTTAATTTAATAGCATTAAATTACACGGCCTGAAAAAACACAAATTCCTTAACTATAAATACTGATTAATAAATGGCTGCACTAAGCTTCAGGCCAGTGGGCCGGAAGATGCCAGTGAACATATCACGGAAAATGTCTGAACTCCTGATATGCATGTGCTGCTTGCTTTACCTTGCCCATAAGTACAGTGGATGTACCTATGTGGACTGCAGCGGTTTAAGATGATGGCTCACCAGAACCACTCAAGGTTAATAAATGCTGGCCTTGCCAGTGATGCCCACATCCCATCAAGAAATAGATAATCAATTACATTGGCAGCCAATGGTAACTAAAAGCTCTGTTATCTCGTGATAGTTTCTCAAAGGTTTTTTTCTGTAAAGTTCCCATTGACTGAATACTTCCAGTTATCAGGTAATCTTCTGGTAATGAAACTATTCAGCGTGCATTAAAACCTGAGTTTAGCTGGGAGCGGCAAGAGATTTAAGGGAGCCAGCAGCCTCACATCATTCTCTTCCACATTTTAGTCATAAAAACATTGAAGATGGGTTAAAAAAAAAAGGTTGCGTCAAGAATTAGCCGATTGATAAAAAGTCTGTCTGTGCTGGCAAATCAGATGAGAAGTGATGGGGCAGGTGGGAGCATAATGTAATGTGATCACCAGGAATACATCCAACCAGAGCTGACAACCCTACATTAAATACAAGCCTTTTAATATATCAAGCGAGAGATGTGCATAAATAAGTCAAGAGAGCAATGTTTAAACATCCAAACAATCCAAACGGCTTCCAGGACAGTATAATCCCACGGTTATCCAAAGTTCAAAAGCTATCAAATATTCCATGCTGAATTATGGTACCAGAGAATCTGGGATCCTGTCTTGGTAAAATAAGCGCTCAAGAACATGTTATGGTCCCGATCCCATCACTGTAAATGCTAACATCTCACCAACCAAAGGCATCTTCCATTTTATTGACTGAAAAAGATTTTTCGATTCTTGGAGATGTCACAATGCTGCAGTGACACAGCACTGGAATCAACCAAAGGGAGTGCTTGGAGGGGGAGGACCTATAAACAGCTCTCTGTCTGTATTGGTTTCATTAATGATGATGAGTACCTGGTACATGGTTTACTTCATTTTGATACCTGTGAATAAAAGCTAGCTTAGTTCCAGGAGAAGCACTCTGGAAGAAACACCATTCAGACAGAAGGTTGCAGGTTTCAGTCCCAGACCAAGACTTGGGCAGGTCACAAGAGCTCAAGAAATAGGAGCAGGAGTCGACCATATGGCCCATCAAGCCTGCTCCACCATTCAATACGGTCATGACTGATCTTCGATTTAAACCCCATATTCCCGCCTGCTCCCCATATCCCTTAATTCCCTGAGACCAAAAATCTGTCTATCCCAGCCTTAAATGTATTCAACGATGGAGCATCCACAACCCTCTGAGGTACAGAATTCCAAAGACTCGCAACATTTTGAGTGAAATAATTTCTCCTCATCTCAGTCCTAAATGATTGTAGTTGTAGTTATTGGAGGTCAGTCATCTCAGCTCCAGGGCATCACTGCAGGAGTTTAGGGTAGCGTCCTAGACCCAACCATCTTCAGCTGCTTCATCAATGACCTTCCTTTCATCATAAGGTCAGAAGTAGGAATGTTCGCTGATGATCGCACAATGTTCAGCACCATTCGCGACTCCTCAGATACTGAAGCAGTCCATGCCCAAATACATCAAGACCAATATCCAGGCTTGGGCTGACAAGTGGCAAGTAACATTCGCGCCACACAAGTACCAGGCAATGACCATCTCCAACAAGAGAAAATCTAACCATCGTCCCTTGACATGCAATGGCATTACCGTCGCTGAATCCCCCACTATCAACATCCTGGGGGTCACCAGTGACCAGAAACTGAACTGGACTAGCCATAGAAATACTCTGGCTACAAGAGCAGGTCAAAGGCTAGGAATCCTTTGGCAAGTAACTCACCTCCTAACTCCCCAAAGCCTGTCCACAATCTACAAGGCACAAGTCAGGAGTGTGATGGAATAGCCTCCCCTTGCCTGGATGAGTGCAGCTCCAACAACACAAGAAGGTTGACACCATTCAGGACAAAGCAGCCACTTGATTGGCACCCTATCCACAAACATTCATTCCCTCCACAACCAATGCACAGTGGCAGCAGTGTGTGTACCATCTACAAGTTGCACTGCAGGAACTCACCAAGGCTCCTTAGACAGCACCTTCCAAACCCACAACCACTACCATCTAGAAGGACAAGGGCAGCAGACACATGGCAACACTTATGAAGCAGCAGATGACGTGTCCCAGGCGGATCAAATCCATGAGGGAAACTTGATCACATGGTCACAACGATTTAGCAATTTGTATTTTATTTTGAGATGCGTGCCCTGAATTCGGTTTAACAAGTCCACAAAGACTGGAAATTTTTTAGGAAACTAAATTAAACATTTATTAACAAAAGAAAACATTTCAAGTACATACGCAGGTCTACAAATTACTATAATAACTTCTAAAACCCCTAATTAATCTGGCTTCCAGTTATAACCCCACAGTAAGCAAAAAATTAGATTTTAAATAGATTCCAGCCAGTTAACACAATACTCTGGACAGTAAAATTCAAAGTGGCTTTTCCCAGCTTCAGTTTCTGTAGACAGCAGCTTAATGCACAAATACTGGAAGCTTTATCATACTTCTAGGAGACCTTGCAATGCCTTTCTCTCTGACACATAGCCTCTTCTCCTTTGTACATGTTTCTCCCTTTTAATGCAAATTCAATTGTTCCCATATGTCTTTGGAACATTACTTTTCTCATAATATAAATCTATTCACGGTGCTAATATTGTCAGTAACCTTTGGGAAAAATAATTATTATACTTTCCTGACACCACCACCTGGAAGTTCCGCTCCAAGCCACTCACCATCCTGACTTGGAAATTATATCGCCGTTCCTTCACTGTTGCTGGATCAAAATCTTGGAACTCCCCCCTCCTCCCCCCCAAACAGCACTGTGGGTGCACCTATGCCACATGGACTTCAGCGGTTCAAGAAGGCATCTCACCGCCATCTTCTCAAGGGCAATTAGGGATGAGAAATAAATGCTGGACTAGCCAGTGAAGCCCACATCCCTTGAATGTATAAAAAAACTCAGCCTCTCACCATAGGACAACCCAGGCACCAATCTAGTGAACCTTCACAGTACCGCCTCCAATGCAAGTATATCCTTTCTTAAATGTGGAAACTAAAACTGCACAAAGTATTCTAGATGAGGTGTCACCAAAACCTTGGACAACTGTAGCAAGACTTCTTTATCCTTGTACTCCAATCCCCTTGCAATAAAGGTCAACTGCATTTGCCTTCCTAATTGCTTGCTGCACCTGCATGTTAGCCTTTTGTGCTCCAATGTACCAGCACAGCCAAGTCTCTTTGAACATAAACATTTACAAGTTTCTCACCTTTTAAAAAAATATTCTGCCTTTCTATTCTTATGACCAATGTGAATAACTTCACACTCTGCCTCTTGATCCAAGTCATTTCAGTGATAGTGTGGTAGTGAGGAGGTGCTGGGCTGTTAGAAGGGCCATTCTGCGAACCAGACATTAAGCTGTGGCTCTGCCTTATCTGTTTAGGCAGGGGGTTAAGATTCCAGAGCTCTTACGTGAAGTGGAGTCTGGAACATGTGTCCTGGCCAACACTGCTCCCTCCAACTACCAGCGACAGGCGAACTTGGTCACACTTAGTCATCGGTTGCCATTTCAGAGTATCTGGACTCGAATTTTCCGAAGAGTCACCAATAACCCAGACATGGCTCAAGCGGGTAAATTAATGCCCGTGGACAGTTCTAAAGTTTCGACATTGTGTACTATTTATTTTTGCACACTTGTTTTTAAATGTGTAAAGACCAGTTTTAGCTTGAAATGGAAGTAATGGAAGTGCAGTGAGTTTCACAAAGGCTCAGAGAGGGTAAAAAAAAAGAGACCATGGGAAAATTAAAGGGAAATTAGATTTTTTTTAATTCATTCACGGGGGCGTGGGCTTCACTGGCTGGGCCAGTATTTATTGCCCACCCCTAGTTGCCCTTGAGGTGGTGGTGGTGGTGGTGAGCTGCCTTTTTGAATAGGTTGATAGGTCTTAACTAGGTTGATTAGAAGGTAAACTAGAAATGAGTGTAGTGCATATGGTAAGCATCCCAAAGAATTATCCCCAATACCATAATGTGGAACTGGGGAAAACTTTAGATTGCCATAGATGATGAAACCAGGGATGGCAAAAGCATAGCATATCACTGTTTCTCTTCCTTGTCCAAGGCACCTCAAATCTCAATAGATAATGCCTAATTCATGTTATCCTATTATATACCCCACTGGCTATTTAATGTGTATATGTATCCTGTGTGAAGAAAGCAACTCAGAATACTCTTAAAGGCTTGGCAGGAACTCCATCTAGTGGCCATACCAAGAGTTTGCAAAGCAGTTTGATATCCAGCTTACAGAATTGTTAGAGTGCAAAAGGAGGCCATTCAACCCATCTTGTCTGCACTGGTTCTCTGAATGAGCAATTCACTTAATGCCATTCTCCTACTTCCTCCCCATAACCTTGTACATTTGTCCTTTTCAGATAACAGTCTTATTCCCTTTTGAATGCTTCAATGGAACCTGCCTTCACCCCAGTCTCTGGCAGCGCATTCCAAACCTTAACCACTCTTCAAAAAGAAGCCATGTGGTGTGGCATAAGTTCTAAATCTTCCCCCCATCCCCCCCTCCCACCTAACAGACCATTATTCCACTTTTCAAAATATTAAATAAATTAATGTTTTCACTATAAACTGATTTGATTAGTTGGTCCCCTCACGACAGGATTTGCGTGCTGAATATATACCAGTTGTCACAAATTTCATGGCAAAAACCTGAAGAGATCTGAAACAGACTGTATGATACTGCATCAGTCAAAACCAGAACTGGCCCAGTCTCAAAAACTCATCAGCGTGTCTAAATGTAGCAAAACCAGGCTACTTATCAGCACAAGATTGTCCAATAGCAGATATCAATCATGAAAAATCGGAAGAAACTTGGGCTGCTCAACCTTCAAAGGAAACTACATAACAGACATAGAAGGTGATAAACCGTAGAAAAAGGCAACCTTGCATCACATGAAATAGAAACTAATTACTAAGAAAGAGCATTGAGCAGAAAAGGCACATTCAGGACTTCTATTCAATTTTTTTCTATAAAGATCAGCATGTAGAATGGACCCAGGTAGGTAAGGAGAGGCAAATACTCTGAAGCCATGCAACAACAGAAAGAAACTATCGAGCAGGTCTAACAGTGAGGTGGGTCTGCAGTTATGTGAGCTAAACGGTTCTTCCTCACCCTGGTTTACCTTGTGGGAAGGTGGTGGTGTAATGTAATGTCACCGGACTAGCAATCCACAAGCTATGACCTTTAGGGCTCAGCCAGGTTGGTCAGACTGGGTGACCGCTTTGCGGAACACCTTTGGTCTGTCCACAAGCATGACCCAGACCTCCCTGTCGCTTGCCATTTCAACACTCCACCCTGCTCTCATGCCCACATGTCCGTCCTTGGCCTGCTGCATTGTTCCAGTGAAGTTCAACGCAAACTGGAGGAACAGCACCTCATCTTCCGACTAGGCACTTTACAGCCTTCC
The DNA here is from genome assembly GCF_964194155.1 of Cetorhinus maximus. Taxonomy (NCBI): domain Eukaryota; kingdom Metazoa; phylum Chordata; class Chondrichthyes; order Lamniformes; family Cetorhinidae; genus Cetorhinus; species Cetorhinus maximus. The sequence goes on from NC_135905.1 coordinate 28,088,586, forward strand.
GGACTGAATATTGAGTTCAATAACTTCAGATCGTGAACTCTCTCCTCCGTCCCCACCCCCTTTCTGATCCCCCTTTTTCCAATAATTTATAATTTTTAATATATTTTTCCTTTCCCACGTATTTCCATTATTTTAACATGTATTTCCATCCATTATTTCATCTCCACCTTTTAGCCTATTTCGATCCCTTCCACCCCACCCCCGCTAGGGCTGTCACTTGCTCGTCCTGCTTTCTACCCTTAATGTCACCATTATCACATTCCTTAGTTAATATCACCGCCATCAACACCTCTTTGTCCTTTTGTCTATGACATCTTTGGCAATCTCTTCTTTGCCTCCACCTATCACTGGCCCTCTATCCAGCTCTACCTGTCCCACCCCCCCTTAAACCAGCTTATATTTCACCTCATTTCTATATTTCCTCAGTTCTGATGAAGAGTCAGACGGACTCGAAACATTAACTGTGTTCCTCTCCGCAGATGCTGTCAGACCTGCTGAGTTTTTCCAGGTATTTTTATTTTTGGTCAGTAGTGGTGCTACCAAGCCACACTTGGTAATGAAAATTGAAGTCCTCCAGCCAGAGTGAATGTTCTGGGGACATGGGTTCAAACCCACCACGGCAGCTGGTGGAATTTAAATTCAATTAAAAAACCTGGAATTAAAATCTAATAGTGACCACAAAACCATTGTCAATTGGCGTAAAAACCCACCTGGTTCACTAACGCGCTTTAGGGAAGGAAATCTGCTGTCCTTACCTGGTCTGGCCTACATGTGACCCCAGACACACAGCAATGTGATTGACTCTTAAATGTCCCCTGAAATGGCCTAGCAAACCACTCGGTTGTATGTCAAACCGCTATGAAGACAACATTCCAGCAATAGCACCGAAGAATTGTGCTCCAGAACTTGCCACGCCCCTAGCCAAGCTGTTCCATTACAGCTTCAACACTGGTTTCTATCTGGCAATGTGGAAAATTGCCCAGGTATGTCCTGTCCACAAAAAGCAGGACAAATCCAACCATTTACCGACCCATCAGTCTACTCTCGATTATCAGCAAAATGATGGATGTCATCGGCAGTGCTATCAAGCAGCACTTACTCTGCAATAACCTGCTCACTGACACCTAATTTGGGTTCTGCCAGGGCCACTCAGCTCCTGACCTCATTACCGCCTTAGTCCAAACAAGAACAAATGTGCCTCACGTTTCAGCATCCCCATAACCAAAACATGAATTTCACTGAATTGACTCATCAATCATCTATCTTAATAAAAAAAGAAAATTGATTCCACAGATAAGCGATTTGGAATCCACAGCAAGGTCTTCACTGCTTTACCATAAGTACTGGTAATTCTTCACTGTAGCAGCACATCTTCCTAACCTGGTCGCAATGTGAGCACATTTGTACGTTTGGCTAATCTCCAATGTAGACAGATCTAATCAAATACTTTTACTGATGCAGTCAGTGGGGGAAGGTGGCAGCGTAGTGGTATCGTCACTGGACTAATAATTCAGAGACCCAGGGTAATGCTCTGGGAACCCGGGTTTGAATCCCACCACGACAGATGATGGGACTTGAATTCAATAAAAAAAATCTGGAATTAAAAGTCTGATGATGTCGATTGTCGTAAGAACCCATCCAGTTCACTAATGTCCTTTAAAGAAGGAAATGGCCTAGCAAGGGATTCAGCTGTCACCACCACCTTCTCAAGGGGAATTAGAGATGGGTAATAAATGCTGGCCTAGCCAGCAACACCCACATCCCATGAATGAATAAAAAGTAGTGAATGCCCACATTTTTACAAAGATTAAAAAAGGGGCAATATAATTTAAGTTTTATTTGGTTTCATCAGCTGCAATACACTTTACAGCAAAAATGTACTGTTACGTGGGCCAACATTTTATAAACATCCACAGAATTACCTGGAAAAACTCAGCAGGTCTGGCAGCATCGGTGGAGAAGAAAACAGTTGACGTTTCGAGTCCTCACGACCCTTCGGCAGAACTGAAGTATAGTTAGGAGAGAGGTGAAATATAAGCTGGTCTAAGGTGGGGGGCGGGGGGAGAGAAGTTGAGGGTGGGGTGGTTGTGGGGATAAGCAAGCAGTGATAGGAGCAGATAATCAAAAGATGTCACAGACATAGCTTTTTGTTTTTATTTTATAAACATCTACTCACTGCACAAAATGAACCAAAGCATGGAATGATCAACACAGGAAGCCATTCAGCCTATCATGTCTTTGCAAACCCACATTCAAACCATGTAATATTACTCACAATACCTTCTTCTAAAAGGACCACCATAAGCTGTTTAAGAGCATATTTCCATTAAGTTGCCTGAGTTATTGTGTAAATATTAAGTGGCATATTAACTGGGCTCACTGGACACAATGGTAACATGAGTCAGCGCCTTAACAGCGCAGTGAGGTGTAGAGAAATTGCATGTTTAATTCTGATAACGTTGCACCATTGCTGACCTCCACTGCTATAGGGCAAACACGCCATGCCAGTGAGTCAGCCACAAATAGTTATCCCTTCTACAGCTAGAGCATGGCGTAGCAAGATTAAAAATAAGGGAACAGAAGTGTTCAGCATGGACCCTCAGAAGAAGCAGCATGTACTGATGAATCACAAGACAGTGTGCGCGCACACAGGCTTCTGAAGTCCGAGGTTCAGATCCTCAGTCAAGTCCAATACAACCTTTTTACAGCATCATAGACCCTCCGTTACATCACACTGCTCTTAAAGCAGAATTCAAAACTTATATTTTTAAATACAAAAGTTTATAATTTAATAGTCAGCTTATAAATTAAGTACAATTGCAACTATTAATCGCAGTTGCACATGGTGAGATCGCTTGTGCCAGCTTAAAGACTGTTAATAAAGTTACAAACAAGATTTGCTGAAATAAGAGACAAGTCTATTCTCAAACTGATTTACACTTGAGATTCTATTGTTATACAATACTGATCAAAAGACATCAAGTTCAATATCACACTTCTGCTCCACCATCGCCGAAAGATTGACAGTACATATACTGAGCACCCGAAGTTAAAAAAAATTCCATTTTACACACAGGACAGTGAATGTCACATCTCTTACGACAGCACAGCGTTGTGCAGCAAAAGGTGAAGCTGTGGAAACTTAACCAGGAGTAGCCAGGGACGATGTTTAGAGGCAGTGGAGAAAGTGCAGATTTACTAGGAAGATCCCAGAACTGAAGTTATACCCAGCAGGAAAGACCGGACAGGCTCTTTCCTCGATTAAAGAAGGTTGAAGGGGCGTCTAAGGAGAGGTCATTAATCTTATGGAAGTGTCTGATAGAACAAACTGAGAGATGATGTTTCGACTAGTGGGCGAGATCCGAATTAGGGGCCAGAAATACAAGACAGTCACCAATAAACTCAATAGGAAATTTCTTTATCCATAGAATGGTTAGAGAATGTGGAAAGCACTATCACTAGCCGCAGCCAGAGGCATTTAAGGGGAAACTAGATGAACACAAGGGAGAGACGTATAGGAGGATACATTAGTGAGTTAAAGGGTGGGAAGAGGGTCACGTGAAGCATAAACACCAGTTCATGCTTTGACTATTATTACAAACTAGACTCCTATCTAACTCTCCGCGTTGGGGACATCACTGTCACTGCCTGCCCACTAATGCAGCAGACAGATTAAATGAAATTGCCAAAGTTGTGGAGCTCCTTTAAAAGGTTGGCAAGTGTAGACACCTGACCTATTGGCTTTCTAGGACATCAAAAGCATCTAACGTTTATGTGCATTTCTGGCAGGACTCAGGAGCTTCAAAGACCCAGTGAGGAAACAGTGTCCTAAGGTCAGAGAGCAGACAGAACACAACCCTCATGGATTCAAAGAGGTAGAGGATTCTAGCAATGACAAAGACTTGCAATCAAGTGCCAAGCAGGGCACAAGTTACCAAGCAATGTTAAAAACCACAGCTGTGCCAGAACAGGGAGGGAGAAAAATCAATACCAGCAAACAGGGAGAAGGTGATTAGAAATACAAGTGCCGCCAGCGTTTCTCAGGGTAACTGAATATTTAGTGAGGGGAAATAATTTGCTTTATCTAGTCAAAGATATGGATCTGAAAATCACCGATTAGCAACTCATGTACTATAACCTGATTTTCAGAATGCCATGGTAGATCCCATTAATGCAGAAAAGGCCTCTGTTAGAACTGATTCAGTACAGACGCTGAGCTTACATTCTGAATGTTTAACTGTAACCAATGGCAGTCGCCAACAGAATGTGTAAACCTACACTTTAATATTTACAAGATAAAGATCACTTTAGTTTTCATATGCGACCACATTTCAGACTTTTGCAGATGGTCTGAATGCTTTCATTCATGTTACTGCTAGGTTTCTATTTTTGTATACACCAAGTTCATTTTCTAAAGAAAAAACTTGCACCAGTCACCAGCATCACTAATGTGAGAATTTGTGAACTGTCACAAGGAAATCCATTTGGATAAGAATTAATATACTATTTAATAAGTACTTTTCTTAATTTACCTATACAATCATTGTTAACTACCACCTGCTGCTGCACAAGATTTTGAGGTTCTGCCCACGGAAGATGTGGATTTATGGCTTGTGGACCCTTCCTCATTTCATTCTTATGCTCTTGTTGGAATGGGTCCAGGTAGTTTTGTCCTAGCAGTAGAGGAGGAGCAACCATTTAAATAATGAAAATTCAATTCAACAAGCTTTTTTTTTTAAAGCAGTTTTCACAACAAAGGTTAGCCATTGTCCTGAAGCAGTGGCTTAGGGTCCAAAACCTCTTAGCTCAACCACTTGCCTATACATACAGGTTGGAGAAAAAAAAGACTGCCACAACACAGCCATTGTTCAATCTTTGTAGATTGGTCACTGCAGAGCCCACCAATAATCTCATCAGCAAATGAAAGTTCATCAGTTCTCTAGTTCTTATGTCAATGGCTTGTGCTTCTTCTATCCATAGGTGAACGTACATCATTTGTGTCATTGTCAAATCTGTAGGAGTCATCGTTTCTCTAATTTCTTAAACTTGGCTTCTGTAATTAGAATGGAACAAGGCAGTTAGAATCTTCAAGAAGAGGAATACTACACAGAACAGGCTTCAATAAGGATTTGCTTTATCAGTCATATAGGTCTGCAAATATCTTTGCTCGCAAGAGCTTGGCAAGGTTTGCCTGCATGGCATTGTATATTAGTTTCACAGAACAGATAAAGGCCACACCTGACCACCAAAAGGAGCAATGGTACCCAAGGTAAGAAACATGGAATTTTTCAATACAAGCCTTGGGATATGTCCTGTATTTCTCTTCATTCGCCCTAAGCAACTTGTACAGTATATATATTACTCTCAGTGTTGCGCCATCTCACAGTATGTCCTATAACTATGTTTGAAGCACTACAGCTTACAAATAGGCAGCCATTTTAAACACAGGGACATCCAGAATTGAGGTCATAAACTCAACAGTCTGGAATTCCAAGCCATAGCTTCAGGTTTGGAAACAGGAGTCTACTAATTGAGCCCCTAAGAATTAGGAGTTTTATATGAGTTGATGCATGTGTAGCTCAAAAAAGATTTATAAAATATAATCCCAATAAATACACAATTTTGGTTTTAATACTTTCCCCAAAGTAACCCGAGAGTGCTTGCAGAAATAGCAAAGATTGCAAGCAAAGAGCATAAATTACCACCTAGCTTTTTGGAGTATGCATCCAGTCTGTAGGCTGCTTGTTCCAGTGCTGTGACTTGCTCCTCAATCTGATTAATCTGATCAAGGTATGGCTGCAGACTGGCATCTAAAAGATAAACACCATGTAGATTTCAAATCAACCACTCAGGGCTACACAAGACATCTAAAATATCAAATAATCTGCAGAAAACTGGTTCTACGTCTGTAAAGAGGGGGTAGGGCACAAATGCATTTTGTTAGAGACAAACTAAATTACCAGCAAAAGTTTAAAGTACGATTGCTTAAAGAGAACATGCCCAATCGTAGCAGTCCAAATGGCTTCACTATACTGATCACAAATGTTTTCTCTGTCTGCTGCTTTTGCCTAGTCACACGCATTGTATTCAACAAAAAAAATATCTGCTGCATGGCCTATGCTATTCCAAATTTGAACACAATCTTCTCTGCTGGGCACCATTACTGAAAACTGCCCACATCAGCATCACCCATGATAGAGTCCTTTAGCACCATCAGTGTAAAACAGAAACCTCAGGTGGTTTGTAAGTTGCTCAACTACATGCCTTCAGACTGTTTTAAGTCTACTGTCACTTGGAGAAGAAAACAAAAATGAGGCTTCCAAGTCCTGGATTAGTTTCTCTCCCAACAGCCTGCTTGAAAGATTAGAAACTATTGTGCAGAATCCCACCACTCAAACACAGTGGTACATGACCAGTGCACTCTAGCTCTTGGATTTGATCTTATGATAGCTGAATGCCACATAATGCCTCAAGCCAATCGTAACTCGATGGCTTATTTGTCATTATAGCTTTTGTCCCAACATCAAGCAATGACTCCAATTTAGGAGCAAAAAGGATCTCATTTGCACTGGTTGGACTCATGCCTAGCACAAAGGAAGACGCGCGTGCTTGTTGGAAGGCATATCTTTAGCCCCTGGACATTATTGCAGGAGTTTCTCAACACAACGATGTAGGCCTAACCATTTCCATGACCTTCCCTCCAATATAAAGGCCAGATTGGGGATGTTCACTGATGATTGCGCACTGTTCTGCTCCATTCACAACTCCTCAGATAATGATCCAGCCCATGCCTGCATGCAGCAAGACCTGGACAACATTCAGGTTAGGGATGATGTGCGGTGCGAACGTTATTTGCCATATAAGTGCCAGCAATAAACATCTCCAACAAGGGAACACCTAACCAACTCCCATGACATTCCACGGCTTTACCATCAACCTGAAATTTAACTAGAAACTTAACCAAATAAATGCTATTACTACAAGGAGCAGGTTCAGAGGTTGGGAATTCTGCAAGCATCTTGTCTCCTGATTCCCCAAGGACTGTCCGATATCTACAAGGCACAAGTAAGGAGTGTGATGGAATATTCTCCACTTGCCTGGATAAGTACAGCTTCAACAACACAAGCTGAACATCATTCAGGACAAAGAAGCCCAATTGACTGGCACCCCCTCCACCACTGGCACAGTGACAGCAGTGTGTACCATCACAAGATACACTACAGCAACTCATCAAGGCTCCTCTGACAGCACATTCCAAACCTGCAATCTCTACCACCTTGAAGGACAAGGGCAGCACTTGCATGGAAACACCACTACCTGCAAGTTCCCCTCCAAGCCACACTTGGAACTACATCACCATTCCTTCATTGTCGCTGGACCAAAATCCTGTAACTCTCTCCCAGCAACACTGTGGATGTACCTACATTACATGGACTGCAGTGTTGAAGGCAGCTCAACACCACCTTCAAGGACAACTAGGAATAGACGATGAATGCCACCCTAGCCTAGACAATGATGCTCACATCCTGTGAATAAAAAAAATTAAACCACTTATTGCAAACAAAAACTTCATTTTATGGCATATTTGATGGCAAATATAACTATCCAATTCTACTTAAGCTTATCTCCAGAACAATGCTGCTACTATAGTTTATAAATTCAGCATAAAAGTAAAATACTGCAGATGCTGGAAATCTGAAATAAAAACAGAAAATGCTGGAAAAACTCAGCAGGTCTGACAGCATCTGTGGAGAGAGAAACTGAATTAACATTGAGTTTCAGAGCTTTGAAGAGTCAGACGGACTCGAAATGTTACCTCTGTTTCTCTCTCCACAGATACTGTCAGGCCTGCTGAGTTTTTTCTAGCTTTTTCTGTATTTATTATAAACTCAGCGTGCTGTTTAGCAATTTTTCTACCTCCACTGGAGCTTTACCTACAAGTTATGACCACTGCCTGAAGCACTGGATTTCTATGCCACTAAATTCAAAAACGCTCAGATTGGCAATTGTGATCCTCACTCATCTTGAGAAAGTTACTTTGTGCAGGGAAACCCCAACATTTTTGTTCCAAGAGTTGCTCCTAGCATCCATTGCATTTGAAGAAATCCAGCCAACTCTTGCAGTATAACTTGACAACTGTCAAGAAAAGGCATCAAGCAGCTCCTAGTCTGGAGAACTCTCAATAATTAACCTCTACTTAAGCCACAAGACTTATTTAGACAGCCCCTACAAAGGAATCTGAGCTTGTGGCCAAATGGTATTAGCAGCTAAACCTTACAACCCAAGCACCAGCTCATCCATGAGCAACTCCCATTAACTACTCACTTGTTGAAAATTGAGATGCCCAAATACTCACATTTCTGATTGAGATCTTTGAGGTTACGGTTAATATTAACAGCAATCTCCTTCATCTCCAGGTATTTAAGGCCGGTCAGTTTGTTCATGTTCTCCAAGAGTTTGTAATCTTCACAGGTAGCTAAGGCAGATAGAGATTAACACGCATCAGTAACTCAGTGATGAATTCTGTTTGTAATGTATAGCTCAGCAGTAAGTCTGTCAAAGACAGAAACAGGTACAAGTTTACTACTCCTTATTCAATAGGGACACGAGCAATGTCCAACTTCAAACTGCATGGCAACAATCAGCAAGTAGAAGATTGGTTTCCATGTGGTCTTGCAGCCTATTTGAGCTCATTCTTCAGATCGCCAACCATAGCATCTCTATTGTACATCACAGTATTGTCACTGGACTGGTAATCCAGAGACCCAGGGCAATGCTCTGGGGATCTGGGTTCAAATCCCACCATGGCAGATGGTGGAATTTGAATGTAATAAAAATCTGGAACTAAAAGTGATGATGACCATGAAACCATTGTCAATTGTTGTAAAGACCCATCTGGTTCACTCATGCCCTTCAGGGAAGGAAATCTGCCATCCATACCTGATCTGGCCTACATGCAACTCCAGACCCACAGCAATGTGGTTGACTCTCAAATGTACAAGGGCAATTAGGGATAGGCAATAAATGCTGGCCCCGGCATAGAGCATGGCTCTGCTGTTTGGTTGCTGCACAACCAATATCAAACTCACCTGTGAGCTCTCCTTGCAGGTAGACAGACATTTTGGTAAACATGTCTTTACACAGCTCATTGATGTCTGGTTCGGAAGGTTCCGTGGCTTCCTCTGCTGTTTCCACTCCAAAATCATCTATTGGCAAAGTAAAATTGTAACATTAATGACCGAATGAAAGGGATAACGATGGAACAGGAATAAGAGATCTAAATTGGGGGGAATTGGGGGAGGAGGGGAGACGAAGGAGGGGAGGGGGGGAGGAAGGAGGGGAGGGGGGGGGAGGAAGGAGGGGAGAGGAAGGGGGTAGGGGGAGGAGAGGGGGGATGGGGAGAGGGGGGATGGGGGGTAAGGGGGGATGGGGGGTAGGGGGTGATGGAGGGGTAGGGGGGGAGGGAGGAGGGAGGGGATGGGAGGGGAGGGGGAGGGGATGGGGGAGGGGATGGGGAGGGGGAGGGGTGGGGGAGGGGTGGGGATGGGGGGGTTGACTCTCCTCAGCGCATCCCCAGCCTCCCGGTCCTGCTCACCCGTCCTCCTCGCTCCTCCGACCGCCTCCTCCTCGCTGCTCCCAGCTCCGGAGTCGGTTGCTCTGCCAGGCGGGCCCGCTTCCTCCCCCTGTCCCTCCGCTGCTGCTGCTGCCGCCGCCATCTTCCCTCCCCCCACCCCACACACTCACGTGACCTCTGACCAATCAGCCACGTCGGACCAGCGACGTCGCTTCCGCCCGACCAATCAGGCGGCGGCGGCTGCTGCGTCGGCACGTGACATCCCGCCCCCGCCGGTGCATGTGGCACGTGACAGAGACCCAGCCAAGCCCTTCAATCAGACCAAGGCTGATCTGCTGCCCCTTCCCCCTGCGACCACAACACAGAACAAGGAGCTGCTGGAAACCGCAGGAGCAGAAGGAACAGGCTAATCTAACACTCCGGGTCTTGGCAACCTTCTGCCGAAGCTAGACCGCCTTTGCAAGGATCAGTTCCACAGGATTGTCACATTACAACATGTTACAGCCACAAGTTCCATTCCCTTGTGATTAAAGCAAAAAAGGGCAAATAAAAATTGTGAAATGCTGGAAGAATGCAACACGAAGCACATCAATGCTGGTATCAGCTGCTTAGTTGGAGTTCCCTGTGCTATTTCCAACAGATTCTGCTTTTATGTCATTCTATAATATCCCAAAGAGAAGTTGCACTTGAGTTCCAAGGGTTTTTTTTAAAAAAACTTAAAATCTCTTGCAAACTGCAAGTGAATTTACTTTATAACAGACACAGTTCCCCATCCACCCAATCTCATGCCTATCTTCAATGCCAACTTGGGTACAACAGCAGTCATAGCAAACACAGAAAATGCTGGAAAGACTCAGCAAGTCTGACAGCGTTTAGTTCACTGCCACGTATCTTCCAGTAATGTCAACCCGAACTTGAAGTACTGCTCTTCTCTCGGACAGGCATATGCTGTCAGACCTGCTGAGTTTTTCCAGCATTTTCTGTGTTTGCTATGACTGCAGTTGTTTGTTTCAGATTTTCAGCATCCGCAGTATTTTGCTTTTATCTTGGCAGTCATAGCAATACTTTTCAGGGTTGCCATTTAATGAGTTTCGGCAGCAGTTTATTCCAGCACTGCTATCAACATTGAAAAACTGGTTTCGTTACATTCTTCAGGATACAGCGCTCTTACAAATTTTATGCATTCCATCTCAATCTTTGTTTGAAGTGTTGGTCAAGTAATTTGACATTTGTTAAGTACATGAAGGCAAAATGAATAGGACGTGTTTCTCAGACAAAATAAGTGGCAGTAAATTCATGAGCATAGATTATCAGCCAAATGATTTGACTGTGCCATAAAATTCTATACCGAGCCCCAGTCATTAATTTAAAAGCAAAATACTGCGGATGCTGGAAATCTGAAGTAAAAACCTGCTGGATATACTCAGGTAGGGCAGCATCCATGGAGAGAGAAACAGGGTTAAAGTTTTGAGTTAAATGTGACTCTTTCCCCAGAACCCAGTTCTGAAGAAGTCATATTCAACTGGAAATATTAACCGTTACTCTCCCCACAGATGCTGCCAGACCTGAGTACTTCCAGTCACTAATTGGGGAAGATGTGAATTAATTCACTTATTTTTTGATTAATTCTGAACAATTTGCCTATAAAGTGACATGTAAAGGATGACAAAAGGCCATCTCTCCATGGTCTCACCCTTCTGTATCTCTGACCTTTACCAACACAACCTTTTGACTCAAGCTGTAAGACCGCTATCACTATGATAAGTGACAGTATCTAGGTAGACATTTACCTGGAGTCATTGATCCTGGTAGCCTTGATCTCTGGATTGGTTTGTTTTCTGTATTTTTCTCTTGACCATCTTCCAAGCTCTGGTGCTGAAGTCACTTCTCTATTCCCTTCACGTTTCTAATGTATAATGTATTTTAATGTCTTTATATAAAAAAACTCATCTCCTTGGCCCTCGTCCTGTTTACATGCAGCCCATTTTTTCTGTACCACTGTTTACCCATGTTATTTGTAATATAAAAGCATTTCCTTAACTAATTCAGTTCCTTTAATTCTATTTGTTAAATCATTTCGCAACATCCTGAGAATGCGATAAGGAACAACATACATGTAGTTTCCCCTTAAGAACTCGAGAATTCTATTAAAGCATGGTGATAAACCGAGGACAATGGCTCCCAGTTTCTCTCCCTTCCGTTAGCAGAGGGGTCAATAACCAAGGGGAATAGATTTAACTGATGGAAGGGTTGGAAGAAGTGGAGAAGAAATATTGGCACCAAGAGGGTGGTGGGATCTGGAAAGAGTGAAAAAAAAAGCCTGAAAGAGTGCTAGAGGCAGAAACCCTCATTGCACTTTAAAAAATACTTGGATGTACACTTGAAGTGCTATTATCTGCAAAGCTATGAACCAAGAGCTGGAAAGTGGCATTAAGCAGGGTAGTTTTTTTGGGTCGGCTCAGACAGAACAGACCGATCGGCCTCCTTCAGTGCCATAAATTTCTCATTTCCAAGCAGTATATTTATGAATCTATGCAGGCAAACTAACCAAATCAACTAATTTTTCTGGAAAAGCTTCATCTCCATCCTGTTCCCAACAAACTCAAAATCAAACCTCACCACAAGAAGTGCACATACATATAGTAATCAAAACCCAAAACTTCTAAATTAAAACCTCAAATGAGAACAGTTAAAGACAGGTTATTGCAGTAAGCTCATCCTACGCTAAATATGCCACTCAGTTGTGAAAATATCCTCAATGCCATTAAATTATATTTAAACTATATTCCCCACACAGTAGATCTGTAAATTACAAGTAATTTTTTTCACACATTCATGGGGTGTGGGCATCGCTGGCTATGCCTGCATTTATTACCCATCCCTAACTGCCTTTAAGGTGATGGTCATGAGCTGCCTTCTTGAACTGCTGCAGTCCATGTGGTGTAGGTGCACCCAGTGTTGTTAGGGAGGGAGCTCCAGGATCTTGGCCCATGATGAAGAGAGCAGAAGATTTAAAATGAAACATGCAATGAACATGTACAAACGTTTTTATTTAATCACGCAGGAGGAGTTACAAATGGAAATATTTCACAGAGCTCATACAACAAAAAAAAACATTTTCCCCTTACATCTGCCACACTGATCCACGATGTGCTCACCAGCAGTAAAACTAAATGGTGGTACATTATATTAGTTTAAAAACTTCACACAAGAACTTTGTCCCCTTTACAAAAAAAAGTCACAGTCAAATATTACTTGCATTTTAAAAATTACAAAGGAAACGCAAAAAAGTCCACCAGATCCAACACTGCCCATAATGCAAAACAAAATCTGTGACAGGTCTCTTCACTTCTTAAAGGATTTCAAAAGATGTCTATTCCCTCTTGTTATAATAGCTTGTTGCCGCCTGGAAAACAGAAGGGACAACACAGCAAGGTTAAGCTTTTACCTCAGTTTTTATTCAAATAAAAGAGCACACACTAACCGTGTGAAGTACTGGGCTGGCCGAGACATGTTTATTCTATTTGTCAATATTTGTTTAGCAGATTTGAGGAGCAAAACTATGTTTTTGTTTGAATGGTAGTATCTTCAAGGAATTATCCAAGTCCTCCATGCTCTTGGGCCCAGCCTTCAGTTGTTAAGCCAACTGCATTTACAATACATAAACTATATTTCACACACGGCAGATGCTGTAATATACAAGTCCATTAACATTACAGACATGATTCACTCATCACTACTGTGCTATAGAAAGAAAAAAAGCAAGCATTATTTAGCAATTGGTAGTACATTATCAAATTACACACTATTAATAGAAAGCACAATGTGTAAGAACGGCTTTATCCACTGAAGAAACAGGAGGTCATGGCTATATTACCACTTAACTTGAGCCTGTAAAGAAAATATCACTAAATAATTTTATTTTTAAAAAAAGGAAAAACAATGTCTGCGTGAATGAAAGTGTATAATTAGAGTTTTTTTTTAAAACTGTCTTTAATCTTTATGGTGAGACAGAAGGTTGGAAGAGACCATACCACAGGGCATCTCGAATTCTGTCCACAATGTGCAGGCTTGTGCGAATCGTGTGGTCATGGTGACATGGCCTGCAATGAAGCTCCCACTGGCAGGTACAAACATAACGGTACAAGTCAGAATTAGACTGGTAGAATTCTTATCAGGCTGTTGCTCTGATATTCTTAAAACCCATTATGGTACATTACCTGAGATCTTTTACTCATTAAGTGCTCAAATAGGACTAGGTTATCCTTACACTATTTACTGCTGTATATATTTATGTAAAAATTCAAAAGAAAGCGTTAAATGGGAGAGTAAAAAATGTTATACCCATATTTAATGCTTACAATAAATGCAGTATAATTGCATCATAAAAATATAATTGATTTATGAATCTAGATTACTAAACACAGATTAAAGAGCTAGTTCAATCTAGAGGCAAATAGTTATGGTGACGCATACCAAATCAGTTCTGCCCAAGCTCTGAATGTCTTTCTTAATAATATTGCAATCATTACCCGCTTCAGAAGTCCACAATTTAGCTTTTACTTGCATGCTGGAATTGTTTTCATACCTACAAGATGGTCGCAATCAGGGAGAGTTGTGGTCCACAGACAATGAACAATTCAAAACGAAGCAAGCTATCAATTTTTCGTACATTACTGGGAGTCTGCAGTTCAATGGATCAGACCAAGGTACCAGTTGTCCTCTCGCTCTCTCCTCCTTCCTTTCCCCATTCGCATGCTTGGCTGGGATCCATTCAAAACTTCCCCACTGCCCCAAGTGTGTTTAGAAACATCACTTTTACCCGTCAGAGTGATCAGTGAAATTAGAAGAGTCAAATAGCAGATTACCCTATTTTAAAGAAAAATCCAAGTTCGTAGCCATAATCCCAGATTGAACAATTCAAAAAAAGCAAGATTCAGACTTTTAGCAAACGAGAGTTCAACTTTACTCTTCTACACAAACAAAACTTGCCAGAATATATTAAAACCTATTAAAATCGTTCTCGTCTCTCCAGCCAACCAATGGAGGCCATTATTTTACGTGGCACAACAGGAGCACATGTCTTTAAGGGCTACAAAACTTCATGAAAGTTAGTGAAATAACATCTAACTGGTCACTTAAAAAGTTTCCACAACAGATTCAAATGATCTATCTTCAGGTTATTGGAATAGAAATAGTTTCAGATAAACGTGTGGTCAGGAGCTTTTATATATGCACATATACAGAAAGTTTTGGTATCTTCAAAGAGCAAGGGCAATTTTAACCATTTTGAAACCAAAAAGCATTGAACTAGCTTTTCAATTACAATTGTACATGTTTTCCTCAAATACCTGTAAAACATAGGCTTTACCTTGATCATGGAGAGCTTCAGAAAGGCCAAGTCATCTAGTAAGGCCTATACTGAGTTTGGCCACTTCCTCCTCCTCCTCTCCTAGGAGCTTTACCATAGGTGCCTGGTTGACCTGAAAGTAAAATTAGTTGAAGAAAAGGATTTGTCAACTCTCAAGCTGTTGACTACCTTTTGAACTAAACTTCTGTTCACCCAACACCTTTGCTCGGAAGTGTCAGTTTGGCTCAGCCAGCAGTACCTCTTCAGTCAGGGGGCAAAGAGTTCTAAGCCCCTTCTCGGACCCGAACACAAAATCTAGGTTGACGCTTACAATGAAGTAGAGTTCAGCAGTTGGACGTGCCATCTTCCAAATGAGATGGTAAGCAGAGGCCTAATCTGTCTACTCTGATGGATATAGAAGATTCCATGGCACTATTCGGAGGAGCAGGGGGCTCTGGGCAACATCCATCCCTCAAGCCAGCACCAAAAACAATGGCCATTTATCCCATTGCTGTTTTAGCAATGACTGCCATGCCTGCCTACATAACAGGAGCCACTACACCTCAGGAGTACTAAGTTGGCTTTGGGTATGGTGAGGATGGTTTGCAAGTCCAATCTCTAAACCTACTTGTCAAGACGCGTGGAATAAAGCACAACTTTATCTGGGCAGCAAGATCATTTTTGACAAAATTGACCATTTTCAAGTCATGTTCATCATGGCATTAATTGTGAGACTGTAACGAGAAATCTTCTGCTTGAGATCTCACAAACGTATAGACCAAATCCAGTTTGCCAACCCTATTTAGATTAAACATGCATTCTTTCCATCAAGTGTGATCAGTGTATGCAAGGAAGGAAGAAAGATTCCTTTGTTGTAAACGTTGAGAATGCCTACAAGTTCAATTCAAATGGAAATGATCTGTCTGTTCACAGCACTGCTCTAATCAATTTGAACAGCAGAGCAGTGCTGGCAGCAGGCACTTGTGGTTCATTTGAATTTAGTTTATAGATATTTTTCCAAACAATGCTCTCTGTGGTCACTGTTATTTTATATGGTATGCTGACAGTTTGAGCAGAGCTGTAGCTGTGTAAGTCTGTTGTGGACTGCTCTCCCAGAGCACCAAATCGTTCCCTTTCACAGGCTAAAGATTTATTGCATTTAAATAAACACCCCTGGAAGTTAAACATCTATCCAAGATTTAACTTTAAGCCTTATTTCAGCTGTGCTCCGCAACCAATGTTGGGTGGGTAATCAATCACTATAATTGGTCTCCACTGTGGTCCACATTTGGTGCAATCTTTTTCTGATGTGTCATCTTTAAAGATCATTTCCTAAAGAGTTTTGGGGGATTGGGCAACAGAATTATTAAGGAGATCCCAGGATTTCACAACACAGATAACTCCGAGGGAAGCAGGGCAAGCATGACAGGGTAAATACACAAGTTACGAGAGGGGTGATTCTTGGAACATTATAAACTTTCCAAGGCATAACAGGGAGTTAGCAGAAGTTAGATACCGAGGCCTAAAGTAAGGACACAAAAAAACTAAGGGAGGGCAATTTCTTACTCCCATCTCACAGAGGCATTAACTCCTTGTTGCTTTATGGTTCCACAGGCACTGGTAGGCTTCTACTACCAAGGCTTACCTCGGCTATGTGAGCTAAGTTATTTGGCAGCATGAGGCATCGCCGCCAATCCCGATCCTGTTCTCATGCAATATCTACTGAAGGGACTGATGGGACAGCAAAACAGGAGCAGAAACCCTGGGCAACTTGCCCTCTCGGGCTCTCCTGGGGCATTTGAGGCCAATTCCAGTATAAGCCATCAGCTGTGGCTCAGAGATAGGACTCTCGCCTTGGGAGTCAGATTGTGGGGCAAAATCCCACTCCAGGGACTACAGCATGAAATCTAAGCCAACACTCTTGTGCAGTACTGAGGGAGTGCTTCATTGTCAGAGGCGCCCTCTTTCGGATGAGACCGAAGCTCCATTTACTGTGTCAGGCAGGCGAGAAAGATCCCAAGGCACTCCTGAAAAAGCAGCGAAGCTCTCCCCAGCGTCCTGGCCAATATTTATCCCTCAACCAATACCTAAAACAATGCTCTGAACAACACTGCTGTTTGTGGGACTTTGCTGTGCACAAATTGGCTGTGTTTTTAATGACGTCAGTGGCTACACTCCAAAAATTAATTAGCTGCAAAGCACTTTGGGATGTGTCAAGAATGGGAAAGGTGCCTTTGAAATGCAAGTCTTTCTTTAATACCTACCACTGTCCGAAATGGAGATGAACTAATTGCACAGAACAGCTTTCCTATTGTATATGGTTCAGCTACTGACAGCCAGATGAGCCATCAGGAGATCCAAGCAAAGTTTTGGGTGAAACTGCATGCTTTTTTTAAAAAGGAGGTATTTCCACCATCTTCCCTTTTCAGGTTTCTCCAGGCCACGTACTTACTGTGGGTTGGTCTGTGACCCACTATCAGAGTGAAGTCTGCCAACATCACTCAAATCACTTGCTCGAGAGACATAGCAAGTCGCTCTCCATTTTGCCTCTCCACTGCAGATTAGTTGACATCGGCAACTCAGCAGATTGACAGACCAAGGGACTACTTACTGGGCTTTGTCAATAACTATTGAGAAGCAACTCCTGGTCTATGAAACTTACTGTTATAATCACCATATCCCTGTCCATAACCATAATAGCCATAGTTGTATGCAGGGTAGTCATAGCCACTATATCCACCATAATTCTGGTTATAGCCATAGTTATAATTTCCATAACTTGGGTTCCAATAGTTACTGTTGTAGCTTTGACTCCAGGTCTGGCTTTGTCCTAGAAATGGCAAACATAAACAGTTAGCAATTCAAAACAGCAAAATCCTACATAGTTATAGCATCTGACAAATTAAATTTGCCTATCCTTAAAAGGGCTTGATAGGTATTTCCCCTGGCTGTGGACTGTAGAACTATGTCTCAAAATAAGGGGTCAGCCATTTAAGACTGAGATGAGGAGAAAGTTCTTCACTCAATGGGCTGTGAATCTTTGGAATCCTCTATCCTGAAGGGCTGGGGATGCTCAGTTGAACATACTCAAGACAGCAATCGACAGATTTTAGAAGACTAAGGGAAGTAAAGGAAATGGGATAGTATGGGAACATAAAATTGAGGGAGATCAGCCATGAACTTACTGAATGGCAAAGCAGACTTGCAGGGCCAAATGGCCTGCTATGACTTATATTCTTTTATGTGCAAAATTAAATGGAAGAACCCAGGTCAAGTGGGTCTCCATGTACCTGCAGGAGACCACTACAAATTTTCATGTAGCACAGGGCACATTGCATCTTTCCTGGAGGAATCCACTTACTTCTATTCCCAACTATAGCTGCGAGTTAGATGGATGACTATCAGAGGGGAAGGGAAGAAAGCACTAGCTTGGCTGAGGCAGTCACACTCTTATCACAAAGCAGAAGGCTGCGGATTTGAGCCCTTCTCAGAACTTTAACAGACAATCCAAGCTGAAATTCATAGACAATACTGAGGTACTGCCACATTGTGAGAAGTCTTATCTTTTGGGTAAAAGGGCAGGTGGAGGGCTGCCCACCTGTTTGGGTTGCATTACCCTGCGACATTATTGATTAGTCAGGAGTTTTACAATGTTGTGGCTAACATTCCTCTCTCTCACCAACAAAATCAGATAAACTATTCCATTCATCTGATAGTTGTGTATGGGATTTAATTAAAGAAACTCTTGCCTATATGGCAGTGGCCACACTTCCCCTTAATTACAGGTGAGACAATTTGGGACTCCCTGAAGTGCTTTTTAAATACAAGCTTTTTCGACACAAACATCCCCATCAGCAGTACACTTTTCCCAAGTGACCACAGTTAACAGCATAGGCAGATATACTGACATGGGGAGGATGGCCATTATGTCCACTGCCCCAGCCATGATCAACAAGTTCAGCAGGGAACAAGAATCAAAATTGAGAACATGTACTCCATGGCTCCAATTTCTACCATATGGTACATTAATCTGTCTATTAACCTCTGGCTGGACAATCTAGGTAGCCATAATAAAGTGGGAAATATTACATTCATGCAGTTGGGGTCAGAGAGCTTGGATCTAAGAACAAGGATACAGCCAAGAACCATCATCTTACTCTCAGTAAGCGAGGAGTGCTCATAAGTGTCCTAAATGGACAAGTGGTCCATTTCTGACCAGTTAACATCTCTCAGCTTGATGAGCACAATGTTAGAAAAACTTCACATATATACAACATTGTAAAATGAACACGTGGAAATAATTTCAAAATTTTAGTCTTGTGAACTCAGGTGGCCTTTTGTAAACCTCAAGTTTTGATCTTATGGCTTTATTCAATTCTTTTGAATTTTTCACTTCTAGGGAATCACCAATTTCTTTTACACTGCTCAAAAGATATTTCGACAAACTTGAACGAGCGTATTGCAGTGGCTATTTCTACAAATCCATGTTATAACTGCTATAATTCAAGTATTGTGCCTCTACAATAGGAGCTCTATAAGTCATGACCTCCGCTGTACAGGGGTAGCCTCCCATTGCTAAGATCGCAATACATTATACCTCCTCTACCTCTTCCTCTTCCGGTGAATCCACCTCGGCCTCCCCACTGCTGCTGCTGGTACACTTCCTTAGGTTGGGCCAATTTGATTTCGACCTTTAGGAAGAAACACACAGAGAAGCAATTAAGTTTTTCAACATACGCCAGACACTACAGATTTTATAAGGAAATACATTGGAACTTGTGTGGAATCATGTAGACAATCATTGGATCTTCACTTATTCCTGACATGAGAAACCTATATGTCTGAAAAAGTCATATGCATTTGCTACATGACCACCCACAATTGCAAAATGTGCCACACCTTGCTCGTTCCAACATCGTGGAACTTCTTTTCCATTATTGTCTTCACTGGATTATCCTCTTTGAATGTGATGAAACAGAATCCTCTTCTCTTGTTGGTCTTCGTGTCCATGGGGAGTTCAATGGATTCGATCTATGAAGTAGACAAAACTAATTATTTTGTTTAAGTAAAGGTGTGCAGTAATGTTTCTAAATTTCAAGGCAAACAACGTTTTGCCCTTTTATATAACCTCATTGCGCGCAACAGGACTTCATAAGCAAAGTAGCTCCAAAATAAAGCTTTTCCCTTCCCTCTTAGAGACCAGGGTCCATTACAAACTATTATTCAACAATCAGGAAATGTGACTCCAAATAGTACACCCTCCGACTTAAATATCCTGTAGAATAAAAAGAGATGACTGTGCTTATGATAGGACTGAAAGCACCACAGGGGGAAACTTCAACCAAACTTAACATTTAAACAGGAGCTTTAGAACAAAGAAATATGGACATTTTTAAAGGCAAATTAACCCACACAGCTCCTATTAAACAAAAACTCCATAATAACAGCACTTTAAAATGGCAATCAGTTGGGGAATGGTCGGTACTATGGAACTGGGATAAAACAATATAACAAAAATTGAACATTTAAAACCTTCAGCAAATGGAAGTAGTCAATCAATATATTGATTCAAGTTTCCAGACGAGAAGACTTATTTTTCAATGCTGAATATATTTACTACACAAAATAGATTTACATACATATGTATCCCACTAGTTGTTGAATAAACCAAGGTCTTACCTCTCCAAAAGTTCCAAAATATTCTCTCACTTTTTCTTCTGGACAATCAGGATCCAAACCACCAACAAAGATCTTCTTGATTTGCTCCTTGCCCTTCATAGCCTGTGCTTTCTTGGGATCAATAACTCTCCCATCAAGTTTGTGTTCCTTATTCAATACCTGAATGTTAAAACAAAAGACTAATTTATACGGTGTTAGTTGAATGGATCACACTTCAATCCTATTTTATTTGAAAGTGGAAATTGAAATTTACAAGTAAAATCCTTTTAAACACAAGTCTTTGGAAGATTGATCATTTTATTTATTTTTTTAAATTTTCATCTTCAAATAATTGAAGGCCTGTGACATTAACTCATGCTTGAAGGTCACTGACTAATTAATGGACTTCAATATGTGCTTGTATCATCACACAGCAGTCAAAGCTCAGCATCCTTGATATTGAACTGTTCCAAATAGTCAAAACTGGCTTACCCTTAATTTTTGTGTTAAAGAGATACATTGAAATTCATATGTTAAAAATAGAGCTGCAATAAAGTATAACTCGGTTTCAGTAATACTCAAAGTTTCGGCCAACAATTCAAGTTTAACCAAGTTTGGTTTTTCGCAGCAAGTTTTATCGTCATGGGTGCTAAATATTTAGACAACCTAAAGCTTCCAAGTACAGAGCATGGCTGTTACAAAGTAAGGTGGATGTGATATTTTTCATGTGACTAGGTAAACAGAGTAATATCATGTCAAAGTTGTTTTTGTTTTCAACCTTTAAAGGATAGCATATTATTCCTGTGCATGGATGGTAAATAGATCTAACTGACCAGACCCAGGGGCACATTAAAGAAAAAGCACCTAATCTAAAAGGATATCTTTTAATTCATTTTAACAAAATTACTGCTATTGTTGCCTAGGAATCAAGATAAAGGTTGTTACACAGTTAGGCTAGTGTATCAAAAGCTCTGAAAATCACCAAAACAGAACAAGCAAAGTCGATTTCTCTCATGAACAAACCAACGTGTTTGAGGGTAAAACAATGTTGGCCAAGCATCAACACCCCATTTTACATGGTACAGGCCCCACCGAATTCAGGGTGACATCTGATCTTCAAGGTCAGCTGGAGCATGAAAGACACCCCAGTGGACTAAATTATTGCCAGTCACTCCACTCCCATTTCACCTAAACTCTGGATTGATCATTTGCATAATTCACCACAATTTCACATTCTGGAGATCTACAGAACATCAAACTTTCCAAAAATGCATTTTAATCATTAGAGGATGGATTCCATCTTTGCTTCCAGCAAGGCAATTTAAGTAACCCATTCAGTCTTCCAGCTGCCACATATTATTCAATTTATTCTTCAATCACCTCAGCTATTTCCTCTCCTTCGGTCGGAAGGGGGCTGTTTGCCAAGGATTCTATTCTTCAGCTTCAGTTACAACTCCTCCAACAATGAAGCAGTCTATGCCAGCCTGCCATAGAGCAGCATACAGGTTTGGACAACAGCAAACATTCACACCACTGAAGCATGCCCATACGCAGCAAGACCTGGACAACATTAAGGCTTGGGCTGATAAGTAGCAAGTAACATTCGCACCACAAAAGTGTCAGGCAATGGCCATCTCCAACAAGAGAGAATCCAACCACCCCCCCTCTTGACGTTCAATGGTATTACCATCACTGAATCCCCCACTATCAACATCCTGGGGGTTACCATTGACTAGAAACTGAACTGGACCAACCATATAAATACAGTGCTACAAGAGCAGGTCAGAGGCTGGGAATTCTGCGGAGTAACTCACCTCCTGACTCCCCAAAGCCTGTCCACCATCTACAAGGCACAAGTCAGGAGTGTGATGGAATACTCTCCACCTGCCTGGATGACTGCAGCTCCAACAACACTGATGGGGCTCAACACCATCCAGGACAAAGCAGCCCACTTGATTGGCACCCCATCCACCACCTTAAGCATTCACTCCCTCCGCCACCGACAGTGTCAGCAGTGTGTGTACCACCTACAAGATGCACTGCAGCAACTCACCAAGGCTCCTTCGACAGCACCTCCCAAACCTGCAAGCTCTACCACCTAGAAGGACAAGGGTAGCAGATGGATGGGAACACCGTCACCTTCAAGTTCCCCTCCAAGCCACACACACCATCCTGACTTGTAACTATATCACTGTTCCTTCACTATCACGGGGTCAAAATCCTGGAACTCCCTCAACAGCACTGTGGGTGTACCACATGGACTGCAGCAGTTCATGAAGGCAGCTCACCACCACTTTCTCAAGGGCAATTAAGGATGAACAACAAAAATGCTGGCCTAGTCAACGACACCCATGTCCTGTGAAAGAATATTTTTTAAAATGCGCTAGACAATGACTATTTCCAACCCAATCTTCAAAGGTACCATCAGCATCTTGGAGTCACCAACGAAATGACTAGCTAGACCAGCCACATCAGTACTTCGACTACAAGAGCTGATCAGAGGCTGGCGCCTCTACAATGAATGACTCACCTCCTGACCTCAAAGCCTCTCCATCATCTATAAGTCAGCAGTGCGAAGTATTCACCTGTCATCCAAATGGGAGCAAATGCAGCAGCACTCAAGAGATTCAACACAATCCAGGACAGGGCAGTTTGCTCGATTGCCTTTCCTGCTACTGGGCTCCATTACTGGTGCACTGTGGCTGCAGATTGCACTAAAGCACTCTCCAACATTACTTTGATTGCATTTCTGAATCACCCAACCAAGGAGAACACCATCACATCAAAGTCACAAAACAACCTGACAAACATATATTGCCATCCTATCAATCACGTTTCAAAATCCTTTGGAATTCTTTGTTTGACAATATTGTGGGAGCACCATCATCATAGGGACTCCAGTAGTACAAAGCAACAGCATACAACCCCATCCACCTAGCACAACTGAGGATAGACAATAAATGCTACCTTGTCGGCATCACATATGTTCTGAGAACAAATAAAATCTGTTAGGAAATACAAAACATTATATTAAACTAACATTTAAAGGAAAAGTAGGTAGGCATCCCAATATGATCAATGGCCAGTACAATAAAACAAATCTAGCCTAACGCTGCAATGCAGTACTCAGGGAGCTCTGCACTGCCAGAGGTGCCATCGTTCAGGTGTTAAACCAAGGCACCACCTGCCCTCTTAGATGAGCATAAAAGTTGCCACACAATATTTATCCTTCACCCAGCGCCACTAAAGCAGATTGTCTGACTGTCCCATTGCTGTTTGTGGGACCTTGCTGTTCACAAAGTGGTTGCCATCTCTCCACCATTACAGTGGTGGCTACACTTCAAAAGCACTATAGGGTGCTTGGTGGTTGCGAAAGGCACCAATTAATATAAGAAAAAAAGGGGGACAGGTTGTTTCAGACACTATGTATGAAGGCTACATTTCAGCGCACAGGAACTGGCAACAGCTTATGAAAACAATTTTGCTGCAATCACAAGGTAAGTGTTGGGAAAGGCCAAAATGGTAATTATTACATTATTAAAGGCCTGATTATATCGTAGAGCTTCTTCTGCAATATAAGTGTTCTGAATTCACGCTGTTTATACTTTTGGGGGGAGGGGGGGGGGGGAGAGAGAGAGAGAGAAGAAGAGGTGGGATCCAGAAAGGATCAACTATAGATAAGCACTGCTTAAAATTATTTATACTTTTGATCACCAGCCTCCCCATGTAACACAGGGGGTTATTATATCCTGTGCTGCCCTCTGCACATGGTTTTACAGCCCACATGGCTGAAAGAAAAGACCAGCATGGTGTTCCGCACTCCAGAGGCATGGGAGCTCCTGCTTATATAGGCCGACTGCCTTCGGAGGCTATGCTATAACGTAATGGAATATGAGATGATAAATGGCCAGATAAACTTATATTTGGGGCTCCGATGCCCCACAATTAATGGGTGCTGACATGTTGCACGTGTTGATAATCTGGATGATGCTTGCAACTGTTTGCTAAACAATATGCTTTATTAAAATCTCAGTTGAAATAGGTAACAATACAAAGTGTTTATTTGGTTTCACAGTCTAATGCATCAGTATACAATTTCCTTCCATCACATTCAATTCATTTTGCCCCTCAGGTTTTACATGACATCCCCAAGCAAAGAAGTGTGATCAGGAGTACACATGTCCCCCGCCATCCCCAGTTTTGCCATTGATTAAATAAGCTTTTGTATCAAATTCCACTACCTGCTCCAAGTTTAATAGTCATAATGGCCACAGGGCTGCCACATATTAATTTCAAGAGTGAATTTCAGAAGAAACTAACTCATCACAAGCAATGCTTCATTTAGCTTAAGAATTGCCTTATGTATAGATTCCATTAACACAAGGGGCACACATAGCTGAATATTCTAGAGGTCAACATAGGTTAATTCTGTTTTTGTTCCCCCTCTATGAACAATGAAAAAACACAATATCGCTTGTTTTTGTGGAGGGCTGTGTTGGTGATGGAGAGAAAAATAGCTGGTTCCAATTCCAATAGTTCAATAGTGATCTCTGATGAAAATTAAACACAAGATCAGAATCAGCTTTTGCTGAAACTGAGCCATCAGTGCTGTCCAGGGCCCTCCCACTTTGTGACAAGTTGCCAGAAGGCTTCTGGCAGTTACATAAGCAGCATGAAATTTCCACCATCAGAAGCAGTGTTGTAAGAATGACTGAGCACCGAAGCCCAACAAACATACAAAACCAGGTCACTTATTCAAAGAGTCAAAACACTGAAGATAGGGATAAGGAAAAGTCCCATAATGCAGAGGGTCAAAAGCTATGCCTTCCTGACCAAACAACAGTGTAAAAGGAGACAATATGCATGAATTTGCTGCCATTAATTCCCACTGGGATTACAACTACCACTACTGTGTTGTGGTAGTTCTTATACACTTCTTCACTGCTTTGAAACTTGGGCACAGGAGTAAGCCATTCTTGAAATTTATAGCTCTTGGCTCGTATTTCCAGCTTCCTGCCATTTTTAAATTATAAATATTTTTAAACTTTCTTTCTTTGTTCTCCCACACCTTATTCTGGTTAAGCTGTCCTGACAACAGGGCCTTTTCTCCCACGCACATATAATTCTAGCACCCATATTCACCCCTTCAGTATTCTTTCTACAGTGGCACCAAGCTGATTTAGGTCCTCCTTGTACAGCAACACAAATTACAAGCTGTGAGCATAAATCCACACCCAATTGCAGAAAATCAAGAGTTCCAGCACATTATCTTACAGTGGCAGCTTGGTGTACTGGTAGCGTTCAACAACTCTCAAGTCAAAAGGTCATGAGTAATTAATTCCCAGTTCAGACCTGAAAACAATATAGGCCAATACAGCACTGAGGGAGGGAGGTGTCAGCTGTGGCTCAGTTCATAGCACCCTCGCCTTTGAATCAGAGGGTTGTGGGTTCATGTTCCACTCCTGGAAACCAAGAACTGTGAATGTACTTGAAAGAGTTACATTCTGTGACTGTTGATAACTCGAAAGAGTTACAGCACTGAGGGAATGTGGCATTGTTGAAGGTGCTTACTTTTAAAGCTAAACCCACATCATTCAGCCGAAAGTGAAAATCCACTCTACCATTTTAACATTTCTCACTTATCCACCACTGACAACAGATCAACTGGCCACCATCTCATTGTACAAATTGGCTTGGCAACATTAACAGTAACTGCATTTTAAAAATAACCCACTGGCTGATAAACACTGCAGGAGAGAAATACTGGCCTTGGAGAGGGTGAAGGGCAGATTATCTAGAATATCAGGCCTGGATGGGTTACATTATGAGGACAGGTTGCATAAATTTGCTTTGTATTTTTTTTTAAATTTGGGATGGTTGAGAGGTACTCTAATTAAAGATGTTCAAAATGTTTAAGGGGATTTGATGTGGTAGATTCAGGGGGAAACTGGGGGAAAGTGCAGAAGTAGGCATAATCTTAAAGCTACAGCTGAGTTAGTTGGGAATAAAATCAGGAAGGATTTTTTTCCCCACATAAAGGGAAGCAGAAGTCTGAACCCAATTTTCCCCAATAAGTCATACAGGTTTTTGTTAGGCAAGTATATCCAGGGACACAGAACTAAAACAGATACAGCAAATTAAGTTGTGGTACAGATCAGCCTTGATCTAATTGAACAGCAAAGCAAGTTTGAGGCTGAATGCAAAAATCATGTGATTTTGTTTCTATTTTATTACATACTGTAACTGTCAGATAGGAATATAACTAGTTGTTTGTGTTCTTTTAGTCTTAAGTACTGGAGAAATCATAAGGAAGAAGGTTGTATTGGAGAAATTAATGGGCCTGAAAGTTAGGTCCCCAGGGCCTGATATTCTGCATCCCAGAGTGTTGAAAGAGGTTGCTATAGAGATAGCGGATGCATTGGTGATCATTTTCCAAAATTCTATAGATTCTGGGATGGTTCCTGAAGATTGGAAGGTAGCAAATGTAACTCCACTATTTGAGGGAAGGAGAGAGCAAACAGGGAAATAGCCTTACATCAGTAGTAAGGAAATTGCCAGAATCTATTATAAGGATGTGATAAATGGATACTTTGATAATCATGATCTGATTGGGCATAGTCAGCATGGGTTTGCAAATGGGAAATCACGTTTGATGAATTTGGGGTTTTTTGAGGATGTAACTAACAAAATTGATAAAGAAGAGCTGATGGATGTAGATTTTCAGAAGGCTTTTGATAAAGTCCCCCATAGGAGGTTGATTAGCAAAATAAAAGCACATGGGATAGGAGGCAATATACAGGCATGGATTAAGGATTGGCTAACAGGCAGAAATCAGAGTAGGAATAAACCGGTCATTCTCACGTTGGCAGGCTATGACTAGTGGGGTACCGCAAGGACCAGTACTTGGGCCCCAGCTGTTCACAATATACATCAATGATTTAGATGTGGGGACCAAATGTAATATTTCCAAGTTCGCGGATGATACAAAGCTAGACGGGAATGTGTGTTGTGAGGAAGATGTAAAGCTGCTACAGGAGGATTTGGACAGACTTAGTGAGTGGGCAACATCATGGCAGATGATGGAAAAATGTGAGGTTATTCACTTTGGTAGAAGGAACAGATGTGCAGAGTATTTCTTAGAAGGTAAGAGATTAGAAAGTCTTCATGTACAAAGGGACCTGGGTGCCCTTGTCCATAAGTCACTGAAAGCCAACATGCAGGTGTGGCAGGCAATTAGAGAGGCTAATGGAATGTTAGCCTTTATCGCAAGAGGGTTTGAATACAGGAGTAGTGAAGTCTTACTTCATCGTATAGGAGCTTGGTTAGACTGCACCTGGAGTACTGTGTGCAGTTTTGGTCCCCTTACCTCAGAAACGATATTACTGCCATAGAGGGAGTGCAACAAAGGTTCACCAGACTTATTCCAGGAATGACAGGACTGTCTTATGAAGAGAGATTGGGGAAACGGAGGCCTGCATTCTCTAGAATTTCGAAGAATGAGGGTTGATTTCATTGAAACCTACAAAATACTTAAAGGAATAGACAGGGTAGATACAGGTAAGATGTTTCCTCTGATTGGGGAGTCTAGAACCAGGGGACACAATTTCAAAATAAGAGGGAAGCCACTTAGGACCAAGATAAGGAGAAAGTTCTTTACTCAGAGTTGTGAATCTTTGGAATTTTTTACCCCAGAGGGCTGTGGAAGTTCAGTCATTGAATATGTTTATTGAATAGGTCCCTTACAGTCAGAAATGGGGGAAATTATAATGGGGAACAAAGAAATGGCAGAATTGAACACATACTTTGGTTGTCTTCACAAAAGAGTACAAATAATTTCCCAGAAATGTTAGGAACCAAGGGTCTAGTGAGAGGGAGGAATTGAAGAAAATTAGTATTGGTAAAAAATATGGTGCTAGAGAAATTAATAGGATTAAAGGCTGAAAAATCCCCAGGGTCTGAATCTACATCCCAGAGTACTAAAAGAAGTGGCCCTGAAAATATTGGATGCATTGGTCGTCATCTTCCAAAATTCTATAGACTCTGGAGCAGTTCCTACAGATTGTGGAGGGTAGCAAATGTAACCCCACTATTTAAAAAAGGAGAGAAAAAACAGAATTACAGGCTGTTAGACTAACATCAGTAGTGGGAAAATGCTAAGAGTCTATTATAAAAGACATGGTAACGGAACACTTGGAAAGCATTAACGGGATTAGACAAAGTCAGCATGGGTTTATGAAAGGGAAATCATGTTTAACTAATCTACTGGAGTTTTTTGAGGATGTAACTAGTAGAATAGATAAGGGAGAACCAGTGGATGTGGTGTATTTGGATTTCAAGGCGGCTTTTGATAAGATCCCACATAAGAGGCTAATGGGCAAAATTAAAGCATATGGTACCGGGGGTAATGTACTGGCATGGATTCAGAATTGGTTGACAGACCGGAGACAATGAGTGGGAATAAATGGGTCTTTTTTCGGATGGCAGGCGGTGACTAGTGGTGTACCACAGGGATCAGTTCTTGGGCCCCGGCTATTCACGATATATAAATGATATATAAAGGACGAGGGAACCAAATGCAATATTTCCAAGTTTGCTGATGACATAAAACTGGAAAACTGGGGTTGTAAAGAGGATGCAAGGAGGCTTCAGGGCGATTTAAACAAGTTGTGTGTGGGGGCAAACACATGGCAAATGCAGTATAACGTGGATAAATGTGAAGTCATACGCTTCGGTATGAAAAACAGAAAGGCAGAGTATTACTTAAATGGTGATATATGGGAAATGTGGATGTACAAAGGGATCTGGATGTCCTTGTACACCAGTCAGTGAAAGTAAATAGGCAGATGCAGCAAGCAATTAGGAAGGCAAATAGTATGTTGGCCTTCATTGCAAGAGGATTTGAATCGGGAAGTAGGGATGTCTTACTCCAGTAATACAGGGCCTTGGCGAGACCACACCTGAAGTATTGCGTGCAGTTTTGGTCTCCCTACATAAGAAAGGATATACTTGCCATAGAGGGAGTTCAGCAAAGGTTCACTAGGTTGATACCGAGAATGCCAGGCCATTTAGGACTGAGATGGGGAAACATTTCTTCACTCAGAGGGTGGCCTGCTCCTGCTCCTAATTTCTATGTTCAAGGTAGAGATTGATAGATTTCTGATTATCAATAACGTAAAGGGTTATGGGGATAGTGTGAGTAAAAGACATTGAAATGTTCGATCAGCCATGATCATGTTGAATGGCAGAGCAGGCTGAATGGCCTTCTCCTATTCCAATGACACTAAGCGCCATCTAATTGCAGTAAAATTTAACTTACCGTGTGTAAAATGCCCAAGTGTTGGATGATGCCAATTAGAGTATCAGCATATTGTATCACAGATTGATACTATAGAAATTCCTACCCATAACTGCACAAAACTACAATCCAAACCTCATGATTCATGAAAGGAATTTAATCTTTAAAACAATGAACTTGTTAGAGATCTGGCCCCCAGTCCAAATTCCAAGTTCAGTGAGCAGTATATGGTGGCAAACAAGTTTTATTTTGTTTTCACCCTCATAGTCCCTGGGGCTAACGCTCCCAAACAAATTCTAAAAATTGCATTTGCAAGCTTAAACATACAAATATTCTTTTGTGTCACCACCTCAGGGCACACTCGTTCTTCAAAGTGATCACTTTGACTGGAAAGGGAGAGAGAAGGAAATGGTCAACTATTACCCAACGTCTACACACCCACTGAAAATCTCAAAAAATGGAGGACTGTCTTTTTTAAAGAAAATCTGAGCTAACTCTGGGTTTTACACAGTGAATGGCAGTTTTTAAAGATACTTAAGATTTGTTCAGAACCACAATCATTCAGTTGCTAGGCAAGCAACTCAGAGCTGACCATGAGGATTGTCACATTTCATCCTACCCAATGAGGGCAGCTCTTAGTTCTGATCGGAGGAATCCGCCAAGATAGTTGACAAATGCAACACATGGAAGTGAGCACCCTTCAGGTCTCTCTCAGGTGATCAGTCTTCCAGGTATTGTAGAAGCCTTATCTCAGGAGTCAAGTGGTTTTGCATTCACGCTGCACTCATGGACTCGAGCAGATAACCTGGAATGATAGTCTATTGAAGCACTGAGAAGTGCTGTAGTGTTGAGAGGTGTCATTCTTCAGATGAGACACTCTCAAACTGCCTGCTTAGGGAGGCACTGAAGATCAAGTATTAGCCAAAATTAAAGTTCTACAGGTACTGTGGTCATCATTTCTCCCTCAATCAACACAAAAACCAGATTACCAGACATTCATCTTATTGCTGTTTGTTGGACCCTGCCACAAACAAAATGGCAGCTGCATTTGCCTACAAAACAATCAATCACTACTCTTTAAAGTAAACGTGAAGTAATTTGGGTGCCCTAACATATAATGCACCATATTAATACAATTTTATTCCTTTCTTCTTAAATGGTTTTCAGTGCAAACTCTGCAGGAAGATGGGAAATCTAACAAACAAGAATAATGTTACAATCACACAAGCTCAAGTGGCTTTGGAAGAAGCCCAGGAGCAGCTTGTCTGTCCACCACCTTGGGTGAAGAATGGTGTTGGCATCAGTAGACCTGAAAAAAGGGAGAGAAAATAAAATGGAAACCAAAAGCCCCACCATTGAACCTTATGCAGTGTCACATGAGTCATTTCAAGTAGTAGTTAGGATTCCTCATTTAACCTGGATAGAGTCAGGTTAAGAACTGGCAGTGAATACAGAATCCTACCTTGTCTACACTTTCAGGATCCTTGAAGAGGATAAACCCAAATCCTCGCGAACGCCCAGTCACAGGATCCATTTTGATTACGCAGTCTACAATCTCTCCATATTTAGAAAAGTAGTCCCTTAAATCTTTCTTGCTTGTTTCCCAGCTGAGTCCACCAACAAACATCTTCCTGCACAATGATAATATAAAAAGGAAGGGCAAATCAGTTTTTAAAACAGCGCCAGTACAAAAATAGTAACTTAGGTGTGGTTGTGGGACAGCATTGCCAATGTTGGTAGTCTCCTCCACTGCCACCTCAGTGCAACCTTAACCCTTGGCTATATATGAGATGAATGTCCACTTTGTACTTTCTCTGTTCTGGGTCTCAAGCTAACGTTACCAATGTTACTTTACCTACAAATATGGGCTCTCTCCATCAAACTCCACATGGCTATTCATTCAGCAAGGAATAAAACCAAGGGCACTGACCCTTCAAGGGCTTTGCATCAGGCACTTTCCCCATAGTTTAAGGATTGAGAGTTGTACCTTCAGATACACGAGTACTGACCACGTCCTGCACACAAATGAAAACTGCTCCAAACAGGTCTGAAAACAGAGAGAATTAAAGAGCTGGCATGTTGGAAGCTTTGTTTATTCATTTTGTTTATTTGTACATTCGCAGAATGCAGGCAGTAATTGCAGGAGGCAACTTAACGTTATTCCTTACTGATTCAATCCCACATTACAATAAAACAAACCAAGATAGTGCACAGATATGGAGGTGAGATTCTGAGAAACTAGGTTCACAAACTAACATAAAACTCCACAAAGTCCTGATGTTCTGCTGTCAATTCTTGATAATGCACGTGATGATATGCACATCCCAGCTAACTAGTGTGGATAGCATTTTGTGAAATCTTCCCTGAATTGCCCTTGAGGTTATAATGTCCAACTGGTCTTTCACTTTGCGTGGCTCTTCCTGGTTAGCCAAAGAGTGAAAGGGCATATGTTAAAACCTAGTTTATTAATCTCTGCTCAGTGACAGATTTGCCTCCTGGTCCTTGCTGCCAAAAAATTCCCTGGACTGACAAGTATACATAGTTTCCTTCCATGATTAAAGCACAGTGCACAAAGTATTGTCCAAAATGGCTGGCAAAAACTACAGTACAAATTATTGAAATGATTAAAAGTTATTTTTTTTTTAATCAGAACCTTATCTTTTAATTGCGGTTTTAACATGTCAAGCGTGAGTTACTAAGCCCACTAACGAAGCCGGATGTTTGCCAAGTCCAGCTTTGCAAGATAGTGCCAACGGTGTGATAATCTTCTGGGCCCAATGTTAAATTTGTCCAGAATGGGATTCAAATTGGATTTAGCTGATAGCAAGCTTGATTGCAAATGTAAATCCCAAGTTGGCAAGCCTGCATGTAGTGAGATATACTGGGGAAACCATGGCTCATGAAGAGCATTAGTGCCTCTAAAGGGAAGAACACCCAGTCATTAACAAGAGGGCTGACTGTCACACAAAGAGTCATGAAGCTTTTCAAAGCCTATTTACTTCGCTCCAGCACTGTAAATTTTCAGAATCCATGCTTCGAGTTGAAAATCAGCCATTAAAACAAGAGTCCAGTCTTCGATTTGAATTAAACATTCCTGTCTCCAAAACAGGTAATAAAACTGAGGCAGAACAAAGTGAATGATTTAATGTAACTTTAAGAAATGTAGTGTAATGAAATTAGCCTTAAATTAATAGGATTTAATCGCCCATGGAACGAGTGAATCACTGGCTCAGCCAGTATTCATTACCCATCCCGAAATACCCTCGAAAAGGTGGTGGTGAGTGCCTTCTTGAACCACTGTAGTTCATGCGGTATAGATACACCCACAATGCTGTTAGGAAGGGAGGGGAGAACAAATAAGACAGAATAGTGGAGAAAAAAAGGAAATGGAATGCAAGGCCAAAGTCCAAATTTTTTCACATCGTAGTAAATAATTTCAAATTAATGTATATTACAAAACTCTGGGTGGCTTTTAAAATAGTTTACATGCCCCATATTATAAAACTGCTACAAGTATTCAGAATTCGCCCCATCTGAACTGCAGCATAGATTTGGAAGTCAGAACTTGAAGCATGGCCCAGTACTAGGATATAAGTGGAGCAAGAATGTTAGTACATGAAATGACAACATAATCTTTTGGCTCAAGGATTAGAAAACAGCATACAGCAGGGACTTTCTTTGCTGCCCTGCCAAACCTCACTCTATATAAATTTCAACTTGCAGAGAACCCTATCCCACACAAAAGCCTGCTCATCCATCACCTCCATGCTGGCCAATCTTCACTGGTTCTATACTCCACTACATAGCAACTTCAAAATCCACCTTCAAATGACCTCAGCACTCCGCATCTTTGTAAAACACACCAGCCCCAAGGATCTGTCCACACCATCCATTCTTCTAAACTGGTCAACTGTGTGTTCTCACATCCCTCTCCCAGTCCATCATTGGTGACAGAGGATCTGTCCACACCATCCATTCTTCTAAACTGGTCAACTGTGTGTTCTCACATCCCTCTCCCAGTCCATCATTGGTGACAGAGTTACAGCCATCTTTTCCCCAATCTGTAAACTCCATCCCACTCCACCTCACTCCCACCCAATCCCTTTGAACTTGTTGCCTTCTCTCCACTTTCAACTGTGATTTGCCTTGGGGCTTTTTCTACATTCTAAGTTGCTGCTTTCAGTCACAAGCATCGAGCATATAGTGATCAAATTATCAAGCAACTTTTATGGTGGTTACTGGGCTAGAACAAATCTACCTCTTTTAAACTCTTTCTACGATGATTTGGATTCTTCACAGAACTCAGTCAAACCATTCAACAAAGACACCATTCCTACAGTATTTATACTATACTTGACTCAAGTTTGCAACATTGATACTCTGCGCTCCTCACCATTCTCCCTACAAGCAGTTTTAACAGTACTTGCCTTCAATTCCATTCATTCCAGTTTCCCCATGCCAACCATCCTGCGGTGTCTCTGGATGAGATTGTCAATTAGTGCCAAATTAGAGGCAGTTGTGTACTCTCTGCCCATGCCTACCAAGAACTGAAACAAAACTACCCAAACAGGTTTCAAAAAGAATTCTCATCCAGAAAGGAAAGACTTCTATTCATCAGTTTGAACTTAGTGAGCTGAGTTGAACAGCCATTGTTTAATTCAATGCCAGGAGAGGAGGACAAAGGTAAGTAACAATCCAGGGGTAGGAACAAAACTATTATTTTAAATGTTTTATCTACAACTGGATAGGTATGAATGGACCCAAACAAGAACAGCCCCATTGAGCTAGAAAATAGAAGAGTTGGAGGAGGAGGAGGATGTGGTCCACAGTGTCATAGGCTGCAGAGCCAGGGAGGGATGGTACACCGTTAGTCAAAGAGGATCTCAACCGTGACTTAAGATTCTGTTGGAAAAGAAACCTAATTCAAGGGATTCAAACATGGAGTCATGGAAAACAGAGAGAGGTCATAATGGTGATTTTCAAAAAAAAGCACAGTACCTCAAGAGGGGGAGTGAATTACAATGTTGGCTAGCATGTGAGCCAGGAAGGAAAGTTGGGTGCTCTATAGTTTTAGTGAGGGTGAGAACCAATGCAGCAAGAGATGGGTCTCATGGACAAGCTGATCTCAGTATGCATTAGATAAGGCAATGGAGTCTGCGAGGTGCTTTGCCTTTGCTGGGCAGACAGGGATAGCAGTAGCAGAGGCAGCTAAACAGATGGTTTTAAACATAGTGACAGAGTCATTGCACCCGTTGAAAGTGAGGACATAAGGGGCATGGATAGGTGTTAAATGAGACACTCGATAGTGGAGATAATGAGGCCAGATGACGCATGATGTGGACCAGCCAGATCAGGTGATACAGATGGTTAAACCAGTTCAAAATTCAGTAACTCAGCAGTATCCACTTTCTTCCATTCAACCCAATCATGGAAGGCAAACATGATGACTCCTTGCAGCAACTACGATACCAAGCTCAGTTATACTATTGATAGCATGTGATGGTTCCATGTAACCCTCAATGCCCCAAAAATTGAGTCGATTGTCGTAAGCTCTGGGGTTCTGCACCAGGTATAGACATCAGCATATTCTCAGTCCTCATATGAGGCTCTATCTCAAATAGCTATGTTCACAGCAAGGCTGACTTCCCATCTTCAGGATCTGCAGTGACAGGCTGGTGTAAACCAGAGCCCTCCTTTTCTGCCTGTAATTATTACAGTTTTTGGCGGAAAGTCACTTCACTGCCTGGTAAAGACCTTGTATGTGCTCAAGCTACGGGCAGCCAAATCTAATGCAGGACTCCAGAGTTTACAACGAAAGCTGTTTGGAGTTAGCCGTGCACTGAACATTCTGTCAGTAGTGCATCCACATCTTTGACCAATGGCCAAAATCTGCATAAGATTTAGTGGCAAGTATGAAAATTAGGCAGGCAAAGTTATCTTCAGCCAAGGCTATCAATACACAGCAAGCATCTAACTAAAGCATACATATATCATTTTATATTTTACAATAGCTACAAACTGCTCTTATGGAACGCACAGTACAATAATGATGATTGGTTCTCAGACTGTAAGTGCCACTGGCAAGGCTGCAATTATTGTTGACGCTTTTGTACAATTCAGTGGTTTGCTAGGCTATTTCAGAACACAAGTATCGTGGACCAGAGTCACATGTCAACCAGACCAGGTAGGGTGCCAGGTTTCCTTCCCTGGGATTTTTTTTTTTAAAGCAACAGTTATTTTCCAACCCACAAATTACTAGTTTGATGGAATTCAACTTTGCAATTTGGCATGGAGGGATGAGAGTTCTGGACCGCCAATCTCGAGTTACAACCAAGCCACTGCTATGCACCCATTCATGTTAATATACTTCTCTAGTACCATCCATATATGCTCAAAGTTCCAGTCTCTTCAACAAGAATTTGAAGGCAAAGAGCAGAGATTACCAGTGAATTCATACAAAATTTTGAATCCAAAAGGAGCGATCAAATCTTGAGCACAATGTTGAAGCAGATAGCTGACATAGGAACATTTTTACTGAAGTAATAGGTCACTGCAGGTAATATGAATAGAAAAAAGGTGAAAGCAAGATGTGGTCTCTACTTAGATTAGAAGAGCACAAATCAACAGTTTGAACAGCAGCCTCAACTAGTCTCAGGTTAAAACACAACTATCATTGCTCTTGGTACTGGATTTGTACTTTTCCCTCAAACCATCTTCATTTAGCATAAAAAAACACACGTTCACATGGGAACGTCAGGACATCGTAAATGCCTTCAAAATCGCACTTTTCCATACATGGCAACCAGCACAGCTCCTCTCCACAATGTGTGCATAAATACAAGTCATGCCTGAGGCATAATCACTGTCAGAAGCAGCAATATAGTTCCCAATGCCATGGGGTCTCACTAAATGATGACCATACTTTACCCATAAGTAAACTCACTGGATATGCCAAGGCCACCACTGACAAGAGTTAGTCAAAACAAAAAAGCTGGTCAAAAAAATTTGCTTCCATTATGTTGAAATGCCACTAGCTTATGTATTGTGTGAAATAAAAGCAGCGAGAGAATACTTAGAGTAATTAATTAGTAATTAAGCAGATGAGTTAAATGGCAGATCAGTTTTACCATATTAGGGGTTAAATTATCCATATTGGAACAGGAAGTACTAAACACATGTATCTGATAAAAGAATACCTATTAGAGAAGGCAGAAAGAAAAAGCAATTCATCATGGTTGTTTCATGTTGACCAGAAATTCAGTAGGCAATCAATAAAGCTGATTAAATGACAGGGCATCTTTTAGTACATTGAATTTTTTTTTATTCATTCATGGGATGTGGGTGTTGCTGGCTAAGTCAGCATTTATTGCCCATCCCTAATTGCCCTCGAAAAGGTGGTGGTGAGCTGCCTTCTTGAACTGCTGCAGTTTGTGTGTGAAATGTGAAACAACCATTGCTGACCTTGTTTACACCACTAGAAAAATGGTGTTCACTGATTCAATGGATGACTCAAACAGCAGGGACAAAAACAGAATTACCTGGAAAAACTCAGCAGGTCTGGCAGCATCAGCGGAGAAGAAAAGAGTTGACGTTTCGAGTCCTCATGACCCTTCAGCAGAACTGAGTAAAGTTAGGAGAGGGGTGAAATATAAGCTGGTTTAAGGTGGTGGGGGGGGGGGGGGGAAGTTGGGGGGGGTGGGAGAGGAGAGAGAAGTTGGGCGGGGGGGTGGGGAGGGAAAGAGAGAAGTTGGGGGGGGGGGCGTTGTAGGGACAAGCAAGCAGTGAAAGGAGCAGATAATCAAAAGATGTCAAAGACAAAAGGACATTTTCTTTGACATCTTTTGATTATCTGCTCCTATCACTGCTTGCTTGTCCCTACAACCCCCCCCCCACCCCACTCCACCTTAAACCAGCTTATATTTCACCCCTCTCCTAACTTTACTCAATTCTGCTGAAGGGTCATGAGGACTCGAAATGTCAACTCTTTTCTTCTCCGCCGATGCTGCCAGACCTGCTGAGTTTTTCCAGGTAATTCTGTTTTTGTTTTGGATTTCCAGCATCCGCAGTAGTTTTTTGTTTTTATCAAACAGCAGGGATTCTACCAAAACTCAGGGGCTTGGAGTTAGGGGTTTCTAAGCTTTTGACTGTGAGCTGCATAGATGCATACACTCCAGGTCACCCATCCAACTTCAGTCCATGTTTCCAATAATCTGCACACACCTTAAATTCCTGTAACTAACAGGTTAGGTGCTCTGATTTAGGGTTTTTTCATTAGTGAGGCAGCAGCACCAAGAACAACCCTTTTTCAAAAGGACAAAAAACAGGTATCCTTTAATAACAGTACATTGGAGCATTTAGCACTGCACTGTGCCCCATTTCCCAAATAGAGAGATTAGTATAACCAAAACAATTTCAAAGAGAAGGCAGTTCCAAGCTGGGTTTTGTTTAAATGCTGAGAGGATGGACAATGCAGATGGAAACAACTCTGATTAGCACTGACTGTAGAACTAGGAGACAGAGGTTCTAAACTAAACAATGTCCAATCAAGTGTAAACCCATTTATAAATTAGATGGATCAGATCCTCAGCTAAAATAGCTGATGCTGCATCATTTACACTTTCAGAAAAAAAAAACTGGATGGTTAGAATGGGATGGTAGTTCATACAGACATACTGGAACAATCAAATACTCCACGGAATACAATGTTTTCCTGTGGGCTGGGTGGGTCAGGAAGTGTTTTCTACACAAGACTGAATAACGATTGCACCGAATTAACATTCCAGATTTGCTCAACCTTCAGAGCATCAAGAAGCGTTTGTACAAAATCTTCCCTTAGATTAAGTAAGCGAATTAGAGTCCATTATAAGAACAGTAGTGCTGGACTACTGAAAGAAGGTTTAATGAGCTGAACGGCTATGCTCTTATAGATTCTTCTGATTTGGCATAAAAGAACTCTCCAACAGGAAACAGGAGTGAAACATTCTAAACTTAAGTCAGAAAAAGTTAGAACAGAAGTAGTACCTGTAAATGAAACTAGTTAAAATAAAACTGTGAAAGGGAAAAAATAACAGGGTGAGCACAAGGGAGCCAAAATATTTTCATATTTATGTAAAATTGTTCTTTAGCTTAGGGTTGTTGCACTAACAAAATATATTTAAGGAACTGAGGGCATCCTGGCTAAGTTTGCAGATGATACAAAGATAGGTGGAGGGACAGGCAGTATTGAGGAGGCTGGGAGACTGCAGAAGGATTTGGACAGGTTAGGAGAATGGGCAAAGAAGTGGCAGATGGAATACAACGTGGGCAAGTGTAAGGTCATGCACTTTGGTAGGAAGAATAGAGGCATGGACTATTTTCTAAGTGGGGAGAGAATTCAGAAATCTGGAGTGCAAAGGGACTTGGGAGTCCTAGTCCAGGATTCTCTTAAGGTTAACTTGCAGGTTGAGTCGGTAGTTAGGAAGGCAAATGCAATGTTGGCACTTATTTCGAGAGGACTAGAATATAAAAGCAGGGATGTGCTGCTGAATAAGGCTCTGGTCAGACCACATTTAGAATATTGTGAGCAATTTTGGGCCCCGTATCTCAGGATGGATGTTCTGGCCCTGCAGAGGATCCAGAGGAGGTTCACAAGAATGATCCCAGGAATGAAAGGCATAACATATGAGGAACGTTTGAGGACTCTGGGTCTATACTCGATGGAGTTTAGAACGATGAGGGGGGATCTGATTGAAACTTACAGAATACTGAAAGGCCTGGATAGAGTGGACGTGGGGAAGATGTTTCCATTAGTAGGAGAGATTAGGACCCGAGGGCACAGCCTCAGAGTAAAGGGAAGACCTTTTAGATCAGAGATGAGGAGAAACTTCTTTAGCCAGAGAGTGGTGAATCTATGGAATTCATTGCCACAGAAGGCTGTGGAGGCCAGGTCATTGAATGTATTTAAAACCGAGATAGATAGGTTCTTGATTAGTAAGGGGATCAAAAGTTACAGGGAGAAGGCGGGAGAATGGGGTTGAGAAACTTATCAGCCATGATTGAATGGCGGAGCAGACTCGATCAGCCGATTAGCCTAACTTCTGCTCCTATGTCTTATGGTCTTATTTGTTGTCTGAACAGCATAACGACTGGAATTAGCACTTTCAAAGACTATGAGCTGAGCAAATAAAAATAAACAACCCAGGAGGCTGAAAATTCCTTGAAGCCAGCTGTTCAAGGGTTAATTAGTCTCAATAACTCAAAAATTCTAAACATGGAAATTTTTTCCCATTCTAACTTGCAGCGATATCAAAATTGGCCTTGCAGCATCAGCACTTTTTGTAAACTTTCACAGCATAGTGTTCTTCTTGAAAAGGGATTACATACATCACATATATACATCATAGCCCATTTGGGAATAAGGATCCAATCTAATCAATAAGATCATGGCATAAATAATGCAGTCAAGCCACCTGAGCAATTCAGGACAGTATCCAAACTCAACTGAAGGCTTCGCTCTGACCAACGACCCTACACAATAAACTTTGCAATCTGGCTTCTGAAAGTTACTGTGTCCTAGACATCACACGCCTACACCCAACATCTGAAGAGTAGATTAGTCAGCATTTTGCTGCACCAACTCTACAAAACGTCAGAACAACAGAACTTCAGCAAACTGAAACAGCTGAGACTGTCAACTTCAACACTTGCTGCAATGAAGTGAACATTTTAAGTTTTTCAAAACGATGCTATTTGCATTAAATCAATAAACCCAAACAAATACAGCGCACTGCAGTAGCACAAGTAACGTATGCAAAAGTTTGAAAAATAGGTCTCACCAAAATGCTAACGATTCCAACAAATGGTAACCACTCAAACTTGCAGTGATCACATTGGTTTTTAATGTAGCTATCATCCAACATGGTTCCTAGGTAGATAAAACTTACAAAATCTGATTTTTCTTTAAAGTAGAAACTATTTCAACGTCTCATTATTTAACAGAGCTCTTAAGAAGCTTTATGCAGTTTTGCTCAGGGCACAGCTGCCGATTAATCACATTGCTCGCCCCTCAGACCAGCTCATTCTGCACTTCAGCACAGTGACAGAGCATCAGATCAGCCCTACATTGCAACCCGAAAAAGAACGCATTAAAAACACCATCGCCATATAGCAGAGATGATTTAGTAAACTTCAACTGTGGGGAAATTAGAGAAGCTGGGATTTTCCTCAGAGCAGAGGGGGGGGGGGGGGTCAAGGGGAAATTCTTTAGAGGTTTTTTGATGAGGAACAATGATTTTCACAGGCAGATGGGTCAGTAACCAGAGGATACAGATTTAAGATAACTGGCAAAAGAACCAGAGGGGAGATGAGAAGTTTTAAGCAGCAAGCTTAAAAGGATGAGAGGAGATCTAATTGATGTATATAAGATGCTAAAGGGGATAGACAAAGTAGACGTGGAGCGGATGTTTCCCCTTGTTGGGCATTCTAGAACAAGAGGCCATAGTTTTAGGCTAAGGGGTGGTAGATTTAAATCAGAGATGAGGAGGAATTACTTTTCTCAAAGGGTCACGAATCTGTGGAATTCACTATCTCAGGGTGCAGTGGATGCCGGGACGCTGAATAAATTGGAGGAGGCAGACAGATTTTTAATTAATAATAAGGTTATGGGGAGAGGGCGGGAAATTGGAGTTGAGGCTGAAATGAGATCAGCCATGATTGTAACGAATGGCAGGGCAGGCTCGAGGGGCTGAATTGCCTATTCCTGCTCCCAGTTCTTATGTTATGATCGGAAACGCACTGCCAAAAAGGGTGACAGAAGCAAATTCAATACTAATTTTCAAAAGGGGACTAGATAAATACTTGAAATGGAAAGCTTGCAGAACTATGGGGGGCAAGCACAGGGAACAGGACTAATTGGATAGCTCTTTTAAGAACCAGCATAGATTCTATTAAAAAAAACTCTCATTAAACAAAAATAGAAAGCTGCTGCAGGTGCACAGTGTACCTACCAGTATTTGAAATGATAAATATTTTCAGATCTGACAACATATGGCTTTAATTTTTACTGCAGATTTCCACTGCTTATCTATACTTTTCTCTCACACATTGTCACGAGGATACATGACTGTGTAACAGCTAGCAGTATAAATGAAAGCAACAGAAACACTTAGAGGAAAGGGCAGAAGACTATTAGCATTGATATGGATCAGTCTCAGCCATAGCTCAGCGGGCAGCACCTTTGCCTCCAAGTCAGAAGGTGCTGAGTTCAAGTCCCATCCCAGGACTTGAGTAGAAAATCCAGGCTGACGCTCCAGTGCAGTACCGAGGGAGTCCTGGAGTTATTCAAGGAAGAGCAGAGGAGCTCTCTCTGGCATCTTGGCCAAAAATTACCCTTCAAGCAACATCACTTAAAAAAAAAACAGCCACGAGGCCTGTGGTTTGTGGGAGCTTGCTGGGTGCAAATTGGATACCACAGTTACTACAATTTTTTTTTTAAAAAAAAGAGTAATTCGTGGGCCCTAAAGGCGCTATATAAATGCAAGTTTGCACATCTTCAGTCGCCTTATACAGCATGTGCTGTGCTGCAGCGGGAAGGGAGCCAATAAAAACAAAACTCAGTGCATTTGATCATTAAGCTTCTGGATGTGAGGGTTTGAATTACTGATTTTAAATCCTGAGGTTGACACTGATGGAAGGAGTGGCCACAGGATCAGGGGCTCCAAACAAGGGGTCAACCCGGGGTCAGCTCCAGGCCAGGCCTCGGAGCTCAACTGAAGCCCCCCCCCCAAATCCCATCCCATCCCGCCCCGCCACTCACCCCTCGTCCTCCTCGTTCTTGCTGGCGTTAATCTTCGAGCCTTCCACCTCCTTGGCCGGGGTCACCGCCGCCGCCGACTGCTGCTGATCCCGGCTCCCGTCTCCCACCCGCCCCGAGGCCTGGCCGCCGGCCTCGCCCGCCCCCGCCGCCGCGGAGGATTTCGACTCGGGTCCTCCGCCTCCTCCACCACCGCCGCCGCCGCCGAACGAGGACTCGCTCCCTCCCTGCCCGCCGAAGCTGTAGAAGGCGCCGTCGAAACCGTCGGCGGCCGCCCCGGCGTTGCCGTTTTCCGCGAATTGAGCCGCGTCCGCCATCTTGAGAAGCCCTGGGAGAACAAAACGCGAGCGGGGCGAAGGGGGCGGGGTTTGCGGACGCACCCCCTCCTCCTCCTCCTCCTGATGGACGGGCCCGTCTGACCAATCGCCAGCCCGGAAGCACCTCCCGCCGCAGCCAATCCAAATCGAGGGGGCGGGACCGAACGGGCGGACCAATCCCCGCCCGCGGAGCGCCCCGGAGTTCGAAATGGAGTAAGTTGGGGGTGGAGGGGGGGCTCTGATTGTCGTCGGCCCAAGCCAATCAGAAGAGGAAGACGGAGAGAACAATGACACGCCTGAGCCAATTGGATCGCGCTGCTGAAGATGGGCCGTCCAATCAGCGTGAGACAGGGGGGCGGAGCAGTGACATCAGGCATCTTTTGCCACAATCCAGATGCTCCATTGATGTTGCCACATCCCCGTCAGTTCAATGAATGATTTAGAGCCGGAGGCAAGCACAAGCCTTGGTGAGGGTGCCTTATTAGGCTTTTTAAAAACTGTGGGTGGAGAAAGACACGAGACTATAAGCAAAGTAAAGAGGTACTTGAAATAGCAAAAGCGAAAGTAGCGCTAAAAAGTTACATGCAGAAAAGGGTCAGTATTTCAGCCATTGGGTCAGAGCTGAAAAGCTGCAGAGATCTCCTGTGGACGGCAAAAGTGGAAGGCGGCGGAGAGAGGGGGTCGACAAAGGCATAGTTCGATGACGGGGAGGGCACAGAGCGCTTGCAGCCGAGCCACAGTGGACGTGTGAGGATGGAGCATGGACAAGACGAGCATGACAAACCATGACAGCAGATCTCCTAGTCGGAGTAGCTACGAACAGCAGCACCAGCAGCAGCAGAGGAAAAAGTTCCTGTTGTCTTGTTGGTGGATAGATCCATAAGCAGATCTGTTAAATGTCGTGTGTCCCCCCCCCCCCCCCCCCCCAAGACCATCTCTTCCCACACAATCTTTGGTGCCTCTTTTATAAAGATTGTCTCAGCCATCGAACATTTTTTGTCTCAGCCATCTGACATCCTGATTTTTTTTTTCTCTCTCTGTTAAATCAATTACAGCTTATTTTTCAGAGATACACCCTCCCTGTTTCACAACTCTCTTCCCGGTATTCCAATTCCATTAAAATGCTTGATAATTGTTTTTTTTGTTTTGAGTTTTCATGAAAGGGTGTACTTCTGACTGGCATACTGTAAGAATCGCCAGGATTTTCTCCAGATTTCCAATATTGGCTGTTTTTAGATTCCGCCTGTTTCTGCTGGCAGCAGGATCAGTAACCAAGAGGACACAGATTTTATATAATTGGCAAATAGCCAGGGGGATTATGAGAAATTTTTATGCAGTGCGTTGTTATGATCGAGGATGCACTGCCTGAAACGGTGTTTGAAGCTGATTCAACCCTACCTTTCCAAAGGGGATTGGATAAATCCTTGCAAAGGAAAAAGTTGCAGGGCTATGAGATATGAGGGAGGGAGTGGGACAAATTGAATCGCCCTTTCAAAGAGCTGAGAGGCACAATGGGCTGAATGGCCTCCTGTGCTGAAAATTTCTATCTGTTATTAAATAGCCTTTACAACCTATTTACATGTACATTATAGTGATTGTGA
This sequence comes from Cetorhinus maximus, assembly GCF_964194155.1. Taxonomy (NCBI): domain Eukaryota; kingdom Metazoa; phylum Chordata; class Chondrichthyes; order Lamniformes; family Cetorhinidae; genus Cetorhinus; species Cetorhinus maximus. Next base: position 28,133,171 of record NC_135905.1, read on the forward strand.
GTGGGGTGAAAGCTAGTTTGGATGATGCAAGATACAGCATATTTAACAACAGAAACTTGCATTCATGTAATGCCTTTAACATAGCAAAACATATCAAGGCACTTCACACGAGTGTTATGTGACTAAAACCTCAGTCAAAGGGGTAGTATTAAAGGAGCAGAGGTGGAGAGATTTAGGGAGGGAATTTTAGAGCTGAAGACCTAAGCAGCTGAAGGCACAGATGCCAATGGTGGTGTGATAAAAATCAGGCATGATCAAAAGTCCTGAATTGGAGGAGTACAAAGATCTCAGAGGTTTGTAAGGCTGAAGAAGGTTACAGAGATTAAAAAGGCCATGAGGGCCTTGAACAGAAGGATGAGAATTCAAAATTTGAGGCATTGCTGGTCTGGGAGCCAATGGAGGTCAGTGAGCACAGGGAGTCATGGGTGAACGGGACTTGGCGCGAGTTAAGATACAGACAGCAGAGTTTTGGGTGAGCTCAAGTTTATGAGTGATGGGGGATGGGAGGTCAGTCAGAAGGTCATTGGAATAGCCAAGTCTAGAGGTGACAAAAGCATGGATAGAGTTTCAGCAGCAGTTGAGCTGAGGCAGGGCAGAGACGTGTGATATTACAGAGATGGAAGTAGACAGTCTTGATAATGGAGAGGAAATGTGATTGGAAGCTCAGCTGAGGGTCAGACACAACACAGAAGTTGCAAACAGCTTGGCTATCAGAGACTATCTGACAGTAGCCCTGGAAAGGGATGAAATCATGATTAGGAAATAGAGTTTGTTGCAAGGATTGAAGATAATGGCTTCGAACTTCCCAATATTTAAAATTTCTACTCATCCAATATTGGGCATCGGATAAATGCCGTTACAAATAAGAGGCAATGGAAGGATTGAGAGAGGTGGTGGTGAGGTACAGCCAGACATAGTTACTGTACTCGTGGAACTTGAGGTTGTGTTTTCCGATGGTGATGCTGAGACGCAGCATGTAGGTGGGAAATTTGAGGGGGCCAAGGATACATCCTTGGGGGACATCAGAATTAACAGTGTGGGAGCAGGAAGAGAAGCCATTGGGGGAAGTATTCTAGCTATGACTGAATGAATAAGAATGGAATCCGGTAGGGCAGTCCTATTCAGCTGGACAGTGGAGGAGAGGCATTGGAAGAGGATAGTGTGAGGAACCATATCCAAGACTACAGACAGGTCAAGAAGGACAAGGAGGGATAATGCTGCACAATCACCATCATAGAGGATGTCTTTTGTGACATTGATAAGTTTCAGTGCTCCGGCAGATTCAGGTTGAAAGTTGTCAACCTTCTGGGCTCCCCCATCATTGAGGATTGGGATATTTGTTGAGCCTCCTCCTCCAGTTAGTTGTTTAATTGTCCGCCACCATTCATGACCTTCCTTCCATCATAAGGTCAGAAGTGGGGATGTTCACTGATGATTGCACAATGTTCAGCACCATTCGCAACTCCTCAGATACTGAAGCAGTCCATTTCCAAATGCAGCAAGACCTGGACAATATCCAGGCTTGTGCTGACAAGTGGCAAGTAATATTCATGCCACACCAGTGCCAGGCAATGACCATCTCCAACAAGAGAGAATCTAACCATTGCCCATTGATGTTCAATGCCATTACTATCACTGAATCCCCCACTATCAACATCCTGGGGGTTACCATTGACCAGAAACTGAACTGGACTAGCCATATAAATACTGTGGCTACAAGAGCCAGAGGATAGAAATCCTGCAATGAGCAACTCACCTCCTGACTCCCCAAAGCCTGTCCACAATCTCCAAGGCACAAGTCAGGAGTGTGATGGAATACTCCCCAGTTGCCTGGATGAGTACAGCTCCCACAACACTCAACAAGCATGACACCATCCAGGACAAAGCAGCCTACTTGATTGGCCCTCGTGCACACTTCATTGAACCAGGGTTGATCCCCTCGCTTGGTGGTAATAGTAGATTGGGGGATGCAGGGCCATGAGGTTACAGGTTGTGTTTGAGTACAATTATGCTGCTGCTGATGGCCCACAGCGCCTCATGGTTGCCCAGTCTTGAGTTGCTAGATCTGTTCAAAATCCATCCCATTTAACACAGTGGTAGTGCCACACAATACAATAGAGGGTACCCTCAATGGGAATGTGGGACTTGGTCTCCACAAGGATTGTGGTCACTCCTACCGATACTGTCATGGACAGATGCATCTGCAGCAGGCAGTTTGGTGAGGATGAGGTCAAGTATGTTTTTCCGTCTTGTTGGTTTCCTCACCACCTTCCACAGGCCCAGTCTAGCAGCTATGTCCTTTAGACCAGCTTGGTCAGTAGTGCTGCTACCGAGCCATCTTGGTGATGGACGTTGAAGTCCCCAACCCAGAGTACATTCTGTGCCCTTGCCACCTTCTGTGCTTCCTCCAAGTGGTGTTCAACATGGGAGACTAATGATTCATCAGCTGAGGGGTGGGCATTATATGGTAATCAGCAGGAGGTTTCCTTGCCCACGTTTGACCTGGTGCTATGAGACTTCATGGGGTCTGGAGTCGATGTTGAGGACTCCCAGGGCAACTCCCTCCCGATTGTATACCACTGTGCTGCCAACTCTGCTGGTGGTGCCTGGGACATTATCTGGGGGTAGCAGTGGTGTAGTGGTTTTGTTGCTGGAATAGTAATCCCCCAGGGTAATGCTCTGGGGACCCGGGTTTGGATCCTGCCACAGCAGATGGTGGAATTTGGATTCAACAAAAATCTGGAATTAAAAGTCTAATGATGACCATGAAACCATTGTTGATTGTTGTAAAAGCCCATCTGGTTCACTAATGCCCTTTAGGGAAGAAAATCTGCCTGCATGTGGCTCCAGATCTACAGCAATATAGTTGACTCTTAAATGCCCTCTGAAATGGCCTAGCAAGCCACTCAATTGTATCAAACCGTTACAAAGCCTCAAAAAAGGAATGAAACCGGACGGACCACCCAGCATCGGGAACAACAATGGCAAACTCAGCCCTGTTGACCCTGCAAAGTCCTCCTTACTAACATCTTGTTTTGGAAGAGCTGTCTCACAGCAACAGCCTGACATAGTCACGCTCACGGAATCATATCTTACAGATAATGTCCCAGACACCACCATCACCAGCAGTGGAGGCAGCACAGTGGTATACAGTGGGAAAGGAGTTGCCCTGGGAGTCCTCAACATCAACTCTTGACCCCATGAAGTCTGATTACCGCCCTCCCTCAGCTGATGAATCATGTTGAACGCCACTCAGAGGAAGCACTGAGGGTGGCAATGGTGCAGAATGTACTCTGGACAGGCGACTTCAATGTCCATCACTAAGAGTGGCTCGGTAGCACCACTACTGACCGAGCTGGCCAAGTCCTACTGGGTCCGCGGCAGGTGGTGAAGGAACCAACAAGAGGGAAAGACATATATAGGTATGTCTTTCACCAACCTGCCTGCAGATGCACCTGTCCATAACAGTATCAATATGAGTAACCACTTCACAGTCATTGTGGAGACACAATTCACATTGAGAATAGCCTCTGTTGAGTTGTGTGGCACTTCTGCCGTGCTCAATGGGGTAGATGTCGAACTAATCTAGCAACTCAAGACTGGGCATCCATGAGGCGCTGTGAGTCATCAGCAGCAGCAGAATTGTACTCAAACACAATCTGTAACCTCAAGGCCCAGCATATCTCTCACTCTACCATTACCACCAAGCCAGGGGATCAAGCCTGTTTCAATGAAGAGTGCAGGAGGGCATGCCAGGAGCAGCAACAGGCATACCTAAAAATGAGGTGTCAACCTGGTGAAGCTACAACACAGGACTACTTGCATGCCAAACAGCATAAGCAGCAAGTGATAGACAGAGCTAAGCGATCCCAACGAATCAGATCTAAGCTATGCAGTCCTGCCACATTCAGTCGTGAATGGTGGTGGACAATTAAACAACTCACTGGAGGAGGAGGCTCCACAAATATCCCCTTCCTCAATGATGGGGGAGCCCAGCACATCAGTGCAAAAGATAATGCTGAAGCATTTGCAATAATCTTCAACCAGAAGTGCTGAGTGGATGATCCATCTCGGCCTCCTCCAGAGGTCCCCAGCATCACAATGCCAGTCTTGAGCCAATTCGATTCACTCCACGTGATATCAAGAAACGGCTGAAGGCACTGGTTAGTGCAAAGGCTATGGGCCCTGACAACATTCCGGCAATAGTATGAAGACTTGTGCTCCAGAACTTGCCGCACCTCTAGCCAAGCTGTTCCAGTATAGCTACAACACTGGCATCTACCAGGCTATGTGGAAAATTGTCCAGGTATGTCCTGTACACAAAAAGCAGGACAAATCCAACCCAGCCAATTACCACCCCATCAGTCTACCCTCAACCATCAGTAAAGTAATGGAAGGAGTCATCAACAGTGCTATCAAGCAGCACTTGCTTAGTAATAACCTGCTCACTGATGCTGGATTTGGGTTCCGCCAGAGCCACTCAGCTCCTGACCTCATTACAGCCTTGGTTCAAACATGGACAAAAGAGCTGAACCCACGAGACAAGGTGAGAGCAACTGCCCTTGACACCAAGGCCGTGTTTGACTGAGTGTGGCATCAAGGAGCCCTAGCAAAACTGGAATCAATGGGAATCGGCGGGGGTGGGGGCGGGGGGGGGGGGGGGTGTGTGGAATCTCCACTGGTTGGAGTCATACCTAGCACAAAGGAAGATGGTTGTGGTTGTTGGAGGTCAGTCATCTCAGCTCCAGGACATCACTGCAGGAGTTCAGGGTAGTGTCCTAGACCTAACCATCTTCAGCTGCTTCATCAATGACCTTCCCTCCATAATAAGGTCAGAAATGGGGATGTTCGCTGATGATTGCACAATGTTCAGCACCATTCGCGACTCCTCAGATACTGTAGCAGTCCATGTCCAAATGCAGCAAGACCTGGACAATATCCAGACTTGGGCTGACAAGTGGCAAGTAAATTTCGCGCCACGTAAGTGCCAGGCAATGACCATCTCCAACAAGGGAGAATCTAACCATTGCCCCTTGATGTTTAATGGCATTACCATTGCTGAATCCCTCACTATCAACATCCTGGGGGTTACCATTGACTAGAAACTGAACTGGACTAGCCATATAAATACTGTGACTATAAGAGCAGGTCAGAGGCTAGGAATTCTGCAACAGGTAACTCACCTCCTGACTCCCCAAAGCCTGTCCGCCATCTACAAGGGACAAGTCAGGAGTGTGATGGAATACTCCCCACTTGCCTGGATGAGTGCAGCTCCCACAACACTCAACAAGCTTGACACCATCCAGGCCAAAGCAGCCCACTTGAATGGCACCACACCCACAAACATTCACTCCCCTCACCATCGACACACACTAGCAGCAGTGTGTATCTACAAGATGCACTGCAGAAATTCACCAAGGCTCCTTAGACAGCACCTTCCAAACCCATGATCACTACCATCTAGAAGGACAAGGACAGCAGATAGATGGGAATACCACCACCTGGAAGTTCCCCTCCAAGTCACTCAACATCCTGACTTGGAAATATATCGCTGTTCCTTCACTGTCGCTGGGTCAAAATCCTGGAACTCCCTCTTTAACAGCACTGTGGATGTAACTATACCTCATGGATTGCAGCGGTTCAAGAAGGCAGCTCACCACCACCTTCTCATGGGCAACTAGGGGTGGGCATTAAATGCTGACCCAGCCAGTGAAGCCCACATCCCGTGAATGAATTTTTAAAATGTGGCATGACTGCAGAGCTTAGATCTGATCCGTTGGTTGTTGAATCGCTTAGCTCTGTCTATCACTTGCTGCTTATACAATTTGGCATGCAAGCAATCCTGTGTTGTAGCTTCACCAGGTTGACACCTCATTGTTAGGTATGCCTGGTGCTGCTCCTGGCATGCCCTCCTGCATTCTTCTTTGAACCAGGATTGAACACCTGGCTTGGTGCTAATGGTAACTAGGGATGGACAATAAATGCTGGCCCAGTCAGCGAAGCCCACATCCCGTGAATTAATTTTTAAAAATTATCTTTAAGTCATGATTATGACTGTCAGGTGATTATGACTAGTCTGTGAGACAGCTCTCCCAATTTTTGACACAAGCCCCCAGCTGTTAGTGAGGAGGATTTTGCAGGGTCAACAGGGCTAAGTTTGCTGCTGTCCTTTCCAGGACACTGATCACTCATAGCCTGTTGCTATCTGGACATCAGTCACGCACAGTCTGCATCTCTCTGGAAACCAGTCACTCACAGTCTCTCGCCCTCTGGACACCGGTCTCTCACAGTTTGTCCTTACTGCTTCATTCTTATTGCTTTGTTCTTAGCAGTTTGATGCAACTGAATGGCTTGCTAGGCCTTTTCACAGGGGCATGTAAGATCTGGAGTAACATGTAGGCCAGATAAGGATGGCACATTTCATTCTCTAAAGGGCATTAGTGAACCAGATGGGCTTTTACAACAATCAACATGATTTCCTGGTCATCATTAGACTTTTAATTCCAGGTATTTTTGTTGAATTCAAATTCCACCGTCTAATGTGGTGGGATTTGAACCCGGGTCTCCAGAGCATTACCCTGGATAATAATAATCATGATAATAATGATCATAATAGTCCAGTGCTAATACCATTATGCCACCACCTCCCAGATGCCTCACCTACCATCTTTGATCTGTGTGTAAAAGGAATTAAACCACCACTTTCAAAGCAAATCCACAAGATGTGTGTTTTTGTAAAAATTGGAATAATGAATTATGGTGTCGAATTCCTCATTGGTTTCATTCTGCATCAGAGAGATTCGAGTTGACCCCATCTGAAGTAACTGCACTCAGTGCTGGGCACTGCACCTCAGCAAGGATATGTTGGTCTTCGAGGAGGTGCAGCGCAGAATCACAAAAATAATACCCAGACTCCAAGGGTTAAATTATGAATTCCAAATGAATTATAAATTTTATAGATCAGTGGTTCTTAAAGTGTGGTCCACGGAGTGGGCTGGCTGTCTCACCTAGGAGGGGAGTAGGCATGGAGGACCACCAAGCGTGATGCAAAGATATGAGCAATTTAATACTTCATTAACCTATAGTTGATGGGGTAACTCTACCTCCCTTCACTTTTGCCATTACTTGTTCATCCAAAGTCTCCTCAGTGTACCACAGGACTACCACAGTGCCAGAAATAGGCTGCAAATGGGCACTAGCGCAGTACCAGGTTTGTTTGGTGATTATCACGGTATCAGACTGACATTACAAATTAGCTTCATTCACCTGGTTTTCTTCACCTAAATCTACAACAAGTGCTCGTCCCTAATATAAAAAACAAGGAGTGCTGGAAAAACTCAGCAGGTCAGGCAGCACCTGTGGAGAGAGAAACAAAGTTAACGTTCTGAGTCGAATGTTTTTATTTCTGATTTTCAGCGTCCACAATATTTTGCTTTTATTTAAGTGCTTATTCCTCTTGGATTATCCGGTCAGTCATTTGTCACATGTCACAGTCAACCAGTTCCACAAATAGCAATGAGATAAATAGCCAGTGTTTTTGTTAGTCGAAGATTAAATACCAATCAGGTCACTGAGAGAACTCTCCTCTCTTTGAATCATTCCGCAGACCTGTTCTTACCTTTACCTGAATAGGGAGACAGGGCCTCAATTTAATATCTTACCTGAATATAGTAGTGCAGCACTCCCTCATTGCTACCTTATATTGTGTGCTAAAGTCCTGGAGTGCCCCCTTCTGATTTTACAGAGAATTTACAGAACAACAGCCGGCCATTCAGCCCAGCTAGTCTGGTACTGTTCAGACAAATCCCTGCTGTACACTTTCCCTGGCTCAAATATCCTTCCTACATTGAGGTGTCCAAGACTGCATACAAGATGGCCTCTGTGTATCTAAACATTACATTGTACAGGAGCAGAAAATCTGATAATAGATAGACAGTGTGTGTATTGACACCTGTGAAATGAAGGAGGGGATTTATACCAGACTTATTGCAAACAGAATCTGCTTTACTTAAAATAACAGAGGCTAGTTTACAAGAAACATCAAGAGTCTATTTAAACTGATTCTCTAAATACCATAGCAAACAGAATCTATTGAAACAGAAATCATGACTGAAACTAGAGCAGAGATTGCTGATTAAAGCAAGAGTATTTCTTCAGCAAGATGCATTGAGTGGAGGATAGCTACATGTTTTGGTACACCAATAAGAGTTATGGTTTTGTTTCCAATTTCCAGCAGTGTAAGGGATGTGATGTAACAAACCATGTGACTTCTGTACGCTGGCAATCTGAAGACCCGTATCATGCAGACCTGTCTGTACATGGCTGAACCATCCTTAAATAAAGAATCCACTTTATTGCGTTACTGATCCCACCTTGAGTGGTCAGTGCCTTTGTGTGCATAGTAGTAACTATCACAGGGCTTAATAGAACGCAATACTATATATCAGAATATGTGTACAAAATCAGTCCCAGTCCCTTATAGCAATGCGGTCTCCGGGATGATTGACACGCCAATTACCCAATCATCTCCCTTCTGGCCTGGATTTGTCATGTCACTATATGCAGCCACAAACAGATTGTGCAACGGTTTTCAACCCATTCCAACTTTCAAACAATCTGTTTGAACATTGTGAATCCCGCACGCTCTCTGTTAGCTGGGTCAGGGTAGGGCTGCAGCCTGATTACTGTTCTCCCCACCCTTCCCCATTTTGCTCAATCCCATTAATAGGGTTCACTGGCCTTCAGTTTGGATAAAGAGTTAACTTGTCTTTTCATTGAACAGAAAACAAGGGGCCTCTTGTGCGGTACATTTCCAGCATTTTCCATTTTATTTCAGAACTTTCCTGGTTAGGATAACATTGAAATTCCAGCACTGCAGGTGAAGGAGGAAATTATATTTCAAGAGCCTATGCTGTTTGAGGGAGCCGCAGTGAAGCAGCCCTCTTTCCCTGTGGGAAAGCACATCACTTACACACTCGTTCTTTCAGGTGAAGCAGAAATTCGTAGTAGGACATTGCTGTCTCAGTGCGGTCATCCACCAGACGCTTGATGAACACGGACCGTGAGGTACTGTCATCCCTGGCAAGAAAGAGATCAACAGAATCAATTTAAGGCAGCAATCATCTGTCATTGTTCTGCAAGATGCCGCAAAACACGATCGCTCTTGCAGCACAGAAGTTGTCAAATTTCATTTGGTCACACTCCTGCAAACAGCCTTGGGTCATTGTACTATGTTAAAGACTCTATATAAATGATGGAAGTTATTGTTGTTATTCATTCCATCATGCCTGTGCCTGCTCTTTGGCGCAACCAACTAATTAACTCCACACCCCTGCTCTTTCCCCATAGCCCTGCAAATTTCTTCCTTTTCAAGTCTCTTTTGAAAGTTACAATTGAATCTGCTTCCACTGACCTTCCATGCAAGTGCATTCCAGATCATAACTTGCTGCATATAAAAAAAATTCTCTTCATCTCCCCTCTTTTTACTCTATCTTAAATCTCTGCCCTCTGGTTACTGACCCTCCTGCTAGATCCTCTATAAAAAACCCTAATAAAATTTTGAACCATTAAATATTAACGTAACCCACCCTAAGGAGAATAATCCCAGCCTCTCCAGTATCTCCACATACATACACAGAATTATAGCACCAAAATGGCTATTCAGCCCAAAAACTATCTTATGCAGATTCTCAATACACAGCTGGAGTGGGGGACCGGCCCCTACACATCAAGATTTTGTTTTTGCAGAAATATATTATATTCATAAAATATCTAAAAGAACATTACAAAACATTTCAAAATGGCCATTACAAAAAGTGTAATAATATTTAAGTTTTCTACATAAATCATGTCACACCCTGAGGTGCTTCAATACAATCAAAGGAACATCACCAGCATTTCGAAATGGTCATCACAGACAGTGCAATCATATTCAAGTTTTCTGCATTGATCATGTTGGCACCTTGCGGTGCCCCTGCGCACTGAGATTGTTTGGAGACTGGCGCTAAGTCCAAGGATGGTTTGTGGATGTACACCCACAATCTGAGGGGGTCTGTGGTGACTTCACCTCTTTCTGAGCCTGGGTAATTTGTTTTGAGGAGACTGGCTGATATTGGGGGAGGAATCACTCATCCACTCTCAGCCGCTCAGGTGTAAAGAGACATTCGGTGGGGGAGGGGATGTGGGGGGAGGCAGACTGGAATGTGACTGGGAACCAAGACTGGTTTTCCCAGTGGGGAGATCCTTTTGATGCTACATCTCACCAACGACCAGTCTCGCGTACAAAGAAGCACAAAGGACAATTCATGAAAGAAGTTTAGGTAACATTCTGTCAAATGGGATTGAATGACGTTCTGTGAAAGCTTAGACTCACTTGATGATGAAGCAAGGTGCATGGTAAAGTCTCTCCTTCCTTAAGGATCCCAGTAATGCCTGGATGAGTTTAGAAGCGGGATTCTGCAGAATGGGCAGCAAGGTCTGAAACACACCAGCAGTATTAATATTTATTATGTGCTCAGGATTTTCCAGTGCTCATCATAGACGCAAAAGGCCTGGAATTTCCTTGGAACTGATCCTGCATCTCCAGAGTGTCTTCCCAACTCTGATCTGAGCAGCTCCAACAAAGCTATGGCTATGGAGCAGAAAGAGCTCCCAGGGAATCCCAGGCCCAGAAACTCACAAACGCGCTGCAATATCACACAATGCAGAATGAAATAAAATGGGAGGAGGAGAGGGAGAGAGAAAAGAGCACGGTAACAAGTTCCCCAAAACACAATTTGGGCTCCAGCTGGAATAATGAACACCTCATTATTTTGAAGCAATGGAGACAGTCTAGCCTGTGTAAACTGGAGATGGTCCCAGGGGTGAGGGGACAGAGCTATCATGAGGAACTTAAAAAACGGCAGAAGCTGTATTCGCTGCAGCAAAGGGAATCTAACCAAGTGTTTAAATTGTGAAATGATTTGAGACAGTAAATAGAGAAAGATTATTTACATGGGTTGGTAGTTGGGGGCATGAATCTAGAGTTGAAGCATGATAGGAGGGGATTGAATCTTTATTTCATGGAAAGGGTTATTAAGATATGGAATACATCACCACCAGTGGCTGTTGAAACCAAGAAAGTCACAACATTTAAGAGAGAATTAAATCATTTGAAGAAAAATATTAATTGATAGAAAGAGCACTTAACTGGCTTCCTCTTGAATACATCCATGCTATTTGCCTCAACTTTTCTATGTGGTCATGAGTTCCACATCCTCACCACTCTCTAGATAAAGAAGTTTAATCAAATTGCCCAATGGATTTATCAGTGACTATCTTATATTTATGGTTCCTAGTTTGGGTCTCTCCAACAAGTGAAAATATCTTCTCTACTCTACCCTGTCAAACCCCATCATAATAAAAAGTGTCTATCGCAGTTGTCTTCACTATTTTTCAAGCCAAAAGCCACTTCAGCAAAAAACCTGCAGCGTGAGAGCCACATCGACTACTAAATTATCATTGCTTACCACTCCAGCAATTCACTTGGACCAAAAGAAAATACACAACACCAACAGTTGAATACTCTGCTAACTCTATGGTGGTTGCTATGGTAATATAACTGTTACTGCACATACTTAGATATACTTATTGGTGCACATTATACCATGTGGTCAATGTGACATGTAAAGAAGGCTGACATTTGATAGGCTTGGTAGACATTTTTTAATGTTAAAAATAAAATAAATAGGAATGTAATGCTGGGCTGGGCTCCAGCTCACCACGACCCTCTGAGGATAAAGCGGTTACTGAAAATGGATAGATGGAATCGGGGAGCTGCACTTAGTGTGGATGGGAGCTGCCACTGGCTCGAGGGCCTTGCAATGAAGAACATTGGTCTATCAGTTCTCCCCGTCGCCCCTCAGCCGGGCCTATCCTGGAGAAAACTCTATTCCGTTTTCCTAATAGTTACAATCTCTTTTTAATCCTAGGAAATGTTCTTGCATTTTCTCCAATGCTTCTATATTGTTTCCGTAATAAGGAGGCCAGAACTGTGCACGGTACTTCAAGTGTGGTAAAGGCTTGCTAAAAAAAGCAGCTTGGAGACACCGAGGGGTGACAGGAGGGTCAGGACTTACCAGTGTACCTGGTAGCGAGGTGTAGCTGCTCACGCCTAACACACCATCCAGGAAACTGGTGCTGCAGTGCCTTCCGACCCAGATATATAGAACCTGAAGATAGAAGAACATAGAATAGCCTTGAGCACCCAATCACTGCAGAATCAGCAACAGTTATAAGAACATAAGAGATAGAGGTAGGAGTTGACCATGTGGCCCGTTGAGTTGGACCCACCATTCAGTACGATCATGACTGATCTTGGGCTTCAACACCACTGTCCCGCCCGCTCCCCATATCCCTCCATCCCTGAGAAAACAAACATCTATCTCCCTCAAACTTAAATATATTCAATGATGGAGCATCCACAACTCTCTGGGGTAGAGAATTCCAAAGATTCCTGATGGAAGAAATCTCTCCACAATTCAATCCTAAATGATCAGCCCTTTACCCTGAGACAGTGCACCGCCCCTCCACCCATACAAGAACATAAATACTGTGTTCTTACCCGAAATGATCCATAGAAACATAGAAAATAGGAGCAGGGGTCGGCCATTCGGCCCTTCGAGCCTGCTCCGACATTCATTATGATCATGGCTGATCATCCAACTCAATAGCCTGCTCCCACTTTCTCCCCATACCCTTTGATCCCTTTCACCCCAAGAGCTATATCTAACTCCTTCTTGAAAACATACAATATTTTGGCCTCAACTACTTTCTGAGGTAGCGAATTCCACAGGCTCACCACTCTCTGGGCGAAGAAATTTCTCCTCAACTCAGCCCTAAATGGTCTACCCCATATCCTCAGACTGTGACCCCTGACTCTGGACTCCCCCACCATCGGGAACATCCTTCCTGCATCTACCCTGTCTGGTCCTGTTAGATTTTTATAGGTTTCATGAGATTCCCCCTCATTTTTCTGAACTCCAGCGAATATAATCCTAACCGACTCAACCTCTCCTCACATGTCAGTCCCGCCATCCCAGGAATCAGTTTGGTAAACCTTCGCTGCACTCCCTCTATAGCAAGAACATCCTTCCTCAGATAAGGAGACCAAAACTGCACACAATATTCCACGTGTGGTCTCACCAAGGTCCTGTATAATTGCAGCAAGACATCCCTGCTCCTATACTCAAATCCTCTGGCTATGAAGGCCAACATACCATTTGCCTTCTTTACCACCTGCTGCACCTGCATAATTACCTACAGCGACTGGTGTACGAGGACACCCAGGTCTCTCAATTTATAGCCATTCAGATAATAATCTGCCTTCCTGTTTTTGCTACCAAAATGGATAACCTCACATTTATCCACAGTATACTGCATCTGCCATGCATTTGCCCACTCAGCTTATCCAAATCACACTGAAGCATCTCTGCATCCTCCTCACAGCTCACCCTCCCACCCAGCTTTGTGTCATCTGCAAATCTGGAGATATTACATTTAATTCCCTCATCTAAATCATTAATATATATTGTGAATAGCTGGGGTCCCAGCACCGATCCCTGCGGTACCCCACTAGTCACTGCCTGCCATTTGGAAAAAGACCCGTTTATTCCTACTCTTTGTTTCCTCTCTGCCAACCAGTTTTCTATCCATCGCAATACACTACCCCCAATCCCATGCGCTTTAATTTTACACGCTAATCTCTTACGTGGAACTTTGTCGAAAGCCTTCTGAAAGTCCAAATAAACCACATCCACTGGCTCCCATTCATCAACTCTACTAGTTACATCCTCGAAAAATTCCAGTAGATTTGTCAAGCATGATTTCCCTTTCGTAAATCCATGCTGACTCTGTCCGATTCTGCCACTGTTTTCCAAGTGCTCAGCTATTAAATCTTTAATAATGGACTCTAGAATTTTCCCCACTACCGACGTCAGGCTGACTGGTCTATAATTCCCTGTTTTCTCTCTGCCTCCCTTTTTAAATAGTGGGGTTACTGTGGAATTACCTACCCTCCAACCTGTAGGAACTGTTCCAGAGTCTATAGAATCTCGGAAGATGACCACCAATGCATCCACTCTTTCTAGGGCCACTTCCTTAAGTACTCTGGGATGTAGATTATCAGGCCCTGGGGATTTATCGGCCTTCAATCCCATCAATTTCCCCAACACCAATTCCCTACTAATGCTGATTTCTTTCAGTTCCTCCCTCTCACTAAACCATGTGTTCCCCAACATTTCTGGTATGTTATTAGTGTCCTCCTTTGTGAAGACAGAACCAAAGTATGTATTTAGTTGGTCAGCCATTTTCTTTGTTCCCCATTATAAATTCCCCTGTTTCTGCCTGTAAGGGACCTACATTTGCCTTCACCAATCTTTTTCTCTTCACATACCTATAGAAACTTTTACAGTCAGTACTTGCCTACATAACAACAGTCCCTGCACATCAAAGTAATTAGTTGTCCTTGAAGTGTTTCCAGCTGTTTCTGGGATGTGACTGGAAACTATAAGAATGCAAATCCTCTTGCTCTGCTTCTGAAGGGTTTCCATTTTCTATTAACACTTACATTACCACAATCGATTAAGAAGGCTCCTTGCAGAGTAAGGTTCTCTGCCATGAGCGGTATCAAGGCTGGTCTCTTCACTGATCCTTTGCCTGCCTCCAGGGTGACCTGTCATGGGGTAAGAAAGGGATTAGAAACAGCATGACAGTCTGCTAATCTCACCACCTCCATCTCTCTCTCACTCACTCTCTCTCTCTCTCTCTGCCTTAGCATTGATTGAACGAAACAGAACTCAGGGAATCAATCACACCACACGGTAACCGAGGCACTCACGTTGTCGGCAGACTCGCTGGGGAGGTAATCGTCAATCCTGTACAGATCGGGGTAAACCATCCGCAGAACAAAGGTCAGCGGCTGCACCAGCAGCTGGGACATGGTGAAAACCCGCTCGTCCAGGCTCATGGCTGCATCCGTCTGAAAGGCAGGCTGCAAGACGAGATGGAACAGGTTCAGGCCTCCATAGCAGAGGACAGAGGTCAGGGTATATTTCTTTACTCAGGGGCCTAGAAATTTGGCTGTACAGAGTCTGTTTATCGAGCACTAAAATATACCCAAAGCCTCCGGCAGAGTGGAGAGAGACTCCACCTCCCCTGCACCCTCCCTGCCAAAGCTGGGCGCCATGATTTCAAGGAAGAACAAAATGGATCAAAACTGGGATGAAATTTCTTCATCAAGAAATAACAGTGGAACTTCCTGGTCCAAAGAGGACACTTAAACCAAAACTAAACTTATCTCTACAGCTAAAACAATCATCAAGTATTATTATTTTTTAAAAAAAGCAAAGTAGTGCAGATGCTGTAAATCTGAAATAAAACAGAAAACGCTCGAAAAACTGCTGAGTTTTTCCAACACTTTCTGTTTTTATCAAATATTATTACTTCCTGGACGCGCTTTCTCAGGAACTTTGCACAGCGGGTTATGTGGAACCATTCAATCCTATTCCAGCAAATTTCTTCGATAAGGGATCGTACTAATACCTGGCAGGACAGGAACAGGGTCAGAGATTTACAGGCAAGGTCTTGACTGAGATAGTTGAGTTATTCACTTGACACAGGGAAAACAGAGGTCGGCAGGTCAAAGTTGAATAGCGGAAAGGCTGTGATCGGAACAGAGTAATACACACAAGACCACTGCAGCCATCTGGTCAATACCAACCTTCAGACTATACCTCACCATGCTTTATCCATTATATTCTTCATTCGCTTTGTTCACCCAAAAAACTATTCAGCTCCTTTTTGAATTTGCTGATATTGTCTGTCTCCGCTCTCTCCCCGGGCAGTGTGTTTAACAAACTCCCTACCTTCTCTGTGAATCAGCAAAATCTAAAACCATTCATCCCCTCTCTCTCTCTCCTGAGATCAAACCCACAGTTACAGAGTTTGATTTTGGGTAAACATGCCAGTTTGAAATCGTGCAACAGAAACGGATTTTACTCTTTTCTCATCAAAAACCAGCAACCGTGCATTAACTAGTCAAAATGAACCTCACAGTTTCAACAATTGTTGAAAGGGCTGCCTTCATGGGACAAATTATTTGATCATTCACCCTTTAACTTCAAACGCGCTTGTTTGTTACATAAATCTCCTTGATACAATTCACTGGTGGAACAGGCATGAGAGGCTCCTGTACCTATGCCCCTATGTCATGTTAACTCTTTGTGACAAGCCATTGTCATCATGATCTGAAGGGGCGGAATGGCCTCCTCCTGTACCCATGCCCCTATGTCATGTTAAATCTTCATGAAAAACCTGTACCACAATGATCTGAAGGGGCCAAATGGCTTACTCCTGTTCCTCGGTTTTGTCATGAAAAGCCAATTACCGCCGCGCATTGCTTACGGGCATATTGAACTTTTTAAGGAAGACTTGAGTGTTTTTAAAGAAATACAAGCAAGGACACTGAGCAAAAGATGGCTGATGATGTAAAGTGACCACTTTCTGGAAAATTCCAATGTGGGTTATACTGACAGACCTGTCCTGAGAGAACATGGAATGTCGTACCTGAAAAGGTACCTGAAAAGGCCTTGTTTAAGCAGAGACACTTGAAAGGGAGATAGGAAAGATGCAAAAGACTGAACTTTAATCCCCTGTGGTTGCGGAGACAAAAGATTGAGTTGCATGTCTCAGCAGTTACCCAAAAATTCATCTCCTGTTGATTTATATCTCAGAATGTGTAAATAGTTCTGAGGTGGATGCAAGATGACTATTTCCCCTCATCGAATACACGGGGAAAATGGGTTTAAAAAGTTAGCTGTAGAGGAGTGTAGGGTGTGCTGGTGTGCTGTGAGAGTGATAGCACAAGAATACCAACTAGTCACCCCTGCAGTTGCAGGCGAAGACTCTCTCTCTCTGTTGCTGGGGGCATGGCTCAGCAGAAGCCACAATCAAAAAGGAAATAGGACAGCCTCTTCAGTTACCCTGCGGAAGCAAGTATCTTCAAACCAACTGCAAAACTGCCAAAATCAGCTCTACCAGAATCACCCAACTTAACGGCCACAACAAATTGCCATCTATGCCTCACGGACAAGCCAAAGACTGATTTGTATATACTTTTCTAATTTTTATTTGGACTCAACTTCTCATTTCTGATCTGTGTGTATGTGCGTTGCGTTTTTATTAATTTTCTCAGGTTTCAGTAACTAATAAATTTAATCTACCTTTAGCTCTAGAGAGCCTGTTTACATTGGCTCCTTCTAAAAAATAAATACATTTGGACTAGGAAAAGGTATCCACCGGGGGGAGGGGAAGGGATCCCTTTTACATTAACCTTGTTGCGACCAACTGAGGGGGTTGAATAAAGAAGGGGGGCCAACTCATTCCTCCTCACCCAGGGGCATAACAAAAATGGGGTCCCGTTCGGGAAGTTAACAAATTGGGGGACCGCACCCGGGGACCGATCATAACAGTTTCTCATTCTGTGACCTCTCACCTGCTTTAGTAGGGCAAGGACGTACAGTGGAAGTTGCTGTAGACTGCGGGGGATGGAGAATGCGGGCTGCTTTGGACAGCATGCTGAGACGCGGTAGGCAAGGAGAGCATCAATGAGAACTCTAATCAACTCATCACGGGTGTAAGCAAGACAGATCCTCACTGAATGATCCACTGCTGCAGGTAAATATAGAGAAAGATCACATCAAGGTAAGGAGACACAAAATAATTGGCTACAGGACATCTCAGTCCCCCTGAGCTGCTCACTCTTTACAACGTTTTCAACTCACTCAATCATAACCATAAATCATAAATCTCATTACATATCAGAAATAGCTTCAAGTAATGTTAACCACAAAATATCAAAGCATTGGCTTTTAATCTTTATCGTCCATCCATTGACCTAGCTCTTAATCCTTTAATTTTTATCGTCCATTGTCCTAGCTCTTAATCCGACTCCACCTCATTTCCCCAGTACTGAGATTGCTTTTCCCATCTACGCTCACCTGACGTATGGCTCCATGTCCTTTATTAGATGTGGAGGCAGCATTTATTGCTCATCCCTAACAGAAGGCATTTAAGGCCAACCACATTGCTATGGGTCTGGAGTCACATGTAGGCCAGAAAAGGATGGCAGATTTCCTTCCATAAAGGTCATTAGTGAACCAGAAGGGTTTTTACAACAATCATTCCACAATTCCAGATTTTTACTGAATTCAAATTCCACCATCTGCCGTGGTGGGATTCGAATCTGAGTCCCCGGAGCATTCCCTTGGGTCTCTGGATAACTAATCCAACGATAATACCACTACGCCATTGCCTCCCCAGATGCTCACTAACCTCCACTGGTTTCCATTCCAGCAATGGCACAATTAAAAAATTTCATCCCTGTTTTCAAATCTCTCCATGGCCTCACTCTTCCCTATCTCTGTAATCTCCTCCAGCCCCACAACCTTCTGTGATATTTACTTTCCTCAAATTCTGGGCCCTAAGTTTTGGAATGCCCTCCCTAAACCCCTCCACTTCCTTCCCCTTTTTTAAGAAGTTCCTTAGAATCTACCTCTTTGACTGAGCTGTCACCTATACCAATATCTCCTTATGTGGTTCAGTCTAATTTTGTTTGTTAATGCTCCTGTGAAGCACCTTGGGACATTTTACTACATTAAAGGTTCTTGCTATAGAGGGAGTGCAGCGAAGGTTTACCAGACTGATTCCTGAGATGGCGGGACTGACATATGAGGAGAGATTGAGTCGATTAGGATTATATTCGCTGGAGTTCAGAAGAATGAGGGGGGATCTCATAGAATCCTATAAAATTCTAACAGGACTAGACAGGGTAGATGCAGGAAGGATGTTCCCGATGGTGGGGGAGTCCAGAACCAGGGGTCACAGTCTGAGGATATGGGGTAGACCATTTAGGATTGAGATGAGAAATTTCTTCACCCAGAGAGTGGTGAGCCTGTGGAATTCGCTACCACAGAAAGTAGTTGAGGCCAAAACATTGTATGTTTTCAAGAAGGAGTTAGGTGTAGCTCTTAGGGTGAAAGGGATCAAAGGATATGGGGAGAAAGCGGGAGCAGGCTATTGAGTTGGATGATCAGCCATGATCATAATGAATGGCGGAGCAGGCTCGAAGGGCCGAATGGCCTACTCCTGCTCCTATTTTCTATGTTTCTATATAAACACAAGTTGTTGTTGAGCATTGTTGTAGGTCCCGTCTTCCATGATCCTTCACTGTCGCTGGGTCAAAATCCTGGAACTCCCTCCCTAACAGCACTGTGGGTGTACCTACACCACATGGACTGCAGCGGTTCAAGAAGGCAGCTCACCACCACCATCTGAAAGGCAATTAGGGATGGGCAATAAGTGCTGGCCCAGCCAGCGATGCCCACATCCCATGAAAGAATTAAATGAAACGCACTGTTATCAACCCACCCAATCGTAAAATATCGTATCAGCACCAAACGCTGCTCCGGCCGTTCCTCGACCATTCCAGGGGTGCCCAAGTTTTCGTTGTCATCGGCCATGTAGGAGGAGCCTTATGCCCACTTCTGCTATTTAACTCTGCATTCCCATATAATTCAAGATATCTGATACTAATAGATCTTGGGGTTCGGCTTTAGGGTTTATTTGCCAACAAGACAATGATTATAAAAACATCCCTTAATTTCCAAACTACCAGGCCCACAAAATTCAAACGGTAAATAATAATAAGTATAAGCTCAAATAGAACTGTGCTGGCCGGTCCACCGGCTCCGGCTGCAAGGGATTAGGAATATAGGAAAAGGAGGAGTCCATTCAGCCCCTTGAACCTATTCACCATTCAATGAGATTATGGCTGATCAGTATCGTAACTCGATTTAACTGCTTTGGTTCTTTAACCTGTACTACCCTTACCTAACAAAAACATTTTCAAATGGCCCCCCAACCTTGACATATTTTTGGGGAAAAGAGTACCAGATTTCCGCTACCCTTTCTGTGAAGAGCTTCCTAACATCACTCCAAATGGCCAGGTTCTAATTTTAAGGTTATGCCCCTTGTTCTGGGCTTACTGCACCAGAGGAAATAGTTCCTCTCTCTTTACCCTACCAACTCCTTGAACGATCTGAAACGCTTCAATTAATTCACTCCTTAATGGTCTATACTCAAGCTGAGAGTGTACAGCCTGCCCTCACAATGTAACCCTTTTAGTCCACAGGTATCATTCTGCTTATGGTGGGGAGGGGGAGACCACAGGTTGAACAGCCCCGCTGTAAGTGATTTTTCCATTCAATGATATTTCTTACTCTGCTTGTGCTCCTGCTTATTTTATCACAGCTAACATGATATCGTACCCATTTTTGAAAGAATTCCCATCATAGCTGCCATATTGACCCCTGCATAAACTTCACTCAGGGAGCTGACAACTGGCAGGCAGTACGTGTAGATTCGAACCCGCCGTTCACCTGAAAAACAAACATACTCTAAACGTCATCCACAACCAGTCATGCTCCACAAACCCCTCGTCAAAATAATGAAATCGGGTGGGTGGGGCGTGTGGGGACCTGTGATAGAGGAATGCAGAGTAGCTGGAGTTCTTCACCTCAGAATAGAGGAGATTAAGGGAAGATTTGTTAGAAGCGTTCAAAATCATTAAGAGTTTGGATAGGAAAAACTATTTCTAGTCGCAGAGGGGTTGGTGACCAGAGGACGTAGATTGGCAAAGCAACCAGAGGTGGCATGAGAAAGCATGGATTGTGCCGCCTGAAAGGGCGGTGGCAGCAGATTCAATATTAACTTTCAAAAGGCAACTGGATCTATCTTCTTCTATTCCCTTCCCACACCTAGTGGCATATGAGGCAGACAAAGCTTCCATAGCTGGTTTGTCCTGGAACAGGTCACAAGCCTGGATCTTGAGGGCATCATTCCAGATCACGCATGGCTTGCTGACCAGGGGACTCTTACCATCTGCCATAGGCCTATTGGGAGGATTTGCTGGTTGATAATGAACCTGTTTGGCTGCATTATGAACGTGCCTTCCTTGTCTGTCAAGTCCTGGAGCGGGAGTCGAACCTGGAGCTTCTAGATCAGTGACAGCGATGCTACTCACTGTGCCACTAGATCTCCCATAACTGGATATATACCTGAAGTAAAATATTTACAGGGCTTTGGGAAAAGATAGTGAAGTGGGACCCCTGGATTTCTTTTTCAAAAAGCTGGAACAGGCAGGATGGGCTGAATGGCTGCCTTCTGTGATTTATCATTCTATGATGGATGCTATGATAGAGGCAAAGCCCACTTCTTGGTATCCAGCAACACGTCCCTTCAACCTTGGGTTGGAGAAGTCTGTGGCTCTTACGGCCTGTGAGATCTGAGAGCGTGGGGGACATGGTGGTGTAGCGGTAACGTCACTAGCCTAGTAATCAAGAGGTCCAGGGTAATGATCTGGGGACATGGGTTTAAAATCCCACTTGCCAACCAATCAGCACTCTCTTCTCATACAGTATAGACATGTTGTTTCCCCTGACATTGGTATTTTCTTGCAAGTTGCCCTGATGGAAACCTGCGACAAAAAAAATGTCTCTTTTTTCAGCAGTACTCAAGTTCTGTACTACCAAATGACTAAAGAAAAACAAACTTGATGCTGGAGCTGGATGCAGAAAGAAGGAAAATACCGCATGCTGCACACTGTCATCAGCAGAAAAGCATCCTCTCCACTTAAAAAAGTTGCCCTTGTTTTCCCTGCAGCCCAAAAAACTATGTGAGTAAAAGCATGGGTTGCTCAGAAAGGATCACAACCTTAGTCATGCCGTTCTAATCTAGGCAGCAAGCGAAGACCTAGTGATTCCCTATCGGGTGGTAAGTTGAGCGGGCGGCTCAGCCTGGCTCATTTCCTTGGCAGGATTGAAGGCTGCCATGAAAACATTTGCAGAACTTGTGGAGGAGCTGCGCAAGTTCCATCTTACCTTGGCAGGAAGTGTAGAGTAGAGAGGACTGGAAGACCACGAGTGAGCTCTCAGTTACAGCCCCGTCTATCATCATCTGAAAGGCAAACTCTGCCTGAGGGCAGACACAGGGCAGGGACAGCATCTGCGCCGTCTGCAGGAACGAGTTTCCATGGAAGGTTTCCAGCACGAGGCCTAAAAAATCAGAGATTTGAAATGATGGTTACCGTGACGACTGTGTCCTTGGCCTTTTGGATGGTCCACACGGGTGACTGCATCACCAATGGAATCAAATCAACTGATGTGCCCGCCCACCATTTTTAAAGGAGCACCAATGAAAAAGGTTCAATTTGGACTGGGAAATGAAACACAGGAAACAAAACTTTATCAAACAATATTGCCGTTGACTTGCTCAATGACGCCTTCCTGTGCCCATTGGTCATGAACAGCCTCATACATACGGGCGGACACTGCATGCTCCCTCTCCAGGGACTCCTGGACACGGAGATAGACAAGGAAGAGAGGCCAGGCAGTCGGGGTGGACGTTTCCTTTGGCTGTGCGCTGCCTTTTGGAAAGGAATGTTCAGTCATGGGCACAGCCTCGATGGGCTGATTGTCCTCTTTCTGTGTTGCAATGGCCATATGTCTGTACATTTTGGTTCTGTGCACCTTCAGGATCACTCATCTGCTCACCTTGTGTGTATCGAATCCTCAGCAGCCCTTCGTATCCAGTGGAGCGGGTCAGGTGGCTTCGGAATTCTTCCTGGAGTTTCTCCACCAGGGCTGAGCTGTGGATATGATGGAACGCTGGGTAATAGTACACATAGCCACATGTGTACCTGGGAAGACAAGCTGCAGAAACACATCAGCTAAGTATAGTTACTTAACCGGCTCTCTCACAACATCAGCCAGAAAGTTAGCAACCTCTTGACTAACCTTGCCCTTTAATCAGCTCTCCTCCCCCATGTCTCCCAATCCCATGAGCTTGTCTCTCACCATCTCACTCTTCCCAATGGAACAAACAAAGCTGAGAAGTAGAAAAAGACCAGCCGGCCCACCTAGTTTGCCCCAAGGTATTACGGCCAGAGCCATCATGACTAAATACTCCCCATCTGCCTCTCAGGTGGATGTATGAGATCCTGTTGCATTATTTCGAAGGGCAGTGGCATTAACCCTAAAATCCAAAACAATTTTTATCCTTCTGCCAATCATTAAAACAGATTACCTGGCCATTTTTCTCATTGCAGTTGCTAGGAGCTTGCGGTGTGCATATTGACTGCCGTGTTTCCTACATTACAATAGTGAATTGTACTTTGACATACAAACTGGGCACTTTGAGACATCCTGAAGTCATGAAAAGCTCTGTATAAATGCAAGTCTTTCTTTCTTTCTTAGTAAATGGGGACCCAGTCTCTGATACTCTGCACCACAATGTTCAGCATTTTGCAATGTAACTAAGCCTCTTCAGCAACCAAAAGGGGTATTCTAAAAACAATAGCAACCACTTGCATTGATATAATACCTTGAATATTGGAATTGTGAAGCTATTAAGACTAAATGAATTTTTCTGAACTGAACTAAGAGATAAATAAGCTATTACAATATCTTATGACCATGCCTGTGCTGATATGTTATATGTTACAAGTTGCTGAGATCTGGAACATACTGCATGAAGGGACTGTGAAAGGAGATTCAATTGTAAATGGATATTACTTAAAGTGGAAAAATGTGCAGGGCATATGGGGAAAGGTAGGGAGAGTGGGATTAATTGGACACATCTTTCAAAGAGCCAGCACAGACATGATGGGCTGAATGGCTCCTTCTGTGCTGTAAGGTGCTCTGACAAAACGTCCCCAGACACTCTCTGAAGTGACTTGTAAAGCATTTTGGAATATTTTATTATGCTAAAGATGTAACACGAATACAAATTGTTGTTATTGTTGTTGAAGTGGCCATTACCACACTCACCTATGGAGGCCAGGTCAGTGTATTGCTGACTCAACAAGAATAAATCCACTCCTGTCTGCTGGCCACAGAACTCCAGTGCAAGCACCTTGTAGAAATCGATGGCTGGACCAAGGTGCTTAGCTCCCTTGTGAAGAGAGAAATGAAAAGAAAAGGTCATTAAATTTGAGCACATATGAATATACAAATTAGGAGCAGGAGTAGGCCATTCAGCCCCTCAAGCTGCTCCGCCATTTGATAAGATCATGGCTGATCTGATTGCGGCCTCAACTCTACTTTCCTGCTTGCTCCCTATAACCTTTGACTCCCTCATCAGTCAATAATCTCCCTAACTCAGCCTTAAAAACATTCAATGACCCAGCCTCCACGGCTCTCTAGGGAAGAGAATTCCATGGACCAACAACCCTCTGTGAGAAAAAAAATTTTCATCTCTGTCTTAAATGGGAGACTCCTTATTTTTAAACTAAGTCCCCTATGCTAGTTTCTATCTCTCACAAGGGTAAATATTGTCTCGGTATCCACCCTGTCAAATCCCCTCAGGATCTTTTAAGTTCAGTAAGATCGCCTCTCATTCCTCTAAACTTCAACGGATACATGCCCAACCTGTCCAACCTCTTCTCATAAAATAACCCCCTCATCCCAGGAATTAGTTGAGTGATACTAATGCAAGTACATCCTTTCTTAAGTAAGGAGAGCCAAACTGTACACAGCACTCCACATGTGGTCACACCGCTTTGTATTCAGAGACACATGTATGTCTTTTCTAGACCACATATGTTTTTTTAATGTGTATTGTTCACACTGTGAAAGATTGTGAGATGAGGCATTTTCAGCTTAGGAGTAACAAGGGTTGGAAAGTTCACTGTGGGAAAGGAAACACCACTGACATCTCACAACTTACACTAAAAGCAGTGATGAAAGCTCTGAAGAAAAGTCATACGGACTTGAAACGTTAACTCTGTTTCTCTCTCCACAGGTGCTGCCAGACCTGCTGAGTTTTTCCAGCATTTTCTGCTTTTATTTTATACTAAGAGTAGTGACGCAGGTTAAGAAGGCCAAAACAAAACAAGCACTGGGGTTTATTTCACGAGGGACGGAATTGAAAAGCGGGGAAATTATGTTAAGGATTAGTAGAGCCGTGGTTAGTGTGCAGCTCTAGTCTCTACATTATGGAAAGGATTTAGAAGCAGATGAGAAGAAACTTCATGAGGACAAAAACAGAGCTGAATAGCTCTCAGCAAAGATTAAACAAGCTGGGGCTCTCTTCTCTAGAAATGAAAAGGCTGAGGGTTGACCTGATAGAAGTTTTCAAAATTATGAAAAGGTTTGACAGGACTGAGGTAGAGAAGATGTTTCCACTTGTGACAGAGATCGAAACTAGGAATCTTTTTTTTAATTCTTTCATGGGATGTGGATGTCACTGGCAACACCAGCATTTGTTGCCCATCCCTAATTGCCCTTGAACTGAATGGCTTGCTAGGCCATTTTAGAGGGCAGTTAAGAGTCAACCACATTGCTGTGGGCCTGGAGTCGCATGTAGGCCAGACCAGGCCAGGTAAGGACAGCAATTTCCTTCCTAAAGGGCGTTAGTGAACCAGATGAGGTTTTTACGACAATCAGTGATGGTTGCCATGGTCCCCATTACTGAGCCTAGCTTTCAATTCCAGATTTATTAACTGAATTCAAATTCCACCAGCTGCCTGGGCCTCTGGGTTATTTGTCCAGTGACATTTTCACTACACCACTGTCTCCCCACAGTAAGTATAAGATATAAGATAGCCACTAATATACCCAAATAAGGAATTCAGGAGAAACTTCTTCACCCAAAGGGTGGTTAGAATGTGGAACTCACTATCGCAAAGTGTAGTTGAAGCAAATAGTATTGGGGAAGCTAGATAAGCACGAGGGAGAAAGGAATAGAGGGATACGCTGATAGGGTTAATGAAGAGGGATGCAAGGTGGCTCATAAAGCAGGAACCAATTGAGCCAACTGGCCTGTTTCTGAGCTGTGCATCCTATGTAATTCCAACTAATTTTTACGACCATCACTTTCTGAACAATAAGATTCCTCCATTAAGGTAATGGGCCATAGAAGAAAACTCAACCTACCAGAGTACTATCGCCAGGGTCTTCCCGGGGTTGCAAGGACCCACAGCCTACATTGGGTAACTGGGTCAGAAAAGCGGACACACGCCCACCACAATACTTCAGGAGTTTCTGAGCAGCCTGCAATGCAGGTCCAAACGCGCACTGCCTCTTCTGAGTCTCCCTGAATGCAACTGGGAATTCCTCAAGCAAAGAGATAACAAGCTATGGCAAAGGAGTGGAGAATTAGTAGACAAGGTATAACAGGGACAGACACATTCAAACATGAATCAGCTAAGTCATAGCGATCTTTGAATAATTTTACAACCTGATTCAGACTTTTTACTGGTCATTTATCTGAATATATAGAAGGGTAAGTTAGGCGAGTGTATGTTGTTGGGTTTCCAGATATTCACTATCTTTCCCTTATTGTATATGCACGTGGAATAAAGAGGTAGTGAAACATCTGATGAATAATCTTTATTGATAAATGCACTATTCCGACCCTGTACTTGCAGTCATCATGAGACCAGTACCAGTGTCGCTCACAGGGTTTGCAAGACTTTGCAGAACTTGTGGAAGAGCTGGGCAAGTTCCATCCTACTTTGGCAGGAAGTGTGGAGTAGAGAGGACTGGAAGACCACGAGCGAGCTCTCAGTTACAGCCCCATCTGTCATCATCAGACCACACAGGGTAGCCTTTTAGAAGACTTGGTGGAGTTCTTAAAGTGCTTAGATGTGAAGCACTTTTATATGGTTAATCACATAAGAAAAACATGAGGTTAGTATGATTGCACATTTCTATTGCATGCGGTTAGTGCACGAGTACATGCTACAAAGACACTTACAAGCGCGATATGAAGTTGGCACAATATGAAGTTGACACATACAACTGGGAGACAGTTGCTGACACCCGCGACCTCTCAGGGTTGATTTGTTAGGAGGGGCATTGGAAGAGGTGAGGAAATGGAAAGCTCAACTGGCCAAGAAGAGGGCCCTTGGAACGTTTGGGCTACCATTAAATTTACAATCGATTATCCAGTCACTAATGTCAGGGAATTTGTGTCCAGAAAGTAGGCAAAGTTCATATAACAACAGGAATAGGCCACAGGCTAGGATTATTATTGCTCAGCCAACAAATGGAGCAAAGTAAAGGCTTCTTCAACTCCCATGTTTGCATTTTAATCCATGTCAGATTTTCAGAGTACAGGGAAGTAAATCAAAAAGAGTAAGAGGACATGTTAGTGACTTTCACTTTGCAAAGTCTTGTGACTTGGCTTTGACTTGGAAAAAAAATGACTTGGTTACAACTCTATTAAGTTGCATTACAACATGAAAGGAGAATCATATTACCTGCCGGCTTTGTTGCAGATTCACCAACAACTTATCTTCACTTGGGATAAAAATATCTGAAACAAGACCAACATGTGTGATCATTGCAAAGACTGCAAACAGTGCAGCAATGGAAGCTTAACCTGCGCATCTCGATTCGAGATTCAGGGTGGCTGCAATATGTACCATCCACAAGGCGCACCACAGCAACTTGCCACACCACCTTCGACAACACCTTGCAAATCTGTGACTTCCACCAACTGAAAAAACAAGGGCAGCAGATACATGGGAAAACCACCACCTGCAAGAACCCTCCAAGCCACACACCATCCTGTCTTGGAAATATATTGGCTGTTCCTTCACTGTCGCTGGGTCAAAAATCTTAGAACTCCCTCCCTAACAGCACTGTGGGTGTACCTACACCACATGGACTGCAGTGGTTCAAGAAGGCAGCTCACCACCACCTTCTCAAAGGCAAATTAGGGATGGACAATAAATGCTGGCTTTGACGGAGATGTCCGGATACCATGAACGAATAAAAAGGGTGTGGCATTAACAACAACAACTTACATTTACATAGCACCTTTTAACATGGAAAAACGTCCCAACGCACTTCACAGAGGGATGATTGGAAGAAAATAGATGCTGAGCCAATGAAGATGATATCAGGAGAGGAGTGATACAAAGTATGATCAAAAATGTGGGTTTAAGGAAGAGTGGTCCTTCAAGTCTCGCATGCAAGCATCCTTGAAGCACAGCTTTGATGATCCTACTGGTTGTCTGGCTCCAACTACCTCACCATACGTTGCTGTTTTTTGTCAGCAATACTCAAGTTCTGTATTACCAAATGACTATACAGAAAGTCCTTGGGTATGTGACCATTTTCCACCTTTTCCATTTCCAGTTTTTTTTGTTCTGAAAATTCACACACGCAATGAAATCCATCATCATGATTAAGAGCCCCAAAACTTAAGTACTTTCGTTTCCACCCTGATAGCCTCTTTAGTTAAGATGAAGTGCTCACTTTTTTTCACCAATTCCAGGAATTGCTAGACCAAGGTCCATTTCGTTAGCCTTCTATTAACCCAATAGTCAGCTAAGGGGGAGATTTAAGAGAGTTGTTCAAAATCTTGAAGGGGTTTTGATGAAGTAAACAGGCAAAAGCTGTTCCAAGTGGCAGAAGAGTCGATAACCAGGGGTCCACGGATTTAAGGTGATTGGAAAAGATCCAGAGGCAACGTGAGGGAAAGAGACATTTACACAGCGGGCTGGGTTGCATTGCCTGAAAGGCCGGGGAAAGCAGATTCAATAAGAACTTTCAAATGGAAATTGGATACCACTTGAAAGGGAAAGATTTGCTGGGCCTTGGGGAAAGAGCAAGAAACAAAGAGCTGGAACATGTACAATGGGCCGAATGGCCTTCTGTGCTGTAACAATCTATGATTCTATGTTCTAACAATAATGGAGTTGCTGACTAATCCTAGCAATCAATCTCTAGCGATGTAGTCCACAACAGACTCAGAAATGGCACAAGAAAAAACCCAGGCTCACTCACTCAGGCCCAGATCGCTTAGGCATGGGGTGGCCTGGAACAAAGCCTAAGGATCCCGCAATGTGCACAGTGGTTTTTAACCAGCTCTAATCACACAGCTTACCAAAACAGAATAATGATAAGCCTCCCACTGCTTGTGCAGCTACCCTGCCTGTTGGAGGATCGGTTTTCAGGATTACCTGGAGCTGAGGGGGCAGCACCCAAACATCAGCAAGGGACAGATGCTCAGTCCAGGTTCTATTGAGCCAAACCAGTCTGCCATTAACAAACGTGTATTAACGCAATGAAACAAATTGGTTCTAGCCCCACTAAATAACAACTTACCATCAACATCAGCCACAACCATCATGCGGGGTCGAGACAGACTGCTGTGCAAGTGGTAGAAGTTCACCGTGCTGTCAAATGTAATAAACCCAATGCGGGTCCGTGAATCACCTGGTAACCTGGGTAACAGAAACAGGAAAACAGGGTTGGAAGTGCGATCAGTCCCCACTAAAGGAACTGCAGCTGTTTTCCTGTGGTAGCCTGTTTTAAGTGCAGTGGGACCGCTCGAGGGGGAGGGATCTGGGATTTGAACTCATGTAAGTGGGGACAAGCATGGAATGAGAAAAGTTCCACTCAGTGTGTCATGCCACTCCTTTAAATGTCCATCAGCCATCTACCCCTCCATGAGCTCTATCTTACCCATAAAACTAGGTTAGAAAGTTGTGAGTTTGAGCTCCAATCAATATTAATCAGGGCAGGCTGGTTTCCTGCACTGATTTTGAATGCCTAATTTTCTAGATATTTTTTCCATAAGTGGCCTGGGTTTTTAATGTTTGTCCTAGCCTCTCCAGTGGAGATACTTTGGGTCCGGATTGAATTTAGAGTGTCTGTTCTGTGATGAACAAGACATCGCGGCTGTGGGGGTCAGGCTGAATGGACAAAGAGGGTCTTTTTCTGTCCATCAGTTTGTCCCCAAGCACATAAATCCAGCCTCAGCCTCCAGTACAATGGGGTGCTACTTTGCCTGAGGTGCTGTCCACTGGATCAGGCATTAGACTTTGGTCCCAGCGGCCTGATTGAATGGTCCATGTGATATTCCATGGAGCTCCCTGCACCAAAATGCTTCACCCGCAAGCGCAGTGACATCCCTTCTGTACACAGCAAGATCCAATATTCGACAATGTGAGGCTAATGATTTTTGGTGCTGTTTGCTCTATGTGAAATGTTGGCCAGGAACCCACAACCCTCTGACTTGAGAGATCTGACACTTCACATTGAAAACATTTTGACATGGACCCGGATTGATGGCCAAACGTTCATTCGATTTGGAAAATGGATTAAGCAGACAGATACTCAATGCCTCACCTGTCTATGTTCTCCAGCAGGGTTTTGCAGACAATTCCCAGATAACCAGTTTCCACCGCGTTGTAACTAACATCAAACACAAACAGGTATGTTACAGGCCGAGGGCACCCAGCCTGAGCAAGGACAGAGATAACAGAGAACAATCAGTGAAATCAATCTCCTGACAGTCGAAGCGATGCACCAATTATGTCACAGTAAACAGCGGTTTATGAATGGGCAGTGGGGAGGTGTGGCCACTGTTAGGGGTGGAAGTAATTCACCTCAGCTGTCCACTCGAAGGAGGTCACGGCGTGCCAATGCTCACAGAAGGGAATGAAAGATAAGCAAAGCAGATAGCACTCACCTTCCCCCACCCCGCCCCCACCGGCCCTCCCCCACCCATGGCCGATCCCATGCTTCTGCCAGCCAGGCCCAGTTATAGAGAAGGATTGGTCAAGTGCTGGGAGACCTGCCTACCTGGTACAGGTGTTCAACATAATGACAGAGGGTCTACCTGGTACAAATGGTCTGCACGTTGACACTGTGCATTAAGGGAGGGTGTACCTGGCACAGTTATTCTGTGCAGTGGTAGAGGATGTATCTAGAAGAGGTGAGTTGTACAGTGGGACAGGATGTAGCTGGTACAGGTGATATGTACAGTGGGGCAGGGATTAGGAGATACAGGTAATGTGTACAGTTGGACAGGGTGTAGCTGGAACAGGTGATATGTACAGTGGGACAGGGTGTAGGGGGTACAGGTAATGTGTACAATGGGACAGGGTGTAGGGGGTACAGGTAATTTGTACAGTGGGACAGGGTGTAGCTGGTACAGGTGATATGTACAGTGGGAAAGGGTATAGCTGGTTCAGGTGATATGTACAGTGGGAAAGGGTGTAGGGGGTACAGGTAATGTGTACAATGGGACAGAGTATAGCTGGTACAGGTGATATGTACAGTGGGACAGAGTATAGCTGGTACAGGTGATATGTACAGTGGGACAGAGTATAGCTGGTGCAGGTGATATGTACAGTGGGACAGGGTGTAGATGGTACAGGTGATATGTACAGTGGGACAGAGTATAGCTGGTACAGGTGATATGTACAGTGGGACAGGGTGTAGATGGTACAGGTGATATGTACAGTGGGACAGAGTATAGCTGGTACAGGTGATATGTACAGTCATAAAAAACAAAGGCACATAAGGAAAAATCTTTTTATATAGTAAGTTATTAGGGTCTGAATTAATTGCCTTAGGATATAGTGGAAGATTCAATCATGTTTTTCTAAAGGGAATTGAATAGCAACTGAAGGGAAAAAATTGCAGAGCTACAGGGAAAAGGCAGAGGAGTGGGACTAACGGAGGAGCCTTTACAGAGAGCTGGTACAGACAAGTCTGGATAAATGTGTGCAGGGTATCTCTGGCACGGGTGTTCTGCAGTGAATCAGCTTGTACCTGATATTCCAGAGGTACCATGAACTCCAGTGCTGCATGCTGCAGTTCCGGCCGACTGTGCGGGTTACAGTAACTGCCTGTCATGGGATCAAAGAGGAAATTCCCAGGAACTGGAAGAAGAAAGAATTGGATAGTGAACGCCAACTAATCTGATCTCCTCTGTTGCATCCTCTCCTTCACCAGGTCCTGCTCTCCTTTCACCCCGATCATTACCGACCTCCTCCAATGACCAGCCATTCAGTGAACTGATTTTAAAACCTCTGTGTTGGGCTACAAAGCCCTTCGCTACCTTGCCTCTTTTTACCTTCACAACCTCGTCTGTTGCCTACACTCTCCACTCTTCCAGCTCTACTGTACGGTCACCCCCCACTTCCTGCCACCCTGCTATTGGCAGCAGAGGTTTAGGCATCAATTCCTCACCATCCGGCACCCCCCCTCCTCCCCCTGCCCCACTGGCCCATCCCTGGAATTTTCTGCCTAAGCCCCTTCGTCTTGCCTGTCCTTCACAGGACATCTCCTGTCCTTCAGAGACTGTCACAAAACCAAGATTCTCGCTGCACTTTAGTTACCTCACTAGTGTTCTGCTGCTTGGCTTTGATGAACAACTTTGAACCCCCTTGGGACACTAGCAGGTGATTGGGCTGCTCTGTCCTGGTTGGTGTTGAGCTTCCTAATTGTTGTTGGAGCTACACCCTTCCAGATAGTGGAGAACATTTATCATATTAAAACTGGGCTCCCTCCATGCTTCACCTCGAAATGGCACTCCCAATTGGCTAGTTGGTCTTATGCAGGGCAGCCAGACAGTTGGCCAATTATCCTCAGTATTGCCATGGACAGAAGGAAGGGGCAGAGACCTATTTGACTGGGCCTCAACACCAGTTACATTCCACTGAGACTTCTAGTCATTAAGCTTATGGAAAATCGGGAGAGTGTTACTCATGAAACCAAGCTGGACGTCTAGAGAAATTAAACCCAGGACAACTTGCAATTCCCATCAGTTGATAAACACGTGTGATTATATCAGTTACTAATCATGTATTGCCTATAGGCACCTTCATCCCTGACAATTTACATGTGGACAACCCTCGTTATGGAGCAATAGGATAAAACTGGCCATTGACTCTGCTGGGTTCTGTATATGAAGGCAACTATCAGATATCATGTTTGAATTGTAGTTTCAACCCATTTGGGCTTTCTTCTGGTGCTTTGTGATGACATCTGAACTCTTTGATCCAACTACATGTTCCCAAGGTATCCATTATTCACGGCTGAAACCTGAACATCAACCTAAATTTTGGTTTGGCCTCTGAATGTTCCCAGAGAAGACCAAGTCAACTACCTACAAGTGCTCCTACCATCATTGAGTGAGAAACAAGTGTTGCATTTCCAGTGTTGCTGATCAATGAAGGTGATGAAGGGGTTGATGTAGGTCTGACACGTTGTACAGCGAGGGGGTACATCAGTGATCAGCAGTGGAGGCTCCTGGAAAAGCAGCAGGTAACATGTTATCAACATTGTACTATTTATTCCAATGTCGCCTTATCACTGTTCCTTAACCTAGCTTAGGGTCATCAACATTCCAGGATCGAAAGACTAACCTCCAGGATATAGCTGTCAGCATAAAATCATAAGAAACTGGGGCAGGAGTGGGTCATTCAGCCCAATGAGTCTACTCCATCTTTCAACAAGACCACAGCTAATCTGATAGTGGCCTTAACACAACTTTCTTGCCCAAGGGTTGCCCATAACCCTTGGCTCCCTGAATTGTCAATCAAAAATCTGTCTAATTCAGCGTTGAATACATTCAATGACCCAGCCTCCATTGCTCTCTGTGGAAGAGAATTCCAAAGACTAATGACCCTCTGAAAGAAGAAATTCCTCCTCACCTCTGTCATAAATGGGAGACCCCTTATCTTTAAATTGTGCTCCCAGTTCTAGATTCCCCCCCAAAGAAACATCCTTTCAGCATCGACCCTGTCAAGCCCCCTCAGTATCTTATATGTTTCAGTAAGATTACCTCTTATTCTTCTAAAGTACAATGACCAAAGACAGGAGAAACAAAAGCATAGGTGGCAATAAAAAAAAAACTGTTTGTAAAGATAGAATTCTTTGAAGACTTTTGATTATTATTATAAAAATATCGGACATGGGGAAAAAGAAGGTAGTTTTACTGAGAGGCAGGAATTATCCAGCTGAGTAGTGAAGAGTCTGCCCCATTTTCCGATTGGCTGTAGGAAGGCGGGCACCACGATGATGCATGTATCAAGTGACCAATGGTGGATGTGTGGGCGTGGGGTACTTGGAGGCAAGAAGTCATGTGATGACCCTCCAGGTCCAACCAGAGTTGGCAACCCGAATGGAGCTGTATCTGCATGGTCTTTTGGAAGGTAAATTGACAAAGATGCAGGATATTAATTAATTATTTACAGTGGAGTTATAGCGAGATCCGGTGGCTCAGAGGGTAGTGCCTTTGCCTCTGAGCCAGACATTAAGGAAAAAACTGGAAATTAATGATACCAGTAAAATTTGTTCAAACTGGTCTTGTACACCTGAAAATGGAGCTCCAAAGGTATTGGTTTTTACTGGCCTTTGACAATTTTGAACTGTTTATCCTTCTGGGCTGGTTCAAGTCCCAATCCAGGACCTCTTGGCCGTGGAAAGGGCGTTCATGACGCAGCCAAACAGGCTGATTATCAACCTGCTAACCCTTCCAATATGCCAAGGGCAGGTGGAAAGAGTGGGAGAAATTCCTGGTCAGCCATACTTGATACAGAATGGTGCCTCTCAAGCTATTACCACTTGTCTCTCCCTCTCTAAACAGAGAGAGCTGCCTACGGTCCCTTCCGAACTATGGCTAATTACGGACAGATTGAGCAATAGCAGATCAAGATTGCTTGGTAAGCTAAGAAAACTCGGTGTTGCTGTACAAGGCTCTGGCCAGTACAGTGGGCAGTTCTGCTCTCCTAATCAGTGGAAGGATGTTATCACTTTTGAGAAGGGGCAGATGTGGGAGCAATGTAGATGCGCCCATATATCAGGAATGTAGCAACATAGGGAAGGGTATGGACTATTCAGCCCTTCGAGCCTGTTCTCCCCATTTTGTTAGATCATGGCTGATCTGCACCATAGCCCGTACCATAACATCCTTTGATCCCTTTACTGAACAAAAATGTCAACTGATTCAGAAATGAAGCTACGGTAAATGGTTAAGGACCCACACAGCCCGGGAGAATGTTCGTCCCATTCCATTCGACTTACCCTGGAATCCTTGAAGGGTTGGAAGATAAGACCCAGAGGAAGTTTCACCTGTTTCAGCAGTGCCGGAGTCTGTGGAATATTCACCAGTGTGCACTGAAACACACTAGAGAAGCAAACAGGAAAACACAACAATTATTGCAGCATGGTTGCATTGTGAGTTCTACACACAGAAAATACCCCGGTGTTGTGCAAGTTCACTGCCCATGTCAATCTGAATCACACACACCTACTGTGAATTGGGCAGGCTGTCTGATTAAGATAGGTCATGTATCTCAGTCCAGTATACCTTTACTATACCCAAGTTCTCCAGGTGCACGCCACTTATTGTGCAGTTGTAAAAGTGAATGTTCTAATCTCTGACTGCCGGGGAAATAACTTTGGAGGGGGAGCTAAATTCCGGTGAGGTGGCCTTTTAATGAATATACATGAGATGCTAATGCATGCAGAAGGGCTTCCCGACATTGTTCATTGGGAAGCTCGACCTGCCTTTAATCTGCCTTTAAATTCCTGAGAAATTAATTCCTAAGGTTCATCCCACCGTTGGGAAACTGATGTTTGGCCTCAAATTTAGCTCCCCCTCCCGCCAAACTTCCTGCTGCAGGCAGGATCAGAAGATTCCACCCTCTACGTAGCTAACAAACAGGTTCATCCCTGTACTCCCTGTTATGCACCATTGACTTAAACAGAATTTTAATTTAGGACATCCTGTGTAAAAGGTCTGGGGAAGACTGTTCGCTTCTGTTTCTGTAGTTTATACTGTAAATTGGGTGTGTTTATCATCCCCAGCAAGAATGTTTATACTGGCAAGTATCACAAACTGTTTTGGCAATGAATGGCCAACTATTTAACAGTGTAACATCTCAGGCACAGCAAGCACGAGATCAGAAAGCTCCCTGATAAATGGCATGTGCTTTGAAGGAAATGAGGGACTGCTCCCATATGCTACGTGTTAGTCAGAGGTGGGGGGAGGGCAGGGAACAAGGGAACATAACACACAAGACTGGTACTCCACTCAGGGCAGGGGATGGTTGAAATGATCCCAGAATATCTGACAGTGAGTAATTACTGCTTGCACTGCATGAGGTTTACCAAGATTCACCCTCGATCCTTGCAGGTGGACATACTCCACACATTTCCCAAGTAAGAAGCTCTAGTTCTCTGTTCTGATAGCTAAAAGCCCTTAAACTAGGTAGAAATCAACTAGCCTACCTCAGGCAGGGTCTTGGCATCCATATGTGAGGGAAGCTAAACTGGACATGGTATTGTAGGTGTGGCCAGGCTAAGGGCGAGGTGTTAGCCAAGTCCCCGCCTGCCGTTGGAAGAGCAGGGGGTGGTTTTACCCTGTGTCCTGGCCAATATTTATCTCTTGACCAAGATCAATAAAAATGAATGGTCCAGTCATTACCTCATTGCCATTCGTGGGACTTCAATGAGCACAGACTGGCTGCTACCCTCCCTACATTATAGAAATGACCACACTTCAAAAAAAAAAAGTACTTGGCTGTGAAGCATTTTGGGGTGTCCTGCAGCTGGGAAAGGTGCTGGATACATGTAAGTCTGGCTTTCTCTGGATGTTATTCATAGAGCCCACACAGTTCTTACTCCGAGCAGCAGTTCAATTTCCGGAGGTGGGCGCTCAGGTTTGGCTCAGGGGCTGTCGCCGGTTCTGCCCGCGGAACATCCCTTTGCTGCAGGAGGTTGATGGGCCACACGTGGCCTTCACGTTGGTTCAGGTTGGCTGTCGACTCTTGCAGCTGCTTCATGCAGAACGTCTCCTGTCAGGACAACAGATAAAATCATTGCACAGGACACTTGGAAAAGGTGGGGAAATGGGAGCAGAGTCTTTA
The DNA here is from genome assembly GCF_964194155.1 of Cetorhinus maximus. Taxonomy (NCBI): domain Eukaryota; kingdom Metazoa; phylum Chordata; class Chondrichthyes; order Lamniformes; family Cetorhinidae; genus Cetorhinus; species Cetorhinus maximus. Next base: position 28,169,943 of record NC_135905.1, read on the forward strand.
TACGTATCCATTCACGGGGATGTGGGCGTTGCCGACAAAGCTGCATTCATTACTCGTTGCCGGTTGCCACCTGAGAAGGCAGTGATGGAGTTGGCCTCTTTCTTGTACTAGGTTGGATTCCTGCTCTTGGCCATGGCAGGGATTGGGGCTGAGAAAGGTTTAAAAATGATCAGTCGGGCTCACAACGTGGCTCACTTACACTTGCTAGAAGCTGCGTATATTCATATGCAGGGACCTGACCTCTACAGGCAAAAGGAACATGTCCATTGCACGTTTTTTGAAATAAACAAAAAAATAGGATTGCAATAGTTCCCCGGTGCATTCTCCATGGCAACACCTCAACCAATCAGAGCCAGCTTGCCAATGAATCAACACCCTTTTCTTATGCAGTATAAATTGTTGCTCCCTTTGAAATTTGGCATTCTTGCATCTGTCCTGATGAGTGCAAGACGAAAAGTTTCGGCAACATCTCTTTTTTTCAGCAATATTCAAAGGTGGAATTTAAAAAACCGACCAGGGTGCCATCTCAGTCTGTCCATCCCTGCCCCATATCTAATGGTGGAAAGTGCACTAGTGAGTGTTATTGCAAGAGCAGGGTCAGCCAGTGTTGTAACACTCTCCACAAATGACTCAGTGTCTGGGGGAGTCCCATATGATGAATAACCCATGGCTGAGGTACTGGAAGGTGCTCTCTACACCCAGAAAGACAGGAGAGAAACAAATTGGAAACAAAAATTGACTTGCTTTCATTTGGTGTGTACTTGGTTGGCACGCCATGCACTGCCTTAAGCATCCACTCCCTCGGTCAGCGGCACACCGTGGCTGCAGTGCCCAGGAGCCACTGGATGCACTCGGCAACTCGCCAAAGCTTCTCTGGCAGGACCTGCATAACCTTCCCATCCTCCATAAGGCAAAATCTGTGGGAGGCCAAATGGCCTCCTTCTGTGCTGTAACCATTCTGTGATTCTACCAACCTGCACTGCCGAACTCCTCAGAACCTCTGTGAGTGATGACTTGTTCTGCAGACTTTGCCCAGGACAGGTGTGTGACTGAGATCCAACGGACCCATTAGTGCCTGAATGATGAACTGGAATGGACAACAAGAACAAGTTCAGATGGTTGGCAGGTCAGATGATTGGTCAGAATATAAAGAATAGCAGAGAATGACTAAAAGGTTAATCGGGAGTAAGAAATTAGAGTATGAGAGGAAGCTAGCTAGAAATGTAAAAACAGATAGCAAGAATTTCTACAGGTATTTAAACAGGAAAAGAGTAGGTAAAGTGAGTGTTGCTCCTCTAGTGAGTAAGAATGGGGAGCTAGTAGATAATAAGGAAATGGTGGATGAAATGAACAAATATTTTGCTTCTGTCTTCACTATGAGGATATAAAAAAATATCAGTAATAGCTGTAAATCAGAAGGTGGAGGGGAGAGAGGAACTTAGTTAAATTGCAATCACTAGGGAAGTGGTACTGAGCAAACTGATGGCGCTCTGGGCTGGCAACTCTTTGGGTCCTGATGGACTTCACCCTAGGGTCTTAAAAGAGGTGGCTAAAGAGGCAGTAGATGCGTTGGTGTTAATTTTCCAAAATTCCCTAGATTTTGGAAAGGTTCCATCAGACTGGAAAGTAGCAAATATAACCCCTCTATTCAAGAAGGGAGGGAGGGCAGAAAACAGGAAATTATAGGCCAGTTAGCTTGATGTCTGTCGTGGGGAAGGTATTAAGAGTCGATCATTAAAGAGGTTATAGCTGGGCACTTAGAGAAATACAAGGCAATCGGGAAGAGCCAGCATGGTTTTGTGAAAGAGAAATCATGTTTAACCAATTTATTAGAGTTCTTTGAAAAGGGAGACTGTAGACGTGCTGTACTTGGGGTTTCAGAAGGCATTTAATAAAGTGCCACATCAAAGGCTATTGCGGAAAATAAATGCTCATGGTGCAGGGGGTAGCATATTAGCCTGGAGAGAGGATTGGCTGGGTGGCAGGAAACAGAGAGTATGCATAAATGGGTCTTTGTCTGATTGGCAGGATGTGACGAATGGAGTCCTGCAGGGGTCTGTGCTGGGGCCTCAACTTTTTACAATTTATATCAATGACTTAGATGAGGGGAGCGAAGATATGGCAGCTAAATTTGCAGACGACACAAAGATATGTAGGAAAGTATGTTGTGAAGAAGACATAAGGAGTTTGCAGAGGGATGTAGATGAGTTGAGTGAGTGGGAAAAAATCTGGCAGATGGAGCATAATGTGGGAAAATGTGAAGTTGTTCACTTTGGCAGTAAGAATAAAAAAGCAGAATATTACCTAAAAGGAGAATGACCACAGAATCCAGAGGTGCAGAGGGATCTAGGTGTTTCCGTGCATGAGTTAGTATGCAGGTACAGCATGTAATCAAGAAGGCTAATTTAATGTTATCCTTTATTATGAAATGAATTGAACATAAAAGTAAGGATGTTATGCTTCAGTTATACAGGGCATTGGTGAGACCGCACCTCGAATACCATGTGCAGTTTTGATCTCCTCTCGTTGGAGGTGGTTTAGAGAAGGATTACCAGAGGGGAGACCAAAACTGTCAGGAAGAATGGGGTCTGAGGAAGGATGGGCCAAGGAGCAAGCAAACAGCAGACAGACTGGGAGTCAGCAGAGACAAACTGGGAGGGGCAGAGAGAGCAGACAGGGAGCAGACAGACAGGAGTGAGCAGACAGCAGATAGATTGGGAGTGAGCAGAGGCAGACTTGGAGCAGCCGGACTGGGAACAAGCAGACAGCAGACAGACTGGAAGTGAGCAGAGAGCTGAGATGGACTAGGAGTGAGCAGAGACAGGCTGGGAAGGAGCAGAGACAGATTGGGAGTGACTAGAGACATATCTGGAGTGAGCAGGGAGCAGAAATACTGGGAGAGAGCAGAGAGCAGGAAAAGGTTGAGAGTGAGCAGATACCAGACAAGACTGGGAGGGAGCAGAAAGCAGAGACAGACTGGGAGCAAGTAAAGAACCTGCACTATTTGGTTTATTCTGTGACATCCTTAGAATGTCCTGAAGCACATTGTCACCAATTCATTATTTTTGAACTGTTGCCTATGTTGACAATGTAACAGCCAATTTGCACTTAGGAAGGTCTCAACGTGGGGCTTAGAACCTATAGTATTCTGACTCAGAGACGAGCGTTTTACTGACTGAACTAAGCCTGATGAAGATGGAGAGAGGAGGAGAGAGATAAAGAGGGAGAGGGATAGATGGATAAAGAGAGAGCATGAGGGAGTTATAGAGAGAGAAATAGATAAATCGATGCATTCTATAGCGCATGCTAGAATATCTAATAGGAGAAGGAAAACACTACAAAGACACTCTGAAGCTCTCCTTGAAGCACCACAGCATTGACATTAATAACTTGGAGGAACTTGCTACCAATCGCTCAAAGTGGCGACAACTTGTCCATCAAGTTGCATCATGCTTTGAGTCCAAACCCCTTAATGATGGGACAGCAAAGTGGCAGAGAAGGAAAGAAAAGGAAGTGAATCCTACACTCCGGATCCACTGCCTCGTGGGACATCCTGCCCCATGTGACCAAAGATCTGCAGGTCGAGAATTGGCTTGTTTAGTCACATGAAGACCAATGCAGGAATTCACAACCTGAGTAGACATCATCCTCAAAGCGAGAGACAGCAACTGAATAATAATATGCTTTACAGCCAGTAAATAGGAGTACCCGTTTAGACTGGCAGAAGGGGGAGAGAAAAGAGATGAAGATGTTAGAACTTACCTAGGTCCTAAAGTTAATCACATCTGAACGTGATTATCAGAATTTTAATTTGTGTTAACATCAGTCATTGGCCAGGACAATGGAAGTAGAAACTATATCAATCAAGACAATCATTTTGTCAAGTCTAGAGTTTGGATGAGAAGGGACTCACTTCAATGTACACTCTGGTATAACTCACAACAAAAGGATACATAATATATCAGGGAACAGCCCCTCTAAGCTCAGAGCTCACTGGACAGTCAGAAGTCCAACATCTACAGAGGCCAAGTTTGATCACCTCAGGTCAGCAGGAAACAAGATTGTATGAATCTACCATAACAGTTATTGGGGTCTGAGCAATAAACTTGCATAAAAGCAAAATACTCCGGATGCTGGAAATCTGAAACAAAAACAAAAATTGCTGGAAAAACTCAGCAGGTCTTACAGCATCTGTGGAGAGAAAGACAGAGTTAACGTTTCGAGTCCAGGTGACTCTTCTTCAGAACTGAAGAGAAGTGAAAATGTGGTGAAATATGTTTAAGGGGGGCCGGGACAAGTAAAGCTGGATAGAAGGCCAGTGATAGGTGGAGGCAAAGGAGAGATTGCAAAAGATGTCATAGACACAAGGTCGAAGGGGTGTTGACGGTGGTGATACTGGTTAAAGGAGGTGCTGATGATGACATTAAGAGTAGAAAGCAGAATGAGCAAGTGACAGATAGCCCTAGTGGGGGTGGGGTGGGGGGAGGGAACGGTGTGGAAAAAAGGTTGAAATAGGCTAAAATGTGGGGATAAAACAATAAATGGAAATAAATTTTAAAAATAATAAAAATAGGTGGGGCAAAAAATATTAAAATTAAAAAATAAATATTTGAGAAAAGGGGATCAAAAAGGGGTGAATTTGGAGGAGAGAGTTCATGATCTGAAGTTGTTGAATTCAATATTCAGTCCGGAAGGCTGTAAAGTGCCTAGTCGGAAGATGAGGTGCTGTTCCTCCAGTTTGCGTTGAGCTTCACTGGAACAATGCAGCAGGCCAAGGACAGACATGTGGGCATGAGAGCAGGATGGAGTGTTGAAATAGCAAGCGACAGGAAGGTCTGGGTCATGCTTGCGGACAGACCGAAGGTGTTCCGCAAAGAAGTCACCCAGTCTGCGTTTGGTCTCTCCAATGTAGAGGAGACCGCATTGGGAGCAGCGAATGCAGTAGACCAAACTGAGGGAAGTGCAAGTGAAGCGCTGCTTCACCTGAAAGGAGTTTGGACAGCACGCTTGAGCCTGAATCACGAGGAATTATTTAACTGTGTTTTAAAGATTTCCCAACGTGACCCTAAGTGAGAGAGAGTGAGAGAGATTGAGCAGAATGCATTATACATCGGTCTGCAGTATGCTTTGCAGTAGTTGGTTCCTCCCTCCCCACACCACTCCCCCAGTAGATTAAAGCTTTCCAACAGGAGTACTGATTTCAGAGAGTAATGGCACATGAAACAGATACACCATCCACAATACAAACAATGCAGATGGCAAAATTTTAATTAGAACAGTACAGCATCAATCATTTATACCAGTAGCAGATTGTGTCACCTCCCTCACCGCAATAACCTACTCATTTGCCTCTCGTTGGCATAGCTACAGAAATAGTAACAGGCACAGCAACAAGCACAGATGAGCCTCAGGGCAGTCTGCACAGACCTACTAAAATCCGTCAGTGTATCGTGTCTGATCTGCCACTCAGGCTACGACCAGTGGCAGCAGACTTCAGTTTGGCCCAGGGCACTGCATGAAAGTGTTGTCATGTCCAAGAAAGAACTTGTGCATCACTAAGTACCTTTCACAAGGTGTAGGCACTGTTGCAATGTATTAACACAAGCACAACAAGCTCACACAAACAGCAATGCGATAACAACCAAGTAATGTTTTTTTAGTATTTGGGACTGTCACGAATTGCTTCATCACACGAAAGGAATAATTTTCACTTTAGACAATATGTAAAAGGGATGGTATCAAATCAATCACTCCTTGCACAGCATGTCTGAATCTTCTTTATACTACAGTGGCCTACTCCTGCTCCTAATTCACATGTTCATAGTTAATATTACCCATATTGTAGCATCACACAACATTAAAACTCCTCCCCCACCCCCACCACCCAGAAAAGATCCTCACATTGAATTCTCACAAGTAGTGGGTTATTCAGGTTTACGTGATAATTCAGAGTGAATTACCCTACAATTCACTCACAAGTATCCATAACTTCAATCTCACTCCAGCTTCTCAAAAATCCTACTCGTTGAAAGTTGGCAGCCAGTAAGTATTTGCAGCCCGCAATGATTGAGTGAGCAGAGATGAGAAAAACACATCAAATTATTTGGCATTTTTTAACAGCACAATTCCAGACATTGACTAACTGGGATGGAGAGGAAAATAATTTACAGAATATTTAGTGTGTAGCTGCTGAAGATTTGGCCACAGTTCAAACACAAAGACATAAGAGGCTATATGAACAGTTGAGAGAGCACTGACCTACTTGTAGGGATTTGCTGCCTACAACAATAACAACTTCCATTTATAAAGTGACTTTAAAGTGGCAAAACATCTCAAGGCACAGCAGCATTATAGGTTGACATCGAGACACAGAGTGATACAAGGATAGTGACCAAAAGCTTGGTCACAGCTCTGAGGAGTATCTTAAAGGAGAAGGAAGAGGTATCATCCTGGAGGTTACCATTGACCAGAAACTGAACTGGACTAGCCATACAAATACTGTGGCTACAAGAGCAGGTCACAGGCTAGGAATAGTGCAATGAGTAACTCACCTCCTGACTCCCCAAAGCCTGTCCAAGGCGCAAGTCAGGAGTGTGATGGAATACTCCCCACTTGCCTGGGCGAATGCAGCTCCTACAACACTCAAGAAGCTTGACACCGTCCAGGACAAAGCAGCCCGCTTGATGGGCACCACATCCACAAACATTCACTCCCTTTGCCACCGACGCACAGTAGCAGCAGTGTGTACCATCTACAAGATGCACTGCAGGAATTCACCAAGGCTCCTTCGACAGCACCTTCCAAAGCCACGACCACTACCATCTAGAAGGACAAGGGCAGCAGACACACAGGAACACCACCACCTGGAAGTTCTCCTCCAAGCCACTCACCATCCTGACTTGGAAACATATTGGTCGTTCCTACACTGTCGCTGGGTCAAAATCCTGGAACTCCCTCCCTAACAGCACTGTGGGTGTACCTACACCACATGGGCTGCAGCGGTTCAAGAAGGCAGCTCACCACCACCTTCTCAAGGGCAACCAGGGATAGGCAATAAATGCTGGCCTAGCCAGCGAAGCCCACATCCTGTGAATGAATAATAAAATAAGGTGAAGAAATTTAGGAAGAGAACTCTATAGCTTAATGCCCAGGTAGCTAAAAGCAAGGCCACCAATGGTGGAGCAATGAAAGTCCGAAGCTACACAAGAGGCCAGAACTGGGTAATTGCAGAAGTCTCAGAGGGTTGTAGGAGGTTACAAACCGTTATCCCACACTGGATTCAACATCTAGTCCAGGAGGAGGATAGCCATTAACCATCTGGGATCACAAAGCTGGTCAGCTGCATTGGTGATGGATAATACCCACTTCATAGTTTCAATCCCCATGCTACGTCAATGAGTCTGAGCTTTCTCCCTCCCTAAAGAACTAATTTTATCTGGCCAGCCCTGCCTATATTCCATGGGTGCCTTTATATTTAGCTCTGTGAGTTAATCTGATTCAGCCGCGTTCATCAGTGTAATCTCTTTTCCGCAAATCTTCTCAATAGATTGAGCATCTGCGCAAGCCAACCATGCTCTGTCACCATGGCAACATTCCTTAGGGCTAACCAATGAGCAATCTTCTCCACATTCACTGCTCCCTCACCATCTTCTACAGTTGCTAGCTACCAGCTCTTCAGTCTCATTCTTCACGCTAATTTTGTATGGGATCTGTGTCTGCGATTCCAACTGGATTTGATACTCAATGGGAGCAGGGTTTGGGCCTAAAGATGGGCCACGTGACCAAAGACTGACCTAGCACAGGGGCACTGAAGGAGTGGACGGGTGTGAAATTGGAAATTTACTAGAAAACTAGGCGAACCTATCAAATGGCTATCACTCATTTTGCACGATCACCTATCACCAATTTCACCCTCTATATGTACCAGCTGATACTTTTAAGGAAATTTACCTTTAATTCTTTAACCTCATTTTGTTTCTCTGGTGCATGTACTGGAACAGGCTGCACCTTACCATAAGACAGCATCTTCATAGCAGCGTATCCCTTAGACCTTGATAAGACACTGCTTAGGCCTCGGCTGGAATATTTTTGTTTTTATTTATTCCTTAACGGGTTGTGGGTGTCACTTTGTTGCCTATCCCTAATGCCCTTGAACTGAGTGGCTTGCTAGGCAATTCCAAGGGGCAGTTAAGGGTCACTCACATTGCTGTGAGTCTGGAGTCACACGCAGGTAAGGATGGCAGATTTTCTCTGTGATGCAGATGGGTTTTTAAATGACAATCAACAATAGTTTTCATGGCCACCATTACTGAGACTAGCTTTCTGATTCCAGATTTTATTAACTGAATTTAAACTCTGCTAGCTGCCATGGTGGGATTTGAACCCATATCCCCAGAGCATTAGCCTGGGTCTCCGGATTGCTAGCTCAGCGATATTACCACTACACCATCACCTCCCCGTTAACAATTCTGGGCCACCACACTTTGGGAAAGGTGTCACAGCCTTAGAGAGGGTGCAAAGGAGATTTATTAGGTGGTACCAGGGATGCGGGAATTAATTTATGTGGGGAGACTGGAGAAGATGGGGTTGTTCTCCTTAGAGCACAGCAGGTTAAAGGGAGAGTTGGTAGAGGTAGTAAAAACTTTGAAGGGTTTCGATAGGGTAAACAGGGAGAAACTGTTTCCAGTGGCAGGGGATTGATAAACAGAAAACACATTTTTAGGTGCTTGGCAAAAGAACAGGAAGAAACTGTTTTTACACAGAAAATTGTTATGATCTGGAATGCACCATCGAAAAGGGTGGTGGAAACAGATTCATTTGAAACTTTCAAAAGGGAACTGGATAAATATTTGAATGGAAATACCTATAGGGCTATGAGAGAAAGACAGATTTCCATTTATATAGCGCCATTCACGACCACCAGAGACATCTTAAAGTGCTTTACCCCAACCAAGTACTTTTTGAAGTGCGGTCACTGTAAAGTGTAAAAAATGCAGCAGCCAATTTACACACAGCAAGCTCCCACAAACAGCAATGTGAGAACCAGATGATCTGTTTTTTTTTATGTTGATTGAGGGATAAATATTGGATTGGACACTAGTGAGAACCCCTCCCTGCTCTTCTTCAAAATACTGCCTTGTGAACTTTTACATCCACCTGAGAGGGCAGACAATGTTTAACGTCTCACATGAAAGAGGTCACCTCCAACAATGTAACATTCTACGAGGAAAGATTGGCAACTGAGATTAATTGGATAACTCTACCAAAGAGCCAGCACAGGCATAATGGGCCAAATGGCCTCCTCCTGTGCTGTATCATTCTATGGTGCACTTCTTCACAGAAAGAATAAATACAAAGCAGAAGCAAAAAAAGACCAAACTCTTTTCATATATATAGCATCTTTCACAAAGGCCCAAAATACTTCACCGCTAATAGATTGCTTTTTAAAAAGGAGTGTTGTTACAAAAAAAAATGCAGACAACAATTTTGGCACCTGGTAACACAATTGAGATAAACATTGGCCCGGGCACAATTTGAACTCACCTCCTCTTCTTCAAATTGTGCCATGCCAGCCTTAGTTTAATGATTCATTCAAAAAGTCATGAGTCTGTACTTCAGAGTAAAGACGATGTGCTCAGCTCTGGTAGCACCACTTGAATGCACAACTTCCGGCTTCAGAGGCATGAGTGTGACTCACTGTGACTAGATAGTCCTTGGGTTGGAAAATTATTAAGGAGAAAAAGGAAGATAGACTTTCATTTATATAGCACCTTTCACAATGTTAGGGTGTCTTAAAGTGCTTTATGGCCAATGAAGTACTGTTGAAGTGTAGTCACTGTTGCAACATCAGAAGCACAGCAGCCAATTTGTGAACAGACAGCTCCCACAAGTAGCAATGTGATAATCTGTTTTCGTGACTCTGGTTGACGGATAAATATTGGCCAGACACTGGGGAAAACTCCTTTCTTCGAAATAGTGCCATCGGATATTTTGCGTCCACAAGAGAGCAGACGGGACCTCGGTTTTAAGTCTCATCAGAAAGACGTTCCTCTGGCACTGAAGCACTAGCTCAATACTGCACTGGAGTGTCAGCCTGGATTATATGCTTATTCACATAGACACAACTTTAAGCGTGAAATTATTCCCATAACTAAACCTGACTTGTAATTTCCCCAGTTTCTAATCGTGGCCCCTGAAGAGTTTCAACAAAGTACATTAAAACCACATTGATCTTTATAAAGTCTTAAGCTAGGGCATTGGTAGATATTAACATGCAGGCTAGTATATCACTTAATTGATTAAGTTTCAAGTGTCTATCTTGTAATGTTCTATGTTGGCACGTCCATTCTAAAGCAATAGCACCAGCAGAAAGCAATGCTGACAGGGAGTTGAAACTTGGAATACTAGCAGAACTCACGTGGCATTGCTTACAATGAGCTGAAACTCGGAATACTAACAGACCTCTCATGGCATTGCTCACAGTGAGTTGAAACTCAGAATACTAGAAGACCACCCATGGCATTGCTCACAGTGAGTTGAAACTCAGAACACTAGCAGAACTCAGGTGGCATTGCTCACAATAAGCTGAAACTCGGAATACTAACAGACCTCTCATGGCATTGCTCACAGTGAGTTGAAACTTGGAATACTAGCAGACCTCTCGTGGCATTGCTCATAGTGAGTTAAAGCTCGGGATACTAGCAGACCTCCCATGGCATTGCTCACAGTGAGTCAGAATAATTCATTACAAATACTAGCATACTTCCTGTGGCATTACTCAGTGAAATCAAATGGCATACCATCTGACCTGCTGTGGCGTTGCTCATAGAGAGCGGACGGAATATTAGTAGCCCTCCTATGACATTGCTCACAGTCAGAGTAGCATTAAATAATACCGGCAGATCTCCGATGGCACTGCTCACTGAGAGTCTGAGGATGTGATAGGCGTTTGAGAGATACGGAGGGAGATAGTGAAATGTGCCAGTAATTGGCAAAATGCTTTTTGATTGAGTTCTGAAAACTTTGAGTCAATGAGAGTAAATGAGCTCTGCTGAAGTATGTTACTTTTACTATTAAAATTATGGACACATATAAAGTAGAGCATATGCTATAAACAAGTCTCACTTTGTAATTTATATGCAGATTATTTGAAACCATATAGATACATAACAAAAACAGAATTACCTGAAAAAATCCGTCAAGCCTTATGTTTTGGTAATATTGTAACAACTTCTATTCTTACTTCCTCCATAGGGTGGTGCTATAAACACCAATATTGCAAGAAGACCTGTTACTTTAACTTTCATCCAGAGGTGCAGTTACAACTTCCCCTGGCCTGTTACAACACCGACAAGATATACTACTTCCTCCAACTAATCTGTTGAAGGGTCATGAGGACTCGAAACGTCAACTCTTTTCTTCTCTGCCGATGCTGCCAGACCTGCTGAGTTTTTCCAGGTAATTCTGTTTTTGTTACCATGAACAAGGCTGTACAATCACCAATAATATATACAGGTTTGTTTATAGCGTACACTTCCATCAACACTAGCTTTCTCCGTCGCCCTTTGTTGATCTGACACGGCAGAATAGGACTGTAAATCAGTGGCCATGGTGAGATATTTTGTGAAGTACTTATATTGTTTTAAAACAGCAAATCCCATGAGTAATGCCATGGGAGATCTGACAGTATATAAATACAGGTTTTGTTTCTAGTACACCTTTCACACATGAAAGTCTGACACATGCAATCAAATTGATTTAGATATATTCTTAAACCAGCAACAACAAGGACAGGTGAGGAATCCCCCCATCTTCCCCCTAGGGACATATCAAGACCAGGTGAAGCTCTCTCCTCACCCTTGGGGATACATCAAAGTGGGGGGGTGGGGTATAGGTGAGATATTCTTCCCACAAGCAGGAACTCAGCGAGGGCAGGTGAGGCTCTCTCCCCACCCTCGGAGACACATAAGGACAGGTGAGGCTCTCTCCTCACTCTCAGAGACACTTAAGGACAGGTGAGGCTCTCTCCCCACCCTCAGAGACACATAAGGACAGGTGAGGCTCTCTCCCCACCCTCAGAGACACATAAGGACAGGTGAGGCTCTCTCCCCACCCTCAGAGACACATAAGGACAGGTGAGGCTCTCTCCCCACCCTCAGAGACACATAAGGACAGGTGAGGCTCTCTCCCCACCCTCAGAGACACATAAGGACAGGTGAGGCTCTCTCCCCACCCTCAGAGACACATAAGGACAGGTGAGGCTCTCTCCCCACCCTCAGAGACACATAAGGACAGGTGAGGTTCCTTCCTCTTCCATGGGAGAGATGGGCAGCAGTTTGGAAAACAAATCACTGGGCAGCATTCTCACAGATCTCCCATCGGTGGCACAAGGGGACATGAGATTAGTCAGATGGTCTACACAGCTTGGAGTAAAAATGGCATCCCATTCTAACTAACAGCTCCTAAAGAAATAACCACTTGTAATTATATAGAACCTTTCACAACCTCAAGGTGTCCCAAAGCGTTTTACATCCAATAAAGTACTTTTGAAGTTTAGCCCCTGTTGCACTTTAGTAAAGCAGCAGCCAATTTGCACACAGCAAGCTCCCACAAACAGCAATATGATAATGGCCAGATAATGTTGTTTAATGATGTTGATTGAGGGATAAATATTGACTAGGACAGGAGACAAGAGAAACCTAAAGAGGGGAATGGAATAAAAGTCATAAATGGGGATGAGAGAGAAAAATACAGAGACTGTTAAAGAAATTACGACTGGTGGTCGAAATCCATACGCTGAAGTCACCTGGAATGGATCAAATCAAAAGAACAATTCTCTACAATGAGAAAGGAACTGGTAATAGCCAAAGATGTAATTGGTGTCATTTCCGATTCCCTCCACACAGATCTGAGCAAACATTAAAATAAAAGCAAAATACTGCAGGTGCTGGGGATCTGAAATAAAAACAGAAAGTTCCGGAAAGACTCAGCCAGTCTGGGAGCAACTGTGGAGAGAGAAATAGAGTTAACATTTCTTCTTCAGAAGAATCATATTGGATTCGAAACATTAACTCTGTTTCTCTCCACAAATGCTGCCAGACCAGCTGAGTTTTTCCAGCACTTTCTGTTTTTATTTCTGAGCAAACATTAGTTCTTCCCAGTGTTGGTCGGCAGAGATGTTCCATTGGAAATAGGAGCAGGAGGAGGTAATTCCGTCCTACAAGCTGCCTCTACCATTCAATAATGATGGCTGATCTTCTCTCTCAACTACACCTTCCCGTAAAACTTCCATATCCCTCAACCTCCTTCGTGCCCCCAAATCTATTGGTCTCAGTCTTGATTACAATCGATGAAGAATTCACAGCTCTTCACTACCCTTAGGGTGAAGAAATTTCTCCTCATCTCAGTCCTAAGTGTCTGACCCTTTATTCTGAGACTGACTTGCCTAGTTCTAAATTAGTCACAACTGATGTCACTGAAGTGGCATTATGTTATACACAGCAAATTTTTTAAAATCCAAACTTCTACATTAGCCTGTAATGAGCCAAAAACATCTCAAGAATCACGTAAAGGGCAAGCACTTACCCAAGGGCACAGGGTGGACTTTCCTCTTTAAATGTTTAGTGGATTTAAAAAAGGCTGGCATCATAACTGGGTGAAACTCAACATTCTGCCACAACCATCCTCTTTGTCCCAGGGTCTCCTGCAAAAGTTGGCAAATGCGTCTCAGTCTTTTGATATACAGTGTGAGTAACTCCACCCACTCTCCCCTTTCACATTATGCATGCTACGTCCCTTGGCAATGTGCAACCTCAGTTAGTCTCCAGGTTGACTGCATAAAGTGCTGCGCCATCTCCCACCACCTCCACCGCACCCCACCCCACCCCCCCCCCCACTCCAACTCCCCAGCCCCACCCCCACCCTCGTTGCCATAGAGGTTTTATGTTACAGGGAAGGGAGATGTTGATTATCTCATTGTCAGTCTTAGCCCAGATTAAAAACGAGGGCATTCTGTGTATTGTAGTGGGTCACTGACTATGGCAATCAAATAATGTATTCTTTTCCAATATGCCTTGTTTCTAAATTAATTCGGCAGGGGTTTGAAATAACAGGATTGATCTTTTGTTTGGAGGTACCATGTTTTGTGATTTGAGTGTCTTTGATTCATCATTTCTCAAACATATTCAAAAATTGTATTTTATAAGTGAACCCACCTTTCATTTATTTGCCCTTTCTAGCTTTACACCCAAATTCAATTTTACATGGCACTATTTTCCTTCCTTTATAAACAGCACACTCTCAGCTTTATTGTGTGAATGTTGTCAACCAAAATGAGGAAAAACAATAGGTAATGAATAAATTATTGATTTTTTTTGTCCCAGGCAAGTTCGAGCTGTACTTTTTCAAAAATGAAGCCGTAATTAAAAATTGAGATAAAGAGGGGAGACCAAAACAAAAATTTTAATCAATTTTTGGGATTAAAGTATACTTTGGTAGTCGCCAAATTGAAATGAATGAAAGTGGTGAAATTTGGTTTGGTGGGCAGTACAATCTGGGCCTTAGCGAATGATCAGCCAGCTTTACAATCTGCCTGAATTTGTACTCATTTAAAAGAAAATGGAACATGACGCAAAACGTGCTGGCAAATATTTGACAGAGTTTTCTCTGGACTGAAACTAAAAGGTGACTAACATTTGGGAACAAAAGACTAGGCTACATAAAAAAACTAGGTCTAAATATCTCCCAAAACTTACCAATGAAATATAACACAACTAAAATGATTATTCCTCCTGTGACTAAAATAACCCTGGTAATTACAAAATGACTACTTGCTTCTCTGACAGATGAGTATGAATGAACTTCTCTTCTTTATATATTTTCTTTTAAAGTCCAAAGTGGAACATGTTCTCTCTGACTACTGATGAATTTAGCCAATATTTTCCTCTAGGATTTGAAGGATGTGATCTGAAATTCTTCTTGTTAATTATTTGGCTTATTATAAATATATGAAAACACTCTGGAGTAAAAAGCTGATTGAACAGCAATGCATTCGATCACTGAAGTCTTCAACCATCCCTATAAAGAATTCCCAAACTGACTTTGGAAATCTCTGTCATATCGATATAAGTCTCTGAGGGCCCAATATTGAAAGAGGATCTCCTTGTTGGAGTTCCACCAACAAGCTCTCAATTAAATACACAAAATGTCTATAATAATATATAAAAATTAGCACATAAACTTTTTTCCAATTATCATTGACCAATAATTTTTTCCAATTTTCCAAATGTTGGCATCGCATTCCAGGAATCTTATTGCCTGACAAAAATCTTGCAATCTTTCAACTATCGGTGATGCGACTCTCCTGATTGTGTCATTTTCCAGTTATCTTATTAGTTGCTGTTGTGTACAGGACGCTCCTGAATATTCCTTGCTTGATAGGGTTCGGTACCAACGGTAATAAAGTTTGGGTAGGCGGACAGTGAGAAATCAGCAGACTTCGATTTATATTGGCTCATTGGTACCTGGTAACAGCAGCAAGCTGCTGCTCATTGTCTGTGTTTGGTCCATGGAACAACGTGACCAAAAGTACTCATCAGTCATTTTGTCCACAATAGCCAATGCTCATTGGTTGGCTGTAACCATGTGACAACAGAAAGGCATTGCATCACAATGCCAAAGTGATTTAACTGAGCAATTTCAACTGATTTTCAGCTCAGAGACATGTAACCAAAACCATGGTGTTTATCTCTACAACACAGAAGCTACTGACTGATAAAAACTCGTCTATATCCATTTCTTAGTCACATAGTACTCCAACTGTTGACCGGTCAGAGTGATCGATCTCTGTCGGTTAATCTACAACAGGTCCAGACTTGTGCTAGGAAAACCCATGTGATGAAGACCTTTGGGAACCACAGGTCCAGCCACCTTTTCTTAATCAGTCATGGAACGTGGGGATCGCTGGCAAGAGCAGCATTTATTGAGCATCCTTCATTGCCCTTGAGACGGTGTTGGTGACCCTCCTTCTGGAATACAACAGAATGGCTTGTTCAGCCATTTCAGAGGGTAGTTAAGAGTCAACCACATTGCTGTGGGTCTGGAGTCATATATAGACTAGACCAGGTAAGGATGGCAGATTTCCTTCTCCTAAGTTCATTAATGAGCCAAATGAGATTTTACTCGAGCGTCCTAAACATACCACATTGTTTCAAATTACTCATATGTTGTATCCTATGATATTATTTCTTGAAAGTAATTTATCTAATTTGCATTTGGTTGAATATTATCTGCTTCCATCATCTCTCGAGTGAGTCCCTTTCACAGATTGACCACTCACTCAATGACATATTGCTTCTATACATTAGTTTGAATTGACTATAAAGTGCAGACAATGTCCTCTGATTCTGCTGTCCTGGCCAAGGTGAAATAGAAATCCACTGCTCTTCTTCAAATAGTGTTGTGGGATCTTTAAGAGTCATCTACAACCGAGTGTTTCAGACTGGAACATTCCAAGGTCCAGGACCACGTGCTGAGGGATGCACTAAAGCTTGAGGCAGCTACCACGGAGATGCAGTGGGGGAAGCCACTGTCTAAAGCCTTTCAACCATGGTACACCAAGGGACTGGAAATTGTGTAGAACCCCTCGGGCTGTATGTTTTTTTTATTCGTTCACGGGATGTGAGCGTCGTTGCCTAGGCCAGAATTTATTGCCCATCCCTAATTGCCCTTGCTCAGAGGGCATTTAAGAGTCAACCACCTTGCTGTGGGTCTGGAGTCACATGTAGGCCAGACCAGGTAAGGATGGCAAATTTCCTTCCCTAAAGGACATTAGCGAACCAGATGGGTTTTTACAACAATCGGCAATGGGTTCATAGTCACCATCAGACTTTTAATTCCAGATTTCTATCGAATTCAAATTTCACCATCTGCTGTGGTGGGATTTGAACCCAGGTCCCCAGAGCATTACCCTGGGTCTGACTGACATGGAACATATATTGTAAATATCAAGAGTATTGAAATTGTATTGAGGCACCTCAGGGTGGAACATGTGTGGAGAAAAGTTGAATTTTATTATGTTTCCTGAAATATTCAATTAGAAAAGTTTTGGAATGTACCTTTATAAATTTCATGATTACAGTATATTTTTGGGGATAAAACTTTTACATCCAGTTGAGAGAGCATATGGGACCTCAGCTTAATGTTTTATCTGAATGACGCCACCTTCAATAGTGCAGCACTCCCTCAGTACTGCCCTGAGAGTATCAGCTTCCAGTAGATCATGTGCTCAGGTCTCTGGAGTGAAACTTGAACTCAGAGGTAAGTGCTACAGAGTCAAAAGTGATACCTCGTGTTTTTATTCTGCTGCACAGACTCCTAAGATTAGGAGGTCCACTTGCTCTACACAGGCTCAGAAGCCGAGGTCAGCTAAAAAGTAGCTTTATTTCTACAGTTTAGCAGCAACTCGCAGATTTTAGGCTCCTCCCCAAGATCAGAAAACAGGAGGAAATGGCAGCTAAACAATCGGTCTAATGATTCACAGTTGAAAACAAATTATTGGGTGGGTAGAAGGATTCGTGACAACTGAGACACAAATTAAAACTAGCAGATACCTAGTTTAGAGCAGTTCTCAGGAAAAGCTTCCTCACACAAAGAGTGACCAATAATTGGAAGGGACTCCACGTAAGATACTAGAGGCACAAATCTTACATTCAGCTGCGATGTTGTGGGGTAACGTGACTTGTCTGTAACATTTCCAGAAAACACACGTGGATTCCATTCCGACTATAACGACTCTGAAGGTTAATGTTCCTAGGATTAATCTATTTTACTTTCTCAAGAACTTTTATTCCTTGCCTGAAGGAACTGATTTCTAGCTGGAGTTCAATGCCCAGCCCTCACTGGTAACCTTGGTCCAGTTGCTGTTTAATTGTATGTGAGACTCAACACGAAAATATCACAAAGCAATTCAATTTTGTCAGCTGAAGGTAACGCTATCCCCTCTGAGTCACAAGATTGTGGGTTCAAGTCCCACTCCAGGCCCATGCATGACAAGCTAGGCTGACAATCCAGTGCAGTACTGAGGGAGTGCTGCATTGTCAGAGGTGCTGTCTTTTGGGTTGAGATGTTAAACCAAAGCCCCCCATCTGCTCTCTCAGGCAGATGTAAAAAAAATCCACAGCACTATTTCAAAGAACAGGAGAATTCGCCCTGGTGGCCTGGCCAATATTTATCCCTCAATTGACATCACGAAAACGGATTAACTGGTGATTATCACATTGCTGTTTCTGGGAGCTTGCTGTGCACAAATGGGCTACCATGTTTCCTACAGTACAACAGTGACTCCACATCAAACGTACTGCATGTAAAGCGTTTTGGGACATCGGTGGTTGTATAAGGTGCTATGTAAATGCAAGTTTTTCCTTTTTTGAGAGAGGCATTAGCCAAGCCTGAAATGTTCATTTGAAGCAGGGGTTGCAGGCCGATCCTGACCACAGACTCCGAATCATTAAAGATTGTTCCACACGGAACACAGGTCAAATCTGGAGCTTTGATCTCAGCTATTGACTAATATTTGCTGTGTATATCTTTTCAATGGACTGTCAGCACTTGCATAATATTTAGATTAGTAAATGCATACGCATCTGTCCGATATTTTCACTTTCACTTCATTTTACCGACCTGCAAGGTGAGTTTAATATATTATTTGTCCTATTCACCCCTGTGCTCGCTGATCTACTCTGGTTCCCAGTCCAGCAGCGATTCATTTTTAAATTCCTATTCAAATCCCTTCATGGCTTTGCTCCTCCTTATCTCTGTAACTTCCTCCAGCCTCACAATCCTTCGAGAATTCTATGTACTTTAATTCTGACCTTGGTTTTAATCGCTGCACCGCTGCCATGCTTGCCTCCAGCTGTCTAGGCCGTAATATCTGGAATTCCTTCCCTCAACCTCCCTCGTCTCTCTCCACCTTTAGCACGCTCCTTAAAATCTAACTATTTGACCAAGCTTTCGCTTGTAATAAATAGAAGCAGGAGTAGGCCATTCAGCCCATCAAGCCTACTACCCAACTCAATAAAACCGTGATTGTGGCTTTATCGGCACTTTCTTGTCTGCCCCCCATAAACCCTTGGCTTTCTTGTCAATCAAAAATCTGTCTAACTCAGCCTTGAATATATTTAATGACCAAGCCTCCACTGCTCTCTGTGGAAGAGAATTCCAAGGCTAACGATCCTTTGAGAGAAGAAATTTCTCCTCATCTCCCGTCTTAAATGGAGGGAGACCCTTATCTTTAAACTGTGTCCCCTAGAATCCCCCACAAGACAAAACATCCTCTCAGAATCTACTTTCTCAAGCCCCCACAGAATCACCTCTCATTTATCTAAACTCTAATTGAGGCCCAACCTGCTCAACTTTGCCTCATGAGGCAACCCCTTCATCCCAGGAAACAACCTAGTGAACCTTCCTAATGTCTCCTTCTTTTCCATGGTGTTAATTTTTGTCTCCTTACACTCCTGCCAAGCAGGTCACATGAATGCAAACTGTTGATTTTAATCCATATCCCAAAAACACCAGTATCCAAAGTTTAGTCCCTGTGGGCCGCTTGGATGTACACCAATGATTCCCTATGGGCCACATTTAAAGCATTATACAATACAAACACACCAAATCCAAAGAATATAAGTATTCCCCGACCCTACCATGCTATCAAACTGTTTGAATTTCCTGCTCTGTTTCAGGAATTGACTGCAGAAGATCAAACTACCTCAATTGGAGAGATCAGCTGTGTAGATTCTGCCCTCGGGAACCCAAGGGTGGGGGTATCAGGAGGCCTAATGTCATTCTTATGTATGTAATACATGAGGGGCCATAAATATGATAGTCACCAATAAGTCCAATCAGGAATTCAGAGAAACTTCTTTACTCAAGGGTGCTGAGAACGCGAAACTCGCTACCAAAGGGAGCGGTTAAGGTCAATAGCATAGAAACAGTTAGGCTGAGACCAGAGTACATGAGGGAGAAAGCAATAGAGGGTCAATGTTAGATGAAGTAGGGTGGGAGAAGACTTGTACGGAGCAAACACACTGGCATGGGCTGGTTCAGCCAAATAGCCTGTTCCTGTGCTATAAGTTCTATGTCGGTCTATGTAACACAGCTATCAAAGACAGGGAGCCTGTCACCTGTTAATGGAATAATTGTGCACAATGAGGTCAGCAGACAGATAAAACAGGAGACTGTTCCTTTCTCCTGAGTATTGCTTCAGGGCAATAACTGAATGAATCCTGACAGCAATGCAGGAAGCCTCCATTATATTTCCCTAATATCAGGTTCAGTCTCATCATAGAGAGTCCCTCAAGCTGGGTCTCTTCTTCCTCACATGTTGGTTCGTTCCAGCCACATCACCGATGGGACCAATGCAGCCCAGAAATCCTCAAGAGGGAACAGTGGCGGCTGCCCCTTCCAATCAGTCTAAAGGTCACTCCCAAAACAACCGACCAACTCCAGCTACATTACTGCTTGGGGATTCTGCATTCTGCACTCACCAGACTTCCTCTCTATCCCTGAGTATATGTTGACTTATCTATGGCTGTGCCTTGCCCTCCCTCTCAAATTGTGGTTTCTATCTTCCTCTGTGTCCCTGTGTGTCTATGCTTTCCTCAGCTTCTTTATTCCCTCTCCCTCCCGATTTTCCCTATCTCTCTCTTTGTCTCTGTCCCTGCCTCTCCCTATTTATTTCCCTTCCAGCCTCTTCCTCTCCTCAATGTTCCCAACTAAAATCCTCACAACATATTTCCATGTGCCTTATTTATATTTCATCCCTTTCTTCCCATTCCCCCCTTCTTTTATTCCTTTGATTTCCACTCTCTTCCTTTCCTGTCTTTCCTTTGTTCCCTCCCTTTCTTTTCCCTATTTCCTTTCTTTTTCCCCCTTTCCATACCTGTTCGTGCTTCCTCTGGCCTTTCCCTTTCCCATCTCTTCTTTCTTTTGCTTGCCTTTTCTTACTTCTTTCCTTTTCCTACTTTTTCTTGTTTGCAATCTCCTTTCATCTCCTATTTCTTCTTTCTCTTTTTCCTCCTGCTTTCCTGTTTGCTTTCTTTCTCCTATTTCCCCTTCTCCCTTTCCCATTTCCCCTTCTCCCTCTCTCTCCCTTTCCCATTTCCCCTTCTCCCTCTCTCTCCAGTTCCTATTTCCCTTTCTCTCTCACTCTCTCTCCTTTCCTATTTTCCCTTCTCTCTCCCTTTCCTATTTTCCCTTCTCTCCCTTCCCTATTTCCCCTTCTCTCCCTTTCCTATTTCCCCTTCTCTCTCTCCCTTTCCTATTTCTCCTTCTCACTCTCTCTCCCTTTCCTATTTTCCCTTCTCTCCCTTTCCTATTTCTCCTTCTCACTCTCTCTCCCTTTCCTATTTCCCCTTCTCTCTCTCCCTTTCCTATTTCCCCTTCTCTCTCTCCCTTTCCTATTTCCCCTTCTCTCTCTCCCTTTCCTATTTCTCCTTCTCCCTCTCTCTCCCTTTCCTATTTCTCCTTCTCCCTCTCTCTCCCTTTCCTATTTCTCCTTCTCCCTCTCTCTCCCTTTCCTATTTCTCCTTCTCCCTCTCTCTCCCTTTCCTATTTCCCCTTCTCTCTCTCCCTTTCCTATTTCTCCTTCTCCCTCTCTCTCCCTTTCCTATTTCTCCTTCTCTCTCTCCCTTTCCTATTTCTCCTTCTCCCTCTCTCTCCCTTTCCTATTTCTCCTTCTCCCTCTCTCTCCCTTTCCTATTTCTCCTTCTCCCTCTCTCCCTTTCCTATTTCCCCTTCTCTCTCTCCCTTTCCTATTTCTCCTTCTCCCTCTCTCTCCCTTTCCTATTTCTCCTTCTCCCTCTCTCTCCCTTTCCTATTTTCCCTTCTCCCTCTCTCCCCTTTCCTATTTCTCCTTCTCCCTCTCTCTCCCTTTCCTATTTCCCCTTCTCTCTCTCCCTTTCCTATTTCCCCTTCTCTCTCTCCATTCCTTTTCATTTCCCTCTCTCTCTCTCTCTCTCTCTCTCAGGGTCAGGTGACTGTCGCTGACCCGGATCCAGTCTCTGTGTTTCCGGTGCAGGGCGGAGGGCAGTTGCTGCCGGTGAGTGGGGCCGGGGGCAGCGGGGCCGGTGAGGGGGGAGACCGGGAGCGGGACCCCGGGCCCGGGGGCGGGAGGGACAGTATCGGCGGTGAATCGGGAGCAATGGACCCGGAGCGGATCCAGTGGGTGAAATTCCCAAAGGCGACCGGGTTTCAGGAGACGGGAGCGGGTGGGGGTGGGGGAGGGGGGGGTTGATGGGACGGATTCCTCAATGAGGCAGCACAGACCGGCTGGGCCGAAGGGCCACCTGCTGTGCTCAGTCACCCTGTCCGGGCAGGAACACCGGGTGGAGCTGCCGCTGCTCCTAATGTTCACCTGGTAGAAATCGCCCCCACCCCCCC